>NC_041008.1:31152683-32352683 GCF_004193775.1 Glycine soja | reverse complement strand
GAGATAGCAAAAAAAGTGTGGGACCAAATGGTCCCCGCATGTCATCGGGTCCGCCACCTCTAGATGACAAATGGCACAGAAGACGACGTTAGTCTCTGTGTACTATCATGCTTTGAGTCTTATAGATAGCAAAAGAAATTGTGGGACCAAATGGTCCCCGCATGTCATCGGGTCCGCCACCTCTAGATGACAAATGGCACAGAAGACGACGTTAGTCTCTGTGTACTATCATGCTTTGAGTCTTATAGATAGCAAAAGAAAGTTTTAAAAGTGCGGGACCAAATGGTTCCCGCATGTCATCGGGCCCGCCGCCTCTGGATGACAAAAGGCGTAGAAGACGACGTTAGTCTCTACGTGCTATTATACTTTCAGTCTTAGAGATAGCAAAAGAAAGTTTAAACGGATAACCATCAGCTGTCTCCGCATGTGACATGACCACAGGGTCAGTATGACAGAGATTGTGGGGCGGCTGACAAAAGCTAGGCTCTTGCTCCTACGTATCCTCAATGAGGAATTCAGACCTACGTAGTTCTGGATAACTTGTGAGACTAAAAAAGATAGTCTCGGTGTTTTCTTCACTAAAATGTGAACATGCTTTAGTAAAGAGACAAGACTTCTAACTAATCAGAACAACATATGCTTCTCGGATGAAAAACAATGTGTCTACCGGGGAAGGGGAGTATGCTGATGAAATCCTCTCATAACCATAAATGAGATTTTGGATGTTAGCATTTCATTTCTAAATGACCATTTAGAGGAAACACTGGGTTCAACAAAAATAGAAGAAAATCACTCAAAGTGTATCAATCTCACACAGGTAAGTGTTTCATCCTAATTCAGAACCATAGATATTCCATGACTTGATTTTGCAAATTATTTCCTATCAAATCAAAAGATTACATGCGTGATCATGGATCAATAGGACTTTTTCTTGGGAATGGTGTTTTTTGGTGGGAACTTTGGCTTTGAGTGTTCTTGGCCTTTTCCTTTTCTGTTTTTGTTTAGTGTGAGGCGAACAAGTCACCGACGCACAGGATTTTGGTTGGCAATCAAAAGGGAGAGGACTACTTTAGGTCATGGTTTCCTTCCCTTTTTTCCTTGGTAACAATTCTGTATTGTTCAGATATTGTCTGGTCTAAAGACCTCTCTGCATATTTCTTCTATTTTCTTTCGATCCTTGATTTCTTTCCTTCCTTTTTTGCTTTCTCTCCCTCTTTTAATTGGGAATTTTTTTCTTTTTTTGCTTTCTCTGCCTCTTTTAATTGGGAATTTTTCTTTTTTTTGCTTTCTCCCTTTCTTTGATTGGGAATTTTCCTTCTTTTTGTGTTTTCTTCCGAGGGCAAGGATTGACATTCTCACCTTGTATCAAGGTTTATGGTAACTTGGGATTTTGGCTCAAGGCTTGTAGCATGGCTGGACATGATATATGTCAAGGTTTGGTTTGGTTCAAGGATAAGGGGGATGTCCCACATTATTTCCATGACACAAATGCAACAATGATGATTTGGAAATTTTATGCAAAACTAGTCGTGCATGCACCTATGTGGACACTCAAGTGTCAAATTTTTGGTCATGTGATGCTAGGGCTCATAATTTACTTCCTCTATTTTAGTCAACCCAGTGTTTCCAAAATATGTTCTTTTATCAATTTGCGCATTCATCCAAGTCCATTTTGGGTGTTTCGGGAAAATTTTCACAGCATTCACCCTTCAAGTGTATACACATTTTTTTCAAAAACTAGTTATGATCAGTGAATTTTTTTCCAAAGAAAAGTTGGAAATTATCTCTTTTCACAAGCATGTTTTTTAGCAAGACAACTTTTTATTTTCATTATTTTCTTTTTTTTTTTCTTCCTTCTTTTTCTTTTCTTACTTGCTCTCTCTTCCTTTTCCTCTTTTTATTTTTTAAGTTATTTATCATTTGTTCATTTTTTTTTCTTTTTCTTTTCCTCTCTAAAAGATCGTGCAGACAGGGGCGCATACTACCTACTTACGTCTAAACATAAGATAAGCAAAAAACACACGAAATGGTAAGTAGCAAAAACGGTGACGAAATAAATGAGAGCCATAACGCCGAAAAATAATAACAGCAATGTTAGTAACCATGTGGACAATAACAGAAAAACAGTAATGTCAAGCAATATAGACAATAATAAAAAAACATCAATAGCAAACTAACAAAAAAACAGTAATGTCAAAAACAAAAGTGCGGTGACCTCGGCCACGTGGCTCCGCTTCCTCCCAAGAAGCCAAGCAAGTCTGTCATCTCCTCATCCATGCGGGCCTCCTCTGCATCGTCGGGAGCTCCTGCAGACGCCTCCCCTGCCTGGGCCTCGGGCCAATCTCCGGGCCATGTGACCTCAGCCCTAAACTGATCTGGAGTAGGGCACGCAAAAGGAGCGAAACCTTGGCCCTGCTGACTGAGGCTGAGCTGGTAGAGACACTCATGTATCTGCACCTGCCCCCGGTGGTTGGCCGCCTGTTGGCGAACCAAGTGTTGTAGATACCACTTCATGCCTAATGACCCAGCAGGAGCAGCCTGATGAGGTGGTGGCGGTGCGTCTGCGGCCTGTGGTGCATCACCCTACGCCTGCCTGGGCGTGCAATACTTCTCAATGAAGGCCCGGGTGATCGGCGGTCAGATCACCTTACTAGGTGTGACGGGAACCCCGAATGACTGGCAGAGGCCCGTGATCAATGCTGGAAACTCCAGGGCCCTGTTAGACTTATTCGGGTCTAAAGGGTGCCTGGTGGGTGGCATACCTACAAATAAATAGATGGTGTCAGCAATCAACTGAGCCACATGGACGCTCATCCATGTCAGGATGGCATACACCAGTTGACACTTCAGCAGAGGGAGGTCGGAGTTATGATCACTAGGCAGGACATTGCTGAGCAGCAATGTCATCCACATCTGGGTCAAGGTGGTCATACTGGTGCGCATGATCCGCACCTGCCTCCCTGCAACGGTCCGGGCGAAATCCTAACCCGGTATGCATAATAGTTGAGCAATGGCCTCTTCGTCGAACCCATCGGCCCTGTTCCTCCTCTGACTAAACTCGCACTCCTGGCCTTCCTCCGACACTAACGGGTCACCCAGGAACTAGCTGAGGGCATCTACGTCAAAGGGAATCCACTGACCCCTCACCCATGACCGCATGTCCCACACTCCCTTTTCTGTGGGCCAAGCATTAGCATAAAACTCCAGGACTATATCTGGGTCAAACTTAGCCATGGGAGTGGCCAGCGACGTCCAATGTCGGCGAGCTATCTCCTCCTGAAAGTCGGTGTACTCATCATCCCTGAGCTGGACGCGTCTCTCTCGGTGGAACGACCATCCTTTGATGGCCTCGAAATGCTGCTGGTGCTCGGCGCTCCTGAAACGGTGGCTATCAAACTCAGGAGCGGCACTGGTCCCTTTAGCCACGGCGTCCCTCCTAGATCTCTTCGCGTAAAGCTTTTTCGGAGCCATTTCCTGCGAGGACAAACATTTGGAAAGTTAGTTTACAAGGAAATGCTATTTTAAAGCAAAAGCGGTATGCTAATCTTTCCGATTTAAAACAAACTTGTGCACACATCTCCTTAAAGAAGAACATTTACCAACGTGCATACGTGCCAAGTATCCTGCTATTTATATCAATATGCAAGGATATTCAAAACATTCTAGTTACCACACATATTTTTTTTAAAAAAAAAAAAAGAATTCATATATGCCTTGGGTTCGATGGCCCCTATGACGTTTATCCCCCACATGGAAAAAGGCCAAGGGGCGGACATGACATTTAGAGGATGTGGCGGAGCATTGACATTGTCCGTGAACGCTTGACATTTATGGCACTTCCTTACATGGATGCAGCAATCGCTTTCCATGGTGAGCCAGTAATAACCCGCTCTCAGGATCTTCCTAGCCATAGCATGCCCATTGGCGTGCGTTCCAAACGAACCCTCGTGGACTTCCTCGATCATGTGGTATGCCTCTTTGGCATCCACGCATCGCAGGAGAGTCATGTCATGGTTTCTTTTATATAGTATGCTCCCGCTCATGAAGAAACCGGCTGTCAATCTCCTCAATGTCCTTTTATCATTGTCGGAAGCCCCCGGTGGGTATTCTTTGCTTTCCACGAATCGCTTGATATCGAAATACCAAGGCTTACTATCCCGTTCCTCTTCTACCTGACAACAATGTGCGGGTCTGCCACGACACCAGAACTCAATGTATGGTAGGTCTCCGTGCGGTGTTAGCTGGAACATGGACGCCAAAGTAGCAAGCGCATCCGCCATTTGATTTTCCTCCCGGGGAACGTGATGAAAGGAGATCTCATCAAAGGAATCAGCCAACTCCTTGATATAGGCTTTGTAGGGTATCAGCTTGGGGTCTCTAGTTTCCCATTCCCCTCTCAGCTGGTGAATCACCAGTGTTGAATCCCCGTACACTTTGAGCAGTTTGACATTAGAGTCAATTGCTGCCTGGACGGCCAAGGCACATGCTTCATACTCAGCCATATTGTTGGTGCAGTCAAACCTCAGCCTGGCTGTGAAAGGTATACATTGGTTGTCTGGAGAGACCAATACTGCTCCAATGCCATGGCCTAGAACGTTTGACGCTCCGTCAAACCATACAGTCCATTTGTCCCGATCCTCGTCTAGCTTTTCCTCAAACAAGGCCATGATGTCCTCATCCGGGAATTCGGGATGCATGGGCTGATAGTCGTTGAGAGGCTGCTGAGCCAAATAATCTGCCACGACACTTCCTTTTATTGTCTTTTGGGTGACGTAAACTATATCAAACTCGGATAACAAGACTTGCCACCGGGCGATCCGTCCTATGAGAGCGGGCTTTTCAAAGATGTACTTAACCGGGTCCATCTTGGATATCAACCAGGTGGTATAGCTCAGCATGTATTGTCTTAGACGGTGGGACGCCCAGACTAAAGCACAACATGTTCTTTCGAGCAGGGAGTAATTCATTTCACAGGCCATGAACTTCTTACTCAAGTAGTAGACAGTGCGCTCTCTCTTCCCGAACTCGTCATGTTGCCCCAACATACATCCCATCGACTCGTCCAAAATCATCATATACAAGATGAGAGGCATTCCGGGCACTGGCGGCATAAGCACAGGAGGGTTCATGAGGCACTGTTTAATCCTTCCAAACGCTTCTTGACAATCCTCGTTCCAGCGGACGGTTTGGTTTTTGCGTAAGAGTTTGAACAACGAATCACAAATATCAGTGAGCTGTGATATGAATCTGGCAACATAATTCAAACGTCCCAGGAAACCTCGGACTTGCCTCTCGGTACGGGGTTCCGGCATCTCAAGGATGGCCTTCACCTTTTTGGGGTCCACCTCTATCCCTTTCTGGCTTATGATGAAACCTAGCAATTTCCCTAATTTGACCCAGAAAGTGCACTTAGCGGGGTTTAACCTCAATTGATACTTCCTAAGCCTTTCGAACAACCTCCGCAGGTTGACAAGGTGTTCCTCCTCGGTCTTAGATTTGGCAATTATATCGTCCACATAGACCTCGATCTCTTGGTGCATCATATCGTGGAACAAAGCCACCATAGCCCGTTGATAAGTTGCCCCGTCATTCTTGAGTCCAAAGGACATTACCTTGTAACAGAACGTTCCCCATAGGGTGACAAAGGTAGTCTTTTCCATATCCTCCGGCGCCATTTTTATCTGATTGTAACCGGAGAACCCATCCATGAAGGAAAACAAAGCGAAATTGGTCGTATTATCCACGAGGATATCGATGTGCGGCAAAGGAAAATTGTCTTTGGGACTGGCTCGATTCAGGTCCCGATAATCCAGACACATTCACACCTTCCCATCTTTCTTAGGGACTGGTACAATGTTGGCAACCCATTCTAGGTACCGAGCAACAGCCAAAAAACCAACGTCAAATTGTTTCTTTACCTCTTCTTTTATTTTCAAGGATGTCTTGGGCTTCATCCTCCTCAACTTTTGTTTTACCGAGGAACACTTGGGATTTAGAGGTAATCGGTGTTGTACAATGTCAGAACTCAAACCGGGCATATCTTGGTATGACCAAGCAAAAATTTCTTGGTAGTGTTTTAGCAGGGCTGTCAATTCTTCACGGATGGGTGTGGTCATACCCGCGCCTATCTTTACTTCTTTTTTCCCACTGCCGGTTCCCAAGTCCACTAGTTCCGTCTCTTCTTGATGAGGCTTCATCTCTTGGTCCTCATGGGCGACTATCTTCTCCAACTCTGGGGGAAGTCCCACATCCTCGTCCTCTTCATCCTCCGTTTGATTCGTTTCTTGCTCGAAATCGATGGTCGGGTCCCAAGTATTAGTACCTTCGAGGGACTCATCGTCGGATCTGGCATTTTAAACGTAAAGAAATAAACATGCAAATGGATGAGAATGGGTAGAGACATAGGAACAAATGAAGAAAGATCTTTGTATTATAATTTTAGGAACAAAAGACACAAAGCCTTAACAAAAGAAAACTCTAAAGCCTAGGCCCAACTGTAGAGTTTAAAAGCCACAAAGGGTTACATTATGCTTGTTGCGTAAATGTCCGGGCGTTCCTCCACTCACCAATTTCCTAGTCGGAAACCAGGAGGGCATAGTCGTACCAAATCCGATCCACTCGGAGAATCATCTTCGCATATCGCAACGACTTGGCCTTTGTGTCCTAGACCCGCGCTTTTATAGCTTCTACTGATGTGGCAGGGCGGGTCTCCTTCGACTTCTTGTCCCAATCGCGAGCCTTGACCTCCGCTCTTCCTTCCCGCAATGCCTTTCCTTATGTCCGCTTGTGTGGGTTTATAGCCTAACCCAAACTTCCCACGGTTTCCTCTAGCGCTTATCAGGCTGGTTATGCCGCCATTGTCCTTGCCTAAACCCATTCCAGGCTCGTAACCATTCCCCAACATCACTCGGGCCATCATTACTGCTGCATCGGACAGGCAAGGTTGCCCAGAAAAGGAATCTACAGAGGCTAACCACCTCAAAAGACTGGAAGGCTGTTTCTAATGACTCCTCTGCGGCTTCCACATATGGCATAGAGGACGGGTAACTCACCAAGATGTCTTCCTCGCCCGATACGATAACCAAATGCCCTTCCAATACGAATTTCAATTTTTGGTGGAGCGTAGAGGGAACGACTCCCACCGAGTGAATCCATGGGCGCCCCAAAAGGCAGCTTTAAGCGGGGTTAATATCCATTATTTGAAAGGTAACCTGACAGGTGTGACGGCCTATCTGTACAGGGAGGTCGATCTTTCCCCTAACCTCTCGGCGGGTGTCATCGAAGGCACGGACCACCATGGAACTTGGCTTTAGATGGGAAGCATTAAACGGTAATTTCTCCAAAGTGCTATTGGGCATTACGTTTAAACTGGAACCATTATCGATAAGCACCTTGGCTACGACGTGGTCCAGGCATTTGGCTGATACATGTAAAGCCCTGTTATGCCCTCTCCCCTCGGCAGGGATTTCTTCTTCGGTGAAGGCGAGATAGTTGTTGGCAGTGATATTATGGACGAGTCCCCCAAAGCCTTCTACAGAGATATCTTGGGCCACATGAGCTTCGTTCAAGACCTTTACCAGCAAAGCCCGATGAGGCTCAGAGCTCATGAGTAGTTCCAAAAGAGAGACCCTGGTCGGGGTTTTGTTGAGTTGTTCAATGACCTTGAACTTGCTCTACTGAATAATGCAGAGAAACTCGCTTCCTCTAGCGACACTTCCTTTTTGCCACAACCATCCCTTTTCTCCGGAAGACCTTTCACCGGAACATCCTCGTTCGGAGTGAGGGTTGTCTTGTCATTTTGTTTCTTCACCATCTTTGTCTTCCCTTTAACGTTTGCGGGTTGTGTTGGCAGGTCGGGGGATGCAAACACGCGACCGTTGCGGGTCACACTGCTTAGCCCCGTGATGTTGGTTACCTTGGCCAACAACGAGCTGATGTCGGTGGCCTCTTCTTCCTTTCCACTCGAAGGTGTATACCTCCACGGGACTGCGTAGCTGTTTTGGTATAGGAAAGGAACAGGTTTAGCTGCCGAGGGGTATCGGGGCTTTTATAAAGCTGCATCCTTGGTGAAAAATATCACCAAAGGTTTAGGCCTTCCAAAATTTCTCTCATCCACGGACTGCATACATATATGTTGTTCATCCCTCCCCTCATCACCGACTTCCAGTCGGTCTTGATCTACCATTCGTTGCAACAATTCCTCCACTGCTAAACATGTTTCCATGTCATGTAGCTCGCTGGGATGCAACAAACAAGAATCCTCTTCACGCCCACCGTGGGGAATTACACCTCCCTTTAAAGGCTTAGACCTGCGCGGCCTATCTGACTCAATGGCATTAACCGCTCCCCCTCCATGATTGGCGAGCGGGTTGGTTTTCACGTTGGGCCGATCCTCTTGAAATGTCAGCCATCCGGCGTCTATCAAATGTTGGACCTTGTATTTAAGGGCCAAGCATTTTTCGATGGAATGGCCCGGGGTATTCCCATGGTACATGCAAGTTGCATTAAGATCATACCACTTTGGGAAAGGGGGTTGGTAGATCTTCCCGGGAGTTATTACGACCATTTGGTTGGCGATGAGGGACGGAAAGAGGTCCTTGTACGTCATTGGGAGTGGGGTGAATTCTGGAGTTGGCTTCGGGGGAAAGTTCCTCATGGCATTGGAACCGGATCCAAAGTAGGCATTGCCGACAGAACGAGTCGTGGTTGGAGCCGGAGCTTGGGGAGCCTCCCTCTGGATGGGGGCGGGCGCCTTAGGTTGTGCAGGTGCTGATGTAACACCCTGATATATATATCTATATATTATTAGTAATTATGTTTGATGTTTGATTATTTGTTGCGTTATTTTCATCCGTAATTATTTTTAAGGAAATTAATTTAGTTAATAGAGGGGTTTGGATAGATAAGGATCTAGCTTCTCAAAGAAGCTTGTTGAGAAAGCTTCTCAAAGAAGCCACGAGGAAGCTTCTGGAGGAAGCCTCTTAATGAAGCTTCTAGAGAAAGCTACTTGGAGCTGCCTCGGTAAAAACGATATCCAGCGTTTGTTAACCGTTGGATCTTCTCAAAATTTGGCCTACAACTCAACAAGACACTTTTCCATTATCTGACCGTTGGGATCTTTGAGAAGATGTCTGGAGTGTGCTAGAAGCCTCTTAATGAAGCTTCTAGAGGAAGCCTCTTAATGAAGCTTCTAGAGAAAACTACATAAAGCTGCCTCGGTAGAAACGCCGCCCAGCCTTCTTTCACCGTTGGATCTTCTCGAAATTTGGTTTGCCACTTCACAAGACACTTTTCCATGATTTGACCGTTGGGATATTTAGGAAGATGTCTGGAGTGTGCTATAAGCTTCCGTTCCCGAGAGCATCTCTTATTTAAGCATTTCAGCCTTTGCTTTCGTGTAGCTTAGGAAAAATGCCATTTCTTCTTCTTTCTTTCTTCCAAATCCATTTCTAAAGTTCCAAGTACTTTCTCCATCACCCACATCCACCATTAGCCACCACAAACCATCATTGTTCTCCATTGAAAACCCACACCGAGAGGAACCCTTCAACTGAAGCAGAATTTCCAACTTGGCTTGCGGTTTCGGTAGAGAACAAAAACCCTAATCTGATCTTTCGTTTTCTTTCGAGAGGCTTGCGTGGAATCGACGAGAAAGGAAGAAAAGGAATCTTCAAGTGACGCGATGAGGAATCCGCGGGGTAGCTCACGATAGGTAAGGGGAGTTTATTATAAAATTTACCATTTTAACACCATAGTTAGGGTCAGGGAACCTAGCTATGAGGATATCTGTCTGTCCCTGTTGCATGCTGATTTTTCTTCAAAGAAAATTACGTTTTAACTAATGGGATGCGATATATATATGTATTGTGATGAATGATATTGTTTTGGCTGTTTGAAGACTCTGCGTGTGGAAATGATATTGTTGTGTTTGTTTGAATTGTTGTTGATGTTGCTATTGAGGATTTTAATTGATATGTGATGATAATGATGATTATGATGATATTGATTTGAGATGACATTGTTAATAAAGACCATGTCAACATGAATTGTTATTATTGATGAATATGTGAATATGAAATGAGGTTGTTGTTGTTGTTGATAACGTCATTGAGATGAGATGATATTTATGTTGTGAATGACATGGAAATACAATTTGTTGATTGATGTTGGAAATGCATTGGCATGTGCATGTTGTGTATGTTCGTGGGGGGCACTGTGCACTGACCTTTCAGGGTCTTTGGCACTAGCTTTTGGCCACATTCATACGTTGGATGTTGTGTATGATCGTGGGGGGCACTGTGCACTGACCTTCCAGGGTCTTTGGCACTAGCTTTTGGCCACGATCATACGTCGTATGAAGTGTATGTCATGGGGGGGTAGAGTGCACTGACCTTGTCGGATGGCCCAGACGTGGGTAACTAGCGTGGTTAGAGAATCTAAGCATTCCTGAGGGGATGCTTAGGTGCTTTAATTGGTCCATGGTCTTTGGCATTTACCTTTGGCCGTGATCATAGCTCATACGACACAGGAAATAGAGTAACTGTGACCAAGTGTACTTTGTACTAGGGGGCTGTCACCTGGTAGGGAACACCTTTGGGCTCCCAGGCTGATCACCTATGGGAGGGGGGCTGTTACGTGCACAACCGGGTGGTCTCGACAAACTCAGCACAGTTCCCTAAGTGAGAGTGTCGTGTAGACACGCTTAGGCTATTTCCTGATATTTGGTTGTTGTTGGTACGTACCACATTGCATCTGAGTGTTGAGTTAGGTGCATGCATCATTCTGTGCAGTCTTGATTGGGTCCATGGATGGATGATGAGTAATTGTTGGATGTGAATGATGAATATTTGTTGGATATGAGTGTTGAATAATGATTGTTGTGTATGCTTATCATGTTTTCCTATGTTCCTTGCTAATTGTGGTTATTTGGAATTGGTATTGGTTCTTTTATAATAAACTCACCCTTGCAATTTTGTATCGTGTGGTTGATACATGTGATGATCACGAACCTTGTTCGTGGGAGCAGAATGACAGTGGCAGGGTGTAGGGAGTAAGATTCTGGTGAGGAGCCGTCGAGCCGACGTGATGACGTTGGCATTATTTTGGGAGAGAGTTGTGTTTTGTAATCAACTCCTCCGTAGTTGGCTTTTAAGTTTTATTTTGTTGAGTTAAAGATGTAAAACTGGAATTTTAATTTTATATATATATATATATATATATATATATATATATATATATGAACATATTTAATTTTCGTTATGTGTATGACATGTACTGAATTATTGTTTCTATGTAATTATGCATATTCACTTAAGTAATGACGTGTTGTTGGATGAATTTATGTTGTGACAAAATCACTTCTATTTTCATAATCAAAAATTAAGGGAGTTCTTTTTATAAAAATTGAAATTATCGAATATTAGAGTGTGGATACGGTAGCGACGAGGCGGGTCATTACAGCTAAATTGGAAGAGTTCCCGGCGCGAGCTGAGAAGCTCGGATGATGTTGCTCGTACTGATGTGTACCATGAGAGGTCTGTGGGGCTTGACCCATGTAGGCGCTAAAGTGACGGCATGGGTATCTCCCTCCTTCCTTTTTGCCCCAGTTGCTCCGATTCTCTTAGCATTGGCACTTGTGGAGGAAACATTATCGAACTTCCCTCTTTTCAATCCTACTTTGATTCTTTCCTCGATGAATACCGAGTCCGCGAAGCAGGAAGGCATGTAGCCTACCAACTTCTCATAGTAAAACACTGGCAAGATGTCTACCATCATGGTAATTATCTCCCTTTCGACCATGGGAGGGGCTACTTGTGCTGCCAGGTCTCTCCACCGCTGTGCGTATTCTTTAAAGGTCTTACCTTCCTTCTTAAACATATTCTGTATCTAAGTGTGATCAGGGGCCATATCAGAATTGTACTGACATTGCCTTAGGAAAGCAATAATCAGGTCCTTCCAAGTACGGATGCGGGAAGCTTCCAGATTAGTGTACCAAACAACCACGGCTCCAACCAAGCTATCTTGGAAAAAGTGTATCAACAACTTTTCATCCCTAAAGTGCACCCCTATCTTGCGACAATACATCTTGAGATGGTTTTTAGGACAAGTCGTCCCTTTATACTTGTCGAAATCGGGCACTTTGAATTTTGGGGGGATGACGACATCCGGTACCAAGCAAAGATCTGTCATGTTCGCGAACGGATAGTCACCGAAGCCTTCAACAGCTCTCAATCTTTCCTCGAGGAGATCGAGTTTCCTTCTTTCTTCGACCGCCGGGGGTGGTCCTTCTGTGGACAAGAATATTGGTTGTGTTGTCAGATTGGGATGAGGCAATGTGTTGGGTGTCGGCCCCTCAACAGGGATCGGGGGGTAGAAATTGACATCTCCTTGGGCATATTCTCGGTGATCTTCATGGACCTCGTCAGGCTGTCGAGGAGGCTCCCCTTCAAGGATGGGGGAAGAGACATGACCTGCGTCATCCTGCACGACTGGCGGCGTGTAATTAGGCAGCAATCCATAAGGGTAAGCCACCCGATTGTATCCCAAATGGGGGTTGTTGTTATGCCCCAGTGTGCTCCTTCCCCGTCCTACCGCATTTAGGGGAGGATGGTGCGCGGTGGCTAGGAGAGTTGGGTCTGCTTCGGCAGCCGAACTAATAGCGGCAGCGGTGGCCACGTTTTTCTCCATGAGTTGCCTCATTCCTAACATGGCTTCCATCATGGAAGCCATTTGTTCTTTCAGAGCCGACATCTCGGCTTTCATCTATTCCTGTGTCTCCTCTTGATCACTCATTGTTCTAGATTTGGATCTGGTGCGATGGGGATGCCTTGGGGCGCGTTTAGTTATGGTGTTTTTCCTAGAAAAACCAAACGTGAGGAGTAGGTAAAGAATGATGAATGCATGCTAAAGATAAAATGCATGAGTGATTTGATTCGCACTGACTTCTGGAGTAAATACATGGGATAAACTCATTCTATTCAAAAAGTTATAACCAGTCAAGATCTGAGTGACAATACAAGTTTCCTAGCGGTTTCTAATTATATGGGCCATTAAGTCTATCATATGCTGACAATAGCTGAGAAGTCTGTGGATCTCCTCGGGGGCGAAGTAGGTGTCCGCCATTGCCTTGGACTTGGCTAGCAATCGGGGAACTTCTTGACTCCTGTTCAAGGTAAAAGCAAATCGGTCCATCCACATTGTTGCCTCTTGATGTAACGAGTCGATCACCCTTCCTCTAGCCTCCTTTTCCGCGTACACTTGGGCATACTCATCCGCCACTCTATGCTCGTGGGCCGTGGCTAAATTTAGTTCTTCTTGGTACTTGGTGATTATGGCTAACATGTTGGTCTCTGTCTCGCATAACTGCTGAGACAAACTTCTCTTGGACCTCGAGCAAGCCTTCAACTCATCCTTCAAGATCAAACTGTCTACTCGCGATTGGTCCCTTTCCTCTCTCCGGAGCTTATGCTCACTGTTACTGCCCCACAGAGCCCTTCGGAACTTGTTCCGGCCGTGTTCTTCCCTATGAGCCCTCTTGGTCTCTCATTCCAAGGCCTTGGTGGTAGCTATATTTGTATCTCTTAGTTCGGCATTCTCCTTTCGGATCTTAAGAGCTGCTGATTTGAACCTTTCTTTGACTGTTTGGGCTTGCTCGAGTTCTACCCTAAGGGCCTGCACCTCTTCATCTTCCTCTGGTGCCTCAACTTCCTCCCTTTTAGCGGTTCTCAAACTTGGGAGCCAATCCAAACTTTGCACGTGGGCTCTCAACCACTTACGGTAGCCACCGATGGGCCCATTGTTACTACCCCTGAGTTCTTTGTCCTTCTTTCGCACTACCTCCCATGCCTTGCAGACCTTCTGAAGTGTCTCCATGTTGGTCTTATTAAAACCTCGTGAAATGACAGGCGCGAGTTCTTCCTCTAGTGGTGCCCCTCTCATAGGGTAGCCAAGTTTCCTTATAGCAAGAACGGGATTGTAACTGATGCAACCCCTCGTCCCCATCAAGGGAACATTCGGAAACCCTCCACACAAAATAAGAACTCTGGTTCTTCCTTCCTTCCACTGAGGGAACCAGTTGACAGACGCTCCTTCATTGTTTGCTAAGAGCTGGTCCCAATTTGCCCCTCCTTTCTCTGTGCATGAACGGTGGCTTTCTAGTGGGCAAGCATGCCTCACCTCTTGGTGAAAAAGGTGCGAAAACAACCATACATAAAGAGCTGGAGTACAGCAAACAATCCTCGTATTGCTCTTTTCACATCTTCGGTTGAAGGTGTCATATAGGTCGGCTAGCATAGCGACAACCGGGCTTTCCTTGTGGTTATGATAGGCGAGAAAAGCGTCGATCGCTGCTAGGTCAACCAATCCATCCACATTCGGAAAGAGGACTCCTCCGAAGATCAACAGTGCGAGAATGTCTATGAACGGAGCCTATTCGCCTTTACCTGCCAAGATTCTTGCTTTTGCCTCCAAATATTTCCTCGGTATTCCAACCACCCCATTTTCGACTTGCTTTCTATGGTCTAATTCCTGCGCCGAGATTTGGACTATCTTAGAAATTCTAGCTAATGAGGGATAGAACCCTGAGAAGAGGTATGGTCTCCTTCCCCCTAGAGGACATCCTAGGATCTCTTCAAATTCTTCTACCATGGGTGACAGTTGGAAGTCCCCAAAGGTGAAGCACCTCAGTGGCTGATCATAATACTGGGCGAGGGAGGCAATGGCCTCTATGGAGACTTCCACCATGGCTAGGTCCCAGATTTTACCATAAGCTTTGCGAAAAGCTTGCCGTTGGAGCTGCCCCATTAACTGCCCTAGCTCTTTTAGACTGGTGATCCCTAGGCTCTTGACCTTGACTTGATAGAACCTCTTTTTAAGCGAAGGTGTTTGACTTGATCCCATGTTTTACTAAAGTGAAACAAAATTAGTGCGAATCAAAACTCCAACATCTATCATGGGTGGGATGGATGAATGCATGAAGAAATGCATATCACACAGATGCAATTTATGAACACGGGAGCCCGGGAGATTGTCTCCTTCTTAGATACGACGTCTTGGGGTAGCAAAGTGCCCGACGTATGTATTTAAGAAGGTGACACGGACCCTCTGTTGGTTTGCCAAAGAGAGGGGATCAAGACAGAACCCGTGCATGATGCATATGCGAAAGGCGCATCACGGGAATGTAAATAGTATGACAATATTCACAAAAATATTAGCAAAAAGGTACATGACACTTATGCATGGCAGTGTGAAAAATGGTACGTAGTGTGTCCGCCCCGTGCCCCTATTCGAGGGATCTATATGGGAGGGAGCTAACAAGGCTTTTAGTGATAATTCCCAAGGTGGTCATATCTCTCTCGATGGTCTCTAGAGGTATCATCCCCTTTCAAGAACATATTGCAACAGTAGGGACTACTAACAACAATATGTTATCAAAGAGAAAAAACTCTAGATGAGGGTTCACTATAATCAAGCAAGTCGGAGACCAAGCATGATCACAGATTCACCTCCACTCCTTATGTTCCCACGAACCCGGGTATAGGACCATTTTTTAACTCACCGTGTGTGCAAATAGTATTGGTGTTTGTGTGCACCAAATGAATAAATTTTTACCTCATGCATACATTTTAAAACGCACTAAAAGCATCAAAGAGTTATATATACAAGAACATAAGAAAAATAAAGGGAAACCAACAAAGGAGAAAGTCATGATAAAACATTGCACAAGATTAAATGGCCTAACTCTCTAAAAACGGTCCCCAGTGGAGTCGCCAACTGTCGCAACCTACCCTTCGGCAGGAGGGCGACGCGCGACTCGCGAGTGCGTGTTCCAAGAAAGGAATACGCGCGAAGTCGCCACCAACATTTATTTGAGGAAAACATCGAAAAAATCAGAAAAGACGTGATCTACGAACTTTAAGTAAAAGGTTTGGGAGTTGTATTTACGCACGGGGAAGGTATTAGCACCCCACACATCCGTCATAAGAGACAGCAGCCTTTAATCAAATGTGCAAATATGACTTCAATTTATGTTATTTTCCTTTTTTATGTTTTTATGCCTTTTTTATGCCTTTTTATATTTTTATCTTTTTGTGGCTGACAAGGGTGTTTCCCTTACTCCTACGTATTCTCCAATTGTGATAAGGAAATCAGACCTACGTAGTTCTTTGAGAACAAAGTGTTTGGTTAGGTTGTTTTTATCTTTTTTGCAAAATATGTTTTTATTGAATGAAAGGTCATTTAAGGCGTTGGACCATTAAATGATCTTTCGATTCTTTTGAAAAGAGAGAAAATATTAAGGCACTAGACCATTAATGATTTCTTTATTTTTGAAAGAGGTAATAAAGTTACATATTGATTTTAGGCCTTTAGAAATCTACACTTAACCAATAAAAGCGGAAAAGACCATTTCAAGGCGTTGGACCTTTGAAAATGGCTTTTTTAGGCGATGACAAAAAGTTTGGTTTATGAATTGATTTTAGCCTTAGTCTCGCTTTGGTTATTAGTCGTTTGATTAAGAAAAGGAAATCCCAAAGAAAACGTCCGATTGATTTTTTTTTTATTTTACTAAAAAATATTTTTGATTATTATATTATTATTTTTGCCTCTTTTTTATTTTAAACATGGTTACGGCATGACCGAACGATCAAAATTCATTTTAACAGAAATTAAAGGATGTTACAATACGAATGATCGGAGAAAATTTATTTTATTTTTGATTAGCCGAGAAAATGACTTAAATAAATGACTAAAGCACGTCAAAAGGGGGTACGGAAAGTAAATTAAATGAAAATAAAAGCACGCGAAACAAATGAGGACCACTAAGGGTACATAGAATGAATTGAAAAGTTCGATTTCGGGAACTTACCGGTTGAAGACCGAAGAACGACGAAGAACGAACGACGAACAACAAAGAAAGGTTGAAAATCTTCGCGAAATCACCCACGGAAACGTCACGGAAGCGCCTCGGCTTGGATTTTCTTCACGGAAACAATTTTTCTCACTAATTTTAAGTGAATCTCAGATACCAGGAGGGTTGAAAATTTTTGTTCTTCCCTCCTTCCCCTATTTATAGGAAAAGGAAGGAGATGCTTGCGACCCAGCTCGCCCAGGCGAGCTAGGTTGCTTCCTCCAGAAGCAACCGCCTTCTGGAGGAACATCCTGGAAGGCCCAAGTAGGTCTGGTTGCTATTTGCAACTTCATTTTTACTAAATACACCCCCTTGCCTTTTTTTGCTGATTTTTTTTCGTAACGTTACGAAAACTTACGAATTTCATAACGATACTTATTTTCTTTCCGTAATGTTACGGAACCTTACGGATTACGTAATCATCCCTTTTTTGCCTTCCGGAATGTTACGGAACTTTACGAATTGTGCATTTACACTTCCTTTTGACTTCCGGCATGTCACGGAAATTCACGGGTTGTGCAACAATGTTTTCTTTTGACTTCCGGCATGTCACGGAACTTCACGAATTGCCTAACGATGGGTGCCAAGTACCTCGAAGTGGTCAAACGAGGGTCGCATCCCAACAACGGATGGTCCCCGGACGAAATTAGGGTATGACACTACTGATGTTAATATGTTACATTAACATCGGTTTTTATAGAAAACCGATGTCAACGTCCATCATGCATACACTTATTTTGTTGCACTTCTTTGTATTTAACATCGGTTATTTATAAAACTGATGTTATCGTAGTTATGTTAACATCGGTTTTGAAAAATCGATGTTAACAATGATACATTCAACATCGGTACTTTCAACATCGGTTTTAAAATCAATGTAGAATGTCGTAAATAACCGATGTTGAAAGTGTATTTTCTAATAGTGAGCTGGCGAAATGTTGTCATTGGGGCTTCGCTCCTTTGACTGGAGACACAGCAGCAGGTACCAGCAGGCAGGTGCAAGTCTGCGCAAGCTAGCAAGCGTATGGTGCAGACATGTCTCCAGGATGCTTGGCGAAATAAGCCCATGCAGGATTCACCAAAAGCACTGGCGAAAAAAGCTACAGTGCTCTCCCCTATATAAACAGGCTTCTTTGTTTCGTTTGTGTGTAGTTGAATTGCCTCTTCCTTGTGAACACTTTTTAGTTTTTACATCTCATTAAATGAAAGCCAATCCAACAAACCATAACCACAAGAATAAAAAAACCAAAATTTGGCCATAAAAAAAGAATCAACAAAATCAATCAACATTAGATTGTCGTTAATCATGCATAAATTCAGATTCAGCTAACTGAATTTTCCATGGTTTAAGGCACGGATCATGATCTGAACGAAGATAAATTTAATGAATGGATGAAGCTAGAGGATTAGATGAATATTGAATAATAATTCAGAAAAACTTTTAAATGATGCAGACAGTTTCGGAAACTAATTATAAAAAAAATAATTACTTCAGATAATTATAAAAACTAATTATAAAAAATAGTTATAAAAAATTATAAAAAAATGCTTCAGATAAAAAGTTCATTCTAAAAAATAATAAAAAATAATACTTCAGATAAAAACTAATTATAAAAAATAATACTTCAGATAAAAAATTCATTCTAAAAAATAATAATTACTTCAAACAATTTTTTAATGATGCAGACAATTTTGGAAACTTGAAAAACTTGAAGCATGTACAAAAAGTTGACAGAAATTTGCAAAGCATAAATGCACAAACAAAACAAAGAAGCCTGTAGCAGTGTAGTTATTTTGCCCGTGCTTTTGGCGAATCCTGCATGGCCCTATTTCCTGCTGCTACGTCGCCAGTCAAAGCAGCGAAGCCCCAATAGCAGCTATTTCACCAGCTGCTTTGATGGAACCCGCCACGTGTCGTACCCAGACGTATATCGCCAGCATGCATGGCGATATACGTGTATGCATACGTAAGAAATAAACCTCCTCCATAAATTATTTTGAAAGAGACCCAGATGGGAATTAGTTTGTAAAACTAACCTGGGTCAATTTGCCTGAATTAATCTTCTTCTACACTCTATCTTTAATAAAACTAAAAATAACTTTGTTTGTTAAAAAATATAATATTGTAAAGTGAAGATATAAAATAAAAGTTAAATTATTGAATAAAAATATTAAATGAATAAAAATATATTTTAACTTTTTATTATATTTTTTATTTGACTATCATCTAAATGAGAAAAGCTAAAATATATTTTTTATTGATGTTTTTATTATCATCAATATAGTTTGCTTTTATATCATCAAAAAGTAAAGAATTTCAAATAAACTATTCCCTTTTTGTTTTTATACAAACGTGGTAGGTTATTAGACGTTTAAAGGTAGTTTATATTTTTTTTAATGAAAAACATTAATTATTAATTTTTACCACACAATTAATTATTGCATATAGGACCTACTCAAATTTATAATGAATTTAATTTATTTTCTCAAATTAAGTTTGTAATCAGTGGAGTCATGATTGAAAAAAACATTGTTAGAAATTAAATTAATTATCAATTTATGTTTATACAAGTTTGTAATCATTTATACAAATTATTATCGATAAGAATTCACTCAGCGCACTTACTTCTCTCTTATATATTCTTTTAGTAATTTTCATGTGCTCATTATTTCTTTTCTTGGCTTAATTAACACTTATCTTCCTCCTTATACTTTTACAATTTTGTTCTTCCTTGAACAAAGTTAAGTTAAGGAAAAAGAAGGTTAGAGAATATGAATTTATAAATTTGTGTTTTTCTTTTAAATTTTGTGACGATTTTTAATCCCAAAAAACATTTAATATCAAAGTCATCAATGGAACCAATGAAAGAGTGATATATAGATTCGAATACCCGAACCAACGGACAAAAAAAGTAATAAATTATAATTTTTCAAGAATGAAAAAATATGTCTAATTCTGATCCCAGAATAAAAAAAACAACACATTTCAATTTTATGAGAATGAAAAATATATTAAAAATTTTATAAAAATGAATTCCTAGCTTTTTAATATTTATTGGAACGAAAAAATATATTTTAATCTAAAATAAATTTAATAACTTCTCAATATTTTAGATACTATCCATATTTGACTTATTGAGATAATTAAATTGAAGGAGAGTGAGAGTGGCCAGGTCCATGTGCTTCAGCACGCACAAGACTTGGCTTTCAAATTGGTTGTGGGGACACTAAATCTTTGTCATCGTATTCATTTACCAACTTTTTGAGGTTTGACGTCCTTTTTGCCTGCCACATTCAAAGGGAAACATGGACACGATAGATGCTGCCCTATAATGTGAGAGGGAGCAGGCCTGATTATGCAATTATGAAAGACATACGTAGAACAACATCCCATGACTTATCTGTCAGACAACTTGGGAATCCTAGAAGGAAAGGGAAAGTAATACTATTGTCATACAAGATATAAAAATCAGTTGTGTACTAGCTAAGTGTATGGATAAACTCATGCAAAGTTATTGTAACAAGTGTTATCAAGTTTGTTACATTAGAATTTTGTTACAAATAATAATTATATTTGATTAGAATTAAATTACTTTTTATAAAAAAATATATGTAGCCTTAAAACCAATAAAATATTTGGAAATCCTAGAAAGAAAGGCACAGTAATACTATTACTATATATACTAGTACCAGATTCAAAAATAAAAAATCCTAGAATTATTTTAATTTGATCGATAGTCTCAAGTGAATATGCAGTTGTGTTAGTTACTCAGAAGAAGAGTCTTGTCATTTGTAATAATCTTATCTGATTCACAAATAAAATTGTCTTTTATGAAAAATACAATTATCTAAATAAGTGAATAAGTCATAACAAACATAAATTGATTGGAATCAAATGATCTAGTGAATCAATATTATTGGATGAATATCAGATGGTTTAAGTTTCGTATGCATATTGTAACTTGTAAGTTTGCATAATCACCATAAATAATTTTGTTTGAAAAGCATCATTTAACTAAGGGATACTAATTTCCAGTTCACTATTAGAGCTGAAAAGGATGGAATTCAAAAGTAACCAAAGTACATCCTATACATCTTTAATTTTAATATCAACCCTGTGCGCCGTACAATCTCAGCAAGTTCCAAAGCTCCTGAATTCCCAACTTTGAACCACAAAATGGGATACAGAGGGGTTGAGTTGAGGTTCCTCAAATGTTCCAAAATTTCTTATTCTCCAAAAATGTAAAGCAAAAATAGAACTGTAAGCAAAACTAAGGACAAATTTTCAACAAGGGAAGACAAAATAACATGTTTTCTGAGGGTTGGCTTTCCTTGGGCGCTTTCTTAAAGTCACTACTTCAAAACATTCATATGGCTCAGCTACAGATATAGATGACTCAGTTTCGGAGTTTTGGTTATCATGTTGGTCAACACCCTCCTCTGGAATCCTTTGTGCATGGTGAGGAAGCACTGAGATCTAACAATTCCCATGATTTAGATCATAAATTAATGATTTAAGAGTTAAGTGAAGAGTAAATTCAACATTAAATGTAAGTAAGTTTTTACCTTGCATGTAATGGAGCAGAATCGATTGCGCTCATCTTGTAAATGCTTTCCACATTCTTCACAAGTACCACCCCACTTTGGAGGTGTTGCTACTTTGACTTCTTTGGCATTAGACTCAGAGCAAAGATTATCAAACTTGGATTTTCTTGTTAGCTTGAATTCTTTGGTTGAAGTCCGGGGTCTGAGATGCACAATCTTTTCATTGTTGGACACATAAGTCTGCCAAAAATGTCACCATTGCAAGAAGAAAATTCAGATCATTAGTCATTCATCTTTCAATTAGAAACGCAAATTCAGAGCTTAAAAAACTAAAAGGTCATTTGGGATCTGTGAGTCAGATAGTCCAATTAAGCATTAAGATCCCCAATTATACTAATTTATAGTTCAAGGAAAGAAATGCCTTATTACACAAATGATGGAAATAGAAAATCAATAGTAATATACTTCCCTCAAGGATTAATAGCGTGTTTGATTTCACCATCTAGATGTGGTTTTTCATGTTTTCTCATAAGCTAGTAGTTATAACTTTCACATTGTCTAGTGAAGTTGAGGTGATATTTTACATATCAACTAGTTTCTAAACTCGCATTAAAAGATAAAGCTTTCCTGGAATCTAGATTAAACCCTTTTGAATAATTTAGATACTGTAAATCATACAAGGCTATGATCAATGGACAAAAAAAAAAGTTAATAGAGCTATACAGACAATCCATTCCAACAATTAAAACTACATAAAAGTTCCATATACTCAAACTGTTATCACTTCTCAACCAAAATAAATCAATCAAAACATAGATGCAATGAATGAAACAAGAAGTTAAGAAACTGAACTGATTCCAGACAAGAGAGAAGAGAACCTGAATATTTGAGCAATCAAAATACTTCTGAAGATCATAATGGCGCACAACATCCTGATAGGAATATTTGTATATCTGAAACCTTCTATGGAGAGAATGAGCTTCCTTGCAGTGCCTACACAAGCCAGCTACGCAATCTATGCAGAACACATTCTTCTCATTAAACCTAATGTCTTTGTGTTCTTCACAACATCCAAAGCCGCACTTCAAAAGGGCACCAAGCCAATCTCTTTTCCTTTCTTCTGGAAAACGATTCTGCCCCATCTGCAAAATCCATCCATTGACATCAGAAGGAATTCATAAAACCTTGTAAAGTAGATAATACTAAAGCATAAACACAGTTCTATGATCAAGAATCAATTCTCCATTTTCCTCATCAAATTACTAGCATATCAATAATCAATAATAGTATTCAAGAAAGAGTTACAAGCATAAACTACCCCACTTGCAACCCCAAATTCAATATTCAAGATGCGGTGAAAAATCAACCCAAAAACTAATTAAGTTTACAATCTCCATATTCCACCATGGTAATAGAGAAATTAATTACTCTAGAGATAAAAACTGGGCTAGTTTGAATTGCTTCAACAATCACATGCACCAAGAATGCACTGAAAATTTAGGAATGCGATGAGGCTGTGGATCAACAAACAATAATCTTGAAATTGGATTCACAATATCACAAGAAATAAAAAGAGAAGGGAGCAAAACTAGTTAGAAGCTTTGAAATTTCAGATTCCAAAAAACAAGAATTCTATGTACTAACCATGTCAGTTCTTTCTCTCTCTCTCAGCAAGAAATTGAAAGGGAAAGAAGATTAAATGTTAAAGAAACAGATATTGAAAAAACTTATTGTAGCTCTATAAAGAAGACCAAAATATATGATAGTGAAAATCTCACTAACGAAAAAAAAAAAGGGTTAAAATAAAAAAGGAAAGATAAAGTGCAAATGGAAACAAATATTTTCAAATTGAAAAGAGTAATGACTAATGAGTAATGTGTATGATTATGGACACCGCCGTAGGATTTTTCAATTGGATGTACGCGGGACCCAAAGGCAAAATGGGAATTATCAAAACGCGGCGCTCCCAGGCTGCCCCCTCATGTGCATTTTTGCTCAGAATCTTTGATTTATAT
The DNA here is from genome assembly GCF_004193775.1 of Glycine soja. Classification (NCBI taxonomy): domain Eukaryota; kingdom Viridiplantae; phylum Streptophyta; class Magnoliopsida; order Fabales; family Fabaceae; genus Glycine; species Glycine soja. The sequence goes on along the minus strand of NC_041008.1, from coordinate 32,329,217 downwards.
TTTCATTTAAACAAATTTTTGTATGATAATTATGGATTTTGTATGATAATTATAGATTTTGCACGATCTATTATGATTAAATTATATTTTTTTATATTTTATCTTATTTTTAATATTCATTTTGATTCTATACTCCTTCCGTCCTTAATTGACACTTTCAACTAATTTATGCTATTAAATAAAATTAGTTAATTTAACTAATCGTGTTAAATTTATCAATTAATTGTATTATTATTTTTAAATTATTATTTTCTTATCTTTCTATCCACTTAATTTCTTCTTATTAATGTTTTGATAGAGAATAATTAAGAATATTTAAGAAAAAAATAATTAATACATTTAAAGATTAAAAAATGATCTTATAAAAAAGAATAAACAAACTTCTAAAAAAGATCTTATAATTAGAGATAAAAGGAGTATCTTTTCAAATATTTTATTTTGATCCCTTATCCTTTAAGATTGAGTTAATTTGGATAAAAAAGTGAAAAAATATCGTGAAAATCATGTGAAAGATAAGAATTTGTTAGAACTTTTTTTATGTTTTTGGTTGCTAGTTAGACTCTTTTTGTATTATGCTTATAACTTTTTTTTAGTTCAAACAACAATTGGATTATCAGCTTTATGTAGGGAATCTAATACGATAAATTTTATGTCTTAAATAAGAAAAAGGGCTAAAAATAATGTTTCAAAATATAAAACGATCACTTTCACTATTTTTTGAAAGGACCAAATTAACTCAGTCAAAAAAATAATAGACTAAAATGATTTTTTTTAAAAAGATATAAGATTAAAATGAATTTGAAAATTAAAATAAAGGACCTTGTCACTAAAAAAACTAAATAAAAAATTATTATAATGAATTTAAATTAGTGCTTTTCTACCCTTGAATATCTGAGTTATCTAGCATCACATTATTCCTTCTTAATGATTGTTGAATTTCAATCTATAATTTATTTTAATGTTATTATAATTTTTTAATGTATTCACATTTTTTATAAATTTTTTTATAAGTATACATGTATATAAATATTTAAAAAAATATGTTAAAATAGATCTGAATATAAATATATATATTTAAATAATTTTATATTTACATATATTGTATATCATTTTAATTAATATAGATATTTATTTTAAAACATATGATCTTTGTAAATCTATTTAGACATGTATTTAACTTAGTTTTATACATAATCTCTTAAAAATATGTTTCCGTCCTAAAGACCATGTGTTTGAATACATAACATATGCTTGTTTATATATGTTTAATTCCATTAGTTTATATATGTTTAATTACATTAGTTCTATATCAATAGATGATATTTTGCTTCTTCTAAATTAAAGAATATATGCCTATAAAATATTATTAATAATAAATCATAATATTATATGGTGATTTTTAACATTCCTCCTCAAACTGAAGCTTACTAAGCTCTTAACTTGTTACAAGAAAATAATTTATTCTCAACAAATAAATAGAAAAAATTGAGTGCCACTAAAAACAATAATTTAAAAAACAACTCAAAGATGTTGGACAAACCAGAAAGAATTGCTAGAAAAGAAATATATCTTTGTTAGATAATTTCAATCACCATCAGCAAGATAAAAAATTAATTACCAACAAAGCTCATTCAATGAAAATTTCAAACAAATAATGTTGGAAACCCATAATATTTAAACTTAAAACTAAGACAAGACCAATGCATCCGGCACATAGTCAAAACTAATGCACACGAGACACAGACAAGGTTAGTGCATCTAGGACAGAGACAACCATTGTCAACATAGTTGTAGGTGCCTGAGGGGGTGGGCGTGTGAGGGTGTTTTAGGGGTTGCCACCAATTGGATTTTGTAGATCGATGGCTGACAACCTTGGTGGTGGGGTTGGATGCCAGAAAACTTGCGCAAAGCGGCGGTGGTTGGAAATCTGTCAAAAAAGGACAATGTCAGGATAGGCAACGGAAAAGTTATTCATCATAAATTTAGTGGCAATTAAAAGGATGAACCAAAGTTGTGCATAATTTTGATAATAGTTTTTAAGAGATTAAATACATTTACTTTTTCATTTAATATTTCTTTATATAATATTAGAAGATTGATAAGAAGATTTTTAGGAAAATATAATATTACTTTAGTCAAATTATCTAAGAATTGATTTCTATCTAGTCTTTAAATAAGGAATAAATTATGTTGAAAGAAAAAAATATATCTTGTGTAGACTCATAGACTAACACAATTTCTAATGAAATTACATTTGTGCCAATATCATAATAAAAAAAATACTTGATGGTATGCATGACAGTAAATATATATATCTTTTGTATGATTCTTCTAATTTAATTTCATAATGCTTTGATAACATTTTCTTCTTTTTTTTTTCTCTCTTTTACATGGTCAATTGTTAGACTTGCATACAAATTTTCTTTTCTTACATATTTTTTTATATTAAGTTTCCTAAATATTAAGAAACATAAATCATTTCCTTTTTAATTTTTTATATTTTTATTTTATATTTCAAGTATTTAACAGATAAAATTATTTTCAAGTAAATTAAATCAAAAGAATAAAAATATACATATAGGCGTGATATGTAATTACCAAATTTATCAGATAAATTCTTTATTAGATTATTGCAATAATTTTATATATCAAAATCTTGATGATTAAATTATGTCTGAATATTTAACGGTGGATGAAATAAAATGCGTGAAATGAAATAAAAATTACATGCCATTATTTACATATTTTCTAATATATTCTCCCATCTTATAATAATTGTCTTCTTACATTGTTTTATACATATAAAAAATTTCAATTAATGATTGAAAGAGAATAATTTTTTTATAAAATTAACCTTATCAATTTTATACAAACCAAGAAAAATCATTAATTTATTTTTAATTTTATTATCTACCATTAATATTATAATAAATATAAGTAGAAAAAAGTAATTAATGTTACATTATAAAATTAAAATGATAATTATTTTATTATAGGAAAAAAGAAAGGGAGTAATGAAATAAATTAGGTATCTTTTTTATAGGTAATAAATTAAGTATCCATTTCTTCATTTAGAATGATAACAGAATTAAAAAAAAAATCAATTTCATCTCATATCACCATTATCGAGTGAAAAAATTAATGTAATTGAATGAAATAGAACATTTGTTTTATGCCTAAAAATTAATTTCATCTCAATCCAAAATTTTGTTCCTCTTATTTCTAAATTAAAATATTTAATCCTCTTATTTTTTTAAATTAATGTAATTAGTCAAATGTTAACTCAAATGTAACAAATTGTTACTTACATAACACTTATCTAAACGGATGAGATGTGCTTATATAACAAGGGATTAAATAAGAAATATCTTAGTTAGAGTTGAACTTTTCATCTTTTAGACAACAACAAATGACTATATCATCATAACATTTTCTTTCTTGGTTGATATTGTAAAATGTATCATCACATCACCAGTTATTAACTTTTTTTATCTAATTATAAAAATTTATAAATTAAAAATTTATTGAATATATAAATATTTTTAATTTTATTTATACAAATCTACATATTTTAATTTTGAATAATTTAAATTTTATTTTAATTATAGGAATTTATTTTAATATAAATTTATAAAAATTTAATATGAAAACATTGTTTTTATTTTATCCTAGTTATGTAAATTAATTGAATTTCATAAATTAATATATAAATTATTTACATAAATTATTTTATAAAATTTATGCAAATTATGTAAATTTATTTTAATATATAAACTATTTTTATTCTAATTAAACAATTACATAATAATATTTTCATTTTAACTATAAAAAATTATTTAACAAATAATTTTTTATTCCAATTATATAAATTAATAAAGTTACATTAATTAACATGTAAATTGTTTTTTATAATTATTTAAATTAATTAAATTTTAATATTTAATTTTTTAGATAATTCACATGTTAATATAAATTTATGCAATTTGTATAAATTACATAAAACAATTAATATAAATAATTTATATATATATATATATATTAATGCACCTAATTTAATTTTTAATTACTCATAAAAAATTATTTTTTTAGTTTATAAATTTTTATAATTATATAAAAGAAAGGTTAATAACTCCTTATGTGGTAATCCATAATAAATATTGTTTAAAATATTGATTAAAGAAGCAATTGATATAATGGTTCAATTTTTTTTATTGTCTAATAGGTCGGGGTTCAAGTTTCATTAACACATTTTTTATTTTCCCTCCATTTAAAATATTAATCAAAGAATCAAATGACATAAGTTCCATTTGATTTTATCTTATTTAAAACAAATTAAATTACTACAATTGTAACACCCTAAAGAATGTTATCTTTTTCCAACACATAAACTTTAAAATTTATTCTCATACATTAAGTGATACATAACTATATACGCCTTCCTCCAAGCAAAATCTCCATGCACAAAGCTCCACTCATCTAGCATCCACCTATTTTAACATGTAAAAATGAAAACTAAAAAGGATGAGACATACTGTCTTAGTGAGTGTCCTAAGGACTCTAGGCTGACTCTATTCTAGAGATCTTTTTTAACTCTCATGACTTCTTCTTTCTTCTCTTAAGCACCCTAATCTCACAACTATTGTCTCATCTCCTTATAATTTATATCTCCTTGGCCATATCTTAATCTTCATTTATGTACCTAGAATTGATAACCTACTCTAAGTCCACTAGTGTTCTATGTCACTTAAACATCATTCTTTTATTCTTGACCACTCACTAGAATCTCACTTCATTAATTATTATTACCTTGGATAGAAATGTGTATAACCTTTTATTTTCTAAATTATGCAATTAGGGCTCACATCACCTCTCTATTAGGCATGACATATTTTTACAAGGTAATTACATACATCCCTAAGTTAAACTCTTTCATTCACATAACATTAACATATACCAATCAAGATAAACAAAAGAAAACTAAACTTTATATATTTAGAAAATATTGTATATAATTACTAGGAATTTTAATACAACACCATTTACATAAAGTTGTCTCAAACACGTTCTTTTATAGATACCAACATCCTAGTTTGATCACCAACTAATCACCATAAGACCACAATTAACCATCAAATATCCAAAATTATTTTTCATAAATCAATCATTAAAGTTCATCATCATAACTAATGTACACCAATAAACAACAATAGTCAACAACTTCATAGCTCAATAATCTTATCTATTACATACAACATCATCATAACACAAATCCTCTTACAGTTACCGTTGCATCTGATTCAGACAACACCATCAACAACAGACTTTACTCTATGGAGTTTTTTTACACAATATGAGTGGTCCCTCATGAACCTCATCCCCTAACATAGTTGTGACAATTCAGGGAGTCTCTTGAACTGACCCTGTAGAGGAAGTGTGATTTTATCGAATATAGATGAGTGTGAATATAGTGGCTTTCCTTTGTAGGTTTGCAAGACCATACATCTATTCTATAGGTCAATTCCTATTAGCCACCACGAAATCCTCCAACACTAGGTTGAGAGCCCACCTAGAAACACTCTCAACTTACGTGCCTACTCATATGTACTATGCACCAAGTGTGCATAGCCTATGCACCAATATTGCATAAATGATATATTTTTGTGCACCAATTATGCACCCACCATATACCAACGACAAAACATATTTAGAATCCCTTGTGGTCCTAGATACAACACCTCCGTACCCGCCATCTTCCACGGTTAGACTTAAGGATCCAAATACATCTCAACAACAACAACACAATATAATGTTCTTAATAGTAAAAGAAATAGTCATAGACTAATCAATATATTTCAACATTTATAGGATTCATAATATCTACTATCCACTATGATGATCATATTTCAAACAATCACATAACATTCATCTTATCATTAATTCATTATTCATTACTTTTATGAACCCATTCCTAGTTTCCTAAACAAGGTAAGACATTCCACGCCTATAATTCTTATAGTCGCTTCACCAAAACCACATATGAATATGAATTACAAGATCTCAACTTTACCATAGCAATAAAAATCATAAAATAATCTATGTGCACTTGGAATTGGATTGGAAACTCTAAAGGATAAGGGAAAACAAGCACTATACCTCAATTTAGCTTAAGTCAGAAAATTTAGTTGAAGCTAAATTCGTGCAGATTCCAGTTCGTCAAATTTTAGCTTGAGTTAAAATCGTGGCTACAACTAAATTCGTGCATACTCAATACTACCAAAGTTTAGCTTCAGCTAAAAATCAAGCTTCAACTAAAATTCAGGTAGACTCTATCTTAACGAATTTTAACTTCAACCACAAAATTTATCTTGAGCTAAAAAAATCTGCACAAAGTTATATTTCAAAATTCCAAGCTTTTGCCCTCATTAATGGCTACCCAAGCATCTAAACTCATAATAAATATATCAATATTGATCCCTAATACTTTCTAACAAAGTTATTTACTCAAAAACATCATCAATCTTACATAATCCTCAAAATCCCACTATCTCCAAACTTAGAGTTCATAGGGGAAAAAGGGAGAAAACAACAAATCAAAGGGATAAGGATGGACAAGGGAGTAAGCATTCACCTTTGAGAACAAGTGGAGATGAACTTCAGGCATTGGGTCTTGGAATCTCTGCTCCATCTCCCTCTTCCTCTTCCTTTTCTCCTTCTCATTCTCTCTAATTCTTTCTTTATGTTCTCTTTATCTCTCTAAAGGCGAGTTTGGTGTGCAGAAGAGAATGAAAGATAAGAGAAAAGAAGATAAATATTTGAGTTAAAGTAGAAAAGTGGAGGTGTGAGATCCAAATTAATTTTTGAAATATTTTCTCTCATTTCTTCTCTAACCAAACAAAGGGTAACTCTCCCTTCCTTATTCTATTTAAATTGTGTGTGTTGTTGAGCTTGGGGGCTTTGACCCTCCCTAGGCCTTGGTTTCCCATCTGGTCCTATTATTCTATTTCTGTCAAATCCTATTATAAGGTAACTATTATTAATAATGTATAAGGGTATCTTTTAACCATTTAAATTAAAGACTATTCCATAAAAAGTCTATGTATTGTTTATTATTAATGACCATAAATTTGGAATGTTACAACAACTTATTTCCATTTAATTATGATCTATTTCTTTCTTTCTTTTAGTAAAACTCAACACCTTTACAATTTTTTTTCAAGATTATTAATTTTTTTTCTCACGAGTTTCATACTTTTCTTTTTTTTTGCTAAAATGCAGTTTTGGTTTCTTTTTTTTGTCAATCCTCAAATTTGGTCTATTTAATCTTGTTATTTTAAAATTTAGATAAGGGACTGAAATTACTAATTATGTAAAATAGGAAGACTAAATATTTCAATTTTAAAAGAGAAAGACTATATTTAAGGATTGATAAAAATAAGTGGATCAAAATTATATTTTAATCTTTTTTTTTTGTCATTCTTCCATATTGATATCTTGTATGATTATTAACACATAATAAAAATAAATAAATATCATTTTACTTCGTCTTCATTTATAAGCAATTTGTGCAATACACAAACATATTAAATAATAATAATAATAATAATAATAATAATTAATAAAATATTAAAATAATTTTCCTTAAAAAAAATTCCTATAAAGTTAACAATTAAATGAAAATTTTAAAATTCAATAATTAGAACATGATGGTTGGTTGGTTGCAATCTTGAAGGAAATCATAACGCAAGTTTACTCTGGCGTCGGTTGCAAATTACGCAACAGCCATTCACATCATCACATTTAGTCATGTAAATGACAGCCAAATAACAGTCACATGATGACTCGTTACACCCTAACGAACGAAAGACCTCGACAATTCTTCTGATCCGTTTCGTTCAGATCAAAACTTGCCTCTTTGCAACGCTGCTTCTGACAAAAAACGTTGTACCATCCGAAATGTCGGTGAGTCTCTAAACCCTTTTCCTAAGATCCACTTCCCCTTCAGATCCTATCTGGGTTTCTTCTCTTCTTCTTTGTTTATGTTTATGCATACCTCCTTGTGTTGTGTTTGTGCCTTGATGCTCACATTTCCTTTTACTTGTTTGATGGGAAGTGGGGATTATACTATTACTTTAATTGATATTTATATTTATATATTAACTGATATGGAACCTTTAGTGGTTTAGATGTGGTAGTTATGAATATAAGAAGTACCACTTTGGAATTATGGATCTGCAATGTTTGCCAATGACCCTTTTGGATCTAATGGAAATTGTTTTGGTATTTTTTACCCACCAGAAAAGAGCAAACCTGAATGTTGAATTGAATTGTTTTGGGGATGGTTTGTTATTTGGCCAATGTCCACTGGGAGTGTACCGGGTGAAAACTCTTGGTTAGCTTGAGAAATAAGAATTGTAAATTTGGACTATACAACTATAGATGGATGGATAGTCAAAATTAAGTTAGTGGTCTTAAAAAAAAGCTTGTATTTATCTTTTAATTTTGGCTATTCATGTATGGTTATATATGTCTTAGATTTATAATTCTTATTCTTATTTTCCACAATAATAAGAGTTTTCACTTGATACGCTTCCATGCCTAAGAATGGTGGTTGTTGTTGTCAAGTCATGAAGTTTCATTGCTTGAATTTATGATGACCAGTTGACCACTAATCCTCATGCCATTTGAATTGCTTCTTTTCAAGTGGACACTATCATATTGATGTTGTCTGTTGGTATAACCTTTCCTCTTGGCTTATTGACTCTTTGTTCATGTGTCTTGCCTTCTGAGCTGTGAGGGTGCTACTCATTAGGCTTATGTATCTTGTTGTTCTTTCTTTCACTTAATTCCATCATTGTTTTCGTGATTAAAATATGACCATCTATGTTTTCATTGGATATTCGAAATTCTTTTGAAAGAAATTGAAAAGGGATCACTTTTTTTGTTTTACTAGTTGGTTTTATATTTTCTTCTTTTGCGTATGTCATTGCTTCTTCCAATCCCTACCGTACTTTCCTTTTTCAAATCCTGTGGCAGCTGCCCGAGCTCTTCCCGTGTGCCATAAATGGCCTACAAATAGGAAGAATCCTAGAACAAAATGGGAAGTAGCTAACCTACTTCTAGGAGAAACATAATTGACTGCATTATTCTCTGTAACTACGCCCGGAATACAGAATATAATCATAGAAATACCTTAAATTAACAATTTGTGTGCAGGACACAGTGGAACATACAGATCAAAGAGCTGAAGCTATTCCCCAATCCACAGCTACACCAAATTGGACTATTCATGTGTCAGACGTGAGGAAGAAATTTTTACATTGTAACATTGGTTACCATTGTGATTGTGGATTGTAGAATACATGATCCAACAATCAATATTATGTTTCCAGGGTGAATTCCAGGTTACTGCAATATGAATTTGGCTGCCTTAACAGTAAAGCCTGTGCCAGAAATAATAACAGCATTTAAAAACTCGTGATAGATGTAGCTAAGGAATGAAAATCGAAATTAATTAATGAAAAGTCGAAGCATTCAATGTGTTGAAAAATTCTAAAAGCTTTTAATTAGGATACACAAACTAGACAACCTCACAATTATTAGAGATTCAAATTTTAATTCCAAGTTCATACAATTGGCGACCTAAAATGACTTGAATATAAAACTATTTCAATTTTGATTTGTATGGAAAATTGTGTTTTCTGGTTTATTACAATCTTGGTTAATTTAGCTAATCCTTCAATACAATTCTTATCTGTTTCCCACTGTCTTTTGTTGGTATTTTATTAGTGACAAAATCTCATCATGGAGAAATTGCCACGTTCAATCCGTTTTGATTTGTTACAGATAAGAACAGTTAAGGTTAGCAACATATCATTGGTTACTTCCAAGAAGGACATTGAAGAATTCTTTTCATTCTCAGGTGATATTCGATATATCGAGATGCAAAGGTCAGAGTCAGAGCACCTGTAATGCTTTATTCATTTCTTATGATTGTTATTGTTTAAACATTTACGCTAAATGGCTCCCTAATCTTTGTTTTTAAATTCAACAGGGAAAGTGGTCACACTCAGGTTGCTTATGTTACATTTAAGGATACACAGGGAGCAGACACAGCAGTTCTCTTAACGGTATGTTTTTATGCACAAATAATTTTTACTTTTGAAAATGTTACATTACATTTCGTAATAATGAAATGGGTTGCATCAATGTATCTTATTAATCCTTTCCATTCTATTCCTGAAAAGGATAAAAATAGCATAAAAATAAGTCAATACTTTAGATGATTTTGTTTTAAAAATCATGTGCTTAATCTTCAATTTTATATATAGGGTTCCAAGATAGGTGATCTATATGTCACCATCACACCAGTGGAGAAGTATCAGCTGCCCCCTGAAGCACTTCCTTCAAGTCCAGTAAGTACTTAATTGTTAATGCCATGTTATTTTATTGCGTGCAATTGAGGTCATCATGCACTGTTGTGCTGCCACTAGTACATTTATATGTAGTGAAATGTGAGATATGAACACTTTTGCTGAACAAGTTGATGTCAATACTAATATGTTTTATATATGTCTCATTAAGTTAATATTCTTGATAGACTCCTAGTTTTGGGGTTTAAAATTTTTGGCTTCAATATAGCAGACAACTTTATATGCTGCTTAATATCGTTGTGTGAGTAAACTCGAATTTTAGATTTTTTTTTTTTTGGTTCTGCTGATGCTTTATCTGCAGCAATAAAAACAATTCTGGTATGAAGATGATGGTGCAAAATCAAATTAACCCCTTGTATCTTTGCAGATCTAACCATGCCCTACTAAAACATTTTCTTATGACGTTAGATTAATAACTTAGTTTAAATGGCTACATTTGGAACCAAATTCAAATATACTAAGCTTTGTTACTGCACTGATCTAGAGTAGACTTAGATCTTCAGTTAGATCTAGATGCAAAATCTCTGCAAATCTGCAAGTACAATACAAATTCTTCCCTCCCTAATGATTTGGAAATTCTAATTTCTTTACTGTCAAATTGTAAGCCTCTATGAAGTTTCTAATATACATTTTACAATGGTCTTCTCAATAGACAAACCAAAGCCCTGATGCAGTTAAGAAAGCTGAAGATGTAATGAGCACCATGCTTGCTAAGGGTTTCATTTTAGGAAAGGATGCTATCAACAAGGCAAAAGCCTTTGATGAACGTCATCAGTTGACCTCAAATGCTTCTTCCACAGTTGCTTCCATTGATCGTAGAATAGGTTTAAGTGATAAACTAAGTATCGGAACAACTATTGTCAATGGAAAGGTGAGAGAGATGGATGAAAGGTATCAGCTTTCTGAAATGACAAAGTCTGCTATGGCTGCTGCAGAGCAAAAGGCAAATAGTGCTGGATCTGCCATCATGAACAATTCTTACGTAATAAGTGGAGCTTCATGGTTTTCTAGTGCCTTTACCGCTATAGCAAAGGCAGCCGGGGATGTCAGCACGATGACCAAGGAGAAGGTTGAACAGGCAGCGGTGGAAAGGAATGAGATCATTTATAGTGAAAGGAAAGGGACTGTTGATGAATTTGCAAAGACGCACTTAGAGGAGGCTTCAGACATTGGCCCTGCAGTAGTTCCTGTTAATTCAGATGATGACCGAAATCTGGCAACAATTTTATAACTCAAGTTAATTCAGAATCCCTTATTCCCACATACACAGTTGGATTTATTTAGTTAACATAGTTATTGTCAGACTTCAGTTCCTGCAAGTTTGTTGTACATTGATAAGTCTTGTTGATTGTTATAGTGATGTAAAGGTTTGTCTGACAGATGTGGTTCCTAAATATGGTCAACATTCATTTCAAAAAATTATTTGTTATTTGTTATTTTTTGAGTTATTTCTTCATTCAGTTCTCCCTTTAGGTCATATGTTTTCAGAGAGATTTTAATACAAACAGGACGATCAGTATAATTTAATATTGCAGAACATTATGTCATCGAGAGCATGACAGATAAGTTCATGTTTTATTGCTTTCATTTTCCTTTTCAATGAAAAGAATGAATAAATATCTAGCTTTGCTTTTTGACATCTATATTTGTCTGCGGTGTTGAATGGCTTGCTTTGGATGATTTTCCATTTGCAAAATCTTGAGTTCTTAGCTACCTGGTGACAGCTTAGTCGATGTCCTTGATGCAATGAAATTCGCTTTAATGATCCTACTACATTTTCACTTCACAGGCAGCAATGCAGTTGTTTCAGACGAGTGTCTTGTTGGTTTACTGTTTTCAGAAACATTTATGTTTAAAACATTTGAATGTGTTTGTCTCCTGAGCACATTTCTGTTTTCTGAAAGTTTATCCCATGAAACATTAGATTGGAGCACATAAAGAAAACTAAAGAGGACGAGAAAACACCTCCCAGCTGTTTTTTTTTTAAGTTTGGAAAAATTTTCAAAACTTGCATAGATTTCAGAATGAGAAATTGATTTGCAAGTAGTGTGAAATTGTTTAAAAAAACAGTTTTTAAAGCAAAAAAAAAGTGAGAAGCAAATCAAACAAGCCCTAGGATTTCCCCCCTTTTTCTGGGAGGGGTGATGGTGTTGGTCTTCATGATTTTAAGATGATATCTGTTACAATTGTATGTCTCTTGGCTCTTGATTTGGTGGCAATTAGAACTGCAACTGATATTAACCTGAAATGCTTATTGCATGCTATGAAATAATATATAATTATCATTCTGTAATTATCTAAAATCTGCCATTTTCTGTATCAATGTGGTTGACAGTTAAAATTCTGCACAGGCAAAACATATTCCTCTCTTGACTAATACCTATGCATATCTTTAGAAATTACTTTAATAGAAAATCTAGACATTTTGGACAAAAGTGCTTTAATGTTATGCAATTAAAATTCCTAGTGACCAAATATGATAGAAGGTTGCAAGGAGGCAACAAAAGAGAATGTCTACAGAGAAAAGAAAGAATCACATAGTATAATGTTAGATAAACTTTTGTATAACCCTGTAATATCTTTGTAGGTCATTAACAGTTAACAGCTGAGTTTCCTGTCTGTTGTGTGGTTCTCACAGCTTCTGAAAAAAATGAGTATATTTTTTTCTTCTATATCGATATACTGAACAATCAATATAGTTACATAGAAAAAAAAATAGAATTCCCTTCCTCTCAGGTAGGGAAACAAATGGACTTTATTTTGTATTAATGAAGAACCAACCAGGCATGAGAAAGCCATTTGTCTTCTGATGGTTAGGAACCATCGTCACCAAACTGAATTGCATAAGCAATGCCTCCATGCCAACTAGTATGCTATCCTAGATAGCGTAACACCCACTCCAGATTCTATTGAAGTGAATACAAGCTTCATGTTAAATACATGAACAATACTGATAATAGGAGAAATTGAATGATAATAAATGAAATGATATATTTCAATCTAATCGTGGTGTGGGGATTTTCTCAGCATAATAAATACAAAGATTTGATTAATTTCATAAGTGAGAGAACCTTGTTCATCATGACATTTCAGGTTTTTCTTTATTCTTTTCGCTGGTTTAAACCTCAGAAGGAAAATGTGCACTGGCAAATTACAATAAATATATACGGCTAGCATACCTCTATGCATTCGTACAAATTCTCATCTTTTGATCTAACGTGAATCTGCAAAATCATAAGATTAATTATCTACGTGACATTCTATTCACAATCTAATACTAGAAGGTCTTTGTGGACATTACAGGATAATCCAGTCTAAAAAGAAAACGAAGATAGAAAAAAGAAACATAGAGCATTCAGACAAAAAACCACACACAACCTCCGCTGATATAATTAGTGTTGCACAATTTCAGTTCAAATCTAGATCATACTATTGTATTCCATTTCGATTGATTTTACGTACTGAAATTACTGATATATTAAATATTAAGAAAGGACCAAATTAAACTGAAATCTATTAACCATATCTGGGCCTTGCCTAATGTTTACCTCCCCGACTTTGTTGACTTAAGATTCAAATAAAGGAGTTAATTCTATATCGCAATAATGTAATTACCCCTATGACTTTGTGGTATGAAATTTGATTGACTTCAAGACAAGCCAGGATTACAAGTGCTGCAGCAACTGTTGAAGGCCGGTAGCACAGTTGCTCATGACCTGACAGTGCCAGCTCTGCCAGATACTTGACCCTCTTCTGAACCTCTGCATCAGCATTAGCTGCTTTTAGGTAATACCTGAAAAATTATACAGTGCAGTGTTATTTAGCTGAAATCATAAAAAAAAAGGGTGAGTAGAACTCTATTTTCCTTCTGATGCTCGAGTTTCAGTTTTTTAAAAGGCTGATGAGTCTCTCTTATTGAGGCTATGTGAAGTCACAATTACAAAAGATTGTGCCATTTTAAAATTCAAAGTGTTTCCCAGAAAGAAACAGAAATTTTTTATGATTGAATGAAGACCTTGAACAATGATTATTAGCTAACCTTTAATTTATGCTGAATTTCAGGTCATATTTGTGCTGAAAGAATAAAAAGTTATACTGCAAGAAATTGTAGATGGTAGGTTGAAAGCACTGAAACTTGAGCACCTCCTGCACCACCCATTCCGTAGCTACCACCTCGCATCTACCGTACACATTGCTTCCTATGTAGAAATTTTTTTGCCCCACTCTGTACGTAATACCCACAAAAGAGTTAAGTTATTCATGAGTTAAGTTATTCATGTCGGTAAATATTTGTGTTTAAATTTAAAACTTATAAATATATATTAATTATATTAATTCTATTTTATAAAATAAAATATTTATTTTAGATTTTCTTAAAATTTTGTTTTAATGAGTCAACTAGTTTGTTACATTTGTTGTGACGACTGTAAGTTGGTTCCCAACGGTCATGTTTTGTTGTAAAAATGTATATATATATATATATATATATATATATATATATATATATATATATATATATATATATATATATATATATATATATATTTCCTCTTTTCTAAAAGGAATACAAAGTAACGTCTGGTTTCTTTCTCCCAAACAATTGTCTTTTTCTTTACCTATAAAAAAAACTTATTTTGTGAGAGCAAGAGCATTGGTGTTCAGAAGGTTCGAAGATCCTTTCGCTGCACACGATCAGAACCAACCAGCGGGTTGTCGTATCATGGAAGAGGAGCGCAATCAGAATTTCTCGTGCAATGGGGTGTTTTCTCTCTAAGGATAGCTTTACGCATTTCAACCCAGACTATTTAATTATTTCTTTTGATTTAATTTTTCCTTGTGCTTCTTGTATGTTATAATGCATTATTCATGTGCTATCAATTAAATTTATTTTACTACTGTTATTTTATTATTTAATTAAAGACTGTGCATTTTCTTATTTATTTATTTTATTTTTCTAATAGTCTTAGAGAGAAAAATGATTTCATTTTCTTGCATAGTCTTTTCTGCTGTAGCATTCTATCTTATCATGAATATGATTTTGTTCTTTTTTGATTAGTCTAAAAAAAATTACGGGTGAAAATGCAATGCATTATGTTCCTTTAAAAATGTTTTTATTATATTATTTTATTTCCTGAAATTTTAAATTAGTACGAGATTGTTGAAAAATATTTTCTTTGTCAATTATATTTTTGTTTAAGATAAAATGCTTTTAGAATTAGTTTATGTGAAAAACTAAAAATATCTCACTACTTTCATTCCTGTTTTAGGAAGTTATCTTTTACTTGGTCTAATAATTCTATGAACACAAGTCTTTAAAATGAGGACGTTTGTTGTTTGGTTATTTAATTTCTATTATTTAACATTATTATTATTAGTGCAAGTATTTTGTTGCTACGTGTTGACTGAGTATCTCTTTATATATAACTCATTGATAAAAGATAAGCCTGTGAAAATATAACACAAAAATAATAAAATAAAGACTTTGGTGAAACTTTATATTCTGCATGTCGTATTCTTAATAGAGTACCTTATATATAAAAAAAAAATCTTTATGAGCTATGGAGAAAAAGATAACCAAATCTGAAATATCTTAAGTGTGGGAGTGTCTAGTAAAGGTTAATATCTCTATTAATAAGAAAAGGAAAATTGAAAAAAAATGTTAATTGTATTTTGTTGGATATTTTTTATATAATATTACTTATAGATTCTTAGTTGTTAATTCAGAAATGTCTGAAATTTATAATGTTACTATTATGCAATTTAGAGATGTCACTTTCTTTGAAAATCTTTTTCCTTAAAAAATAAATTGTTAAATCTTTACATGGTTTGAAACAAGCCCTAAAGCAATGACACACAAGTTTGATCAAGTTATTCTTTCGTATGGTTTTTAAATTAATGATAGTGATAAATGTGTGTATGTGAATTTTTTTTATGATAATGGATGTATCCTTTTATGTTTGTATCTAGATGACATATTGATATTTGGTAGTAATATATATTTCATAAATGATGTGAAGTCTTTATTGTCTAGAGATTTTGATATGAAAGACCTTGGTCGTGTAAATGTAATTTTGAGTATCAAGCTTATAAAGAAAAATGATGGCATGATTTTTACCCAATCTTATTCTGTTGAAAAGCTATTGAAGAAGTTTAATTATTTTGATGTGAAACATGTTTCTACTCCTTATGACTCATCCATCAAGTAAAAAAAAAAAAACAATTGAGTAAATGAATTTCTTCACATAAATATTCTCAAAGTATCGATTCTTTGTTGCATTTGACAAACTTCTCTAGGACTATCTGATATTACACATACAGTTGGTAGATTGGAAAATAATTGAGGAATTTAGTGATACAAAATTGAAGTTCTGATTTTGATGAAATAAAATTGACAAGTGGTTATGTCTTTGCTTTAGCTGGTTGTGCAGTATCATGAAAATCTACTAAACAAATTATTATTTCACGTTCTACTATATGGAAGCAAAAATTATTGCTTTGGATACTGCTACTAGTGAGGCTGAGTTTCTTAAAAATTTGTTATGCGATTTTCCATTGTTGAATAAGCCTATACCTCCAATTCCAATGCATTGTGATAGTCAACTTGCTATATCTAAAGTTACTAGCAAAAATTTTAATGAAAAAAAAGACACTTAAGAGTGAAACATAAGTCTATAAGAAATTTGATTTCTCATGGTGTCATTTCTCTTGACTTTGTTAGGTCAGAAAATAATATTACGGATCCGCTTACGAAAAGGTTGACATGTCAACAAGTATTTGAGTCGTCGAGAGGAATGAGATTAAAGCTCATTATTTAGTTACAACAATGGATACCCGTCTCCGTGTGATTGGTGATCCCATGAATGGAGTTCAACGGGTAACAACGAAATTGTTTGTTGACTAAAGTATACCAAAAATAAAATTTGGCGGAGTTGTTCCATTTCTCATTCCTATAACGAGGTGTATTATAAATTGTGGCAATATTAAGGTTGAGGTATTTATATATGTGTATTTTTGGTAAAAAAAAATACCTCTTAATGAATTCGATGACAATTATTGTAGGGATGGGGTCACAACCCAATCTTTGAGGATTCACCTAGTGAGTGTGGTGGTGGGGCCGCCACTATGAGATATGGGTTAATCTCTAAGTGACATTCACGAAACAAGATACAAGCGTAAGGCCGTGTAACGCGCTACCACTGATTAGAACCTAATTGAACGCCGATAGTGTAGGGGTTGTGTACTAAAGTCCGGTTAAAGAATATGTAGTTCAAGACAATCAAGTCACTACATTTTTCTCGGATGGAAGTTCATAAACACTAGGTATAAGGCTCAAACCCGAAAGGTTCCTTATATCGAAATACAATATCACATGCTCTTTCTCTTATGTTTTTATACAAATTATCTTTTAGAAAATATATTTTAAAATTTTAAATTATGTGGGGGAATGTTGGTAAATATTTGTGTTTTAATTTAAAATTTATAAATATATATTAATTATATTAATTCTATTTTATAAAATAAAATATTTATTTTAGATTTTCTTAAGATTTTGTTTTAATGAGTCAACTAGTTTGTTACGTTTGTCGTGACAACTGTAGGTTAGTTTCCAACGGTCATATTTTGTTGTTACAAAAATGCCTATATATATCTCTTTCCTCTTTTCTAAAAAGGATACATTCCCAAAAAATTGTCTCTTTCTTTTCTTATAAAAAAAAACTTATTTTATGAGAGCAAGAACATTGGTGTTCAGAAGGTTTGGGAATCCTTTCGCTACACACGATCGAAACCAACGAGTTGTCGTATCTTGGGAGAGGAACGCAATAAGAATTTCTTACCCGTGCAGTGTGGGTGCTTTCTCTCTAAGGATAACGTTTACGCGTTTCAACCCAGATTATTTAATTCTTTCCCTTGATTTAATTTTTCCTTATGCTTATTGTATGTTATAATGCATTATTCATGTGTTATCAATTAAATTTATTTTACTACTGCTATTTTATTATTTAATTAAAGACTGTGCATCTTCTTCTTATTTATTTAATTTATTTTTCTAACAATTCATTCAATATAACTTTCATGAGTTTAATTGGAATAAAAAATTCAGTTCTTTTGATTTTCACTTTCCCAAGTTATATGAGAAGCAAGTATATGTAAAAGAAGAAAGTTAAAATTTTACAAGCAGCTTTGACTCGCTTTTAACTTTACTCATGAGATATTAAAACATACAAAATTTATGGGTTTGTTTTTTAGTTCAACCTAAACTTCAAGAAAGCTAATGTGTTAGACAATAAAATTTATGTGAAAATTGGATAATGTTTGAACCATTACTATTAGGGATAATTGTTATTCTTTTAATTAAGACATAATGCATGATTAATGAGGATATATAAACTCAAACTCTAGAAAAATTAAATCATAATCTATTTCCACTTTCCTTAAGCGCAAGACCGTCCCTAGCAATACTTCACAACCGGTCAACTCAATACAAGTGAAGAGACATTTTTGCCCAAGCTATTCCAACAATTTGAAGGTTTCTGTTGGCTTTGAAGTATCCTTAATTTGCTTAGGAATCGATCAAGTAGGCTGACTCCAAGAAACACTGTCTCCTGCCGAAGCTGTCTTCGACAAGATTGCTGCCAATTAAGTTTCAAACATAAAGCATTTAAAAAGAAAATTCATCTGGCAATTCAAAGTCCACAAATGCAGCAATTAGAAATGACAGTCTCAATTCCTGAATCTAAAAACATTGTTATCCAAATCTAAATGGGTTCGCATACAATAGTTTTTTTAACGTAAATTGGTAGGTGACTGTATGCTAGCAAAATACATAAGCTTTATTACATATAGACAAAAAAAAAATAAAAATGACATCCATAATTAGTTTCTCTGTCTGAAACAGGTGGAAAAAGAAAATGGATTCCCTTCATCAAAAGGAAAGAATGTTCTTTTATGGTTATTCCATCATGAAAGATAATAACAACAATAAAATAACCACATTAATAATAATAATAACAGAAACGGCGTGAGTTGATGCTGGATACTCCGAAATATTTTGGCACTATGCTCAAATATAATAAAACGACAAATAATATTATATTCATTTGTTTAATTTATTTATTTCCTACAAAAAACTTGTGTAGTACTCCTATACATGTATCCGCAGTAGCATATGTAATATGTAGTTACTAGTTGACTAGACTCGCAAAAACTGAATGTATGTAATCTTTAGGTGATCAGGACTAACTAGTAGCATATGTAATTAATCAATGTTATGGTCCTCAATGCACAAGAGTAGCATATGGTCCTCAATGTTATTGTTTACAGTCAAGTAAAAAGCAAGATGTATCCCGTGCGAACTAACTACCCACACGCACGAATACGAGAAAAGTGCCTTGCATGATTGCATCATCAAAAAAGCATGACGATACATGGATTTACTATAGTACGGCGCGGTACTAGCGTAGAGGCATTCGTCTTCCAAATGAATCTGACGTGTCGCGATACAATTGGATTCCGCTCACCATACTCCAACAACTTGTTGTACAGAATGTTTACCTTTTTAACTGAAACAACTTTGGTTCTCACTCACTCATGACTCCCCAATTCAAAACACGACTTTATAAAAAATGACCATCTATACACCAATAAATAAATAAAAATAACGAGCAACTAATAAGCAAAGCGCGAGCTCTCCTTAATCAACTTGTTTAACTTTTATGCTCAGTCATTAATCAATCAAAAATCATGAAGAAATGAATTATATACGATAGATTAATGCAATTAAATGTTAATTCACCAAAAAAAAATGTTAGTACGTACAATTCATAGCACATATTATTTACTCTATAAAACTATATGCAAGTGAAATTAATCAAACGACAAGAGTAGCAGCATAATATATAATATAATATAATATAATAATATAATGAGTTGGAATTTGTTTTAGACAAACCTACCTCAACGATCCACTGAACCATTAGCGCACGTTGCTCAATCACGATGTCTCCGAATTCAGTGGTAGAGAAATATCTATCACCATAATTCGACACAAAACCCTGCTTCCTCTCCCTCTTCCTCAGCATCTGGTAGCTGTCTTCGTCATCCCAATCTTTGAATCTCACAAACCAAAATCCACAAACAATAAATATACTAACATTTAATAACTACAAACTATCATAAAATACTAGAACTAGGTTAAACAGATCATAGTTTCTAACCAAACAAGTAATAATATAAGTAACTTTGAATTTATTCTAAAATTGAAACCTACATTGGCAGCATCTTCAATGTTTGAAGCGTTCTTCACTGGAGGAGCAGAAACAAGCGCCGCGAACTCTTTGCGGTACCGAAGGAACAACAAATGCGTTGGCGAAGGAGTTTCTCCGACAGATCCTTCCAAAAACTGGCTTTCGGAATCCACGAACAGTGACGGAGAGTAATCCGAAAGCTCCGCCTGTGAGCATTCACCGAAAATCTCGAAATGAAATTCGGAGAACACAGTTCCCTGACTCGAACAATACTTTGACTCGTCGCCATCGTCGTCGCAGTACGAGAAACACAGATCCTCAGAGCAAGCGAGATCCGTAACGACGTTGTATACATCTGACTCGTGCTTCGTCATCGATTGCGCTATTAAGTCAGCACAATTTTCTTCATTAAACGACCACGCGCGAACACCGAAACTAGACGACGTCGTTCGCGTTTGACTCCGAATAGACCTTAATGTTTCCGTTACCGTTACCAAAGGACTTTGAGTTTGACTTGAACTGTTCCTAGTTGGTGATCTCTGACTTCGCGCATGAAATGCCGTCGTTTTGTTTTAGATTCTTACTCTCGCTTCTGCTTTTGAACTTCAGAACAGTAGTGATCTCAGATTTCGTGCATGCTTCCGAAACGTCGTCGTTTTCTTCTAGATTTTTAGTATCTCTTTTGAACTTCAGAATCAAGTTTCTGCTACATTCGCTCGCGAACGAAGCAGAGTCCACGCACCAAGACTCCGACCCCTCCACTTCGTTCTCCTTCTCGAATCTCCGATTTCTCTTTGAATCGATCAAGAATTCATTTCTCGAGTTTGCGTCTCCCTTGCCAGCGAGGGAGGCTCTGCTGGAGTTGCAGGAGGCTTCGCCGGCGGAAAAGTCGGAGCCCGAGCTGGGATTGACATAAAATTGAAGAAATTTGAATTGATTTATCCAAACAAATCATTTGAAAAATGAAGAAAATTAAAATCAAAGCAATTCAAATTCCCTAAAATTTTGAAATTCCTAATTCAAATAGAAGGTTAATGTTTCATACAAGGATGCTTTCATGGGTATGGAAGGTTGTTTGAAGAATTCGTCACTGGAGGCGTCCCTTGAGTTTAAAGAGTTTTTCAAGTCTCTGTATGAAGAAGTGGCTTCTTCTTCCTCCAAGAAGAATGAAGAGGATGTGTCTTCCCCTTTCAATCTATGCCCAAAGATCCCAGTTTTTATGGAAAAATATGAAGGCTGGTGTAAAGCATAAGGTTAGTTTGAATTTTCTGAGTTTTTGCTTACAAAAACTCTAGGCTAGATTTGGTAAGGTGCAAGCCATTGTCTTAATGAGAGATTTTTCTTAGTCCGATTCACCGAAGGGGAGGACTATAAGTTTGCGATGCTAGAAGGGCCATGGTTGCTTCTGGATGATTCTCTCTTGGTTTAGAGATGAAGGCCATTCTTCAACCTGTATGATAATGTTGTCAAGAAAGTTGTGCTTTGGGTAAGGATTCCTATGTTTCTCATTGAACTTTATAATAAAGAGTTTCTTTGGGAAGTTGGAAATATGCTTGGGATGATGCTTAAAGTTGATGAAAATACCTCCATTCATTCTAGAGGAAATTTTTCTCAGTTTTGTGTCGAGTTGGACCTGAGCAAGGAGCTAGTTCCTTCTTTTATGGTGATAGGTAGGGAATTTAAACTTCAATATGAGGGTCTTCACATGATTTTCTTTGAATGTGGCAGGTATGATCATCGTTCCAACAAATGCCCTGAAGCTAGTTCCAACTCTGTATCTCAAGAACAAAAAGTCTTTTAGTAGGGGTTGGTGATGGTGGTTACCAATAATCCCACGCCAAGCATAGAGGTGGCGGTGTGCAACCTTCTCAAACTAACCCTAAAGACAAACCTGACATTCCTTTTTCTAATGCTGACGTGGGTGATGAGGACAAGGCAAGGAATAAGGACAAGGAAACTTTAGAAGGACTTGGAGGACCTATGGAAAGGGCTAGAACAAAGAAGGCCAAAGAAGCTCTTCAACAAGTGTTAAGCATGTTACTTGAATTTTGGCCCACATTACAAGTGGAGAAGCTTCGGATTGTCAATTGCACCATGTTCCAAGAAGAGTAGAGGGTGCCACTTTTGTTGAGTGGTTTTATTAGCATTTTGTTAGTTGAAATAAAGGCCAAAACTTGTGTTAAAGTGGTTGTCAATTCTCTTTGGATTTGCACCACCTATGAGTTTGTTTTAATTTAAAGAAATTAAGGTTTAATAAGGTGAAAACTCTAGAATTGTGGCTGCCTCATGGCTGACCAAGGAGTTGCACAATTTTCCATATGTTTGTGTCTTAATTCTAGTTTTAATTAGGTATAATGACACCATCAATTGTTGTTATTAATTCTAGTTTTAATTAGGATTAATGACACCATCAATTGTTGTTATTGGTGATCATTTCATCTTCTCACTTGTGTAACCAACTTGATGTCATTCCTATTTATAGGCTGCACATTTTCTAATAAAAAACAGATCTTGAATTGAGTTTTAATCACCTTCTAAAGTGTGAGAGTGAATCTCCTTAGTTACTTGAGTGATTCAAGAAATTGGCTTATCAAGGAACACCACCTTGTGTGTGACACCAATTCTGGAGGAGTGATTCTTCCAACCATCTTCTTCATTCTCCTTATCCATTCTATTTTCAAATTTCATACAAGTAAAAAAAACCTTTGAAGATCCATCCTCAACCCTTGTGCAAATGGGTTTACATTAGTGGGGGTCAATTCTAACGTGGCTAATTTAGAGAGGGGGTACCTAAAGACGAATCTATCTTTAGGCCTTGGATGTTAGGGAAAAAACCTCAAAGGCTTCGTTCCACAAATCCAAAATTAGTCTTTGCCTTTTAAAAAGGTCGCTGTGGAAGGGACACTCCCTATTGTTTCAAGGAATACAAAGATAATGAGATTTAGATTTGTAGTTGTTGAATCAAGTGGCCTTGGAATAATTAAGAAGGGGGGGTTGAATTAATTATTAATGAACCTTTACTAATTAAAAAAACTATCCTTCTTAATGTTACTAAAATCAAATAGGCTTTTACTATAGTGTTAAGAAAGCAAAGAACAGAAATAGAAACTTAACCAAAAGTAAAACCGATAATTAAAGTGCACAGTGGAAATTAAAGAGTGTAGGGAAGAAGAAGATAAACACAAGAGTTTTATACTGGTTCGACAACAATCCGTGCCTACATCCAGTCCTCAAGCGACCTGTGGTCCTTGAGATTTCTTTTCAACCTTGTAAAAGCCTTTACAAGCAAAGATCCACAAGGGATGTACCCTCCCTTGTTTTCTTTGAACAACCAAGTGGATGTACCCTCTACTTGAACTGATCCACAAGAGATGTACCCTCTCTTGTTCTCAGTTACAACAACCCAAGTAGATGTACCCTCCACTTGTACCACAAAGGATGTACCCTCCAATGTGTTAAGACAAAGTTCTCAGGCGGTTAGTCCTTTGAAACTTTGTGAAGGGGAAACAAAAGATATCTCAAGCGGTTAGTCCTTTGAAATCTTTTGTTTAAGGGAAAGGGAAGAATCAAAAGAATTCTCAGACTGTGTCGTTTTGAATTCTTTGAAAAGGGAGAAGGGAGACACAAAAGAACTCAGGCGGTTAGTCCTTCGTTCTTTTGGAAAAGGGAGAAGAGAGACACAAAAAGAATTCAGGCGGTTAGTCCTTGGCGAATTCTTTTTGGCAAAGGGAGAAGAGAAAGAAAAAGATGAATAACACACTTTTGTTTTCTGTGAAAGAACAAGGTTTGGAAACCAGAAAACTTTGAAAGCTTTTGGAAAAGGAAGAGGAAGAAGAAGAAGATATTCAAAAGTAAATTGGAAAAATTATGTAAGAGTTGTTGAAATGCAAGTCAAGATCTTGCTTTTATAGACTCTTCATGTCTGGTCAAGAAAACCATTGGAAGTTATAACCTTGAGAAAAATCTGAAAACCATTGGAAGAGTTACATCTTTTGATTTTTATTAAAAACTTGTCACTGGTAATCGATTACCAAAACCATGTAATCGATTACACAAAGCATTTTATGAAAAGATATGACTCTTCACAATTGATTTTGAATTTCAATGTTCAGATGCACTGGTAATCGATTACCAATATCTTGTAATCAATTACACCATTTTGAAATCAATTGGAACGTTGCAAATTCAGTTGAAAACTTTTGAAATCTAACTTTGCCACTGGTAATCAATTACAGGAAACTGGTAATCGATTACCAGAGAGTAAAAACTCTAGTAACTTTGAAAATTTTGAGAAAAACTCTTTTGAAAAACAAAACTGTGCTATGTTTGTTTTTTGAAAAATCTTTTCAATACTTCCCTTGTGAAGTCTTCTTGATTTCTTCTCTTGAATCTTGAATTCATCTTCTCTTGAATCTTGAAATCAAACTTCTTTTGATTCTTGAAACTTGTTGACTCAATCTTGAAATCATTCTCTTGAACTTTTTGTCATCATCTTTGTTATCATCAAAACTACTTGAATCAACTTGATTCATTATCAAGAAGCTTGCTTCTACAGCGGTTGTAGAAGCAAGCTTGATGATGATGAATCAAGTTGATTCAAGTAATTTTGATGATGACAAAGATGATGACAAAAACCAAAGAATGATTTCAAGATTCAGTCAACAAGTTCAAGATCAAGATAAATTTCAAGTTTCATGAGAAGAAATCAAGAAGATTCAAGAATCAAGAGAAGTTTGATTTCAAGATTCAAGAGAAGAAATCAAGAAGACTTCACAAGGGAAGTATTTCAAAAAACAAACATAGCACAATTTTGTTTTTCAAAAGAGTTTTTCTCAAAATTTTCTAAGTTACCAGAGTTTTTACTCTCTAGTAATCGATTACCAGTTTCCTGTAATCGATTACCAGTGGCAAAGTTTGATTTCAAAATCTTTTAACTGAATTTGCAACTTTCCAATTGATTTCAAAATGGTGTAATCGATTACAAGATATTGGTAATCGATTACCAGTGTATATGAACGTTGAAATTCAAAATCAATTGTGAAGAGTCATATCCTTTCATAAAAAGCTTTGTGTAATCGATTACATGTTTTTGGTAATCGATTACCAGTGACAAGTTTTGAATAAAAATCAAGAGATATAACTCTTCCAATGGTTTTCAGGTTTTTCTAAAGGTTATAACTCTTCCAATGGTTTTCAGGTTTTTCTAAAGGTTATAACTCTTCTAATGGTTTTCTTGACCAGACATGAAGAGTCTATAAAAGCAAGACCTTGACTTGCATTTCAACAACTCTTACATAACTTTTCCAATTTACTTTTGAATATCTTCTTCTTCTTCCTTTGCCAAAAGCTTTCAAAGTTTTCTGGTTTCCAAACCTTGTTCTTTCACAAAAAACAAAAGTGTGTTATTCGTCTTTTTCTTTCTCTTCTCCCTTTGCCAAAAAGAATTCGCCAAGGACTAACCGCCTGAATTCTTTTTGTGTCTCTCTTCTCCCTTTTCCAAAAGAATGAAGGACTAACCGCCTGAGTTCTTTTGTGTCTCCCTTCTCCCTTTTCAAAGAATTCAAAACGACACAGTCTGAGAATTCTTTTGATTCTTCCCTTTCCCTTAAACAAAAGATTTCAAAGGACTAACCGCTTGAGATATCTTTTGTTTCCCCTTCACAAAGTTTCAAAGGACTAACCGCCTGAGAACTTTGTCTTAACACATTGGAGGGTACATCCTTTGTGGTACAAGTAGAGGGTACATCTACTTGGGTTGTTGTGACTGAGAACAAGAGAGGGTACATCTCTTGTGGATCAGTTCAAGTGGAGGGTACATCCACTTGGTTGTTCAAAGAGAACAAGGGAGGGTACATCCCTTGTGGATCTTTGCTTGTAAATGCTTTTACAAGGTTGAAAAGAAATCTCAAGGACCGCAGGTCGCTTGGGGACTGGATGTAGGCATAGGTTGTTGCCGAACTAGTATAAAATTCTTGTGTTTGTCTTCTTCTTCCCTACACTCTTTAAATTCCGCTGTGCACTTTAATTATCGCTTTTACTTTTGGTTAAGTTTCAATTTATGTTCTTTACTTTCTTAACTTTGTAGTAAAAGCCTAATTGAATCTAGTAACATTAAGAAGGATAGTTTTTTTTTTTTGATTAGTAAAGGTTTATTAATAATTAATTCAACCCCGCCCTTCTTAATTATTCTGAGGCCACTTGATCCAACAGCGGTTTTGGAGAATGATAACATCTAAGTGGAGCAGAATGACATTTTGTAGAATGACAACATTACCCATTATGTTCAGGATGCTTTGTCTCGAGTGGCAACCCAAAAATATCAACCAATGCTAAGAAGAATCCTCAAGCCAAATTTGGAGGAACTACAAAAATGGGCAAACCTACTCACTGAAACACCAAATCCAATTTGTATTCTCATTTCTAAGTCTTATAGGTTTCACAAGGCCAGGAACAAATGGATTCGGTTAGGGGAAAATAACCACTTTTTAAACCAGTTTGTCATCTCAAGACGCAGGAGGAACAAGGTTGATGTCTTGTTGGGCAGTGACAATAATTGGGTTTATGATGATCAACATATTCAGGAGTTGGTGTTGCATTTCTAAAAAGACCTTTATGCATTTGTTAGCCCCAATCCTCATCTATTACAAACTGTTAGTGGTTTCCCCATCATTGATGATATGGATGTTCAAGACTTGAATCTTACTATTTCTATAGCGGAAAAATGAGTTACTCTTTTCTCCATTTGGCAACTTTATAGTGCCTGGGCCAAACAACCTTCACCCAATGTTTTTCAAATCTCCTTGGAATGTTATTGGCCATTCTTTGCATGATTTTATCTTGAAGGTGATTGCTTCTCCTTATCTGGTTGGGTTTGTCAATTCTACTTTACTCATTCTTATTCCTAAAATTGATGAGCCATCCTCTGCAGCCCAATTTAGACCCATTGTGTTATGCAATGTCATGTACAGGGTTCTCAATAAGATTCTTGCTGATCGAATCAAAAACCTTTTTCCTTATGTTATTGGCCTTCTCCAGCCCAACTTCCTTAAAGGAAGAAACATGATTGATAATTCTATCATTCTTCAAGAGTTGGTTCATTCCTTTAATAAATTGTCCTAAAAAAAAAAGGCTATGATCCTTAAGATAGACAGTTGGTTCGTTCCTTTCTTGTGGAATCCATAAGACAGTTAGGGCTTCCTCAATGGATGATTGAGCTCATTTACTATTCATCAGCTCTCCCTCTTTCACCATCAATTGGAATGGCAATAAGTCTATGCCTTTTTCTTTGTCTAAAGGGCTTAGACAGGGAGATCCCATGTCCCCTTATCTTTTTATCATCTGCCTGAGTGCCTAGTGAAAAAAGATGGTGGAACTCAATAAACCAAGAAGGGGGTGAATTGGTTTTCAAAACCAAATGTACCTTTTAAAAAACAAAGTTACAAAAAAACTTTTGTATGAAGAGTATCACAAACACATATATGAATCAAACATAATCAATACTTAATCAATCATTCCTTAAACATGATCATTCATTAACATCATTTCTTTCACAAATATAAATCTCGAATCTTTATGAAAAACTTGATTAATACTTGAATGAGAGAAAAAGATCAGATAAATAGAAGAAAAACACAATCTTTTTATACTGGTTCACTCTCTATTACTAGAGAAACTAATCCAATTATCTAATCCAAAAATAGAATTAGACTTTCACTATGCATCAAGAATCCTTAGAAGCAATCACAACCAATCTACAATTCCCATCTTGAAAAAAGAGACTAAGACACCCAACACTATGGTCCTTTGTGAATATAAGATTAAAAGAACCCTACTCTTAGCCCAAACTAGAAAACCCTATTCTAGCTTGGCCTAAGCGATTCATGCATAACCAAAAAGGCGTGTAAAACCATACACATAAAAATGGGTAAAGAGATATACAACCTGGCCAATCTTTCAACAAAAGCCTTGCTGGATTAAGAAGGTATTATTCTTTAACTCAAAAGACAAAACTCACTTCCAAGAAAAGATCTTCATAAGCAAACGATTAAGAAGTTGTGAGTTGCTATATAGCTCTTTTTCTTCACTTTTGTTTTCACTAATGACAACTCGAGATCTTTCTCATTCAGAGGCTAATGGGTTATTTTTGAGATATTGAGTATTCTCTTGATGTGTTTTGGAGAGAACACAAGATGGTTATTTATAGAGAAAACGGTTATAACCGTCTGTAATCGATTAAATCTACAAAGTAATCGATTATTTCACTGAAGTAATCGATTAGATTATCTAAGTAACCGATTAAAGTGTTCTTCCCAACATCTGGAAATAACTCAAGAATGATGTAATCGATTAGATGCTCTAAGTAATCGATTAAAGTGTTATTGTTCATTTCTGAACAACTAAACGAGAGAGAAGTAATCGATTAAAGCAGAGACTCCTAAATAAATCAGTCACTGTCTCAAACAACAGTGTAATCGATTATGAGACAACTGTAATCAATTAAATCGATATGAAACTCAACTCTTCAAGCTTCTGACAACTTGTTATAATTGATTACGATGGACCTGTAATCGATTAAAACAAATAGTTTTTGCCTCTTGAAGAAACTTTTCTTCACAGTAACCATGATGAAAGAATGATACTAAGAAGCAACACACAAAATAGAAACCAATACAAATGCCACTCAAGGGAGTTAGGCATGCAAAAGTCAAAGTATCTTCAAAACTTCTTCAAGCTTTTCCTTGAGAGGATGTTCACCATGTTGCTCATGTTGTTGCCCTTATCTCTAACACCTAGCTCATATCATCTAAGAGTCTATTAATAGTGGAACTTGGAAGCCATTTTATTTTGGAAGAGTTAACAGAGTGGAAGTTTCACACCTTTTCTTTGTCGATGATATTATTTTAGTGGCTAAAGCCTCCACTAAGCAAGCAAATGAGATTAAAAGAGTTATGAATTTGTTCTACTCTGCTTCGGGTCAATAAATAATTTTGGATAATTCTAGTCTTTTCATCTCTAAGAATGTGTATAGGTAAAGGGCAGGAGCCATTGCTAATAAGCTAAATGTCCCTTTTGTGGACAAGTTAGAATCTTATTTGGGCTATCCCATTCTTAATAAAAGGAAAACAACATCTATTATAAGCTCTCTAGATGGAAGTCTAGAACCTTATTGCTAGCTGGAAGGATTACTTTGGCCCAGTCATCATTGATGAATCTCTTGGCCCATGTCTTGTAGACAATCTCAATCACAATTTCTACTTGTAATGAGATTGAACATTTGTGCGAATATTTTATTTAGGGCTCTACTATTGATAAGAAGTGTATCCACCTGGCTTTTTAGGATACTATATGTAAACCTAAAGAGCATGGGGGGATGAAGTTTTATAGCCTCTGTGTGTTAAACAAGTGTTACATGCTTAAGCTGGGCTGAAGCTAATTTTCACTCCTATACACTTTAGATTAGAGTCATGAGTGTTAAGTACAACTGTGGCAATAGTTCATTTCTAATAGATATTAAATGTTCCAAAACTTTTCATATTTGGAGGTCTATTGCTGGCTAATGGCACCATTAGGGTTCTTCAACCACTTAGCAAAGAACCTCAAAGGGGAAGGAAAAATAGAAAGGCCCTTCTTCAGAGTGATCATTATATGGAAGTGATCAAAGAAGGACTTGGAAAGGGTACTGCAAGTAAAGGTATCCCATAATTGAAGCCACTCATCATTGTATAATGTCCTATCCAATCGCATTTGGATGTGTGCCCAATTTTTGTTGCTGTCAAATCAAGTAAATTTGGCATTGATGCAATCCTACCCCCTAAGGGCATTGGATAGAAGACTCCAAGAAGATTGAGCCAGAGATGTAGGAGAAGACCCTAGGGTTCTAATGAGCCTTAGGGTAGATTTTGGGCCCATGGGCTAAGTTTGAGCACACTTATCTTTGTACATATTAGATTAGAGTTTCATTATTTTTAGGCCTTGTATTTAGGGCTCCATAGTGTAGGGAGGATACCCTAGTAATGTAGGATTTTTCAGCCCTTGTATTTTTAGGACACCTAGACTAGTTTTTGTATTAGGAGTAGTTTTGTAATTTCACATGCATTAAGTGCACTATTTGATGTGTGTGTTGGGAGAGAAATTTAATTGAATTGGGAGAAGCCCAATACAATTAAATTTCAGACCAGCCTAAGGGGGAGGTGAGCATTTGCTTGCTACACCCTATTGCCACATCATATAATGACACTTTGTGCATGTCCTTCATGCTTTACATGCCTCATGACACCTAAGTACATTCAGTGGAGAATCTTGGACTTGATCTTGGATTAGTGGGGTGAACCATTGCTGAAATTCACTGATCATAATTAGTGAAATTTTGGCTCTAAATTTGGCTCCTCAAATTCAAATTCAAATGATATTTGAATAGAAATTCAAATTTCCCTCCAATTTTATGTGACACTTAGGCTATAAATAGAGGCTTTGTGTGTATATTTTTTCAATTTTGATCATTTTAGAAATTAGAGCTATAAATAGAGGTCTCTATTTATAGCCTAAGTGTCACACAAAATTGGAGGGAAATTTAAATTTCTATTCAAATTTCACTTGAATTTGAAATTTTGGAGCCAAAATTTCACTAATCATAATTAGTGAATTTCAGCTATGGTTCAGCCCACTAATCCAAAATCAAGTCCAAGATTCTCCACTAAGTGTGTTTAGGTGTCATGAGGCATGTAAAGCATGAAGGACATGCACAAAGTGTCATTATATGATGTGGCAATAGGGTGTAGCAAGCAAATGCTCACCTCCCCCTTAGGCTGGTCTGAAATTTAATTGTATTGGGCTTCTCCCAATTCAATTAAATTTCTCTCCCAACACACACATCAAATATTGCACTTAATGCATGTGAAATTACAAAACTACCCCTAATACAAAAACTTGTCTACGTGCCCTAAACATACAAGGGTTGAAAAATTCTACATTACTAGGGTAGCCTTGCTACACTATGGAGCCCTAAATACCAGGCCCAAAAATAATGAAACCCTAATCTAATATGTACAAAGATAAGTGGACTCATACTTAGCCCAAGAGCCCAAAATTTACCCTAAGGCTCATCAAAACCATAGGGCCTTCTCCTGCATCTCTGGTCCAATCTTCTTGGAGTCATCCATCTAATGCCCTTGGGGGGGTAGGATTGCATCAGGCACCATGTTCGTACTCTCAAGATGGGCAAGTGAACCTAGTCTACTTGTAATAAGAAACAATAAGTATTTGAGTTATCATATCCACAAAGACTATGTGCAATAAATAGGAAATCAATAATTGAATTTTAGAAGCATTCGCTTTAGTGAGTTGTCAATTTGTTGTGGTATGGACATTTTTCTACATAATCCAAATCCCTAAAAGCTAGGTTTACCACTCCTAACATGCAACTAAGAAAAAATTGAAATAAGACAAAATAACTAATAGAATTGATCAACAAAGAATTTCATAATTGAATTCTACTTCTCTCACTCAGCAACAGGAAATTTAGCTCATTTGGATCATGAATGATCCAAATAGAACCTCAAAATATGAACCACAATTGGATAACAGAGAGAGAGAATTTTGAGATTCTATTTACGCAAAACACAAAGATGAACTAAAAGTTTTTTACAATGATGTTAGAAGCTTTTATATAAAGAGATGGAATTGCCTTATTTTTTGTACTACAAAAGTTTTTTGTTGTAGCGAGAATACATTTCATTACAATGAATTTACAATATGTACTAAGGACTTCTCCACTTAAATCTTCATGCTTCCGATCCTTGCTTGCAGGGGTAAGAGATTGACTCATTGTGGTGAGTTTTTGCTTAACTCAAGATCTTTAGCCTTCAAGTTCATTGGGGCAATGCAAATCTTCACAATTTTCACTTGATCATTGATCCTATTTTCAGTGTGGCAAGATTAAGTATGTAGCTCATCATTCCTTGAAGCACCAAATTTGTACTTGTAACATCAAATTTATCACAAAAACATTAAAAATTATCTTTTTAGTTTCTAAAACTATATTATACAATTTATTTATGAAAATAACAATTATTAACATAAATCCTATAGAAAAACTAGGATTATTTATTGCTCACAAAAACAAGGTGGGAAAAATAATTATCACACCACAGGTAATCTAATGGGTGATATTAGTTGAATTAGTCTAGGATCTTAAGTCCTTGTAGGATATCTGATTGGGGAAAAGGCAACCTTGTTTTTTATGGGCCCCCAAAACGACATAGAAGTCTCTTAGGATGTACTAGGATATACACCTACAACAAATAATATTTTTTTAGAGAAAACAAAGGAAAATGATATAAATTGGGAGGAGATGGATATGATATCAATATGAAAATCCTTAGGACACAAAAGTATAGATTAGCTATGAGGTTTCAATGATCATTGGCAATAACAAGGCAAAGATCAATATTGCTCCAAATGGACCTAGGAATATTGTCATAGCTAACCATAGCAAAGTTGGTTTCAATGTTGATCTCTACAAAAAATTTTGAATAGCAAAGTTGGTTTCAATGTTTCCTAAACCTTGGCATTCCAAAATATGGCATTCATAAGGAAAAGGAGGAGGCATTGGCCCCCCAAATAAGGCTTTTGCTTGATGTTCTTCGACTTCTTTCCTTTCTTCTTACTATTTTGGGAGACAAAGAGAACGAAATGAGGATCATCTTCTTTAGCAACCTGTTCATCCTTAGAGTGGACACTTGACTCGTCTTCCCAAAGTCTGGAGATGATTCTCAGGTCATTGTCCACCAAAAGAAATAACAACAATTGCCTGGCTAGTCCAATAGTTTGACTACTAATAATGTTTAATAAAAAAAATGTATTTAATATAGTGCAATATTATGTTATTAAATATTAAAATAATAATATAGGTTTAATGGTATTGTTTGTTTGGGTTAAATTTATTTTATGTAGGCCAACATGATGTTATAAGTAACTGCCTATAAAATGCTTGAAATATTATATAGGCTTAATTGTGTTGTTGGTCCTTAGTGATTATTTTAGTTATTCTAGTTTCAATTGTTCAAATCAAGTTCTCATACTTTTAAAATTAATTAAATTTAGTTAAACACTTAATTTATCATCAAATTTCTAAAGATATTAGGTGACATGGATTTCATTAGAGATAATATGTCACTAACATATTGACTTGACACTCAACAATATGGTTTGAAAATGGTAAAAAAAGTGTTCAATGTGGGATTTGAGCCAACTATATATTCCATTTAATAATTATGTTATATTTAATAAATGTCATAATTCAGATATTATAAAATAATTACTGAAATAAACATTAAATACTTTATTTATTAATAAATATAATTGACAGTCAATCGTTCAATATAAAAATTAATAAAGTTATAATCCATATACGAGTTTATATACTTAAGTTAAAATCTTGACTTTGACCTTTTTGATTTAGAAATCGAATGGATTATGATATGAATTCATGTATTTGATTTTAAAAATGATTAGTTTTTAAACTCTCATTGACTTTTACCTTTTGAACATATATAGAAATCATTTTACTTATGAAATTTATTAATTATGAAATGATATATTGGGATTAATTCTAAAAACTTAAACTTTTTACTTGTATAAAATTTCTTTTCTTCTCTACACTTACATTTTATACTCGATCTCGAAAAAAGCAAATAAGATGACTTTACCTTATCTTCAAAAGCATGATACACTATCATATAAAAGAGTTTTGTTAGAGCATATTTATTTGTGATTATTGTACATATATAAATATTCTCCCAATGTGTGAAAATTAGTATTATTTCAAGAATAAAAGAATTTGATCTTTTATCCATTAACAATGTTGTTTCTCAAACAAAATAGAAAGCTACTTACATGAGTCGATTAGGATTAAGTTTGAGTTCTAGTACCCAACAAAGACTGCACCAGAACATTTTCACTACAAGTTTCAACCTTTTTCGGTTTGGAATTTGCTTTGAACAAAACAAGAATCAAAAAGAAGAATGAAGATATGGGTTTGGGATTACCGGTTGTTTCTTCTATGCATTGCTTGTGGCCTCTATTTTTCTCTACAATTCACAAGGGCACAATATCGATTTTGTAAAAAATCAATGCTGTAAAACTACTTTCAACATTGGTTTTAGCCAAAACTGATGTTGAAATCCAGTTGCAGTACACATATTAGTGCACTTTCAACATCAGTTTCTTCTTCAATCGATCGCTTGTTTCAATATCCGTTCAAAATCGATGTTAAATGTCTTTTTTAATCGATGTTAAATCCCTTTTTTTAGTAGTACAATGGTTAAACAAATTAATATTTACATTGGTATCTTGTTTTACAAAAAAATAGCTTTGCATAATATACAAACTCTCATACATATTCTCATACACAAACTAAATTGGTTTTGGTGAATGGGTTGCGGTCAGACTATCGAAAAGGAGGCTACTAGTTAAGGCTTGATGAAAATTTAAAGGGGGAGAATTTCTTAATTAATTGTTAGAGAGGTTTGATTTGTGTACACCATCCAAGATGAATATCTTAAAAGTATTGACCTAAGCTAAAAGGATGACAAGCTCTTGTGTGCCTATGCCACATGGTCCCATGCCCAAAGAGCCAAACGGATGGTCGACTCTTCATAACATTTTTGGGTAAATGAAGTGATGCCTGACTCCCACCAAGGTCGAGAAGGTGAAATAATGTATGGTACAACACAAGACAGTACTTCAAAGACATGGTTACAAGATTAGAGGATCACCATGATCTGACATGTCAGAGGGCACAATCACGCACCCTGTACTATGTACGGGGGGACAAGACAGAGAACCCACAATGACATGGCAAAAAGTGACCAAGAAGCCAAGACCACGAGAATAAAGAGCCTGCTTTTCTTCCTTTTGTTCAATCCAGTGACCATCTGTTGTGAACAACCATCATGGTGATCATAAGGAATATGAACGGGCTTGAAGGAGGAGCCAACCACTCTAACAGTGAAGCAACTATGAGAAAACCTAATAATAATCCAATTTAGTAGCAACTACTCAAAGCGATGGAGGACTTGTAGAACAAAAATGAAGCCTAGAAAAAGCTCAACAAGAGACTCTACAACAACATAACAAGGTAGAAACATGGAGAAGAGAAGTAGAAGAAAGACACCTATCTGCCGTGACAGAGGCTTAAGAAAGGGAGGAATCCCTGAGACAACAACTGGAGGAACTTCCTAGTAACCTAGAGAAAGACGAACCAAATTGACATACCATCTGCTTTGGCCAACCTTTCTTAGAGGATACTGATTAGGTGGTAGTCCCACTTATATTGAAGGAGCAAGTTTCCGACACCTTTGATGGTACTCAACATCTTTAGGAACAATTGCAGACATTTTGAACTTGGGTGTACATCAGTGGCAGGGATAACACTATGAACTGCAAGATCTTCCTAGACACATTGAGAAGGATGACTATAAAATGGTTCTCAAGCCTCTTGCGAGATCCATTTCTAACTTTCAGGAGTTAGCTAGACAATTTGAATCCTAATTTGCGGCAAGCAAAACTAAACGGTTGGAGGTGGCCAACTTGTTCGATGTCAAGCAGCAAAGAGGGTGAAACCTTGAAAAAATATACTAACTAGCTTCAACATAGCACCATTGAAGGTGGATGACCCCAACCAGAAGTTCTTCGTAACTACTTTTTTGAAGGCCTACTTGTTAGAATCTTTTTCGACTCCTTGGTGCTCAGGAGACCAGGGGACATGGAAGAAATATATACAAGAGTCGAGAATCACATAGAAGTGAAGGAGAATTTTTCTAAAAGAAGGGAGATCGAGTGGGAGTCTGGCAAAGGTTGCACTCAAAATACCGCTTGAAAAGGAGGAGACTGTCCCCATCCTAAGCCTAAACCATAGTGATGCCTTGAGGGAGACCGGAGGAGAAATTGTGAGTCGATCCTTGACTTTACCCTACTCAAAACACGAAGAGGGAAAATTTTAAAGGAGATTCATCACACCTATCTGCTGAATATCCGAAAGTCCACAAAAGTACAACTAGGACCAAGGAGTGATAAATGATGCAAGTATCACTAAACCAAGGGGCATGACACGGAGGAATGCAGAAATTTGAAAATAGAGATAAAAAAGCTAATCCATAGAGGACACTTGACAAAATATGTTTATGATCATAATGAATAGAAGGACAGAAGGTGAACCCCTCCTCGACATGAAAGAAGAGAGCACCAACGATATCGAAGCCAAGAAGACTGGGGGTGGAGAGAAAGAACCATAGAGCATGAATTACCATATAGGGGGAACCATCTCGACAGTTTTTTGGTCCTATTAGAGCTTGCGACCCCTAAATAAGGACACACTACTAACACCATTCTTGGTAATGACCATAGACAAGGAGTATATGTTAGATAAACTGCCAACAATTACTTTCTCGATGAAGGATGTGGAAGGAATCAAACCTCATGATGACAACCCAATAGTAATCACAGTTGTGACAATTGGGTTCAATGTTAAGAAGGAGGTACATATTGACTAGGGGAGTTCGGTAAACATAATGCACTGGAACGTGTACAAGAAAATGGAAACACTGAGAAAAAGGCTACAACTGTGCTTAGGGTCACTAGTCAGTTTTCAAAAGGACATACATGAATTTGAGGGCATGCCAACTTATGTACCATGTTCAGAATCGAAAAGAACACAAAGATAGTCACTTTCCAGTATATGGTAATTGACGCCATAAGATCATATAACATGATCATGGGAATACCATCCTTAAATCAATTAGGGGCGGTAGTCTTGACACCACATCTTTGTATGAAGTACCCCTTGGATCAACACCAAATCGGTACAA
Organism: Glycine soja; assembly: GCF_004193775.1. Taxonomy (NCBI): domain Eukaryota; kingdom Viridiplantae; phylum Streptophyta; class Magnoliopsida; order Fabales; family Fabaceae; genus Glycine; species Glycine soja. Next base: position 32,291,678 of record NC_041008.1, on the reverse strand, counting down.
TGAGGGTCGACCAGAAAATGGCAAGAAAATGATATAAGGAGAACCTATAAATAAAAGGGGAAAAATATATTGATTGAAAAAGTCAATCTATTAACTTTTTGGATTTAGATCCTTGGAGTGAGTGTGTGTGTGGAATGAAGGCCCCAACTAGCGGACAACTTGAAAGGAGTAATCATTGGAGGAAGCCTAGAGCAAAAACCAAGATTGGTCAATCGTTGCCACTTATTATGGAGGAAGAACTAATCAGATATTTGGTATGAAACAAAGACATCTTCTCTTAGAAAGCATAGGACATGCCGAGAGTAAACCCCAAGTTCATTTACCACAAACTCTTTTTGGACTTGGAAGCAAGCCTATGGCCTAGAAATAGAGAATGTTTGAGGACAACAAGAGAAGAACAACAAAAGAAGAATTTGGGAAACTCCTAGCTGCAAATTTCATTAGAGAGGTCGAGTATTCGACTTGGTTGGAAAATGTCATCATGGTGAAGAACAGCAACAACAAGTGGCACATATGCATAGACTATACAAACTTAAACAATGCCTTCCCTAAGGATCCATACTGTTGCCCAGGATAGACTGACTAGTGGATGAGGTCTCTGGGTGTGATTTACTTAGCTTTATGGATGCATATTCATGGTACAACTAAATTCTGATGAACCCATAAGATGAAGAGAAGATTGTCTTCATCATTGAAGTTAGTAATTTTTGTAACAAAGTCATGCCATTTGGGTTGAAGAACGTCGAGGCAATATACTAGTAATTGATGGATAGAATCTTCAAAGGGTGACTTGACAAAAACATAGAAGTATATGTGGATGACATGGTCATTATATCAAAAAACTCATATGGGCATAGTAGAGAATTGTAGGATATGTGTTGATACCCTGAGAAAGCACAACCTATGATTAAACCCGAAGAAGTGCTCCTTTGGAATACGTGATGGAAATTTCTTTGGATTCATGCTAACAAAAAAAAAGGAATTCAGGCTAATCCTGATAAATGCAAGGATATCATAGAGATAAGAAGCCAAAGGACGATAAAAAAAGTGCAACAACTTAGGGGAAGATCATGTCCCTGTCTCGATTCTTGTCAAAATTGACTAAGAAGACACTCATTCTGCTTAAGTGTTTTCTAAAGAATGAGTGTTTCAAATGGACGATGGATTGTGAGGAATCTTTTAGGCCAACCAAGTGATTAGTGTTGTACTAGTGCAAGATCAATACCAAGAGCAAAAGCCCATCTACTTTATGCCAAAGCATTATCTGGAGTTGAGTTGAGGTATCATAAGATTGAAAAGGCAGCCTTATCCATAGTCGTCACTTCCAGAAAACTCCTTCAATACTTCCAAAGCTACTCCATTATGATATAGTTGGAACTCCCTATCAAACAAATGTTGTGAAAAACAGACTTGGCGGGAATGATGGTGGCTTGGTTGGTAAAATTATAAGAATTTGATGTTTCTTATGAATGAAGAAGAGCCATAAAAGCATAATTGTTGTCGCAACATGCCCATTTGCGGGTGTGCGAGGCGAGGGTCACGGGTGCGCTTTCCAAAGGAGGAAAGATGCGCGGAGTTGCCACCAACGTTTATTTGTGGAAAACGTCGGAAAAACCGAAGGAAACCGGTCAAAATGAAAATTCTAAGTTTGGGAGTTATATTTACGTTTGAGGAAGGTATTAGCACCTCTCACGTTTGTCTCAAAGGACAACAACCTATTTTTTAGAATTGTGAAATTGTGTTATCTTACCTTTTGATTTCTTTTTATTTTTGAGGTCGACAAAAGCAGGGCTCTTGCTCCTACATACCCTCCATCGAAGAGGAAATCAGACCTACGTAGTTCTTTCTTTAAAGGTGAATCAAGCGATTCTTTTACTTGAAAGGTGATCACTGTGACATCCTGGAAAATTCTACTCGGAATTTTTGTAAACGGTGCATTTTGTATGATTATATATATATAAGTATTATTTAGTGTATATGCATATATGTTCCTGGTAGAAGTAGGAATAGTGGGGGCAAGATACGTGGGTTAGGCTGATTAAGGAAGAGAAATCCATAACTGGAAGGTTATAGGTTAATTCTCAATTAATTAGTCTAAAAATCATCGTTTTGCGTGCGACTTAAAATTTAACAAAACCAACCTCTGAACCACGCTCGGGGTTTTATTCTGAGCGTTTTGATATATATATTGCTTACTTTCAAAAACTGGCCCCGACGGGCGCAGAGAAACGCGAGAGACTGGAACCAGAGAAACGACACACAAACCGAGGCATAACTTTGGCATTTCAAAAGGTCAGATTTTTCTCTTCATGTGGCTGAGCATGAGTCACATCAAGAGAAAAGTGGGCCTTTTGCTCCACTCAAATGGAGACATGTGGCATAACTTAAAATAAAATAAAAGAAAAGAGAAAAGCTTTTCTTTTTAACCAAAAAGCTGTTTTCTCTCTCCTCACTTAGCCAAAGAAAATTTCAGAAAGCTCTTTTCTCTCTCTCATGTTGCCATTCTCTTCTTCTTCCTCCACCATTGAAGCTCCAACAAAGCTCCAACCTTTGGTCACCATTTCTGCTCCAAATCGCGAAAGGAGGGCATTTTCGGAGTCGTGAAGCGCATCTCTACGTGTGGGACCTCAAAATTTCAGGTTTGGGTGGACTTCTTTCTTACTTGATTTTCGTGGGTATTGGGCTTTGGGAGATATGATGGGTAGTCTTGCTAGGTTTCTGCTTCATGATGGTTATTTGTGAAGAAATTTGTTGAAAACATGTTGAACTTGCCATGTTTGGATGAGTTAAGCTTACCTATTCTGTTTTAGGGTTTTTATGATGATGCTTGTGATGTTTATGTGCTGAAATTGCTTATGGAAAACTGTTAGAGATGAAGGGTAGAGTTAACCTAGGGTTAGAAGGTGAGAGTATGGTGTTGTGAGTGGAAAAAGAGTGAGACTTTGAGAGTTGGAAGGTCAAATCTGGATTTAGTGGTATTTGGAGGTTAGAGTGAGTTGATCCTAGCTTGAAATGACATTTAGGACTTATGAGAAAGTTTGGGTTGTGCTAGAGAGAAAAACAAATGACCAAAGTGAACAAGAGCCATTTCTAGGGTAAATTTAGGTGTTGAGGAGTCAAATTTTGATCCGGCAAAATTTTAGGTGTAAATCCAGTTTGAACAAGTTTAAATTGATGTTATAGACTGGTGTGAGGTGAGAGTTTGCTTCAAATTTATCCCATTCTCAATTTCACTTCTCAAACCTTGAAAATCCATTAAATTGAGGGGTTTTGGATACCTAGATTTTGTGTTGTTGTGGTCTGAAGCTTGTCCTTGGTTTAGACATGATTGGTGCATGATTTGGGACTTGTAGGATTCAATTTGGGCAAAATTGGATGAGGGAAAGAGTGGTTTTCGAAATCTGCACTTTATGCAGAATTTTGCTGTTGAAATGTGCAACAGAATTTTGCATAAGTGCAGAAAAATGCTATGTAATTGCTGGTTGTGGAAAGAGTAGTACAAAATGAGTTATGGATGGTTGCTAGTAGATCCCAACAGTCAAAATGTATACTTATGTACTAGAGACTTCCAGTAAAATTTTCGAGTCGATCCAACGGTTAACGAATTGGAACGAAGGAAATGTTACTGGGGTCTTTAAGTGAGAAAAAGCTGTGATTTTGGTTGGTGTTTTGGGCAGAGTTTTCTGCCTTTGCCCTGTTTTCTTGGCTGTGATAGTTTGTGTTGTTTGAATGTTGATTTACCTGGATGATGGGGACCCGGTGTTGAGAGAAACGAGGATATGGGCTACGTGGGAGTACGTGAGCTCAGTTGGAGGTGGGCAATAGGGGATGGTGGGTTTATACGTGATTTGTGGATGTGGAAAACTTGTTGTGCACCATCGCCCGACCGCCACCTAGTACCACATGTGATGGATACCCCATAATCCTACAAGCTTAAGATGAGGAAGTGTAGAAGGGGGAAACTTCCTGCTTTTATTCGTTGACCACCGAGTGGTACTTGGAGATATGTCGCGGGGGTCAGGAGACCTTGGGGACGTCAGGTGGGGTGCTATTGCCCAAAACCAAGCTTGACCAATCCCGACCCAACCCAGGCATAGTCAGTCAGTGAGAACCTGTGATGTACCTAAGCAGGCGAGCTCCTGGCAGTCAACAGATAAAAGGAACAAAGACCACAAAGCAAGGAGGCTTGTGTGGTGGCTGGCCAGCTGTGAATCTTGTGTGATATATGGGTTATGGCCTTTGGTAATCGATTACCAAGGGTGGGTAATCGATTACAAAGCTTAAAAATGAAGATAGGAGGCTAAGATTGTCTCTGGTAATCGATTACCAAGGGGTGTAATCGATTACCAGGCTTGAAAATGAGGTCAGGAAGCTAGGAGAGCTTCTGGTAATCGATTACCAAGGGGTGTAATCGATTACCAGGCTTAAAAAGGGAACTGGAAGATTGTGGAGGCCTCTGGTAATCGATTACTAGTCTGTGTAATCGATTACACAGAGGAATGGGTCACTGGTAATCGATTACCAGGTATGTGTAATCGATTACACAGTGCCTTTTTTAGGTTTTCATGTCCTGAAGCTGTGTGATTCGAGTGTGGCCTCTGGTAATCGATTACCAAGGCTGTGTAATCGATTACCAGAGATGAAAAGCCTTGAGATACCCCTTTTACTTGCATGTGGTGGTTATGAGACGCATTGTGTTGCGGCGTAGTTAGATTCTCGTGAAAGAGTCTACCCCTTTCCTTTCTTTCTTGTAGATCATGATGGCGGCGCAGCTAATCCATGATCGAGTGGAGATGGAGTGCCTAGAGGGAGCTTGGGAGACCCTCGAAGGCAATACGAGGTGCCGATTTCGGGGCATGATTCGATTTACGGCTACTTCATTGGTGCATCCAGATGAACCCGCGTGCATGCTTCAGCGTACTGTGGAGTGGATACTACCCACGCCTACACCATACCGTCTAGTGGAGCTAGTCCAAGTGATTGAGGTGACGTCATCCGAGGAAGACCCTGAGGAGGACCCTGAGGAACTACCTCCCGAGCCTGCTGTGGATGCTCTTGACTTTCTAGAGGGTGATGAGGACCCACTCCCTGAGGTGGATTCTCCCGAGGACGTCATGTCGGCATCTGAGGCAGACTCTACGGAGGATGGTGGCCCTGGAGAGATGGCGATTAGTGGAGGCTCTTCATCATAGTAGACAGCTCATTGGACTACTTTTATATACTTTTTGAGGGTGGGTGTATCTAGGACTGACTGTTAGGTTTACTCTTTTGTTTTTGTACGGGTAGACCTATTGTATAGGAATTTGATGATTGTACACATGTGGTTGAAGCTACTACAGGGGATACTTTTGCTTTGGATGACACTATGTATTTTGTAAAACTCCCATATTTTGGACAGCTATTAAATGATGAATGTACTTATGTTTAACCTTGTTATTTGAAAACAAAGCATTAGCAAACTTTATTTGCAAAAGAGTTTACCGACCGTATTTTATTTTATTATTTTCACGTGACGACCTAAAGTAATGGCTGGTATACTCTTCCTTTTGAAACAACAAAATAGTTTAGAGATTTCGAGTGGTAAGAAAGAAATGACTCCGAATAGAGTTGTGAACTGGCCATTCAGGACTCTATAGTGAGGATTTTCCTTCTGAACCTAATTATTGTGAAAAGAGAAAGAAATGAAAAAGAAAAAGAAGAAGAAAAAAATTTACCATAGTTTTTGTTATTTAAATCATTACTATTAAACCAGTCATTATTTTGGGGACGCCACAATCACTTAAAGGTGTTGGGCCTTTAAAAATGATCCTTTTAACTTGGTAAGAAAAAGCTGAGATAAAACTTTCAAATCTTTTTTTAGTGATTTTTTGGTGGACGAGTTTGACTTGGCGAATTGATTTTAGCCTTAGTTTCGCTTTAGTTATTAGTCAATTCAATTAAGAATGAGAAATCCCAAAGAGAAAACGTTGATTTTTGTGCTTCATTTTACTAAAAGATATTCTTTTGATTATTATATTGTTATTTTACCTCTTTTTTTGATTTCCAACGTGGTTACGGCACGACCGAACGGTCGGAATTCATTTTAACAGAAATTAATGAATACTACAATTCAAATGATCGGTGGAAATTTATTTTATTTTTAGATTAGGCGCGAAATGACTTAAATAAATGACTGAAGCATGTCAAAAGGGGATGCGGAAAGTAAATGAAAACAAGAATAAAAATACATGAAACAAAATGTGGACCACCACGGGTACATAGAATGAATTGAAAAGATCGGTTTGGGGTACTTACCAGTTGAAGACCGAAGAAAACGAAGAACGAACGATGAATGTCAAAGAACGGTTGAAAATCTTCGTGTAATTACTCACGAAAACGTTACGGAAGCGCCTCGGCTTGGATTTTCTTCACGGAAACAATTTTCCTCAGCAATTTCGAGAGAATAAGAAGTGCCAAGAAAGCTGAACCCCTTTTCTTCTTCACTCCTCCCCCTATTTATAGCAAAATAGGGGAGGAGCTTGCCACCCAGCTCGCCCAGGCGAGCAAGGTTGCTTCCTCCAGAAGCAACCGCCTTCTGGAGGAAGAAACTGGAAGGCCCAAGTGGGCCTGGTTGCTATTTGTACCCACATTTTTACTAAATGCACCCCCTTTACCTTCTTTGGAAATTCTTTTTTCGTAACGTTACGAAACTTTACAAATTTCGTAATGATACTTATTTTCCTTCCGCAAGGTTACGAATCCTTACGGATTATGTACTTACTCTTTTTTAGCTTTCGAAGAAGTTACGGAAACTCACGGATTGCGCAAAAACACCTCCTTTTGATTTTCGTCACATTACGGAATTTCACGGATCGCGTAAGCCTGCTTCCTTTTGATTTCCGGCACGTCTCGGGACTTCACATATTGTGCAACAAAGGGTGCCAAGTATCTCGAAGCGGCCAATCAAACGTTGCATATCATCAAATAATAATCCCCGGACGAAATTAGGGTATGACAGTTGCCCCTCTTTACTTACCTCTCATCGGAGATAAGAGGAAAGCAAAGATAAGACACTGATTTCGTCCGTCCTGCCCTTTTCGTGATTAGTCTATAACGACTCTCGTCAGTCCTTCTTCTTTCTCTGCACAACACAAAACAAAATACAAACAACAACAAGAACAACAAATATAATATACATATACACTTGTACACATGTTTGGCTAAGGAACCGATCCCGAAAATAACAAAAAGCATATTTCCCAGTCACCGGAGGCTCTGCGCTTGATAACGGAGGACACATGAACAGCGCTAGGCAATGAATTCATGGGTCTCCGAAAGATTGAGAATGGAGAATTGGCGAACAGCGCTAGGCAATGAATTCGCGGGGCTCCAGACTCGATGGTGGATGACACATGAACAACGCTAGGCAATGAATTCATGGGTCTCCGAATAAGAGTGGAGAATGGAGAATTGGCGAACAGCGCTAGGCAATGAATTCGTGGGGCTTCAGACTCATTGGTGGAGGACACATGGACAGCGCTAGGCAATGAATTCATGGGTCTCCGAATAAGATTGAGAATGGAGAAATGGCGAACAACGCGAGGCAATAAATTTGCAGGGCTCCAGACTCGATGGTGGAGGACACATGAACAATGCTAGGCAATGAATTCATGGGTCTCCGAAAAAAAATGGAGAATGGAGAATTGGCGAACAGCGCTAGGCAATAAATTCACAGGGCTCCAGACTCGTGGGTGGAAGATGCATGAACAGCGCTTGGCAATAAATTCATGGGGCTCTGGATAAAAGTGGAGAATGGAGAATTGGCGAACAGCGCTAGGCAATAAATTTGCGGGGCTCCAGACTCGATGGTGGAGGACACATGAACAGCGCTTGGCAATAAATTCATGGGGCTCCGAAAAAAGTGGAGAATGGAGAATTGGCGAACAGCGCTAGACAATAAATTCGCGGGGCTCCAAACTCGATGGTGGAGGACACATGAACAACGCTAGGCAATAAATTCATGGGGCTCCGAAAAAAGTGGAGAATGGAGAATTGGCGAACAACGCTAGGCAATAAATTCGCGGGGCTCCAGACTCGTGGGTGGAGGATGCATGAACAGCGGTAGGCAATAAATTCATGGGGCTCCGGATAAAAGTGGAGAATGGAGAATTGGCGAACAGCGCTAGGCAATAAATTCGCGGGGCTCTAGACTCGTTGGTGGAGGACACATGAACAACGCTAGGCAATGAATTCATGGGTCTCAGAATAAAAGTGGAGAATGGAGAATTGGCGAACAGCGCTAGGCAATAAATTCGCGGGGCTCCAGACTCGTGGGTGGAGGATGCATGAACAGCGCTAGGCAATAAATTCATGGGGCTCTGGATAAAAGTGGAGAATGGAGAATTGGCGAACAGCGCTAGGCAATAAATTCGCGGGGCTCCAGACTCGATGGTGGAGGACACATGAACAGCGCTAGGCAATAAATTCATGGGGCTCCGAAAAAAGTGGAGAATGGAAAATTGGCGAATAGAACTAGGCAATAAATTTGCGGGGCTCCAGACTCGTTGGTGGAGGACACATAAACAGCGCTAGGCAATGAATTCATGGGTCTCCGAATAAAAGTGGTAGGACCGAATGGTCCACCGGGTTTTTTCCACCAAAAAAAAAGGAAAACATGCTTTTTGCAAAGAAAAATAAATCATTCTCGAGAGCACCATATCTTAGAGAAACAATATACTTATGCCCAGGGTAATCTTCCTTTGTAACCGAAAATGAAAGGCAGGATGTCAACATTTAGCTTTTAAATGAACATGCAGGGGAAACATCGGGCTAAGCTGAAAATAAACCACTCATAGTCTATAAAGGCTCACACAGGCAAGTGTTTCACCCTATTCCCCAAACCATGACTGCGCCATGACTTTATTTTGCACACGATTTCCTAACGAATCAAAGATCAAACGTACGATCATGGACCAATAGGATTTTCTCGAGGGTAGTGTTTTTTGGAGAGGAAGCTGGGTGTTTCGGTCTTTTCCTCTTTGTTCATGTGGGGTGGGATATCGCCAGTCGAGAATGAATTTGAATGACAATTCGAAAGGAAGAGACACCAAAAATGGGTTTTCCTTTGCCGACAGTCACTTATTTTGCCGAAAATTTATCTGGTCTGAAGATTTTCCATTCCCTTTCTTTCATTGATCGAGAATTACTCTGTTTTCCTCCGATCTTTTCCATTTTCACTTCCTTTCGATCTTCGATCGGGAATCCTTCTTTTCTTTCTTTTTTATTGTTATTTTTTCTTTCTTTTCTTTTCATTTCTTCCTTTTCTTCCCACTTCCTCCTTTCCTTTCTTTGGGAAATCGGGTTTTAGCATTCTATTTGCTCTCCCTTGAGGAGATTCCGCTGTCCTTTGCTTCGGGGGAAAGAATGAGGATTCTTTTGATAGGCCAAGGTTCAAAAAGTCTAAGGTTGTGTTTCAATGGGGTCTTTTATCGTGGGAACCCAATCTTGATATCTGGGGCAAAGCAAATTTGGGTGTCAAGGTGTCGGTCTCGGGCCGAACTCCCATATCACTCCATAAGGCACGCGTGACAATGACGATTTGAAAACAACGTGCAAAATTAGTCATGGCTACAGCCAGGTGGGCACTCAAGCATCCCATTTATGGCATTGTGATACTACGGTTGGGAATTTACACAAACAGACCCAACGTTTCCCAATTATGTTCTTTCATCAGTTCAACGAATTCATCCATTCTTATCTCGGTTATTCCAGAAAATAAACTCTTAGCGTCAGTCCCTTGTTTCCAGAAGATACGTTTGCTCTTTACGAATGATTTATACTTCTTAACTATAACATGTCGACCTTCGCGGTCTTTCTTTCTTTTTCCTTTTTGTTTCATTTTTATATATTCACAAAATTATACACCTATGGTCCTCTATGAAGAAATTTTTCTTTGTATATCTACACTCTTATACATGACAAACTTTTTCTGTACACGCATTGGAACTCTCTCTCTTTATGTCACACGGTCAAACCCTATTTACATTCAAAGATCTTTTTCGCACACCTATGATTCATACAAAAGTTTCTTTATATACACTCGTTGTTCACACACACAAGAATTTCTCTACACATTTTTTTATAAAAACCCTTCTATGCACATTTTCCTTTTTCTTTACATACGCAAACATTTTATTCACAACACTTCTTTCTTTTTTATCATGATTTTGGTTCATTTTATTTTTAGGACGACGTTCCTAAATGAAAAATTCTACGCGATTCCGGAATTTCAACAGACACTATTGACAATAACGAAACAAGTACTAACGTAACGACTCAAATGATATGTATGCACAAAACCAAAGTCAATCAAAACGAAACAAACATTAGTCCCTCAATTAAACAAAAGATAGCATACAAATGATAAAAGATGGAACATACGAATTTGGGGATCCCACGGTCATGTGGCTCCGCATGCCCCCGGACTCTTGGGTCATGGTAACAAAAGGTGGGGTGGTCGACAAAAGCAGGGCTTTTGCTCCTACGTATCCTCAATTTGTGATGAGGAACTCAGACCTACGTAGTTCTTGATAACTGTGAGACTAAAAATAGTCTCGGTGTTTTCTTCACCAAAATGCGAACATACTTTAGTAAAGAGACAAAACTTCCAACTGATCAGAGCAACATATGCTTTTTGGATGAAAAACAATGTGTCTATCGGGGAAGGAGAGTATGCTGATGAAATTTTCTCATAACCGTAAATGAGATTTTGGTGTTAGCATTTTGTTTCTAAATGACCATTTAGAGGAAACACTGGGTCCAACAAAGATAGGAGAAAATCACTCAAAGTGTATCAATCTCACACAGGTAAGTGTTTTTATCCTAATTCCGAACCATAGATATGTCATGACTTGATTTTGCAAATCATTTCCTATCAAATCAAAGATTACATGTGTGATCATGGATCAATAGGACTTTTTCTTGGGAATGGTTTGTTTTTCTTCGTAGGAACTTTGGCTTTGAGTGTTTTTGGCCTTTTCCTTTTTTGTTTTTGTTTAGTGTGAGGTGAACAAGTCACCGACGCACAGGATTTTGGTTGGCAATCAAAGGGAGAGGGCCACTTTAAGTCATGGTTTCCTTTCTTTCTTTTTTTTTTTTTTTGTTTACTTGGTGACAATTCTGTATTGTTCAGATATTGTCTGGCCCAAAGACCTTTCTGGATGTTTCTTTTGTGTTCTTCCGATCCTTGATTGGGAATTTTCTTTCCTTTTTTTTGCTTTCTCCTACTCTTTGATTGAGAATTTTTCTTTTCTTTTTTTCTTTTTTTTTGTTTTCTTCCGAGGGCAAGGATCGACATTCTCATCCTGGGTCAAAGTTTATGATAAGTTGGGATTTTGGCTCAAGGCTTGTAGAACGGCTGGTCATGATATATGTCAGGGTTTGGCCAACGGTTCAGGGATAAAGGGGATGTCCCACATTATTTCCATGATATACATGCAACAATGATGATTAGGAAATTTTATGCAAAACTGGTCATGCATGCATCCATGTGGACACTCAAGCATCAAGTTTTAATGGTCATGTGACACTAGGGCTCAGGATTCATTTTCCCTACTTAAGTCAACCTAGTGTTTCCAAAATATGTTTTTTTTATCAATTCATGCATTCATCCGAGTCCATTTTGGGCGTTTGGGAAAATTTTCACAGCACTCACCCTTCAAGTGTATACACATTTTTTCAAAAACTGGTTATGATCAGTGAATTTTTCAAAGAAAATCTGGAAGTTATCTCTTTTCACAAGCATGTTGTTTTTTAGCTAGACAACCTTTATTATTTTTTATTTTCTATTTTTTTCTTCCTTCTTATTCTTTTCTTGCTTGCTCTCTTTTTGCTCTCTTTTTTCTCATGAGGTATTTTGCTACCTAAACATACGTATATTTTTGTGAAGTATTTTGCTATATACATGCGTGTCCCAGGTATCTTGCTACCTAAACATACATATATATGTTTTGTGAGATATTTTTGCTATATACATGCATATCCAAGGTATCTTGCTACCTAAACATACACACACACACACACACACACACACACACACACACATATATATATATATATATATATATATATATATATATATATATATATATATATATATATATATATATATTTTTTTTTTTGTGAGGTATGATTACCTTCCGAGCTTATGCTTGTTTTATTTAAATTCCTAGGATCATGAGCAAATAGGTGTGTCCTGCTATGACTTGAGAAACAAAAGTGATCAAATAACAAGAGATTTAAAAGGTACTAGGTTGCCTCCTAGTAGCGCTTCTTTAACGTCTTGAGCTGGACGTATGATGGCTTGTCGGTCACGGACCTAGTACTTTGCTTACCTTTGGCTTTGGACTTGGTCACCTATTGGTCGGCCATGGGTCGTAAGCAACGCTCTAACCTTTTTGTGGATGAGCTGAGGTGAACTCTAGAGGTGATGGCGGTGCGTTTGTTGCCCGCTGCCGGCCATCCCCAGGCTCCTGTGGTGTTTCGCGCTGCGCCTGCCTAGGGACACAGTACTTCTTGATGAAAGCTCGATTAGTATGGGGCCTGATGACCTTGCTGGGGGCGACAAGCACTCCGTAGAACTGACAGAGGCCCGTAATTAGAGCTTGGCAACTCCAAGACCCTGTTGGACTTCTTCGGGTCCACTGGGTGTCTTGCGGGCGCGATCCCTATGTCACGATGGCATGACCTTGCTGGGGGAACGAGCAGCCTGTAGGACTGACAGAGGCCCGTAACCAGATCTGGAAACCCCAGGGCCCTATTGGACTTCTTTGGGTCCACTGGGTGTCTTGTGGGTGCGATCCCTGCAAACAATAGATGACATCAAAAATCAATTGAGTCACGTGCATACTTACCTATGTCACGATGGCATGACCTTGTTGGGGGGACGGGCACCCTGTAGGACTGACAGAGGCCCTTAACCAGAGCTGGAAACCCCAGGGCCCTGTTGGACTTCTTCAGGTCCACTGGGTGTCTTGTGGGCGCGATCCCTGCAAACAATAGATGACATCAGAAATCAATTGAGTCACGTGCATACTTACCTATGTCACGATGGCATGACCTTGTTGGGGGGACGGGAACCCTGTAGGACTGACAGAGGCCTGTAACCAGAGCTGAAAACCCCAGGGCCCTGTTAGACTTCTTCGGGTCCACTGGGTGTCTTGTGGGCGCGATCCCTACAAACAATAGATGACATCAGAAATCAATTGAGCCATGTGTATACTTACCTATGTCATGACGACACAGACCAACCGATACATCTATAGAGGGAGATTGGCATTGTGGTCGCTGGGCAGAATGTTGCTAAATAGCAACGTCATCCATATCCATGTAAGAGTGGTCATGTTGGTGCGCATGATCCGCACTTGTCTTTTTGCAGCGTCATGGGTGAAATCTTGCCCCGATATGCATAGTAGATGCGTGATAGCCTCCCTCTCTGGATGTGCTCGCACAGTTGGTCACCCTCCAATATCAGGGGGTGGCCCAGGAACTGATAAAAGGAAACTACGAGCCCCTTAACCAGGAGCACAAGTCTCGGTTAAGCATCTAAGGGCAAAGGACCTTATATTCTCCTAAGGTGTGGATATGGAGCACACTGAAAATGAGGACGCGTAGCCCTCTAAAGGCGAGGGCGTGCAGCCCTCTGCAGGCGAGGATGTGCAGTCCTCTGATGGCGAGGACATATAGTCCTCTAAAGGTGATAGGTACTAGTACCCAAGGGTCCACCTTTATGAGAAAGCAAGAGATCGACTCATCGAGAGGGCCGGTCATCCAACAAGATTGGACACGAGATGTAGGAAATCTATGCAGTTAACATGATTTTAAGGGATGCAGACGCATGCAACCTTTGTCGTGAAATTTGGTAATGCTGACCTCATATGAAACAATGCAATGCAATGGAAAGTTGTACAATGTTCATGACATCTTTCCCTATTTTGTGATTTTGATTTTGGTTTAATTTTTTTTGGAAAACACAGATTGACTGTCCTTTTGAAAAAAGTGATAATTCATGCAACCTTATCCTATCTTTTGCAAATCTCTTCGGGAACTCCCTCAGAGTGTATATTCTGTTTGATTTAGTCACTTGACCATTTTGGAGTGACGGCAATGGAGCCGTTTGACGTTTAATCAATCTATTGAAATTCTAGGGCTTGTCTCCCCCCTTTTTCCTTGTTTAAAAACATCGACGGGTGAGAACTTTTGATCTGCCCCTATGTTCACTTGAGGCTCATGCATTATGCCCCTCATTGCCCCAGTGTAAGGCTTTGAGGTACCAATTGTTATCTTTCGTCATGACCTTGTAGCTGGGAACCTATTGGGTGAGAGCTTCTAAGCTACCCCTAGGTTCGCTTGAGGTTTTTGCATGGTGCCTTTCATTGCCCCAGTGTAAGGCTTTGAGGTACAATTGTTGTCTTGTTTTCACAACCTCGTAGTGAGGAAGAATGAAAGATGCAGTTGATTCTTGCAAAAATAATTTTCCAAGGACGAGAAATAGTTGATGGATTTTTCAGTTGATGGATTAAGTCAAATGACTCCTATGTAGAAGCAAGATGTTTTAATGTCTTGATGATGCTAAAGGATCAAGTGCTTCTAAGTTTTATTCAAGACAAGAATCCAAGAAAATGTATGATCAAGTTGATCTCTAGAATCTTTAGGAAGAAGTTTCCAAATTGAAAGACAAAAGGTTTAACCAAAGAATTCTATCATTTCAAATTGAGATTTGCTCTCTGGTGATCGATTACCAGCAGGTGAAAATGTTTATAACAGTCACTAGAAATTTGAATTCAAAATTTATAACGTGTAATTGATTACACATGGATGGTAATTGATTACCAGCAGTTTATTGAACGTTTTAATTCAAATTTTTAAAACCTGTAATCAATTACACAAGTCTTGTAATTGATTACCAGAGGGGATTTTCAGAATATAATTTCCAAGAGTCACATCTATTCAAATGGTTTATGAACGACCATCAAAGGTCTATTTATATGTGACTTGGAAACACGAATTTAAAGGGAGTTTTCATTGCCCAAACAGTTTTATCCTCTCAAAAGATTAAGAGTTTTTCTGAACTGAACTGTCTTATCCTCTCAAAAAGATTCCTTGGTCAATCACTTGCATATAGGAATTTTGATTGATCTTCCTTGTACAATCTATCTCTTTTAAGAGAGATTTCTTTTCTCTTCTTCTTATTTTTGAAAAGGGATTTAAGAGACCGTGGGTCTCTTGTTGTAAAGGATTCTTGAACACAAGGGAAGGGTTGTCCCTGTGTGGTTCAGACTTTGTAGAAGGAGTTTTACAAAGAGAGTGGAAAATCTCAAGTGGGTTGCTTGAGGACTGGACGTAGGTACGGGAAGTGGCCGAACCAATATAAATCAAGTTTGCATTCCTCTCTTCCCTTAAACTTCTTTTATTTATTGCTATTTATCTTTTGCTTTAAAGAAGTTTATTTTGAATTGTCTTTTGAGTAATTCATGTTAAGGGTGCATTGTTAATCCGAAAAGAGAGAGTGAAAGTTTAATTGGGGAATAGTCTTCATATCTTAATCAACCCCCCTTCTTAAGATAACTGAGGCCATTTGTCCAAAATCCTATTCTTGATAACTCACTTCTCTCTTAAAAGACAAACTTTCCGGAATGATAAAATGAGGTCACATGAACGTCTTGAAAACACAGTCAATCAAATGCTCCTTTTTTTTTTAACCATTTTTTTATTTTTATTTTTATTTTGAAATTTATTTGTTTTGAATTTACTTGTTGTTTTACGGCAGCCCCACCAATGTGCAAGACGAGTAATCTCTGATTGAATGGTCATAGGTCGCTTGAGCAAATAGACCAATGGCTTGCACCCAATTCCGGTGAAAGTTGAAAATCCTGATGAGTCATTAGAGACATCTAACAACAACTTTCAAAATTGCCCCATGTGTGGCATCTCTTGTCAATATCAGGATTTACACGCGATTCTCCTCAAATTTCAGCTAGCCCGCATCAATTAGACCTTGCACCTTATGCTTCAGGCCCCTACAATGCTCAATGGAATGCCCCGGGGCTTCTCCATGACAAGCACACGTTGCGTTCGAGTGGTATTCTTGGAGAAATGGAGGTTGATGAACCTTGGTTGGGGTTATGGCTACCATTGAATTATCAAGTAGATATGGGAGCAAGTCAGCATAGGACACTGGAATTGGGGTGAATTCTACAGGCTTTCTCGCTGCAAAATTCATTTCTTGGTTGGTGTTTTTGGATTGTGCTAAAGCTGATGTTCGTCATTGGAAGTGCGGTAGACAGACTTTGATTTAGGGATGGCCTTTGTGGATAACTGGGCGGTGGGTAAGGAGAAGGTTGGTTATTGGCTGAGTAATGATATTCTTGGGTTGGTGGGAAACTTGGCTGTATAGGAATGGCAGTCACGGCATGGGCTTCTCCCTCATTCTCACCATCTTCATTTGCCCTAGTTTTTTTGGCATTTATCAAAGTATTATGATCAGATTTGCCTCTTTTTAGACTCACTTTGATCCTTTCGTCGGTGAAGACCAAATCAGCGAAGCTTGAAGGTGTGTAACCCACCATCTTTTCATAGTAGAATACTGGTAATGTGTCAACTATCATTGTCATCACTTTTTTCTCCGTCATTGAGGTGCCACTTGAGCTGCCAGGTCTCTTCACCTTTAGACGTATACTTTTGAAAGATTTGTGCCCCCTTTTTGCACATGTTCTGTAGTTGCATCCTATCCGAAGACATTATACTGACACTACCTAACAAAGGCAACCACTAGGTCCTTCCAAGAATGGACTCGGGAAGGTTCCAAGTTAGTGTACCAGGTAACAGCTACCCCAGTAAGACTTTCTTGGAAGGAATATATCAGCAATTCCTCATCTTTTGCGTATGCCCCCATCTTCCGATAATACATCTTTAGATGGTTCTTGGGGAAAGTAGTCCCCTTGTACTTGTCAAAGTCCAACACCTTGAACTTGGGAGGGGTGATGATATTGGGTACTAGGAACAACTCTTCTAGGTTAGCAAAGGCATAATCTTCAACTCCTTCAATGGCCCTGAGCCTTTCCTCTAGATGATCCAACTTTCCCATTTCTGCCATAGCATGAGGGTTTTTACTTGTCGTGGAATGCAAGAGGTGTAGTTGTGGGTGATACTGAGGGCCCTCCAAAGGGTTTTGTAGGGGTATACCACCAACTGCTTGCCCTTTAGTGGCATATCCGAGGCAAGGCTCGAAGTCGGCTAGATTGTGGTGAGGAATTTCATGTGTCTCCCCCACAGTTTAAGAGACATGTGCATGATTAGTTTGGGGTTTTTGGCTCTCAATGGGTATGGGAGCGGAGTTATTGACATCCTTATTAGGAGTGTACGCCACATTGGGTGGTGTATAGTTGGGAGGCAAGCCTTATGGCGGGAAGGCGTGCTTGTTTTGAATTTGCACATCATGGGGGCCGCCCGTACTTCCCAAATCTTTGCCTACCATATCTGAGGTTGGATGATTCATTTGGTTGATGCCAGATGGGGACGTCGGGTTCACCTTAGCAACAACGCTGGTAGCGGCAATTGCAACCGCATTGGCTTCTATTATCTTCTTCACTCTCATCATGGCCTCCATCATTGCGGCCATTTGCTCTTTCATGGCCTCCAGGTCGGCCTCCATCTACTCTTGTACCTCCTCCGCTTTACCCATTACTCTAGCTCTAGCACGGGTTCGGTAAGGGCACCGTAAAGCATGTTTTTTCTTTTTTATAACAATGATTAAGTTCCTTTTTTTTATTTTATTTTTCAAGGAGAGAATGTAATGAGCAAATGCAACCAATGAAAAGCATGGATGTATGTGAATGATGCATAGTTGAAGTATTGCGAATTTTTACACAGGACATGGGGTTGAATCAATTTAGATTTTCAACTTGGTCCATGACATCTTTGTCAAGGTGAAACTGGAAGTAACAGGGACAT
This sequence comes from Glycine soja, assembly GCF_004193775.1. Lineage (NCBI taxonomy): Eukaryota > Viridiplantae > Streptophyta > Magnoliopsida > Fabales > Fabaceae > Glycine > Glycine soja. The sequence continues at coordinate 32,273,690 of NC_041008.1, read as the reverse complement.
CGACAGCCCTAAATGTGTTTGGCAGTAGACGAAGCAGCGATGTAACACGACCCATCTTTTGCCCCAATTTTTTGAAAGATGGTTACTTCCATACTTCAACTTGACTCGATGAACCTTTTCATAAAAGTGAGAGCTTGGTTCAACCCCATAACCCAGGGAATGGAAATTTTGATCGCCAATACTTCATCAACAATTCATAGGGATGCAAGACTCGGGAATATGGATGCTATGCATGGAAAATGTAATTATGAGATTGAGATGCCCGAAGAAACATCCTTTCTTAGTTAACCATGCATTAGGTACCATGTTCAATCATTTTGTTTTTAAGTGAAATGGGTTTATGATCCCAACATGGTTGGCTCATGGTACCGAATATATGCAACTAAGAATGCAGCGTGAATTTTCGCGCTTTCTTTTTTTGTTTTTGTCAGTTGAAGGGGAAAACGCAAGGGTCACGCATGAGCAAACATGAAAACAATTAGTATGCAATTTGTAGATCAAAAAAGTTTGTTGAACACATATGCATGATGATGCAATGACTCATGCAAAATGTGATGTGATAACGGACAAATGCAGGAATGATATGTTCATTATGATGCTGAAGAGATGTTTATGCGGTGCATGATATGAATGCATTTACGGACACAAGAGCCCGGAAAATCATCTCTCCTTACTGTGCATTTGGGGGCGCAATGCCCCATGTGTGCAGTTAAGAAGACGATATGGATCTTTAGACTTCCCACGACAAAAGACGAGACCCACATACAATGCATGTGTGACGGCATGATGCAGATGCGCAAAAGCGCAACAGGGGGATTTACACAACATGGCAATATCCTCAAATAATCATACAACAAAGGCGTACATGACCTTTAGGTTATATGCATGACAGTGTTTAAAATGGCACGCAGCGTGTTTGCTCCGTGCCCCTATTTTAGGGACCTATAGGATAATATCTAGGGGTCTCTAATAACTACTCCCAACGATTCATAGCTCCCACGGCTGTTTTCTAGAGGTATCATCACTCAAGATAATAATATTGTGGCGGTATGGAATACCAGCGACAACATATTATAAAGAGAGAAAGCTCTAGACGAGGTTTCACTATTATCAAGCAAGTCGGAGACCTAGCATGATCATAGATTCACCTCCACTCCTTAGATTCCCATGAACCCGGGTATAGGGCCCCTGTTTTACTCAAACCCGTGGGTGCTTAGAATGCAGTGTAAAGAATGCAAAATAGACAACAGTTATTTAAATTTTACACAGTTCAACAAATGCACACACAAAGTTTCACAAATCCACAATTCCTTAAAATAGGCCTAACTCACAAAAATAGTCCCCAGTGGAGTCGCCAACTGTCGCAACATGCCCTTTTGCGGGTGTGCGAGGCGAGGGTCACGGGTGCGCTTTCCAAAGGAGGAAAGATGCGCGGAGTCGTCACCAACGTTTATTTGTGGAAAACGTCGGAAAAACCGAAGGAAACCGGTCAAAATGAAAATTCTAAGTTCGGGAGTTATATTTACGTTTAAGGAAGGTATTAACACCTCTCACGTTTGTCTCAAAGGACAACAACCTATTTTTTTAGAATTGTGAAATTGTGTTATCTTACCTTTTGATTTCATTTTATTTTTGAGGTCGACAAAAGCGGGGCTCTTGCTCCTACGTACCCTCCATCGAAGAGGAAATCAGACCTACGTAGTTCTTTCTTTAAAGGTGAATCAAGCGATTCTTTTACTTGAAAGGTGATCACTTAAAGGTGTTGGGCCTTTAAAAATGATCCTTTTAACTTGGTAAGAAAAAGCTGAGATAAAACTTTCAAATCTTTTTTTAGTGATTTTTTGGTGGACGAGCTTGACTTGGCGAATTGATTTTAGCCTTAGTTTCGCTTTAGTTACTAGTCAATTCAATTAAGAATGAGAAATACTAAAGAGAAAACGTCCGATTGATTTTTGTGCTTCATTTTACTAAAAGATATTCTTTTGATTATTATTATATTATTTTACCTCTTTTTTTGTTTTCCAACGTGGTTACGGCACGACTGAACGGTCGGAATTCATTTTAACAGAAATTAATGAATACTACAATTCAAATGATCGGTGGAAATTTATTTTATTTTTAGATTAAGCGCGAAATAACTTAAATAAATGACTGAAGCACGTCAAAAGGGGGTACAGAAAGTAAATGAAAACAAGAATAAAAATACATGAAACAAAATGTGGACCACCACGGGTACATAGAATGAATTGAAAAGCTTGGTTTGGGGTACTTACCAGTTGAAGACCGAAGAAAACGAAGAACGAACGATGAATGTCGAAGAACGGTTGAAAATCTTCGCGTAATTACTCACGAAAACGTTACGGAAGCGCCTCGGCTTGGATTTTCTTCACGGAAACAATTTTCCTCAGCAATTTCGAGAGAATAAGAAGTGCCAAGAAGGCTGAACCCCTTTTCTTCTTCACTCCTCCCCCTATTTATAGCAAAATAAGGGAGGAGCTTGCCACCCAGCTCGCCCAGGCGAGCAAGGTTGCTTCCTCCAGAAGCAACCGCCTTCTGGAGGAAGAAACTGGAAGGTCCAAGTGGGCCTGATTGCTATTTGTACCCACATTTTTACTAAATGCACCCCCTTTACCTTTTTTGGTAATTCTTTTTCCGTAACGTTATGAAACTTTACGAATTTCGTAACGATACTTATTTTCCTTCCGCAAGGTTACGAATCCTTACAGATTATGTACTTACTCTTTTTTAGCTTTCGAAGAAGTTACAGAAACTCACGGATTGCGAAAAAACACCTCCTTTTGATTTCCGTCACATTACGGAATTTCACGGATCGCGTAAGCCTGCTTCCTTTTGATTTCCGGCACGTATCGGGACTTCACATATTGTGCAACAAAGGGTGCCAAGTATCTCGAAGCGGCCAATCAAAGGTTGCATATCATCAAATAATAATCCCCGGACGAAATTAGGGTATCACAGTTGCCCCTCTTTACTTACCTCTCATCGGAGATAAGAGGAAAGCAAAGATAACACACTAATTTCGTCCATCCTGCCCTTTCCGTGACTAGTCTATAACGACTCTCGTCTCTCCTTCTTCTTTCTCTGCACAACACAAAACAAAATACAAACAACAACAAGAACAACAAATATAATATACATATACACTTGTACACATGTTTGGCGAAGGAACCGATCCCGAAAATAACAAAAAACATATTTCCTAGTCATCGAAGGCTCCGCGCTTGATAACGGAGGATGCATGAACAGCGCTAGGCAATAAATTCATGGGGCTCCGGATAAAAGTGGAGAATGGAGAATTGGCGAACAGCGCGAGGCAATAAATTCGCGGGGCTTCAGACTCGTTGGTGGAGGACACATGAACTGCGCTAGGCAATGAATTCATGGGTCTCCGAATAAATATGGAGAATGGAGAATTGGCGAACAACACTAGGAAATAAATTCGCGGGGCTCCAGACTCGATGGTGGAGGACACATGAACAGCGCTAGGCAATAAATTCATGGGGCTCCGAAAAAACTGGAGAATGGAGAATTGGCGAACAGCGCTAGGCAATAAATTCGCGGGGCTCCAGACTCGATAGTGGAGGACACATGAACAGCGCTAGGCAATAAATTCATGGGGCTCCGAAAAAAGTGGAGAATGGAGAATTGGCGAACAACGCGAGGCAACAAATTCGCGGGGCTCCAGACTCGATGGTGGAGGACACATGAACAACGCTAGGCAATAAATTCATGGGGCTCCGAAAAAAGTGGAGAATGGAGAATTGGCGAACAACGCGAGGCAATAAATTCGCGGGGCTCCAGACTCGATGGTGGAGGACACATGAACAGCGCTAGGCAATAAATTCATGGGGCTCCGGATAAAAGTGGAGAATGGAGAATTGGCGAACAGCGCTAGGCAATAAATTCGCGGGGCTTCAGACTCATTGGTGGAGGACACATGAACAACGCTAGGCCATGAATTCATGGGTCTCCGAATAAAAGTGGAGAATGGAGAATTGGTGAACAGCGCTAGGCAATAAATTTGCGGGGCTCCAGACTCGATGGTGCAGGACACATGAACAGCGCTAGGCAATAAATTCATGGGGCTCCGAAAAAAGTGGAGAATGAAGAATTGGCGAACAGCGCTAGGCAATAAATTCGCGGGGCTCCAGACTCGATGGTGGAGGACACATGAACAACGCCAGGCAATAAATTCATGGGGCTCCGAAAAAAGTGGAGAATGGAGAATTGGCGAACAGCGCTAGGCAATAAATTCGCGGGCCTCCAGACTCGTGGGTGGAGGATGCATGAACAACGCTAGGCAATAAATTCATGGGGCTCCGGATAAAAGTGGAGAATGGAGAATTGGCGAACAGCGCTAGGCAATAAATTCGCGGGGCTCCAGACTCGTTGGTGGAGGACACATGAAAAGTGCTAGACAATGAATTCATGGGGCTCCGAATAAAAGTGGAGAATGGAGAATTGGCAAACAACGCTAGGCCAAAAATTCGCGGGGCTCCAGACTCGATGGTGGAGGACACATGAACAGTGCTAGGCAATAAATTCATGGGGCTCCGAAAAAAGTGTAGAATGGAGAATTGGCGAACAGTGCTAAGCAATAAATTCGCGGGGCTCCAGATTAGATTCTGGAGGACACATGAACAGCGCTAGGCAATAATTTCATGGGGCTCCGAAAAAAGTTGAGAATGGAGAATTGGCGAACAGCGCTAGGCAATAAATTCGCGGGGCTCCAGACTCGATGGTGGAGGACACATGAACAGTGCTAGGCAATAAATTCATGGGGCTCCGAAAAAAGTGGAGAATGGAGAATTGGCGAACAGCGCTAGGCAATAAATTCGCGGGGCTCCAGACTCGTTGGTGGAGGACACATGAACAGCGCTAGGCAATGAATTCATGGGGCTCCGAATAAAAGTGGAGAATGGAGAATTGGCGAACAGCGCTAGGCAATAAATTCGCGGGGCTCCAGACTCGATGGTGGAGGACACATGAACAGCGCTAGGCAATAAATTCATGGGGCTCCGAAAAAAGTGGAGAATGGAGAATTGGCGAACAGTGCTAGGCAATAAATTCGCGGGGCTCCAGATTAGATTCTGGAGGACACATGAACAGCGCTAGGCAATAAATTCATGGGGCTCCGAAAAAAGTGGAGAATGGAGAATTGGCGAACAGCGCTAGGCAATAAATTCGCGGGGCTCCAGACTCGATGGTGGAGGACACATGAACAGTGCTAGGCAATAAATTCATGGGGCTCCGAAAAAAGTGGAGAATGGAGAATTGGCGAACAGCGCTAGGCAATAAATTCGCGGGGCTCCAGACTCGATGGTGGAGGACACATGAACAGTGCTAGGCAATAAATTCATGGGGCTCCGAAAAAAGTGGAGAATGGAGAATTGGCGAACAGCGCGAGGCAATAAATTCGCGGGGCTTCAAACTTGTTGGTGGAGGACACATGAACTGCGCTAGGCAATGAATTCATGGGTCTCCGAATAAATGTGGAGAATGGAGAATTGGCGAACAACGCTAGGCAATAAATTCGCGGGGCTCCAGACTCGATGGTGGAGGACACATAAACAGCGCTAGGCAATAAATTCATGGGGCTCCGAAAAAAGTGGAGAATGGAGAATTGGCGAACAGCGCTAGGCAATAAATTCGCGGGGCTCTAGACTCGATGGTGGAGGACACATGAATAGCGCTAGGCAATAAATTCATGGGGCTCCGAAAAAAAGTGGAGAATGGAGAATTGGCGAAAAGTACTAGGCAATAAATTTGCAGGGCTCCAGACTCGTTGGTGGAGGACACATGAATTGCGCTAGGCAATGAATTCATGGGTCTCCGAATAAAAGTGGTAGGACCGTATGGTCCACCGGGTTTTTTCCACCAAAAAAATAGGCAAAAATGCTTTTTGCAAAGAAAAATAAATCATTCTCGAGAGCACCATATCTTAGAGAACCAATATACTTATGCCCAGGGTAATCTTCCTTTGTAACCGAAAATGAAATGCAGGATGTCAACATTTAGCTTTTAAATGAACATGCAGGGGAAACATCGGGCTAAGCTGAAAATAAACCACTCATAGTGTATAAAGACTCACACAGGCAAGTGTTTCACCCTATTCCCCAAACCATGACTGCGCCATGACTTTATTTTGCACATGATTTCCTATCGAATCAAAGATCAAACGTACGATCACGGACCAATATGACAAGTGTTGATTGATTTTGTAGCAGAATTGAAACACCACCAAAAGAAGAAAAGAAGGAGGGATTGGATAATCTTGGTAGATGGATCATCCAATTTAGTCGATAATGGAGCAGGCATCATCCTAGAAGGACCTGATGAAATCATGTTAGATGAATCTTTGAAGTTTGACTTTGAAGCCAACAATTATTAAGCAGAGTATCAAGTATTGTTGGTCGGGATGCAACTCGCCCTGGATGTAGGAGCAAAACATTTGAAGGCTCAGAGTGATTCCACCATAGTGATAGAGCAGATAAACAGAGACTGTCAGACCAGAGACTCCCAGTTGTTGAAATACCGAGATATCGCCAACGAGAGAAAGGAAAAGTGATGTGTCATGTTTTCTCATATTTCTTAACCCTTTTTGTCACCATTTTAATTACTGATTAGTCTTAATTGTCAAATTAATTATGCAGTTTTATCATTTGGGCCTACTGGATTAATTTTGTGTTTTTAATTTTATTTCAGAAGAATTATAAGTAATTGGGCTTGAATCCGGAATTGGGCTTGGACTTGAAGAGAGTAGACAATTTTGTTCTACCAAATCTTATCTTATCTAGATTTTATCTCATCTACATATTATTTCATCTAGATTTTATCTCATCTAGATATTATTTTATCTAGATCTTATCTTATCTTATCTTATCTAGATTTTATTTTATTTATGGGCTTGGACTTAAAACAAATTTGTAAGCTTTGGGGCTGACAACTATATAACAGCACCAAGGTTCTAGTTTTAGTCTCTCTCTCTCTCTCTCTCTCTCTCTCTCTCTCTCTCTTTCGTTTTAGCTTTTTTTGTTTTGGAGAATAATTCTAGTTTTCTTCGTTTCTACTACAATTTTGTTTGCTATTGATTAATGGAAGGCTAAGTCTCCAATGTGTTTTCTCTTGAGGATCAAGCACAACTCTCTTTGAGGTTTTATTATTACTATTGCATTATGCTCAGTTTTTCCTCTTCACCAATTACTTTGTATTTGTTGCTATTAATCCATGCATGCTTAGTGCTTGATTAATTGTCTCTGCGCTTAATTTACGTTCATGCTTAATGATCAGTTTCGTTCATGATTAATTGGTGTATGTGTTTCTTAATCACATAATAAATGCCTTATGTTAAATTTCGCTTAGTAATTTAATTTAGGGTTGGATTAAGTGGTTGAACTGATAAAGGATAAATCCTCGTAACCTAGGATAAGAGACTTGCTTGTGAATCAAGGGGAAACAACGTGTTTTAATTCTGATATTTTCTAATTTAAATTTACTTGCTGTTTAATTTACAAAAACAAACAACCCCCCCCCCCCCCAATTCGTTGCTGTTTTACTACAATTTGTTATAAACGCTTGGATTGCTCGTTGGGAGACGACCTAGGATCACTTCCTAGATACTGCATTTTTAATGTTTATTTGATTCGGCTACGGCCTTGATCAAATTTGGCGTCGTTGCCGGGGAGCAGTGGATCAAAAGTTCATAATAGTGTTTAGTTATCTTATTTTGTGTAGCATTTTGTTTTGCATTTCAGTTGCATTCCCTGTTTAGCGACTATTTTAGCGACTGATTCAGCCTTTTGTTTTGCTGTGAACAGTGCTGAACAGTGATTAGCGACTAGGAATTAGTGATGGATTTTGCAATTTAATTAGCGATTTTTGTTTTGATAGTTAGAATTGTTATTTTTGGCTGAATTTTTGTGTGGTAGCTTCTTTTGATCCATATTTCGTGTGAAAAATACAAGGAGCACTTAGTGTGGCAGTATTTGAGAGAGACAAAAATTTTGGGAACTTGTTTTTAGCAAAACTTCAAACGGCCATAACTTTTGCTTCGAGTATCAGAATAAATATTATTATATATGCATGTGGGGTAGAATAAAATTTCCCATATTGTGGCAACCGGCTGGGGTCTCCCAAACTCCAAAAATCAGTTGTTTACTAAGTTTTTGTTTTTATTTTTTTAGTATTATTGTTGTATGTTTCTAAACTTTGCTTAGGTAGTTTTCATAGTTAGACTTTGAATTTTTGTTTGAAAATTTTTTTGCTATCTTTTCATGATTTTATGGTGTTCCTCACAAAATTTAAGCTCATTTTGATATCGTTTGAGTATAGCTGTAGTTTTACCCCCTTGTTAGGTGCTTGTTGAGAAACACATTATTTGCTGCATATAGTGCATGACTAGGGGCAATCCAGGTGATTTACAACCCTTTGATCCTAAAATAGATAGAACCTTTCATAGATTAGTTAGGGATAGTGTGCATCCTAGTCATTCTGTGCATTTTGAGCATTCTGTTGAGGGTGATTCTGAATATTCTAATTTTGAGCATTCCACTACTAATTTTTATACTGAGAACATGGCTCCACCTCCACCTTGTCAGAGGACTCTTAGGGAGATGGCTGCACCTGATTTCACTTATGAAAGCTTGTGCATTCAGTATCCTGATGAGGGTGTTCCATATGTTCTCAAGACTCAACTAATACATTTGCTGCCCAAGTTTCATGGTCTTGCAGGTGAAGATCCTCATAAGCATCTTAAGGAGTTCTATATTGTTTGTTCCACCATGAAGCCCCCTGATGTCCAAGTAGATTATATCTTTCTAAAGGCTTTTCCTCATTCTCTGGAGGGAGTGGCAAAAGATTGGTTATACTACCTTGCTCCCAGGTCCATTTTCAGCTGGGATGACCTTAAGAGGGTGTTCTTGGAGAAATTCTTCCTTGCATCTAGGACCACTGCTGATGCAATCCTACCCCCCAAGGGCATTGGATAGAAGACTCCAAGAACATTGGGCCAAAGATGCAAGAGAAGGACCTAGGGTTCTCATGAGCCTTAGGGTAGATTTCGGGCTCATGGGCTAAGTATGAGCCCACTTATCTTTGTACATACTATATTAAGGTTTCATTAATTTTGGGTCTTGTATTTAGGGCTCCATAATGTAGGTAGGGTACCCTAGAAATATAGGATTTTTCAGCCCTTGTATTTTAGGGCACCTAGACTAGTTTTTGTATTAGGGGTAGTTTTGTAATTTCACATGCACTAAGTGAATATTTGATGTGTGTAGTTGGAAATAAATTTAATTGAATTGGTAGAATCCCAATCCAATTAAATTTTAGAGGGGGAGGTGAGTATTTGCTTACTGCACCCCATTGACACATCATATAGTCACGCTTTGTGCATGTCCTTCATGCTTTTCATGCCTCATGACATCTAAGCACACTTAGTGGAGAATCTTGGAATTGATCTTGGATTAGTGGGCTGAACCATAACTAAAATTCACTAATCATAATTAGTGAAATTTTGGCTCCAAAGTTTGGCTCTACAAATTCAATTTCAAATTCAAGTGAAATTTTAATTTCCCTCCAATTTTGTGTGACGCTTAGGCTATAAATAGAGGTCATGTGTGTGCATTTTTTTCAACTTTGATCATTTGAATATTAACTTCAGATTTCAGAGCTCTTTTAAACCACAAAATTTCGTGCTCTTCTCTTCCTCTCCCTTCATTCATCTCCTTCTTCCTCCAAGCTCTTATCCATGGCCTCCTATGGTGGTGAGCTTCTTCTAGACTCATCTTCTCCTTGAAGTGGCGTCTCCTCTCTCTCTTCCTTCTCCATTCCGCTGCCATTTATCTTCCAAGAAGCAAAGGAATCCATTGATGAAGAAGATCCTAGGCCTACAAGCTCCAATGGAGCTTACATCATGTGGTATCAAGAGCATCTTCATCTAGGTGATGTTCTTTTGCTTCCTCTATCTTTTTGTTCGGTGAATTCTCTTTAATTCCTTGTTCTTCATCTTATTCTCCATGTATATCCTCCATTGTCTTGTGGTTTGGTGCTGTTTAGAGTAGATTAAAAAAAATAAACCGATTAAATCTTAGATCTACACTTGTTCTTGCATTTCTATAGTTCAAATTTTGTAGATCTACTCTTGAATCTTGTTTTTGTGTTGATTTTAGGTTCTATCATTTTTCATTCATAATATTCTTGTGCTGAACCTTAGATCTAAATGTTCTTCCAAAATATTGATTAAAAAAAACACAAAAATCTAAGTGTAAATCACTTAATCCATGTTGTCTTTGAGTCATGTTTAGTCATAGTAATTGTCACATTATGTTCTAAGTTTGTGTTGAATTTTTATTTTGTTGATTGAATTCTAGATACATTTGTTCATGTATTCTTGTCATTCTTAGCCTATCTTTTGAATTTTGAGTCTAATTCATGCATGTTATTTAGTTCATAACATGTTCTAAATCAATCCTAGAAGTAGTCTTGTTCTTGAACTTTTTTTTTGTTTTCTAAGTTTCCTACATAATGCCTATGATGAAGTTGAGTTGTGGTGCTGAGTTGTGGCTGGATTTGTGAATCAAAATAAGTCTTAAGCTCTCTTGAATTGTGTTATTCAAGATGATTGAGCATAAGCAAACACAAATTGTAACTATCCAAGCCTTAAGCAACATAAACACTACTTTTGATTTCTAGGTTGAAATCATTGGTGCTGGCAGCTTGCACATACGAATTTGTATAAATTAATGGGAATTGGTCACTACGTTTTTTGAGCTGAAAGTTTTACGGAATTTTCTAGACATCTGTACCAAAATTATAAAAAAAAGAACCAAGCGATTTGGATTAAAGGAAAAAATAAGAAAAATCGCACAAGTTGGCAGAAAAATCAGTGTCCAGGAAAAAAAAAGTGAAAGGAAAGTGTGCTTGTTGTTTTGGCTCAAAAGTTGTTCTATAATTGGTGCCTATTTTATACCAATCCTAGTTCTGAAATTTCAATTGAAAATTATTGTGAAAACAAGTGCCAAAACTAGAGGTTTCTTGAGTCTTTTTTTTTTTAGTTTTTCTACTCTACTCTAGAGCCATTCTTGGTTTCTCTTTGAGTCCTAGCTTGCTTTTTTGTGCTTTTCATTGCTTTAATTGTTGAATAATCCTTGAAAATTTGTCTTGTTAAAACTCTATTGGTTTAGCTTTCATTTCATTTTGTTTGGTCTTTGGTTATTGCTTGTCTCTTTGTTTCCTTGCTTGTGAGTTGCCATATAGGGAATTGGAAAGGAGGATTGGTGCCATATCTTGAAGAATTTGAGTCAAGAAGCAAGGGGCCAACCTCCTTAAGAGTTATTGGACTAAGAAGCACTCCAAATTGATTGAAACAATAATGAGAGAATAGCCACCACAATTGAGGACTTTTTTTCTTTGTAATTTTGTAATTGGCAATTTGCTTTGCTTTCAAATTTTGTAACAAAAAGGCCTTTCATTGGAAGTAAGTTGGGAGCCTCCAATAGGTCACCCTACTTCCATTTGTGTGTAATAATTTTAGACAATTTTCCCTTAGGATAGTGAGTGTTTTGTTGGGAACCTTAAATGAGGTCATCCAAACACTCTTAGGATCCGCCTAGTTAGCATTTCTTGCACTTTAATTTCTTGCTTACTTTCATAGCTTATTTCCTTTACCCTTCATTGTCAAACCGCCTAGATAGCTTGCCTTTTACCAATTAGTTTTTATCTTATCTTTCACACCTCTTTTAGTGTTTATTTTGGCTAGTTTCAACCATAGTTTCTTTTACCTTTTGTTTTCAAACCCCCAACAAGAAAGAACCATAACTTAGGAACCAACATGAGTCTTCATTCTTCATCTAGTGTTAATGGTGAGGGTTCTACTCCTAAGGACCCCTTGTATAAGATATTAGATGAGTTGAGATCCCTTAAGTTGTGGAAAGAAAAACAAGAGAGAAAAGAAAAAGGTAAAAAAATAGTGGAAGAAATAAGTTAAGATGAAAGAGAGAAAATAAGAGAGAAAGAAAGAAGAAAAATACTAAAAGAGTTAAAAAAAGAAAAACATGCCTCCTATAGTAGTCAAAACTCTTGCAAGAGCCTAAGTGAAGAACTTCGTGACTATTATGAAGAAAGGCATAGGGCACATCCTAGACCTCACTCCCATTGGAGAGAAAAGGAAAGAAAGCCTCAAGAGGCTAACATTAACCTCCTATACTTCCATGGGAAGGACAATGTAGAGGCTAACTTAGATTGGGAAATAAGGGTAGAGCAACAACTTAAAAGGAAGTCTACTTCAAAATCTCATGGCTCTCACTCTTATCCAAAGAAAGACCAAGGTCAAGGCATCTTAGGGGTGACACCTTCTAAGCCCAAAGATGATAAGGGAAAGACAATAGAAAAGCAACCTGTTAAGGCTAGTATGCAAGAGAAGACTAGCTCCATAAAGTGCTTTAAATTTCTTGGAAGAGGGCACATTACTTCTCAATGCCCCACCAAGAAAACCATGATTATGAAGGGCCAAGACATTTATAGTAGCCAAGATGAGGCAACTACTTCACCTTCCTCTTGTTGGATCGAGTGGCCTCAGAATAATTAAGAAGTGGGGTTGAATTAATTATTCCTAAACCTTTACTAATTAAAAAATTACTCTTCTAAGGCTTTTACTAAGTTGTTAAGAGAATAAGGAGTAGAAGAGAATCTTAACCAAAAGTAAAAGCGGAAATTAAATGCACAATGGAAAGTAAAAGAGTATGGAAGAAGGAAACAAACACACAAGAGTTTTTATACTGGTTCGGCAACAACCCGTGCCTACATCCAGTCCCCAAGTGACCTGCGATCCTTGAGATTTCTTTCAACCTTGTAAAAATCCTTTTACAAGCAAAGATCCACAAGGGATGTACCCTCCCTTGTTCTCTTTGAAACCCTAGTGGATGTACCCTCCACTAGAACTGATCCACAAGAGATGTACCCTCTCTTGTTCTGAGTCAAACCCAAGTAGATGTACCCTCTACTTGTACCACAAAGGATGTACCCTCCAATGTGTTGAGACAATGATCTCAGGCTGTTAAACCTTTGATACTTTGGGAATGGGGATATAAAAGAATTCTCAGGCGGTTAGTCCTTTGAACACTTTTGTATTAGGGAATGGGAAGAATCAAAAGAATTCTCAGACTGTGTCATTTTGAATTCTTTGACAAGGGATAAGGGAGACAGAAAAGAATTCAGGCGGTTAGTCCTTTGTTCTTTTGGAAAAGGGAGAAGAGAGATACAAAAAGAATTCAGGCGGTTAGTCCTTGGCGAATTCTTTTTGGCAAAGGGAGAAGTGAATGAAAAAGATGAATAGCACAAGTTTTCAAGGTTTTGAAAACTAGAAAACTTCAAAAAGCTTTTGGTACAAAGAAGAAGAAGAAGTTCAAAGAGATTCAAGGCTTGTAAAGGATTGATTGAATAAGTGTAAAAAAGTGTATAGAAAAGCAAATCAAAGCCTTGCTTTTATAGACTCTTCATGTCTGGCCAAGAGGACCATTTAGAAGAGTTATAACTTTTAGAAAAACTTAAAACCAATTTGAAAAAGTTAAAAACCTTTTGAAGAGTTACATCTTTTGATTTATTTAGAAACAAACACTTGTAATCGATTACCAAATTAGTGTAATCGATTACACAAAGCTTTTGTGTGAAAGGATGTGACTCTTCACATTTGAATTTGAATTTTAATGTTCAAAGGCGCTGGTAATCGATTACCAAAACATTGTAATTGATTACAGCTTTTTGAAATTAATTGGAACGTTGTAAATTCAATTTAAAAACTTTTTCAAATCCATTTTGCTACTGGTAATCAATTACAACAATATGGTAATCGATTACCAGAGAGTAAAAACTCTTTGGTAAACATGTTTTGAGAAAAACCATGTGCTATTCAATTTTTGAGAAAAACCTTTTCATACTTATCTTGATTAAGCCTTCTCTTGATTCTTGAATCTTGAGTCTTGAATCTTGATCTTGATTCTTGAGATCTTGAACCTTGAATCTTGATTCTTGACTCTAAACTTTCTTCTTGAGTCTTGAATTTTTCTTGATTCTTATCTTGAACTCTTGAATTGTTCTTGATTCACTTGAGTTGTTCTTTGATTGATCTTTGAGCTTTTTGTCATCACCTTTGTCATCATCTTTTGTTATCATCATTGTTATCATCAAAACACCTTTGAATCACCTTTAATTCTCCATGAAGCTTTGCTTCTACAATCTCCCCCTTTTTGATGATGACAACTTCTGAAATCAAGAAACACACACACACTTTTTCCTAGTCGATCATTCACATAAATTCTCCCCCTTTGTTTTTGAATTTATGCATATCTTAAAATTAAATTGATTACTCATGTGAGTTCTTGATTTTAATCCCATTTCTCTCCCCCTTTGGCATCAACACAAAGTCAAAGTGCATAACAAATTTGAAATAATCAATCATAACTTAACATTCATATAACATACATTGAGAAACTAACAACCAAACCATGAAGCAAGAATCATGAAGCAACAATCATAAATAAATTATCTATAAAACCCATATAGTCAAATAACATACTTAATGTTTGTTCAAAACATACCATGCAAATAGGGAAATAGTAAATTGTTCAAATACCATAATAATATAGAGATTTATTTTGATAAATCACTGACATCTATTGGTCCTAATTCTCTTCTAATGTTATAGAAGGTATCTTTACTTAGTGCTTTTGTAAAGATGTCTGCAAGTTGATTTTTAGTATCTACAAACTCTAAAACAACATCACCTTTTAGAACATGATCTCTAATAAAATGATGGCTAATTTCTATATGCTTGGTTCTAGAGTGAAGAACTGGATTCTTAGATATGTTTATGGCATTTGTGTTGTCACATTTTATGGGAATGTGATTTAATACTATTCCATAGTCAGATAGCTGTTGTTTCATCCACAAAATCTGTGCACAACAACTACCAGCAGAAATATATTCTGCTTCTACTGTGGATAATGCTACACTATTTTGTTTCTTGCTATTCCAAGAAACAAGTGCAGACCTTATGAATTGACATGTACCACTAGTACTCTTCCTATCTGTTTTTGATCCAGCAAAATCTGAATATGAGTATCCTACTAGGTTGCATAAAGAATTCTTAGGATACCATAATCCTAAACTAACTGTTCCTAATAAATATCTTATAATTCTTTTTACTGCCATTAAATGTGAAAACTTTGGATCTGATTGAAATCTCGCACACATGCATACACTAAACATAATGTCTGACCTACTTGTAGATAAGTAAAGTAGAGATCCAATCATGCCTCTGTATTGCTTTGGATCAACAGGTTGACCGAATTCATCTTTGTCAAGATAACAACTTGTATTCATAGGGGTAGCCAAGTGTTTTGAGTTTTCCATTCCAAATCTTTTAATGAGTTCTTTGCAATATTTTGCTTGATTGACGAAGATCCCATCATTTGTTTGTTTGATTTGTAGTCCAAGAAATTAATTTAACTCACCCATCATGGATATCTCAAACTCACTTTGCATATCAATAGAAAACTCCTTGCACAAAGATTCATTAGTAGATCCAAAAATTATATCATCAACATAAATTTGTACTAACAAGATATCATTATCCTTCTTTTTTATGACTAAGGTAGTATCTACTTTCCCTCTAGTAAAATTATTTTCTAATAGGAATTTACTTAATCTTTCATACCAAGCCCTAGGTGCTTGTTTTAGGCCATAAAGTGCCTTTTTTAATCTATAGACATGGTCTAGTTTTTGTGAATCTTCAAACCTAGGAGGTTGTTCCACATATACCTCCTCCTGAATTAGACCATTTAAGAAATCACTTTTGACATCCATTTGATATAGTTTAAAATTCATAATAGATGCATATGCTAATAACATTCTAATGGCTTCTAATCTAGCTACAGGTGCAAAAGTTTCTTCATAGTCTATACCTTCTTCTTGGTTATATCCTTTTGCTACAAGTCTAGCTTTATTCCTGATTACTATACCATTTTTATCCAATTTATTTCTAAATACCCATTTAGTTCCTATGATTGGATAATCTGAAGGTTTTTCTACTAATTCCCATACATCATTTCTTTCAAATTGATTTAATTCTTCTTGCATAGCTACTATCCAATGGTCATCTATAATAGCTTCTTTAAAGTTTTTAGGTTCTATTAATGAAACAAATGCCATATTATTGCATAAATCTTTAAGAGAGTGTCTAGTTGTTACCCCTTTTGAGATATCAACGATGATGTTGTCAAGAGGATGATTTCTTGAAGTTTTCCATTCTTTAGGAAGATTATCATTTTCTTGTGCTGTGTCATCTTGATCATCCTTGTCTTCATCATCTCTCTTTCTTTTCAGATTTCTTTCTTCATTTTGAGTATCTTCCAAAGTATCTGCAATATCATCAACAAACTCCTTTCTCGGGGAGGTAATATTAGTTTCATCAAAAGTAACATGTATTGATTCCTCAATTGTCATAGTTCTTTTTTTGTACATTCTAAATGCTTTACTATGTAAGGTATACCCAAGGAAGATACCCTCATCTGCCTTGGCATCAAACTTTCCTAGACTTTCTTTACCATTATTTAGAACAAAACATTTACATCCAAAAACATGTAAATGTGCAATGTTTGGTTTTCTATTGTTGAAAAGTTCATATGGGGTTTTCTTAAGAATAGGTCTAATTAAGGCTCTGTTCATAATATAACATGCGGTGTTAACTGCTTTTGCCCAAAAGTATTTTGGAAGAGGTGTGTCATTTAAAAGAGTTCTAGCAATTTCTTCTAGGGCTTCATTTTTTCTTTCTACTACTCCATTTTGTTGGGGTGTCCTTGGTGCAGAAAAGTCGTGTTCTATGCCATACTCATCACAAAACATTTCAAAATCATTGTTCTCAAATTCACCTCCATGATCACTTCTGATGGAGATAATTTTGAGATTCTTTTTGTTTTGAATGACTTTGGCAAGTCTTCTAAATGGATGAAATGCATCATTCTTATGAGTAAGAAATAAAGTCCAAGTATATATAGAATAATCATCATCAATTACTAATGCATAGTAACTTCCACCAAAACTCATGACCCTAGATGGTCCAAACAAATCCATGTGTAATAATTGCAATGGTTGAGTGGTAGAAACAATATTTTTAGATTTAAAGGATACTTTTGTTTGTTTACCTTTTTGGCATGCATCACATAACTTATCTTTTTCAAATTTTAATCTAGGCAATCCAATAACTAGATCTTTTGAAATTAATCTATTTAGATGATCCATGTTAATATGAGAAATTCTCTTATGCCATAACCATGGATCACAATCTTTACTTAAAAAGCATCTATCATTTACAAATTTTTGTTTTAGATCAATCATGTAAACATTATTTTCTCTAAAACCTATATGTTCAATATCTTTGTCATGCTCATGCTTAATAATGCATTTTTCAGAATCAAAAGATACTTTATATCCTTTATCACATAATTGACTAACACTTAATAAACTATGCTTCAAACCTTCTACAAGCAACACATTTTCAATAGGAGTAGAAGAACTCGTACCTATTTTACCGACTCCAATAATTTTACCCTTGTTGTTGTCTCCGTATGTAACATGTCCACTTTTCTTGGGGGAAATAGTTGTGAATTTGGATACATCACCCGTCATGTGCTTGGAACATCCACTATCTATGTACCAATTCTTCCTTACAGAATCTTCTTTGTTATTCTCATCAGATTTTGTCATGAGACACAAGTTGACTTGATCTTCATCATGATCTTTGAGTAACCTGTTCCTGAAAATACTTTTGAAAGACAAAGAATCTAAAGAGGCCATTAATCTTGAAGTGGTTAGACTTTCTACAAGAAACCTGCTCTGATACCACTTGTTGGATCGAGTGGCCTCATAATAATTAAGAAGGGGGGTTGAATTAATTATTCCTAAACCTTTACTAATTAAAAAATTACTCTTCTAAGGCTTTTACTAAGTTGTTAAGAGAATAAGGAGTAGAAGATAATCTTAACCAAAAGTAAAAGAGGAAATTAAATGCACAGCGGAAAGTAAAAGAGTATGGAAGAAGGAAACAAACACACAAGAGTTTTTATACTGGTTCGGCAACAACCCGTGCCTACATCCAGTCCCCAAGCGACCTGCGGTCCTTGAGATTTCTTTCAACCTTGTAAAAGCCTTTACAAGCAAAGATCCACAAGGGATGTACCCTCCCTTGTTTTCTTTGAACAACCAAGTGGATGTACCCTCCACTTGAACTGATCCACAAGAGATTTACCCTCTCTTGTTCTCAGTTACAACAACCCAAGTAGATGTACCCTCTACTTGTACCACAAAGGATGTACCCTCCAATGTGTTGAGAAAAAGATCTCAGGCTGTTAAACCTTTGATACTTTGTGAATGGGGATATAAAAGAATTCTCAGGCGGTTAGTCCTTTGAACACTTTTGTATTAGGGAATGGGAAGAATCAAAAGAATTCTCAGACTGTGTCGTTTTGAATTCTTTGACAAGGGAGAAGGGAGACACAAAAGAATTCAGGCGGTTAGTCCTTTGTTCTTTTGGAAAAGGGAGAAGAGAGATACAAAAAGAATGCAGGCGGTTAGTCCTTGGCGAATTCTTTTTGGCAAAGGGAGAAGTGAATAAAAAAGTTGAATAGCACAAGTTTTCAAGGTTTTGAAAACTAGAAAACTTCAGAAAGCTTTTGGTACAAAGAAGAAGAAGAAGTTCAAAGAGATTCAAGGCTTGTAAAGGATTGATTGAATAAGTGTAAAAAAGTGTATAGAAAAGCAAATCAAAGCCTTGCTTTTATAGACTCTTCATGTCTGGCCAAGAGGACCATTTAGAAGAGTTATAACTTTTAGAAAAACTTAAAACCAATTTGAAAAAGTTAAAAACCTTTTGAAGAGTTACATCTTTTGATTTATTCAGAAACAAACACTGGTAATCGATTACCAAATTAGTGTAATCGATTACACAAAGCTTTTGAGTGAAAGGATGTGACTCTTCACATTTGAATTTGAATTTCAATGTTCAATGGCACTGGTAATTGATTACCAAAACATTGTAATCGATTACAGCTTTTTGAAATTAATTGGAACGTTGTAAATTCAATTTAAAAACTTTTTCAAATCCATTTTGCTACTGGTAATCAATTACAACAATATGGTAATCGATTACCAGAGAGTAAAAACTCTTTGGTAAACATGTTTTGAGAAAAACCATGTGCTATTCAATTTTTGAGAAAAACCTTTTCATACTTATCTTGATTAAGCCTTCTCTTGATTCTTGAATCTTGAGTCTTGAATCTTGATCTTGAATCTTGATTCTTGACTCTAAACTTTCTTCTTGAGTCTTGAATTTTTCTTGATTCTTATCTTGAACTCTTGAATTGTTCTTGATTCACTTGAGTTGTTCTTTGATTGATCTTTGAGCTTTTTGTCATCACCTTTGTCATCATCTTTTGTTATCATCATTGTTATCATCAAAACACCTTTGAATCACCTTTGATTCTCCATGAAGCTTTGCTTTGAGACCTCTAGTGAAAGTGAAGAAGCAAAAGGGGAAGAATCTAGTAGAGAGATTTACCCCCAAGAAGAAGGTCAACCTTTAATGGTTAAGGAGGAGTGTAAGGAGGTAAGTGTCTCCTCCAAGAGGTTAGCTAAGAAGGAAAGACATTTTGAAATAAAGACAAATATTAAAAAAACTTCCCCTCTTAGACAACCTCCACATTTTCTCCTTTGTAAAAAGACACTTGTTAGCATTGCCACACCTCTTAGGCTTGAGTTTATCCCTCAAGTAAAGGAGTTGTTGGATGAGGGTTTGGTTCGCAAGAGCTTAAATCCTTGTGCTTTGTTGGTGCCCAAAATAGGTATTATTAGGCACCAAATCCCTATGATAGGTGGTATGATGAATGTGTTGAGTGGTGCAACACTCTTTTGTAAAATCACTCATGCACCCAACATCTTCATGATTTGTGTACATAGGGACTCATTAGGTAGGTTTGTTCTTATTTTTTGTTTCAATGCAAACCTAGGTGCTCATGTAGGACACCTTAGGTTTGTCGTAATTTTTTGTAGGAATAATCAACATGAAAATAAAGAAAAAGGTATGTTTTATTCCATTACTTTCCTTAACTTTTTAAATAGTGATCAAGGGCATCCCATGGACCCTAAGAGAATCAAGGTCATTCCTGAGTGGCCTACTCCACCAAGTATAAGGGAAATTTGGGGCTTCAATATCTTAATAAACTTTTACAAAAGGTTTGTCCCATATTTTTCTATACTTGTAGCACCACTCATTGAGTTGGTGAGGAACTATATTCTCTTATGAGAAGATGGCCGGGAAAGGGGTTTTCAGTCCTTACCGTACTCTAACATACCCAACATCACTAATACATATGTTTTTATTCTTTTTACAGGTGTTGAGGAAAGAATTAATGAGTTTCAAGAACCTCTGGAATTGAGGTCAAATCCTTTTCAAGGGGGAGGGAATGATTCAATCCTACCCCCCCCAATGGCATTGGATAGAAGACTCCAAAAACATTGGGCCAAAGATGCAAGAGAAGGCCATAGGGTTCTCATGAGCCTTAGGGTAGATTTCGGGCCCATGGGCTAAGTATGAGCCCACTTATCTTTGTACATATTATATTAAGGTTTCATTAATTATGGGTCTTGTATTTAGGGCTCCATAATGTAGGTAGGGTACCCTAGAAATATAGGATTTTTCAACCTTTGTATTTTAGGGCACCTAGACTAGTTTTTGTATTAGGGGTAGTTTTGTAATTTCACATGCACTAAGTGAATATTTGATGTGTGTGGTTGGAAATAAATTTAATTGAATTGGTAGAAGCCCAATCCAATTAAATTTTAGAGGGGGAGGTGAGCATTCGCTTACTACACCCCATTGCCACATCATATAGTCACACTTTGTGCATGTCCTTCATGCTTTTCATGCCTCATGACACCTAAGCACACTTAGTGGAGAATCTTGGAATTGATCTTGGATTAGTGGGATGAACCATAACTAAAATTCACTAATCATAATTAGTGAAATTTTGGCTCCAAAGTTTGGCTCCACAAATTCAATTTCAAGTTCAAGTGAAATTTGAATTTCCCTCCAATTTTGTGTGACACTTAGGCTATAAATAGAGGTCATGTGTGTGCATTTTTTTCAACTTTGATCATTTGAATATTAACTTCAGATTTCAGAGCTCTTTTAAAGCACAAAATTTCGTGCTCTTCTCTCCCTCTCCCTTCATTCATCTCCTTCTTCCTCCAAGCTCTTATCCATGGCCTCCTATGGTGGTGAGCTTCTTCTAGACTCATCTTCTCCTTGAAGTGGCGTCTCCTCTCTCTCTTCCTTCTCCATTCCGCTGCCATTTATCTTCCAAGAAGCAAAGGAATCCATTGATGAAGAAGATCCTAGGCCTACAAGCTCCAATGGAGCTTACATCAACTGCCATCAGAAAAGACATTTCAGGCATCAGGCAACTTAGTGGAGAGAGCTTGTATGAGTACTGGGAAAGATTCAAGAAATTATGTGCAAGCTGTTCTCACCACCAGATTTCTGAGCAACTCCTTCTTCAATATTTCTATGAGGGACTTAGCAACATGGAAAGGAGTATGATTGATGCTGCCAGTAGTGGAGCTCTTGGTGATATGACCCCTGCTGAGGCTAGGAATTTGAGTGAGAAGATGGCTTCCAACTCCCAACAATTCAGTGCAAGAAATGATGCTATTGTCCTTAGAGGAGTCCATGAGGTGGCCACAGATTCATCTTCATCTACTGAAAATAGAAAGCTTGAGGGAAAACTTGATGCCTTGGTCAACCTAGTAACTCAGCTTTCCATGAATCAGAAATATGCGCCTATTGCAAGAGTCTTTGGTCTATGTTCTTCTGTAGATCACCATACAGATCTTTGTCCTTCTTTGCAGCAATCTGGAGTCAATGAGAAACCTGAAGCTTATGCTACAAACATTTATAATAGACCCCCTCAGTAGCAAAACCAACAACAGCAGAATAATTATGATTTTTCAAGCAACAGATACAATCCAGGTTGGAGAAATCATCTAAATCTGAGATGGGCAAGTCCTCCACAACAACAACAGCCTATCCCTCCTTTCCAGAATGCTGCTGGTCCAAACAAGCCATATGTTCCTCCTCCAATACAGCAGCAGCAATAGCAGCAGTCACAACAAAGACAACAAGCAACTGAGGCTCCTCCTCAACCTTTCTTAGAAGAGTTAGTGAGGCAAATGACCATCCAGAATATGCAATTTCAGCAAGAGACAAGAGCCTCCATTTAGAGTCTGACAAATCAGATGGGGCAGATGGCTACTCAAATGAACCAAGCTCAATTCCCAAATTCTGACAAATTGCCTTCACAAATTGTGCAGAATCCAAAAAATGTGAGTGCCATCACCTTGAGGTCTGGCAACCAAATTCAAGTGCCTCCACCAATAGGAGCACCTGCACCTGAACCTGTCAAGCTTCATTCTACACATAAAAAAGAGGATCAGATAGTTGCACAAAAGAGAAAGCTTCCTAACAAAAATTTTCATGCAGGTGGACCTTCTTCTAGTAATTCTGACTTACCGCAGCCGCCTATCCCTCTTCCATTCCCACCTAGAGCAATTCCAAACAAAAAAATGGAAGAAGCGGAAAAGGAGATCTTGAAGACCTTCATAAAAGTAGAGGTGAACATACCTCTGCTAGATGCCATCAAGCAGATTCCAAGATATGCCAACTTTCTAAAGGAGATGTGCACCCACAAAAGGAAGTTCAAGGGCAATGAAAGGATTAGCATGGGCAGAAACGTGTCAACATTGATAGGTAAATCTGTTCCTCACATTCCTGAAAAATGTAAGGACCCAGGTACTTTTTGTATACCTTGCATTATTGGGAACAATAAATTTGAGAATGCCATGCTAGATCTAGGAGCATCGATTAGTGTCATGCCTCTGTCCATTTTCAATTCTTTGTCTCTTGGACCTTTGCAATCTACAGATGTGGTGATTCATTTGGCAAATAGAAGTGTTGCTTACCCCGCAAGTTTCATAGAGGATGTGCTGGTTCGGATTGGTGAACTTATTTTTCCTGTTGATTTTTATGTTCTTAATATGGAAGAGGGATTTTCACATGGTTCAGTTCCAATTATTTTAGGCAGGCCATTTATGAAAACAGCCCGAACCAAGATAGATGTTTATGCTGGCACATTGTCTATGGAATTTGGTGATATTGTTGTTCATTTTAACATTCTTGATGCCATGAAACATCCATCTGAGGATCATTCTATTTTTCGTGTTGAGATAATTGATCAGATTGTTGATGATTATATGTTTGATTTTGATTTTGTTCTTCATGGTAGGAAACATCCATTTTTATCTGATCTACATACTTGTCACTCCTTATGCATTGAATCTGAATATGAGTTTGAATTTGATCATGTATCAGATTTTTATGCTGACAGTGAATTTGAATTTGAGGCTGGAGTTTGATTTTGATGACCGATGCAAAGAGGCTTTTGATTGCCTCAAGCGTGCGGTGACCACCACCCCTATCATTCAGGCACCTGATTGGACAGCCCCATTTGAGCTAATGTGTGATGCATCCAATTACGCATTGGGGGCTGTCCTTGCTCAAAATATTGATAAGTTGCCTCGAGTGATCTACTACGCTTCCAGAACTTTGGATGCTGCTCAAGCAAATTACACTACCACAGAGAAGGAGCTATTAGCGATAGTTTTTGCTCTTGAAAAATTCTGTTCATATTTGCTTGGTACTCGTGTTATTGTTTATACTGGCCATGCAGCTCTTAAGTACCTATTGAAGAAGGCTGAATCAAAGCCTAGATTGATCAGGTGGATGCTTTGCCTCCGAGAGTTTGATTTGGATATCCGTGATCGGAGTGGTGCGTAGAACCTCATGGCTGACCATCTGAGTAGGATTGAGCGTGTGTCTGAGGACTCACCCATTCGGGATGATTTTCCGGATGACCATTTGTACATTCTGTACAGTATTTCTGATTCCTTCCCAACTCCCTGGTTTGCTAATATTGTGAATTATTTGGTTGCTTCTATTTTTTCTCCCTTAGCATCTAAAGCTCAAAATGATAAAATTAAGAGCGATGTTAAGCATTATATTTGGGATGACCCCTATTTGTGGAAGTTGTGCAGTGACCAGGTTATTAGGAGATGCATTCCAGACCACAAGATTGACTCGGTCCTGCAATTTTGTCATTCTTCCGCACCAGGTGGCCATCTTGGCATATAGAGGACAGCTCGCAAGGTGCTTGATTGCGGTTTGTATTGGCCCACCATCTTCAAGGATGCCTGGAGAATCTGTAGCACTTGTGAGCCTTGTCAGAGAGTAGGCAGCTCACCTTCATGGAGACAGCAAATGCCTCAACAACCCATGTTATTCTGTGAGGTGTTTGATGTCTGAGGTATAGATTTTAGGGGACCTTTCCCTGTCTCTTTTGGTTTTGTTTATATTCTCCTTGCTGTTGATTATGTTTCAAAATGGGTGGAAGCCAAACCCACCAGAACTAACAATGCTAAAGTTGTTGTGGATTTTGTTAGATCTAATCTGTTTTGCAGGTTTGGAGTCCCTAGAGCCATCGTTAGTGATCAAGGCACCCATTTTTGTAACAGATCCATGTATGCCTTGCTCAAAAAGTATGGGGTCATGCACAGAATTTCCACACCATACCACCCCCAAACTAATGGGCAGGTTGAGATTTCAAACAAGGAGATAAAAAGGATCTCGGAGAAGATTGTGTAGCCTAACATAAAAGATTGGAGCACCAGGCTGGATCCAGAGGAATGTCTCCTTATCGGGTTGTCTTTGGCAAGGCATGTCATCTTCCTGTAGAGATACAGCACAAAGCCTACTGGGCTGTAAAGACCTGCAACTTCTCTATGGATCAGGCTAGAGAGGAAAGTAAGTTGCAACTAAGTGAGCTAGATGAGATCCATTTAGAAGCCTATGAGAATTCCAAATTCTACAAGGAGAAGACCAAGAAGTTCCATGATAGTTTGATAGCTAAGAAGGACTTCGTGGTTGGATAGAAAGTTTTATTGTATAACTCTAGGCTCGGACTCATGAGTGGTAAGTTGAGGTCAAAGTGGAATTGTCCTTTTGTGGTGACTAATGTTTTTTCTTATGGTACAGTTGAGATCAAAAGTGAATCCACAGATAAGGGCTTCAAGGTCAATGGACATCGGCTGAAACCATTCCTCACAAATCCCTCCTTAGTGGATGTAGTGGTGGAGGAGACCTCCTTACTTCACCCTATTTTTCTTTCGCCATGACTTAGGGAGTTTTCTTTTTCTATCTCCTTCTTTACTTTTATTGCACTTGTCCAAATTTATTGATTGCTTTGATTGTTCTTGATCTTATGATTGTGCTACATTGAGGACAATATGTTGTTTAAGTGTGAGGGGGGGGGGAAGATTGTTCTTTAATTTTGTTGGGTATTCTAGTTTAATTTTGTTAGGTTTTCTAGTTTAATTTTGTTAGGTTTTCTAGGTTAATTTTGTTATTTTGGTTTTATGTTTTGTGTACAACATTGCATGTTCTCTTTGAATTATAGGTTATGTACAGGTAATGGGTAATTGTTTTTGAAATAGGAGTTCTTGGCATTTTGTGAATTGAATACTTGTTTTTCTCTACATGTCAAGTTAGTTTTGAAAGCTCGAATTGAAAGTGATAGATTTACCCTTGGTGAGAATTTGAGCCATCATCATCTATTTTATTCGGTGTGTTTTGCCCCATTGATTACTTGCACAATAACCTTGGCTTTACTCTTGTTGATACTTCTTGCTTCACATGCATGTTGGGAGATGATTTAGGCATTTTGTTCTTATAAGCCTCTAGCCAAATGAGCCTACCTTGAATTAATTCCTTTGATAGCCCCTATGAGCCTATGTTCCCCTTTCTTTGTTTTGAAGCTCATTACAAGCCTTAAGTGAAAAACCATGATTTCACCCTACCCTTAAGGAATTTTGGAGCTTTGGAATTGTTTTGGGAATAAGTGTGAAGTGGGGGGGGGGGGGGGGGGGTATGTTTCATTGGATGATACGTTTTTGTTGGCCATGCTTGATGTATATACATATATTGCCTAATTGTTGCTTTATTTTTCAAATGCTTTCAATTGCTACTGTTCACATTCAAAAAAAAATATAAAAAAAAAAGAAAAAAAAATATAAAAAAAATATAGAAAAAGAATGAGGTTGAATAAATGAGGTCTTGGTTTGAAGACTTCAATTGGTTTGAGGACTTGGTTGATTTTGTTTTGGGTTAATTTTTAGAGCTTAATTTGTAATTTTGGTTTTGGGGTTTATTACTTTTTCTTACTTCCCACTTATTCCCCATTGCTCCTCTATTTCTTTGGGTTTTAGCTACCATCCCATACTTTCATTTACCTTGTCCTTGGCCCCATTACAACCTTAAAAGACCTTTTGATCCTCATATGCATGTGCTTGTGATGTGGTTGTCAATTTTAGAGTCTTGCCAAGTCTATGTGGTGTTTGTTTTCATGGGTGCTCTGAGAGTAAACAGTAGCCTAGACACTTGAGAGATAGAGTGCATATCTTGTGAGGCTTTATCACTTTTCATTCTTGAGCTGATTTACTATCTTGCCATGTTTGAGATGCTTGGATGATTTTCATGATGGCCTTAACTCTTTAACTCTTTACGTGTGCATGCTACCCATTCATTTCATTCCTTGAAATTCATTGAGAAATATGTAATTGTTGTTGTGTCTGTTTGTTTCTCTTTAATGTCTTTGGATTTGTCCCTTGCTTTTTTTTTTTTTCCCAGGAGTACAAAAGGCTAAGTGTGAGGGGATTTGATGTGTCATCATTTTCTCATATTTCATAACCCTTTTTGTCACCATTTTAATTACTGATTAGCCTTAATTGTCAAATTAATTATGCAGTTTTATCATTTGGGTCTACTGGATTAATTTTGTGTTTTTAATTTTATTTCAGGAGAATTATAAGCAATTGGGCTTGAATTCGGAATTGGGCTTGGACTTGAAGAGAGCAGACAATTTTATTCTACCAAATCTTATCTTATCTAGATTTTATCTCATCTAGATATTATTTCATCTAGATTTTATCTCATCTAGATATTATTTTATCTGGATCTTATCTTATCTTATCTAGATCTTATTTTATTTATGGGCTTGGACTTAAAATAGATTTATAAGCTTTGGGGCTGAGAACTATATAACAGCACCAAGGTTCTAGTTTTAGTCTCTCTCTCTCTCTCTCTCTTTCGTTTTAGCTTTTTTTTGTTTTGGAGAATAATTCTAGTTTTCTTCGTTTCTACTACAATTTCATTTTCTACTACAATTTCGTTTGCTATTGATTAATGGAAGGCTAAGTCTCTAGCGTTGTTTTCTCTTGAGGATCAAGCACAGCTCTCTTTGAGGTTTTATTATTCCTATTGCATTCTGTTCAGTTTTTCCTCTTCACCAATTACTTTGTATTTGTTGCTATTAATCCATGCATGCTTAGTGTTTGATTAATTGTCTCTGCGCTTAATTTACGTTCATGCTTAATGATCAGTTTCGTTCATGATTAATTGGTGTATGTGTTGCTTAATCACATAATGAATGCCTTATGTTAAATTTCGCTTAGTAATTTAATTTAGAGTTGGATTAAGTGGTTGAACTGATAAAGGATAAATCCTCGTAACCTAGGATAAGAGACTTGCTTGTGAATCAAGGGGAAACAACGTGTTTTAATTCTGATATTTTCTAATTCAAATTTACTTGCTGTTTAATTTACAAAAACAAACACCCCCCCCCCCAATTCGTTATTGTTTTACTACAATCTATTATGAACGTTTGGTTGGCCATTGCTCGTTGGGAGATGACCTAGGATCACTTCCTAGATACTACATTTTTAATGTTTCTTTGATTCGGGTACGATCTCGATCAAAAAGTTTTATTCTATCGAACTAATTCATGTACCCAAAGAGTAGAATAACTGAGCAAATTTATTGGCAAAGCTAGCTAGCACAAAGAAACCTGGTAACAATAGACCACTTATCGAAGAAATCATCAGTCATCCAAGCATTGACGATCCTAGAGTGCATATGGTTACAGAAGAAAGTCCTAGATGACTCCTCTAATAGCTTATGTGAAGGATAATGTATCAACCAGGGAACTCAAAGAAACTAAGAAACTCCAAGAAAAAGCAAGCAGATATACCATTCTCGATGATCGCCTATATCAGAGAGGATTTTCGTTCTCCTTACTTAAGTGCATAACGACACAAGAAGCAGATTATGTCATCAAAGAAGTACATGAAGGAGTTTGTGGCACTCTCATTGGAGGAAGGGCACTAACTACAAAAATCGCTTGAGCTGGCTATTATTAGCTAACATTGAAAAAGGACTGCATAGAATTTGTAATGAAATGCCACAAGTGTCAGAGATATGACTTGCATAAAGTACCATCAGAGAATCTGCACCTAATATCTTGCCCCTAGCCATTTTAAATGTAGGGAATAGATATCATAGGTCCCTTTCCTCCTGCTCTGGGATAGGTCAAATTCTTAATAATAGTAGATTACTTCACCAAGTTGATAGAAGCACAACCTATTGAGCTATCTTAGAAAAATCGTAAAGAAGTTCTACCATAAAAAGATGATATGCAAGTTTTGAATACATATAATAATTATCTCGGACAATGAAATACAGTTTGCAGCAACCCAAGTGGCGGACTTTTGCTCCCAACTAAGGATAAAATAGATCTTCACTTCAATATAACATCCATAGATTAATGGTTAAGTTGAGCCAACTAACAAGGTTGTTCTGAGTGGAATAAGGAAACAACTTGAAGAAGCCAAAGGAAGGTGGGCTGAGGAGCTCTCTTAGGTCCTGTGGTCATATTATTCCATCCTGCAATCTTTGACAGGGGAAATCCCATTCCAACTTTCCTTTGGAGATGACGTTATGATCCTAGTTGATATTGGTGAGCCATTACCTCGAATTGACTTCCTTTAACTTGAGAGGGAGGAAAACTCAAGGGTACAACTTTATTTATTGTAGGAAGAAAGGGAGGTAGCACATTGTTTCAGCCCCTAGGAATACTACTTGTTTGTATGGATGCGAAATCAACCGACAAGTGTATCGGGTCGTCAAGTAAATAATTAAAATGGTGTGAACCGAGTATCGAACTCAGGGAACTTGTTCATTTGGTAAAGGTTTGTTCAATAAACAGGCATTTGCAAACATAAATCATGATTGTGAATGAAAGTAAAGTATGTTCTATTCTAATTACAAAGCAATAAACATGAGCAAGCAAGTGTGAAAACAAATATCTAAAGGCATTTGGTCCTCTTACTGAGCAAATTGATGCAATTAAGGATGTTTCTCTAATTAAAGATGTTTTTGTGTTCTATGCTGAAGGCTCAAGTACTAAACACTGATGTCTCATGAGTTTAGCCTAATTTTAATTAAACTTTGTTCGCATATGTCTCTTGTTGAACTTAGTTTAATTGAACAACTTTATGATCACAACATAATAAAAACTAAATTACCGCACTCCATGTCCAGACATACGGTAACCTAATCCTGCTCTATCAAGTTCTAAGGAGACAATACATCTTTCAATGCTAAAGCCCCTAACAGTACACACATATGGGTGATCAAGCCACAAACATGCAATAATAAAGTACTGATAGAAACAATGAACACATAAAACAACCTTCATTAGATGGGGAAATAGTTTACATCAATTACTCAGCAAGAATCCCCAACTGAGGGTTTAGCCTTCCATAGCAAGGAAGCTCCTTTTACAATGAAGAAGAGGAATTAAGAGAAATTGCTTGCTTACAAAGGAGTGGGGATGACTCCTCTACCTCTAGGAACCTCACAATCACCCAAAAACTCACAAATCTTCCTAAAAGATCAAAACTTGGCTCCTTTGCTCTGTTCTTTGCCTCTGTGTATTTCACTCTTCAAGCTCTGACGGCTATTCAGCCCTCCTCCTTTCTTTTTGTGCAAATCAGGCTTAAAAAGGGCTTTCTAACCTCGAAGGCGCGCTTAGCGCGAGTAAGTGATATTTGGCTTAGCGCCAATCTTGCGCTTAGCGCAGAAGAGACAGCCGCCTCGCTTAGCGAGCTGCATAAGCGCTAAGCGTGTGCTGGCGTGGAAGAACTCTTTTCAGGCTTATCCTTATGCGTTAACCCCTGCTGTCTCGATTAGAGGTTTGGTCTCGCTAAGCGCATGGTTCAGGCTTAGCGAGACAACACTTTTTGAACCTTCATAATTTTCTCCTTTTTACCTGAAATTGAAGTGAAATTTACATTAAATTCAATATGAAGGCTTCTACTGAGCACAAATGAAAACTTTTCTATACAAAAATTAGTCGCAAAAGACGACTAACACACATGTCCTAGAACAAGCTATTAAATAGAAGGTTGCTAAGTGTTACAACACCCATGTAGTCCCAAGAAACTTCAAGGAGTGCGATTCAGTACTTTGAAGATTGCTAAAGGACACCTCTACCAACAAATTGTTGCCAAACTGGGAAGGCCCCTTCAGAGTGTGAGAGGAAGTCAACAATAGAGCATACAAGCTAGATCAGATCAAAGGAAAGTGAGTCCCTTCTACTTGGAATTCAGCCAACCTTCACCAATACTACAGTTGAGGAGTGTGATGAGATTCTTCATGACTTCCTTATTTAGAGTGTTTCATGTTAGTTTTCTATCTTATCGCCCAAGGTAACAGATGTATTGACCTATAGAGTGTCAGTTCATGATGACACTAATTTTGCAGGGTTATACACTATCAATGAAGAGGCATTTCAGACAAAGACTTATCGTCAAAGCACACAAACGATAAAAAGACACACATGAAAGTTATATAACAACTCCCAGGCACCCCATAAAAAGACCTATGAGTGTAGGTCAGTAGTACGGCCTCCCTAGGCACCAATGATGAAATACCCATATAAAATTTATATAACAACTCCCGGGGACCCCATAAAAAGACCCACGAGTGTAGCCAGCTTTACGGCCTCCCCGAGCACTAATGATAAAAAGACCTATGCAAAATGTTATATAAACAACTCTCGAGCACCTCATAGAAGAATGCGACTTCAACTTCAATCCTACAACACATGATTATAACATTATAATCTCAACAAAGTGACTACAATAATCAAGCAACACGGATAATCAACTTTAGAATTGATCCAAATGAAACTATAATAGGGAGGTGGTTAACTGACTTCATCTTTGATCTCTAAATTTAATACATTTATGAACGAAATGGCTGCAAAAGATCGATTTCATTTTACCAAGTGATATACTATTACAAGGAGGTAGTTAACTGGCTTCATCTTTGATCTCTAAATTTAATACATTTACGAGCGAAACAACTGTGAAAGATCAATTTCATTTTACCAAGTGATATATATTACGAGGAGGTGATTAGCTAACTTCATCTTTGATCTCTAAATTTAACTTTGAATTTGGTTTCTAAATTTAATAAGTTTGTGATAGAATCAACTACAGAAGACCGACTTCATACAGATTTAACCAGAAATATGATAAGAAATACAAATTTATTTGGGAACAATAAAGATAGTTACATTATACAAATCGATTACATGAATTACAAATTGATCAAGCCTACAAGAGTTTATATATTGGAACTATACCATGAAACTGGAAAGGAAGAGCAAGATGGATGGTATTATTAAATAAACTGGGGCTGTGACAATGCCAACCGCCCACCTCAATCAAGCCTATAAGAGAAATGTAACACAAGAATGTAGCAAACTTGTGGCCGAACTTAGTCAACTAAGCTATGGAACCAGTTGATCAATCAACGGAGCCAGGCTGGCAGGTGAAGCAACAGTCTTAGTGTGTTGAAGGAGGAGAAGGAGTTAGAATCATATATGAAACACTCCTCCTAGAACAGACTTCTCATACCTGCGCTTATCAGACCTGAGTTTTGCCACCCCCACTTTCTCTTCCCAGAAGCTGGCTTCTTCATGACCTCAATGACCCTTCCACTATAGCCTCTGAACTTAGTTAAGACAACACCACACCCTTCCATACAAAGCCGCAAACCTATGTCACTACATTTTGGAACTATTTAGATCATTGGAAAGTTTGTGCAAAGCAGGATAACGACACCGACTCGACCAACACGTCACCAGAAAATACCAAGATGTTGGTTGGCCAAGTCATTGACCATGTTGTATCAAGGGATGGCTGATTCCATGCAAACTCCTCATTCCTTAAAGAACCACCAACATGGACTGCCACCAATAACCCTAAGATTGCCATCAACAACTCAAAGGCTGCAATAAGGTTGCGGTGGTTCAACAAGTGTTAATTGCTATTCATGAGTTATTAGTGTATTGAAAATTTGTAAGAAAATAGCAATGTGCCTCCAATTTATGGTTCTTTTGTGGAAACTGTAAGTATTTTTATTCTTGTGTGAATTTATAGAGTAGAAACTCCATTTTTGTGATCTAATGTTGAATTCAACTCAGTTTATAGGCCAAAGAAGAAAAGATGTAAAAAGTTGTTGATGAACTCTCTTAGCGAGGTAGATTGGCTAAGCGAATCTCATTCGCTTAGCGAGGCAACCAGCTTGCTTAGCAGATGTGAAACCCTAGAAGAGGATAAGTCAGAGATCAACGCGCTCAGCATGTAGCCAGCCCGCCCAGCGAGGACGTTGTCTCTTCTCGCGCTTAGCGCGCCCAAGCTCGCTTAGCAGATTTTCACTTATTCTTGCTCAGCGAGACATGCTCGCTGAGCGCGCCTTCGTGTGCTGAGAAGTCCAAGAGCTTTTAAAACACTGATTTGGTGGGAAACCAAAGGACACCAAGGCTAGATATAGTTGAAGCTATGTGAAAACAAAGAGAAGAAGGCAGAGAGGCTGGAGAGAAGACATTCTTCTTCACCTTTTTCCATTTTCTTTCACAAAAATATTCACTTTTCTAGTTGTATGAAGTTTTTCTTGTAATAGAAGGCTAGGAACTTCTTTGTTCGGGAGTATTCTACTGAACACTCTTAATGTAAACCTCTAACTATCTATTTAATGTTATTTTCTGGTGTTCTTTGCTTCTATCTGCACTTATTTTATATGCATGTGGCTTGATCATCCATTTGTATGTTTAGTTAGGCTTTTTAGTATTGGGAAATGCTTTAAATCCTTAGAACTTGATAGAGCAAGCTAGAGGCATGTGTATCTAGGAATAGAATGCAGTAATCTAGTATGCTTTGCACTGTACGCTTATTGCAACTCTTTTAGAATGAGTTTGTTAAGGAATCTAGAACAAAAGCTAAGAGAGTTAGGCTCATTCTTGTGAAGAATCATGGTCTGAGTATTTACTCAATGCAAGAGCGCTAGGATAACGTTAAATAGAGAAAAGACCTTTTTGTACGTAAAGAGAAAGTTCAGTAGAAAACTTCTCAACGTTTTTATCTTGATATTTATCGCATTTTTACAATTTGAGTTTATTTTGTAAGTTGATAAATAGAGTAGTTGATTGCTAAAACTTAAACCATCATTGAATCTTTATTTTATTTCCAAAGTTAAAAAAATTGTTTACATACTGAATATACATAATCTAGGTGAAACAAATTCCCTATGGATACGATACTCGATCTTACCGTTTTAAATACTACTTGTGCAAATTGATACACTTGTCGATAGGCTTCAACAACAAGCACCACGACTACCATTAGCCTCCTAACATAGTTATCCATGGAGATCGACGCCAATGTTAGCCACTCAACCAGTTAAGAGCTAGTGCAACCGCTCACACCAACAACCACCTCTACCCCCACCACAATGTTTATGCGTACTTAAAAGCTCAAGAGAGAAATAAATTTGAAAAGAGAGAGAAGGGGTCAACAAGAATGCTCCAAGAAATCCAATAAGAGCTTATTTATAGGCCTCAATAGCGAAAGTTGCCAACCTACCCCAATAAAAACGCTAACAACATTGCCCAATAACAGACAACCTACATTTATATGAAACAAGTACGTACTTATGGAAACGGTCAAACTTTAAAAAATGTAACATGTTATCAACAATACATTTATGAACTCGACAAACATAAAATTTGATCGTTACAATACGAACTACGAAATTGGAAAAGGTAACTTCCCAAACTCTACAAATTGCAACACGATGAGATAATGGATGATGGACTCAATTGAAAAACATGAAAACTCCTAAGTTAACTGATAGTGAGCAAAAACAAAACAAAGGAATGGAAAATTATTAAAGCGCAAAAGGAAAATAACCAAGTCAACAAAAAGATGACCTTCACAAAAGGTTGACTTTAACGCACAAGAAAATAACTTCATACATAAACGTAAATTAAACAAAATGGAGGAATTAGCATATCAACAGTGATATGATTAGCAATAGGACATCATATTATAGTTGCAAAGTTTTATAGTCAAGACTTATGCACTGGGAGCACATACATGAGTCGTAATTAATTGCAAGGGAAAGTGAAAACACAATAAGAGCAACATAAGCAAGGGCAAAATGGAAACAAGGACAAGACAACTTAGTTGTTCTAATAGGTAGGAGGTGGAGTCTCGACTTCAACCAGCTAACCATCAATGACTTTGGTGAAGATTTTAAAATGAGAAAGATCTAATTCAGAGTACAAGGCTCTAACTTGTGACATTGCTTGCTCGAACCTGTCATACCCTAATTTCGTCCGGGGACCATCCATTGTTGGGATGCGACCCTCGTTTGACCACTTCGAGGTACTTGGCACCCATCATTAGGCAATTCGTGAAGTTCCGAGACATGCCGGAAGTCAAAAGAAAGCATTGTAGCACAATCCGTGAAGTTCCGTGACATGCCGGAAATTAAAAGGAAGTGTTAGTGAGCAATCCGTAAAGTTCCGTAACAACCTGGAAGCCAAAAAGGGGATGATTACATGATCCGTAAGGTTCCGTAACATTACGAAAAGAAAACAAGTATCGTTACAAAATTCGTAAAGTTTCGTAACGTTATGGAAAAAGAATCAGCAAAAAAAGGCAACGGTGTATTTAGTAAAAAGGGGGTGCAAATAGTAACCAGGCCCACTTGGGCCTTCCAGGAAGTTCTCCAGAAGGAGGAAGCAACCTAGCTCGCCTGGGCGAGCTAGGTGGCAAGCTCCTCCCTCATTTTCCTATAAATAGAGGGAGGAGGGAAGAACAAAAATGTTCAACCCTCCTGGTATCTGAGATTCACTTAAAATTAGTGAGAAAAATTGTTTCCGTGAAGAAAATCCAAGCCGAGGCGCTTCCGTAACGCTTCCGTGACGTTTCCGTGGGTGATTTCGCGAAGATTTTCAACCGTTCTTCGTCGTTCTTCGGTCTTCAACCGGTAAGTTCCCGAAATCAAACTTTTCAATTCATTCTATGTACCCTTAGTGGTCCTCATTTGTTTCGCGCACTTTTATTTTCATTTCATTTACTTTCCATACCCCCTTTTGACGTGCTTTAGTCATTTATTTAAGTCATTTTCTCGCCTAATCAAAAATAGAATAAATTCCCACCGATCATTCGTATTGTAACATCATTTAATTTCTGTTAAAATGAATTTCGATCGTTCGGTCATGCCGTAACCACGTTTAAAACCAAAAAGAGGCAAAATAATAATATAATAATAAAAAATATCTTTTAGTAAAATAAATCAAAAAAATCAATCGGACGTTGTTTCTTTGGGATTTTCCTTTCTTAATCGAATTGACTAATAACCAAAGTGAAACTAAGGCTAAAATCAATTCATAAAACCAAACTTTTTGTCATCGTCTAAAAAAGCCATTTTTAAGGTCCAACGCCTTGAAGTCGGCAATGAGGGGAGGGAAAAGCAGTATATATGTATGCAGTCCGCGGATGAGAGAATTTTTGGAAGGCCTAAACTGTTGGTGATATATTTCACCAAGGACGCAGCTTCACAAAAGCCCCGATACCCCTCGGCAGCTAAACCTATTCCTTTCCTATACCAAAACAGCCATGCAGTCCCGTGAAGGTATACACCTCTGAGTGAAAGGAATGAAGAAGCCACTGACATCAGCTCGTTGTCGGCCCAGGTAACCAATATCACGGGGCTGAGCGGTGTGACCCGCAGCGGTCGCGTGTTTCCACCCCCCGACCTGCCAACACAACCTGCAAACGTTAAGGGGAAGGCAAAGGTGGTGGAAGAACAAAATGACAACACGACCCTCACTCCGAACAAGGATATTCCAGTGAAAGGTCTTCCAGAGAAAAGGGATGGCTGCGGCAAGAAGGAAGTGTCTCTAGAGGAAGCAAGCGAGTTTCTTCGCATTATTCAGTAGAGCGAGTTCAAGGTCATTGAACAGCTCAACAAAACCCCGGCCAGGGTCTCTCTTTTGGAATTACTCATGAGCTCTGAGCCTCATCGGGCTTTGCTAGTAAAGGTCTTGAACGAAGCTCATGTGGCTCAAGATATCTCTGTAGAGGGCTTTAGAGGACTCGTCAATAATATCACCGCCAACAACTATCTCGCCTTCCCCTAAGAAGAAATCCCTGCCGAGGGGAGAGGGCATAACAGGGCTTTGCATGTATCAGTCAAATGCATGGACCACGTCGTAGCCAAGGTGTTTATCGATAACGGTTCCAGTTTAAATGTAATACCCAAAAGCACTTTGGAGAAATTACCGTTTAATGCTTCTCATCTAAAGCCAAGTTCCATGGTAGTTCGTGCCTTCGACGGCACCCACCGAGAGGTTAGGGGAGAGATCGACCTCCCTATACAGATAGGCCCCCACACCTGTCAGGTTACCTTTCAAATAATGGATATTAACCCTGCGTACCGCTACCTTTTGGGGCACCCGTGGATCCACTCGGTGGGAGTCGTTCCCTCTACGCTCCACCAAAAATTGAAATTCGTAGTGGAGGGGCATTTGGTTATCGTATCGGGCGAGGAAGACATCTTGGTGAGTTGCTCGTCCTCTATGTCATATGTGGAAGCCGTAGAGGAGTCATTAGAAACAACCTTCCAATCTTTTGAGGTGGTTAGCATTGCCTCTGTAGATTCCTTCTCTGGGCAACCTTGCCTGTCCGATGCAACAGTAATGATGGCCCGAGTGATGTTGGGGAATGGTTACGAGCCCGGAATGGGTTTAGGCAAGGACAACGGCGGCATAACCAGCCTGATAAGCGCTAAAGGAAACCATGGGAAGTTTGGGTTAGGCTATAAACCCACACAAACGAACATACAGAAAAGCGTTGCAGGAAGGAAGAGCGGGGGTCAAGGCTCGCGATTGGGACAAGAAGTCGAAGGAGGCCCGCCCTGCCACATCAGTAGGAGCTTTATAAGCGCGGGTCTAGGACACGAAGGCCAAGTTGTTGTGATATGCGAAGATGATTCGTCGAGTGGGTTGGATTTGGTACGACCATGCCCTCCTGGTTTCCGACTAGGAAATTGGCGAGTGGAGGAACGCCCGGACATTTATGCAACAAGCATAATGTAATCCTTTGTGACTTTTAAACTCTACAGTTGGGCCTAGGCTTTAGAGTTTTCTTTTGTTCCTAAATTTATAATACAAAGATCTTTCTTCATCTGTTCCTATGTCTCTACCCATTCTCATCCATTTGCATGTTTATTTCTTTGCGTTCAAAATGCCATATCCGACGACCAGTCCCTCGAAGGTACTAATACCTGGGACCCGACCATCGATTTCGAGCAAGAAACGAATCAGGTGGAGGATGAAGAGGAGGAGGATGTGGGACTTCCCCCGGAGTTGGAGAAGATAGTCGCCCATAAGGACCAAGGGATGGGGCCTCATCAAGAAGAGACGGAACTAGTGGACTTAGGAACCATCAGTGGGAAAAAGGAAGTGAAGATAGGCACGAGTATGACCGCACCCATCCGCGAAGAATTGACAGCCCTGCTAAAAGACTACCAAGACATCTTTGCTTGGTCGTACCAAGATATGCCCGGTTTGAGTTCTGACATTGAACAACACCGATTACTTCTCAATCCCGAGTGTTCCCCGGCAAAACAAAAGCTGAGGAGGATGAAGCCCGAGACATCCTTGAAAATAAAAGAAGAGGTAAAGAAACAATTTGACGCTGGTTGATATCCAAGATGGACCCGGTTAAGTACATCATTGAAAAGCCAGCTCTCACAAGACGGATCGCCCGGTGGCAAGTCTTGCTATCCAAGTTTGATATAGTTTACGTCACCCAAAAGGCAATAAAAGGAAGTGCCTTAGCAGATTAGTTGGCTCAGCAGCCTCTCAACGACTATCAGCCCATGCATCCCGAATTCCCGGATGAGGACATTATGGCCTTGTTTGAGGAAAAACTAGACGAGGACCGGGGCAAATGGACCGTATGGTTTGACGGAGCATCAAACGTTCTAGGCCATGGCATTGGAGCGGTATTGGTCTCTCCAGAAAATCAATGTATACCTTTCACAGCCAAGTTGGGATTTGACTGCACCAACAATATGGCTGAGTATGAAGCGTGTGCCCTGGCCGTCCAGGCGGCAATTGACTCTAATGTCAAACTGCTCAAAGTATACGGGGACTCAGCACTGGTGATTCACCAGCTGAGAGGGGAATGGGAAACTAGAGACCCCAAGCTGATACGCTACAAATCCTATATCAAGGAGTTGGCTGATTCCTTTGATGAGATCTCCTTCCATCACGTTCCCCGGGAGGAAAATCAAATGGCAGATGCGCTTGCTACTTTGGCATCCATGTTCCAGCTAACACTGCACGGGGACCTACCATACATTGAGTTCTGGTGTCATGGCAGGCCCGCGCATTGTTGTCAGGTGGAAGGGGAACGGGACGGTGAGCCTTGGTATTTCGATATCAAGCGTTTTGTTGAAAGCAAAGAATACCCATTGGGGGCTTCGGACAATGATAAAAGGACATTGAGGAGGTTGGCGGCCGGTTTCTTCATGAGCGGGAGCGTACTATATAAAAGAAACCATGACATGACTCTCCTGCGATGCGTGGATGCCAAAGAGGCGAACCACATGATCGAGGAAGTCCACGAGGGTTCGTTTGGAACACACGCCAATGGGCATGCTATGGCCAGGAAGATCCTGAGAGCGGGTTATTACTGGCTCACCATGGAAAGTGATTGCTGCATCCATGTAAGGAAATGCCATAAATGTCAAGCGTTTGCGGACAATGTCAATTCTCCACCACATCCTCTGAATGTCATGTCCGCCCCTTAGCCTTTTTCCATGTGGGGGATAGACGTCATAGGGGCCATCGAACCTGAGGCTTTGAACGGTCATCGCTTCATTCTCGTGGCAATAGATTATTTCACCAAATGGGTCGAAGTGGCTTCCTTCACCAATGTCACGAGGAGTGTAGTGGTCAGATTCATAAAGAGGGAGTTGATTTGTCGATACGGACTCCCTAGGAAGATCATTACTGACAATGGCACCAACCTGAATAACAAAATGATGTAGGAAATGTACGCGGATTTCAAAATCCAGCATCAGAATTCCACACCCTACCGACCAAAGATGAACGAAGCCGTGGAAGCAGCCAATAAGAATATTAAGAAAATTATTCAGAAGATGACAGTGTCATTCAAAGATTGGCATGAGATGTTGCCTTTT
Source organism: Glycine soja (assembly GCF_004193775.1). Taxonomy (NCBI): domain Eukaryota; kingdom Viridiplantae; phylum Streptophyta; class Magnoliopsida; order Fabales; family Fabaceae; genus Glycine; species Glycine soja. The sequence continues at coordinate 32,234,050 of NC_041008.1, read as the reverse complement.
GCCCTGCATGGATACCGAACTTCGGTACGAACTTCTACTGGGGCAACACCGTATTCCTTGGTTTATGGAACGGAGGCGGTACTCCCATTTGAAGTAGAGATCCCTTCCCAGAGGATACTAGCAGAATCAGGCTTAGAAGAATCGGAGTGGGCTCAAACACGCTACGACCAACTCAATCTTATTGAAGGTAAGCGCTTGACGGCCATGTGCCATGGGCGCCTGTATCAACAGAGAATGAAGAACGCGTTCGACAAAAAGGTGCGCTTGCGCAAGTTCCACGAGGGGGACCTTGTACTGAAAAAGATGTCCCACGCTGTTAAAGATAATCAAGGGAAGTGGGCCCTGAACTATGAAGGACCTTTCGTTGTGAAAAGGGCTTTTTCCGGAAGGGCCCTGGTGCTTACCAACATGGATGGTGAGGAGCTACCTCTACCCGTGAACTCGGATGTTCTCAAGCGATATTATGCTTAGAATCTGGGGCAATTAAGGATATCGCTGCATGTTCTTTTATTTTTATGTGTTCTTCTTGGTTTCCCCCAGGGATTCCCGTCTGTTGTAAATTCTCGTTGCAGTCTTTTAAAAGAAGAAAACATGAGTTTGAGGCTTCAGTCCTCACTTGGTGCTTTAAACCATGTGTAGTTTGTGATAACCTGAGCCTTTTCGCTCAGTCTATGTGATGCCCCAAGCGCTTAATTAAAACTGAACCTGACCAGCCTTCACCAAAAAGATTGTTGCATTTAGAAACACTCATGCATACGCATACACATGCATATTTTGCGATAACAGGGGTAGAATCGTCTTAGGCAGTAGTCAGATGCCGGGACGAAGCTGAAGGCAGAAACCAATCAAGGTAAAACGGTAACGCGGCCATGGTTTGCCGCGCAATGTCGTTTCCTACTTTCAGGTACTTAGGGACGGACACAAGTAGAGGCTAGGGTCACGACCGATAGATCGTCGCCCCTTGCCTAGCTCTGGACAAACGGAAAGCGCCGCTGCAAGGCAACCTAGTATCCTTTAAATTCCCAGTAATTATTGTTGTTGTGTCTTTAAAGAAAATATTGGATGCCTAATCTACCTTGAGTGGGTTCGAGTAAGCGAACGCCGACCCATAGAGGGTCATACTTATGTCTTCCCTAAAAAAAAGTACAGGTTAGCTTGCCTAAGCGAGCACCCTTGCACCTGCAAATATAAAAAATGAGGGAGGGGGAGTTTTCCTCCACCCAAAGCTCTCCCCCCTCACTCAAAAAACGCCAACACCACGGGAATTGCGGATTTTCACCCCTAGGCCATTATTTTTGCACTTTTGCTTCCATTCTTAGTGTTGTTACTCACTCCATCAAGTAAGTATCTCATTCTTGAGCTTTCTAGCTTTCCATTGATGTATCTTGGTCTTCTTTTGGTGCTCTAAATTGTGTGAATATGCCCAAATCTATGGGGCAATTTTGGTTTTGTTTCATGCTTGATTGGTGTGAGTTAGGGGGTTGTAAGGGATGGCCCTAGGCCTATGGTGCATTCTGAAGCAATGGGGCATGCCACATTGCCCCCATTCCCTTGCTTTTCATGCCTAAACATGCGCCCACCAAGTGCTCGGTGAAATGCCTCAATGACATATGGGCATGGTTTTGTGAACTCTGGATTGTGGGGCTGTTTTATATGTATAGGGACAGCATGTAGAGGTTAAAATGAGTGCCCGAATGCGATTCTGGGCCTAGGAACCCAAGCTTTGATTTCAATACAAGAAAGCATAAAAATGAGGGCATTGTGATAGGGATTTCCCTTTAGGCCAGCGGCTGATTTTTGGGGCTGCACCATGATGTTTGCCTAGTTTGTGTAAAGATGTTATTCACCATGTACATATATATATATAGGATAGGTAGCTAGAGACAAGAACCTTCAAAATAAAATGTGTATATGTTGAATAGGTGGTCAAGCGCTTTATAAATGTACACACGTTTGAATGTGGCACCAGAATGCTTCCAAAAATGAATATATGATGTGGAATTGCCTCTCAAGCGTAGATAGATAGCATGAAAAATACCTTTCAATAGTATGTTATATGTAAATATATAGCATGAAAATGCCTTGCAAAGTGTGTGAATATATAGCAAAAAATGCCTTTCAAAATTTGTATATGTTGGATAGGTAGCGTAAAAATGCCTTTCAAAATATGTATATTTGTGAGTAGGTAGCATAAGGAGCCTTTCAAAAATGTGCATGAAACAACAAAAATTTTGTATAAAATACTTCAAATGTGCGTATGTAATTTGTGGTAGCAAAATACTTTGAATATGGACATGTGTAATTTTGGCACGATACCTTGAGCATGCATATGTGAATTCTTTTAAAAATATATATATATGATCTTCTTTAAGGAAATGTGTGCACAAGTTTGTTCTAATTCGAAAAGATTAGCATGTCGTTTTTGCTTTAAAATAGCATTTCCTTGCAAATTAACTTTCCAAATGTTTGTCCTTGCAGGAAATGGCTCCGAAAAAGCTTTCCGCGAAGAGATCTAGGAGGGACGCCGCGACTGAAGGGACAAGTGCCGCCCCCGAGTTTGATAGCCACCGTTTCAGGAGCGCTGAGCACCAGCAGTGCTTCAAAGCCATCAAAGGATGGTCATTCCACAGAGAAAGACGCGTCCAGCTTAGGGACGATGAGTACACCGACTTTCAGGAAGAGATAGCTCGCCGACATTGGACGTCGCTGGTCACTCCCATGGCTAAGTTTGACCCAGATATAGTCCTGGAGTTTTATGCTAATGCCCACAGAAGAGGGAGTGTGGGACATGCGGTCATGGGTGAGGGGTCAGTGGATTCCCTTCGACGCAGATGCCCTCAGCCAGTTCCTGGGTGACCCGTTAGTGTTGGAGGAAGGCCAGGAGTGTGAGTTTAGTCAGAGGAGGAACAGGGCCGATGGGTTCGACGAGGAGGCCATTGCCCAGCTATTATGCATACCGGGTCAGGATTTCGCCCGGACCGCTTCCGGGAGGCGGGTGCGGATCATGCGCACCAGCATGACCACCTTGACCCAGATGTGGATGACATTGCTGCTCAGCAATGTCCTGCCCAGTGATCATAACTCCAACCTTCCTCTGTCGAAGTGTCAGTTGGTGTATGCCATCCTGACACGGATGAGCGTCCATGTAGCTCAGTTGATTGCTGATTCCATCTATTTATTTGCAGGTATGCCACCCACCAGGCACCCTCTAGACCCGGATAAGTCTAACAGGGCCCTAGGGTTTCCAGCATTAATCACGAGCCTCTGTCAGTCATTCGGGGTTCCCGTCACACCTAGTAAGGTGATCCGACCGCCAATCACCCGGGCCTTCATTGAGAAGTATTGCATGCCTAGGCAGGCGCAGGATGATGCACCGCAGGCCGCAGACACACCGCCACCACCTCATCAGGCTGATCCCGCTGGGTCATTAGGCATGGAGCGGTATCTACAACACTTGGTTCACCAGCAGGCGGCCAACCACCGGGGGCTGGTGCAGATACATGGGTGTCTCTACCTGCTCAGCCTCAGTCAGCAGGGCCAGGGTTTTGCTCCTTTTGCGTGCCCTACTCCAGATCAGTTCAGGGCTGAGGTCGCATTGCACGGAGATTGGCCCGAGGCCCAAGCAGGGGGGGCGCCTGCAGGAGCTCCCGGCGATGCAGAGGAGGCCCGCATGGATGAGGAGATGACAGACTTGCTCGGCTTCTTGGGAGGAAGCGGAGCCACGTGACCGAGGTCACCACACTTTTGTTTTTGACATTACTGTTTTTTTTTTGTTAGTTTGCTATTGATGTTTTTTTATTATTGTCTATATTGCTTGACATTACTATTTTTTTGTTATTGTCCACATGGTTACCAACATTTCTGATATTATTTTTCGGCGTTATGGCCCTCAGTTATTTCGTCACCATTTTTGCGACTTACCATTTCGTGCATTTTTCGCTTACCTTATGTTTAGACGTAAGTAGGTAGTATGTGCCCCCGTCTACACGGTCTTTTAGGGAAGAAAAGAAAAAGAAAAAATGAACAAATGATAAGTAACTTAAAAAAGAGGAAAAAGAGAGGAAAAGGAAAAGAGAGCAAGTAAGAAAAGAAAAAGAAGGAAGAAAAAAAGAAAGAAAATAAAAATAAAAAGTTGTCTAGCTAAAAAACAACATGCTTGTGAAAAGAGATAATTTCCAACTTTTCTTTGAAAAAATTCACTGGTCATAACTAGTTTTTGAAAAAATGTGTACACATTTGAAGGATAAATGCTGTGAAAAGTTTTTTCGAACACCCAAAATAAACTCGGATGAATGCACAAATTGATAAAAGAACATATTTTGGAAACACTGGGTTAACTAAAGTAGAGAGAATGAATTATGAGCCCTAGCATCACATGACCAAAAAAATTTCGACACTAGAGTGTCCACATAGGTGCATGCATGATTAGTTTTGCATAAAATTTATCAATCATCATTGTTGCATTTGTGTCATGGAAATAATGTGGGACATCCCCTTTTGTCCTTGAACCGAACCAAACCCTAACAGATATCATGTCCAGCCATTTTACAAGCCTTGAGCCAAAATCCCAACTCACCATAAACCTTGACCCAGGGTGAGAATGTTAATCCTTGCCCTCGAAAGAAAACAAAAAGGGAGAAAAGTTTTCAATCAAAGAAAGGGAGAAAGCAAAAAGAGAAAATTCCCAATCAAGGAAAATGGGAGAAAGCAGAAAAAAGAGAGAGAATTCTCGATCAAAAATCAGAAGAGAAAAGAAGAAATATGCAAAAAGATCTTAGGACCAGACGATATCTGAACAATACAGAATTGCCACCAAATAAAACAACAACAAAAAGAAAGGAAACCACGACCTAAAGTGGTCTTCTCCCTTTGATTGCCAACCAAAGTCCAGTACGTCGGTGACTTGTTCGCCTCGCGCTAAACAAAAACAGAAAAGGAAAAGGCCAAGAACGCTCAAAGCCAAAATTCTCACCAAAAAACCATTGTTCCCAAGAAAAAGTCCTATTGATCCATGATCACACATGTAATCTTTGATTTGATAGGAAATGACTTGCAAAACCAAGTCATGACATATCTATGGTTCGGAATTAAGATGAAACACTTACTATGTGAGATTGATACACTTTAAGTAATTTTCTTCTATTTTTGTTGAACACAGTGTTTCCTCTAAATGGTCATTTAGAAACGAAATGCTAACATCCAAAATCTCATTTATGGTTATGAGAAGATTTCATCAGCATACTCCCCTTCCCCGGTAGACACATTATTTTTCATCCGAAAAGCATATGTTGCTCTGATTAGTTGGAAGTTTTGTCTCTTTACTAAAGCGTTTTCGCATTTTAGTGAAGAAAACACCGAGACTATTTTTAGTCTCACAAGTTATCCAGAACTACGTAAGTCTGAGTTCCTCATTGAGGGTACGTAGGAGCAAGAGCCTCGCTTTTGTCGGCCGCCCCACAATCTCTGTCATACTGACCCTGGAGTCATGTGACATGCGGAGATACCCAAGTGGTTATCCGTTTAAACTTTCTTTTGCTATCTCTAAGACTCAAAGCATGATAGCACGCAGAGACTAACGTCGTCTTCTGCACCTTTTGTCATCCAGAGGCGGCAGGCCCAATGACGTGCGGGAACCATTTGGTCCCGCACTGTTAAACTTTTTTTTGCTATCTCTAAGACTCAAAGCATGATAGCACGCAGAGACTAACGTCGTCTTCTGCGCCTTTTGTCATCCAAAGGCGGCGGGCCTAATGACATGCGGGAACCATTTGGTCCCGCACTTTTAAAATTTCTTTTGTTATCTCTAATACTCAAATCATGATAGCACGCAGAGACTAACGTCGTCTTTTGCGCCTTTTGTCATCCAGAGGCGGTGGGCCCGATGACGTGCGGGAACCATTTGGTCCCGCACTTTTAAACTTTCTTTTGCTATCTCTAAGACTCAAAGCATGATAGCACGCAGAGACTAATGTCGTCTTCTGCGCCTTTTGTCATCCAGAGGCGGCGGGCCCGATGACATGCGGGAACCATTTGGTCCCGCACTTTTAAACTTTCTTTTGCTATCTCTAAGACTCAAAGCATGATAGCACGTAGAGACTAACGTCGTCTTCTGCGCCTTTTGTCATCCAGAGGCGGCGGGCCCGATGACATGCGGAGACCAATTACGGTCATCCGCACGCTCGATGAGTGATAAACACGCAGAGACAAATTCTGCGCCCTTTGTCATTCAGGAGCAGCAAGTTGAGTGATAAACACACAGAGACAAATTCTGCGCCCTTTGTCATTCAGGAGCAGCAAGTTGAGTGATAAACGGGCAGAGACAAATTTTGTGCCCTTTGTCATTCAGGAGCAGCAAGTTGAGTGATAAACGCGCAGAGACAAATTCTGCGCCCTTTGTCATTCAGGAGCAGCGAGTCGAGTGGTAAACGCGTAGAGACAAATTTTGCGCCCTTTGTCATTCAGATTTCGCAAGTCGAGTGATAAACACGCAGAGACAAATTATGGTCATTTTGTGCCCTTTGTCATTTGGGGACAATAAGTCGAGAGGTGGGCGGAGACAAATTATGGTCATTCCGCACACCTTTTCGCCATCCAGAGGCAGTCGTGTCCGGTGGCACGCAGAGACAAATCATGGTCATTCTGTGCCTTGCCGCCCAGGCTCGATCGTGTTCAAAAACGCGCAGAGACAAATTATGGTCATTGTCGCAACGTGCCCTTTCGCGGGCGAGCGAAGGCGAAGGTCACGGGTGTGCTTTCCAAAGGAGGAAAGATGCGCGGAGTCGCCACCAACGTTTATTTGTGGGAAACGTCGGAAAAACCGAAGGAAACCGGTCAAAATGAAAATTCTAAGTTTGGGAGTTGTATTTACGCTTGAGGAAGGTATTAGCACCTCTCACGTTTGTCTCAAAGGACAACAGCCTATTTTTTAGAATTGTGGAAATTGCATTACCTTAACTTTTATTTCTTTTTATTTTTTGAGGTCGACAAAAGCGGGGCTCTTGCTCCTACGTACCCTCCATCATAGAGGAAATCAGACATATGTAGTTCTTTCTTATGCGTGAATCAAGTGATTCTTTATACTTGAAAGGTGATCATTTTAAGGTGTTGGACCTTAAAAATGATCCATTTTACTTGGTAAGAAACTGAAATGATAAACTTTTAAAACCCTATTTTTTGTAGACGAGCTTGACTAGGCGAGTTGATTTTAGCCTTAGTTTCACTTTAGTTATTAGTCAATTCAATTAAGAATGAGAAATCCCAAAGAGAAAACGTCCGATTGATTTTTTGCTTATTTTACTAAAAGATATTTTTTTATTATTATATTATTATTTTACCTCTTTTTGGTTTAACCGTGGTTACAACGTGAACGATCGGTTAGTTTTTGTTTTAACAGTGATTAAACGAGATTACAACACAAATGATCGGTTGAAATTCATTTTATCATTTATTAGGTGAGAAAACGGCTTAAATAAACGGTTAAAGCACGTTAAAAACGGAAGAAAAGAAAACTGAAAGTAAACGAAATTAAAGTGAAAGTACACAAAACAAGAAATGAATTGAAAGTCTCGGATTCGAAAACTTACCCGTTGAAGAATGAAGAACGAACGAAGAACAGATGAAGAACGACAAAGAACAATGAAGAATTTCCACAGAATCGCTTACGGAAGCGTTACGAAAGCACTTCGACTCGATTTTTCTTCACGAAAACGTGTTTTTTGCCCAAAATAGCCAAAATGCATAGCCAAAGGGGTCTTGAACCTTTTGAAACAGCTTCCCCCTCCCCTATTTATAGAAAAAAGGGAGGTGCTTGTCACCCAGAGACTTAATGAAGAAGATTTCTAAGCGCACCCGAATTACTAAGTTCACCCCCCTTTTCGTATTTTACGGAAAAGTTACGGAAGCCTTACGGAAGTGTTTTCAAATTTGATTTTCATCTTTTTTCTCTTCCCTTTCACCAATGTTAAGGGGAATATGCTTACCCAAGGTTTTCGGAAATTTTACGGAAGTATTACGGAAGCCGCGGAAGCCCCGGAAACCATTTTTCAAAAACGCGGAGGAGCTTGCCGCCCAATTGCTTCCTCCTTAAGCAACCCAACTTCCAAAATGTTCCAGGAGGGCCTAGACTCGAATTTCTATTTACACCCCTATCTTGATAAGTTCACCCCACCTTCTTTCGTAATTTATGGAAAAGTTACGGAAGCCTTACGAAAGCATATATGACTTAACTTTCATCTTTTTTCTCTTCCCTTTCACCAATGTTAAGTGGAATATGCTTACCCAAGGTTTTCGGAAATTTTACGGAAGTATTACGGAAGCCGCGGCAGCCCCAGAAACCATTTTTCAAAAACGGGGAGGAGCTTGCCGCCCAGTTGCTTCCTCCTTAAGCAACTCAACTTCCAAAATGTTCCGGAAGGGCCTAGATTTGAATTTCTATTTACACCCCTATCTTGATAAGTTCACCCCACCTTCTTTCGTAATTTACGGAAAAGTTACGGAAGCATATATGACATAACTTTCATCTTTTTTCTCTTCTCTTTCACCAATGTTAAGTGGAATATGCTTACCCAAGGTTTTCAGAAATTTTACGGAAGTATTACGGAAGCCGCGGAAGCCCCGGAAACCATTTTTCAAAAACGTGAAAATGTTTCGGAAGGGCCTAGATTTGAATTTCTATTTACACTCCTATCTTGATAAGTTCACCCCCCCTTTACCTTTTTTGGTGATTCTTTTTCCATAACGTTACAAAAGTTTACGAATTTCGTAACGATACTTATTTTCTTTCCGTAAGGTTACGGATCCTTACGGATCATGTATTTACTCTTTTTTAGCTTTCGAAGAAGTTACGGAAACTCACGGATTGCGTAACAACACCTCCTTTTGGTTTCCGCCACATTACGAAATTTCACGGATCGCGTAAGCCTGCTTCCTTTTGATTTCCGGCATGTCTCGGGACTTCACATATTGTGAAAGAAAGGATGCCAAGTATCTCAAAGCGGCCGATCAAAGGTTGCATATTATCAAGTAATAATCCCCGGACGAAATTAGGGTATGACAGTCATTCTGCGCCTTGTGTCAACCAAGAGGAACGAATTCAACAGTATCATGATGATGTCGATACTGCTCATTTTCAAAATATTTGCAGGTTCCGCCGGCAGGTAGATTCATCGGCCGAATGGTGTTTCGCTCAAACGAAATTAGTGTCTTATCTTTACTTCCCTTTTATCTCCAATAAAAGACAAGCAAAGAGGGGCAACTATCATACCCTAATTTCGTCCGGGGACCATCCATTGTTGGAATGCGACCCTCGTTTGACCACTTCGAGGTACTTGGCACCCATCGTTAGGCAATTCGTGAAGTTCCGAGACATGCCAAAAGTCAAAAGAAAGCATTGTAGCACAATCCGTGAAGTTCCGTGACATGCCAGAAATTAAAAGGAAGTGTTAGTGCGCAATCCGTAAAGTTCCGTAACATCCCGGAAGCCAAAAAGGGAATGATTACGTGATTCGTAAGGTTCCGTAACATTACGGAAAGAAAACGAGTATCGTTACGAAATTCGTAAAGTTTCGTAACGTTACGGAAAAAGAATCAGCAAAAAAAGGCAAGGGGTGTATTTAGTTAAAAGGGGGTGCAAATAGCAACCAGGCCCACTTGGGCCTTCCAGGAAGTTCTCCACAAGGCGGTGCCTTTTGGAGGAAGCAACCTAGCTCGCCTGGGCGAGCTGGGTGGCAAGCTCCTCCCTCATTTTCCTATAAATAGAGAGAGGAGGGAAGAACAAAAATGTTCAACCCTCCTGGTATCTGAGATTCACTTAAAATTAGTGAGAAAAATTGTTTCCGTGAAGAAAATCCAAGCCGAGGCGCTTCCGTAACGCTTCCGTGACGTTTCTGTGGGTGATTTCGCGAAGATTTTCAACCATTCTTCGTCGTTTGTCATTCGTTCTTCGTCGTTCTTCGGTGTTCAACCTGTAAGTTCCCGAAATCAAACTTTTTAATTCATTCTATGTAACTTTAGTGGTCCTCATTTGTTTCGCGCGCTTTTATTTTCATTTCATTTATTTTCCGTACCCCTTTTTGACGTGTTTTAATCATTTATTTAAGTCATTTTCTCGCTTAATCAAAAATAAAATAAATTCCCACCGATCATTCGTATTGTAACATCCTTTAATTTCTGTTAAAATGAATTACGACCGTTCGGTCATGCCGTAACCACATTTAAAACCAAAAAGAGGCAAAATAATAATATAATAATAAAAAATATCTTTTAGTAAAATAAATCAAAAAAATCAATCGGACGTTGTTTCTTTGGGATTTTCCTTTCTTAATCGAATTGACTAATAACCAAAGTGAAACTAAGGCTAAAATCAATTCATAAAACCAAACTTTTTGTCATCGTCTAAAAAAGCCATTTTTAAGGTCCAACGCCTTGAAATGGTCTTTTCCGCTTTTATTGGTTATATGTAGATTTCTAAAGGCCTAAAATCAACATGTAACTTTATTACCTCTTTAAAAAATAAAGAGATCATTAATGGTCCAACGCCTTAATGTTTTCTCTCTTTTCAAAAGAATCGAAAGATTGTTTAATAGTCCAACGCCTTAAATGACCTTTCATTCAATAAAAACATATCTTGCAAAAAAAGATAAAAATAACTTAACCAAACACTTTGCTCTCAAAGAACTACGTAGGTCTGATTTCCTTATCACAATTGAGGAATACGTAGGAGCAAGGTAAACACCCTCGTCGACCACAAAAAGATAAAAATATAAAAAGTACAAAAAGAAATAAAGACGTAAAAGGAAACATAAAAATTGAAGTCATGTTTGCACATTTGATTAAAGATTGTCGTCCCTTGTGACGGACGTGTGGGGTGCTAATACCTTCCCCGTGCGTAAATACAACTCCCGAACCTTTCACTTAAAATTCGTAGACCACGTCTTTTCCTGTTTTTTCGACGTTTTCCTCAAATAAACATTGGTGGCGACTCCGTGTGTATTCCTTTCTTGAAAGACGCACCTACGAGTCACGCGTCGCCCTCCCGCCAAAGGATAGATTGCGACAGAACCCTAATTCAAATTGCTCATAAGCCATCACATCAATGTCGGCTTCTCATTACTCTAATGTAGCCTTCATAGGCTTCCGTTCATCTCTAAATTCTTTAGCTTGTAATTCAAAACCACTTAAGTCCTTCACGTACTTCTCCAATGTCCCATTTTCACCATCCAACAAGTTAACTGAGACTTGGCATCTTCCAAGTCTTTCTCGACTAGTGCCTTGGCCGCCACAACCTACTCCAACTTCTCAAACAATGTAACGATCGTTCCCTTCTTCCTAGTTAATTCTGAGGACAACCACATATTTCATGGTTTGATCATGAAACCCACAAACTTTTGTCTTTGACCAAGGACCATACTCCTTCCCAATCCAACAAAACATTAGCCGACATTAAGCTAAAAAACTTTAAGGCCTTACAAGCACCTACAAGACCAACTTTCTTCATTGGTCCTTCAACACCTGTGATAGTCAAATGTTCTTCTATAACCTACTCTTGGGGAAACTTGCTAAAAACATGGAGAATGACCAGGATGGCCAAAAAAGGAATTTGAGTCTGGATCAGATTTGGAGCAGGCTAGTCACTCACAACAGTTAAGTCAACATTAATAGGACCTCTCCCTAAGTTCTTTCTTGGCTTTTGAGATGATTGGTTTTCAAATTAAGGGTTAGGAACCACAAACACTAAGCTTGAAGAAGCGCCAAATAGCAGACTGGATGACCCTTCTGCAAAAGGTTTGCCAACCGTTTCCGCCTGCAACTTCATCTTTTGCTTGTAGCCTTGATGAAGATGATCCTCGGTATCGGTAATTGGAATAAAATTGCCTACAAAAACCAATGATATGCTTTAGATAATATAATAGGTAAGACAACAACACGAAAGTAAAAATCAAAGAGCACATACATATATAATCCCTTAAAACAACCTCATCACTATGAAGTTTCAACAAAGCACTGCATAAGAATTTGGAAGAATGTAAGGTGTCAAGCTTGGCAATCAATTCCTTTTTGGATGACTCCATGAAGTGTTCTTCTACAACAACTGTCACAAAGGGATTTCGATTCCAATACAAGGGAAAAGTTAGAAGCCCAAATTCATCCAATAACAACCTAGGACAACCTTTTCCTCTTTTGACACGAAAATACCAATTTTTCTATTACTTAATACTATTTGAATAGGCCACCAAAATGCCTCATTGTTGTCACCGCTTAGCGACCCCCAACCAATGTTTAGTTTCTTATGTACAGAGAAATAATGAAAAATACATTGACAATTGGAGTTTTGTTGAACCCTTCACATAAGAGCTCAAAGGCATGGACAAACGTGGATGAAGTTGGGATGGAGCACAGTTCAGGGTACACAAAATGACACATTGGAAATCCGATAAGGGAAGGACGGAACCAAACTTTCTAACAAGATATTCGTATATATGGGTGTATTCACTCATCCCCGCCATGGCTGATTGGCAAACCTTTTCTTAATGACTACATGATTCTAACTCAACTAAATTGGTATGATCGACTTTGCAAACTAATTTTTTCAAATGTCCCACCATACTCGAATTAGTGTATATTGAACGAATTGAAAGGGATCTTTTGTCTGCCTAGTCATATTCAGTGTCGGCTAGGACCTCACCACCGATTTCATCACCAATCTCACCATCGAACTCTCCATCCCTCACTTCTTCATTCCCTACTTCACTACCAGAAAAATCTTGCACATCGTCGAAATACACTATTGACAAGGCACCCTTTCTTCCCACATCAACGTCAAAGATGACTCTTTTGTCATCAGACCCTCTGATGTCCTCATAATTCCTATTTGCCATGCCCCTTCCTTGATAAGATTACCTACATGTAAATCTGACTCATGGGGGTCCACCAACGAGTTGGCAAGGTATGATGATTCCAGATAGGCAGAAGAAGATGCCCATATAGTGGCTTGAATACGCTGGTCGTCACCTTCATCTCTTGAAAAATACCACCCCGATTTAGGTGATAACCAGCCAGCGCATTCCTAATCAAAACGAAGGCAAAATTGGAGGATAGGAGAAAGGTACCAAAATACTATCCAAACACAATACTAGAAACCCAGGACCAAACCACCATGGAGACACAAACAAAAGAAAAATAACAATAAAAAAGTGGTAAAAGAATAGTACATGTCGTGGATTTCTTCATCTTCTCCAAACAAAGCTTGCTGAAAACAAAGTTTGAATTCACACTTCTCTTCCAATACTTCTAGTAATAACTAAAACAAAATGTCAAAGAAAGGAGAAGTAACAATGACCACCTTTTTATAGAGAAAAGAGGGCCCATTGGCCAAGGGTTAAAGGCCCATCAGGGAAGAAATCTAATGGTCTTGAAAGGGCATGATGAAACAATCTAACGGCTAGGGAAGGCACACACAACATGAATAATACCCATCATTGCTATTTCAAAAACCATCATGATATACATAGATAGTGAAGCAAAGTGCCACACAACTTGCCGTCAACCCAAATCGTGAGCCAACACAATTAAAGTTGAGTAACGATTCACCTTTAAGCATTTGCGCCAATAGGCTCAATGCTTGAGGGGTTGTACACCATCCATAATGGGTATCCCGGTAATGTCAACTCTAGAGACAAGGGTGACTCACTATAAAGCATTTACGCCATCAAGCTAAATGTTTGAGGAGTTGTACATTGTCCGAAATATGCATTCTAGTAATGTCGACTTAAAAGACAAGGACAACTCATTCTAAAGCATTTATGCCTTCAAGCTCAATGATGGAGGGGATGTACACCGTCCAAAATGGGTATCCCGATAATGCTGACTCGAGATAAAAGGACAAATCACTCTAAAGCATTTATGCCATTAGGCTTAATGCTTGAGGGGCTGTACACCGTTTGAAATGGGCATCCGAGTAATAATGACTCAAGAGACAAGGAGGACTAATGCTTAAGCATTTATGCCATTAGGCTCAATGCTTGAGGGGTTGTACACCGTTCAGGATGAATATCCCAGTAATAATGACTTCGAAGACAAGGATGACTTACTCTTAAGCATTTATGTTACAAGGCTGAATGCTTGAGGGGTTGTACATTGTTTGGGATGAGTATCCTAGAGATATTGCCTTAGGTGAGGAGATGACTCAGCCTTAAACATTTATGGTACAAGGATGAATGCTTGAGGGATTCTACACCGTTCGGAATGATTATCCTAGAGATATCGACTAAGGTAAGGAGATGGCTCAGCCCTAAACATTTATGCAACAAGGTTGAAGCTTGTAGGGTTGTTCGTCGTCTGGTAATGCTGACTCGAGAGACAAGGACAACCCACTCTAAAGCATTTACGCCATCAGACTCAATGCTTGAGGGGTTGTACATCATCCAAAATGGGAATCCCAATAATACCGACTCAAGAGACAAGGACAACTCATGCTTAAGCATTTATGCCATTAGGCTTAATGCTTGAGGGGTTATACACCGTCCAAGATGAATATCCTAGTAATAATGACTCAGGAGACAAGGAAGACTCACCCTTAAGCATTTTAGGCACAAGGATAAATGCTTGAGGGGTTGTACACCGTCCGAGATGAGTATTCTGGAGATATTGCCTCTAGTGAGGAGATGACTTAGCCCTAAACATTTATGCGACAAGGCTGAATGCTTGAGGGGTTATACGCCATTTAGGATGAATATCCCAAAAATACCGACCTAAGCAAAAAGGACGACTAGCTCCTTTGTGCCTATGCCATTAGGTCTCATGCTTGAAGAGCCAAATGAATGGCCGACTCGTCATAACATTATGTTGTGCATATGAAGGGGGTAAACATTGAGGAGATTTTCACCAAAAATTCATGACCAATCATATAAGTGAATGTGACACCACACTTTAACCTAAAACCTTAAGGCTCAGGTTTATAAGTTTTATCCTCACTTATATGGTGTTCAACTTTTCCATTCCTATCCAATGTGAGACATCACCTCATACTTGTACTTCAACAATTTCTCTCTCAAGTATGAGTCTCTTTCACATGGTAGTCTCCCCATCGAGCGGAAGCCATATTCAATCGATGAGTATCTAATGGTGGCCCTTAGATACTATAGTACCTTGTACCACTGCAACACTTATGAGACCCTTTGTCTGGCCTCCATGCATGGACTTACTTGCTAGGAAGACTTTCGATACAAGGGATCCCTATGTCCATGGATCCATGTCCAACTCCATTATACTTGTCCAAGCCATTCACCATTTCGAACCATTGACTCTAATACCAATTGGTAGCAATAGCAACCAAAATTCTAAAGGGAATATGAGAAATCGCATGCACATATGCAAACACAAGAGATTTAATGAGGTTCAACAAGTGTGCTTACGTCCTTGAGAGTAGAGCAACTACTTCTTTTTCTTATTCATAAACAATGAGGTTACTTCAAAATATATAATAAATGCGTACATTATCTTAAACCATGTACATTATCTTAAACTGCCCTCTCCCACCATGGCCAAGAAGGTGAAATGATGAAAGGTAAAACACAAGACAATACTTCAGAGACGTGGTGACAAGAGTAAAAAGCATATAAAACAATTTGAGGGCTATTATTAAAAATACTTAAATGTAATTTTGGTCCTCCTATTTTGTTTAATTAGCAATTTTGGTTCCTTTATTTTAAAATTGTAATATTCGATCCTCCGATTTCAAAAATTCACAATTTTGATCATTCTATTTCAAAATAGAAACATTTGGTTCTTATATTTTTTAAAAACTCCACAATTTTGGTCCATCTTATTTTAGAAAATTTGCAGTTTTGGTGTAATATTCAATTTTGTCTATGTTTTATTTCATACATTATAATTAATTAAATAATCTCTTTATGGTACTTTTAATGAATATGTTAGCTCTAAGGCTCAATTGGACCAAAATAAAATAAATAAAGCACACGCAAAATTGAGGATTTGACGAAAATTGTAAAATTTCTAAAGTAGGAGAACCAAATGTCTTTATATTGAAATAAGGGGACTAAAATTGTGTATATTTTTTTTAAAAAAAATAAAGGGACTATTTTCAAATGAAGAGAGCAAAATTATAGATTGAGTAAAATAGAAAAACTAAAATTACAATTAAACTTATTTAAAATGGTTCCCACATTCAATGGAGCCCTATTGAAAAGGGCACATCCCAAGAAAACAGAAGAAATGAAATTTGAACGTGTAAGAAAAAATGGTAAATGGAGTGAATTGATCTTTTACAAAAACTGTGTTACGAGACTGGCTTGCAAGTTGTTATATTGGAAAAATATATATTAGCTTTGTTGTTATTTATGAGAAAAAAGCTATACCTAGTATATTTAAAGACCGGAAGTAATATTTATTAACCTCTGTGAATCCTCTAAGAGAAGTAAAGGTTCATCATCGTGAGTTGCATTCATAAATTACATAAGATGAATATGCTAAAAACTGTCAGTACGTAGTCTTCAATATTGGAACATAAAATTATTTATGTATATTTTCTTAACCATTTCATATTTAATTTGAGGATAATTGATTCATAATGTAATATTAATCTCAAGTGTTTTTGTTTAACGAAAAAGTTGAATTTCAATACAATATAGATATACTGTGTATTATTTATGTTAAGTTATTCAATATATCTCTTAACTATTTATGCATTTTCATATAGGCTTCTAAACTGTTTTCTTTCTTTCTAACTAGGTCCTTAAATAAAAAAAAAGTTCCTAAAATTAATTTTTAGTGGCTTAAAAATGCCACAAATTAATAATTTGTGGTGGTTTTAAAAATCTATGGACTCAATTAAAAAATTTATATAATAAAAGACTTAATTGAAAAATAAAATAGTTAAAAGACGTATTTAAAAAATATACAAATAGTTTAGAAATCTACATAGTAATATAACCAATTATTTATGCTTAAAATATTCTTTATTTATGTTTAAAATATTCTTCCATTATCTTAGACTTTTGAGATAATTTCATTTCATTCATGATAAAAACATCAGTGTCATTATAGTCGTTTCCTGCCAGTAAATATAATACCACTCTAGATACAGCATATAATTGTCAACACCAATAGAATACAGTGGCTAGATGTCCTAGAAAACGAGTTAATTAAAGTATCTAAAATGTAAACAAACTTCTGATTCTGACTCTAGCCAGTATTGAAAGCGATTGGCTTGAGTTAGTTTCTCAAAATAAGAGCTAATAAGCAAATGGTACTTGCTAGATAGAAAGGACCAAGATGATGCACTAACGGGACAAAGCATCATCGAGACTCGAGCTGCTTATGGGTCAATTCAGTTCATTGAGTTCCTTTAGTTGAAGATACGTAGCTCTGATGAAAGCATTGGTTTCTTTTGTTGGTTCCTCTATCGCTTCCCTCAGCTTGCTCAGTGCCATGCAATACGCTTCCTATCCAATCAAACATGTATATAAGGTTATCATTTTTAAAATAATGTTATTTTGAATCAGATTTTTTTACAAATTATAACATTGCTTACAATTTATTTTGTCCACTATAGCTTATTCTATCAAATCACTTGCACGTATAATCTCACACCTCTTTTTCTCTTCCGATTAGTGTTGTAAATTTCAAATAAAAATATCATTCTATCTCTATATCTATACATATTTTATATCTATTTATTTGTTTAAAGGGCACGCAAAATTTTGCATGGGTTGGGGAGATTTTGGTTATTGTCACTAGCTAGTCGTCAACTTATCATTGGTATGTACTTAATCTGAAAATGATTTAATTACTCATTTAATTTTTATATTTATATAATTTTTACATTTTAATTTATATAATTTTGAATTATAAAGATTAAAACAGATTAAAAATTGTGTGTCTACAAATTAAAACCAGTAATTTTTAGATATATAGATTAAAATATAAAAATTATAAAAATAAAATGAGTAATTAAAACGTTAAAATTTTTAGAGGTTTAAGTATGAAATCTTGAAATATTTTTTATTATAATTCAATTTTTTTTTATCTTTCTACCACATTATTTATTTTGTCTCATACTTCTCCCTTTCCTCTGTATACTTTTTTTCTCTTAATAGTAAGAGTTATGAAAATCATTAGTAGATTTTTTTCTCTCTATAAAAGGTGAAAAATGTTACTTGTACTTGAAAGTTTATGTTGGTAAAATTTAATTTCCAAAAGTATTATCTTACCATCAATTTCACCTTATCAAACTGACAACTTTCTGTGAAGTTCATTTCTTTAGAATTCATTTTATATAGATGAAGAGTTTAAAAATCGAAATCACGCATGTGTATATTAATTTACTAATTGTGATACCATGAAGTGATCTAACTCTGAAGTGTTTGGACTTGGAGTTGCTTTGGACTTCGAGTTAACCAGCTTGTTCCATGCCTCACTTGTTGCATCAAACTCTCCAGCTTCGCTTAATCCCACCTGATCATGGAGTAAAATTCACGCACATTCAAATACATAAGCTTTTAACTCTAATTGTCTTACCTTTCCAAATATTATTGACCCATCTAGCACTGACACTAGAGTCTAGACCCATAATTGACATTAATCTAACAAAATTCTTATATATGCATGTATTTACGCAAACTGTCTAGCCTTGTTTACTATATATAGTTAATTATTATTTTTTATCGATCTTTTTAATATGCATGCATTTGAAAATACTTTCCAAAAAATTAAAAGACATAACAAAAGTTGTTCCACTATTAAATTGAAAAAAAAAAACTTTTTTCTTACAAAAATCACAATTTACAGCTAGACCAAAGTAAGAAATTGCAATTTTCTGAACTGTGAGATATTCTACCTCAAGATTGTCTTCAAACTGCTAGCTCTTACATCACCTAAATATTATAGCCAATTTTAAATCCTATTAATCACATAAGTATTTTGTATAAATTGTTTGAGAAAAATGTAGCCATGTAGGTATTCCTAGTGGTTCTTATCAAGGTTACTGTAGTCTATTTAAAAGTGTGTTTTAATTGGTATGTGTCCTTTTCTCTTAATTGTTCACCATAATAATTCCACACTACTTAAGTCTTTAATATATAAGTTTAAAGTGGGAAAAATAGCAAAAGGTAAAAGAAAAGAAAATGGGAAATTACCTTCAAGCAGTTGATGTGGGATTGAATCAAAACTTCATACAAAGGATGACTTGCAATAATCTTCTTTAAAACCTCTTCATTTTCTTTGATCTCTACATCACTTTCCTCGACCCCCTTTCTCCCTGATCCATTTTCTCCAATTTGTCTAGCTTCCATAACTCTCTAGCTAGCTTTATTATCTCCTGCACCAATTGAATCACAAAACTTGGACACAAAAATAAAAACGAGCAATGTTATTATATATATAGCAACTTATCCTGGATAAAAGGGGTTTGTATTATGGTTATTGACCAACCGGTGTGCAAGCTAGCTAACTGATGAAACGTAGTTATCAAGAAGTACATATGGGGTTACCCTGCCGTATGGGTATTTCTGTTCTTCATGTTGTTAACCATTGGAGGTAAAATATATAGTATATATGAATGCAACAAGTGCATGATGCATGGGAAAAAGATAAAGGGTTAAAAAACTCTGTGTTCCCTGTTCCCCTTTTTTGCCTTGAAAGGAACTTGTCAAGGTTTTATTGCTATGATTAAAGCACCTTTCAGGTCTTCGCAACTTGTAACCCCGCTTTTGGCATTATTCTATAATTCCCCCCAAGATTTTTTTATTTCATTTAACTATTTCTGCCCACTAGTGAAAATTATTTTACATGATCTTTTTTATTCATTCCTCTCCATGACATTGGTCATCTTATCACATCTAATTTTTTCACTCTAATATATTATACTAGTGACATTTTTCTCTCTGCTAAAAGAAACGAGTGACATTTCTCTTCTTAAACTGGGCAGTTGTATAACATGGACTTTTGGCCCATCATCATTTTGATTATTTTCAATATAAACTGTTTAATTAAAATAAATGATTTAGATGAATTCAATTTATAGAGTGTTCAATAGGGTAGAATCAAATAGAATGGAAGTGAATTGAAATGAAAGTTTTAAATTAAAGTAGCGCATAATAGTGCGAATTTTATCTGTTTTATGTAAAAATACTATTATACCTTTGCTATACTAATATCCATTATCATATCCCACTACTTCTCTACTTAAGAACATATTTGTGGGGACGCATATATTAGTTGTTTAACTTTAAGCAAAGCTATTAAACTTTTTGTACCACTGAAATAGATGACATGGAGTTACTTAACAAGATTATACCATAAATAACATTTTTTAAGTATTTTAGGATCCACAAAATTAATTTAAGCACCTATTTTAGTAACTTTAACATTCGAGTAAATTTTTTGTATAAAGTATTTAAATTTAAGTGTAATTGTAAGACCCACAAAATTAAGATAAATAACTCATCTAATCAATTATGCACTACTAAAAAAACAGCTTTATACATCGTCTAATTAACATCGGTTATAGCTAAAACCGATGTTAACGAAAGCGCGGTGACATTTTTGTAAATAAGTAGACTTAGTTAACATCGGCTTTTTCAAAACCGATGTTAGTATGCCATTGTTAACATCGGTTTTGTAAAAACTGATGTTATCGAGTCGATGTTAACATCGGTTTTATTATAACCGATGTTACGTAGTTGATGTTAACATCAGTTATTTTTAAAAAAACCGATGTTGTTATCATTATAAATTAAACTTCTGAAATTGCACAACCCGAGCTTGAACCCTATCGTTCTTCTTCTTTCTCCTTGCGCTTGAACCCTATCGTTCTTCTTCTTTCTCCTTGTGTCAAAGTTGCCTGCGCTTCCGTGACTGCAACCACATTGTGGAGATCGTCTTTGGCACTTATCCATTGAGGTACGTCCTTTCGTTTTAACATTAGGCGTTCGTCGTTTTAACCCAGGGCTTTATTGTTGTTTCTCCTTCTGCCTGAGTTCGTGTTTGTCGCAAACTGGGCTGCGCTTCCGTGACTGCAACCACATTGTCGAGTTCGCGTTTGTGGAGTTTGTGTATGCGCTTCCATCGAAGGTATGTCTCTGTTGTATGTTAATGATGAAAATCCATTGTTCAATGGTTTGTCTCTGTTGTGATGTTTCGAAACCCTAGTTAGGCACAAAGGGTTAATCGTAACTGAATGTGTAGTGATTTAGGACCATATGTAACTGCCTTAAGAAGTTATTGCAGAATAAATTATGGAGTAACAACAAGGGGGGTTAGGCAGTTTTTAGTGGGTTTTCAGGAAGGGAGACATGAGGCTGTCAAATTTACATAGAGGGTTTCAGGGACAAAGCTTTGATTTACATATTGAATTTCATCCAAATTTTTGACAAGTCATTGTTACTTCCATGAATATTGATATTGTATCATGCTTAATTATATGCATTTGCTTATTCTGATCATTGTGTGTTGTGTCAATATTTCTTCCATGCAGGTACATGATTCCTATTTGTTGTGAGAGTGAAATGATGGGCAGCAGCACCAACTGAGGTGAGTTTATATTTCCTTTTTTTTTGTCTTTATCTTTGTTAGTTTGTTATATAGTTTTTATTTTATATGTTTGAGTTTTAAATGTGTAAAAAATAGAAATAGAAAGGTCTGTTGATTGCTTAGGAATTCCTTGCTGTTTCATGGCATTCCTTTTGAACCTCAAAAGGTGTTTATGATGGCCTTTGGTTAAATTTCTGATTATATGTATTGGGGTCCTTCTGCTGGGTTATTGTTGGGTTTGTTTTGCTTTTTGGAAGGTGGCACTTTTGTGTCTTGTATCTTTTATTTTCAGTACCTGTGGTACTGTTCTGTTTAATATTTTTTTTTTGAACTGCAAAGATAATTTATATTGATAATTAGAAGTACCAGTGGTACTACAGATTACAAAGAGACTTTTTTTTTTGCACAGCAAAAATCAATATATTATATATGAAATTCAGTACTAGGTGTACTGAAGATACAAAGTTAAAAAGTAAGACAATTACAGTTTGCATCCCATCCCCTCTAAGAAAGAACATCCTTTAGATTGGTTGACCAGAAATTAAAGTGCATTTGGAAGTCCTTCTCCACACATTTTATCCAGGACCAGGTGTGGAACAAGGCATCATCCATGACCTTTTCAGGAGTGAACGGTTGGTTCTTGAATATCTTGGCATTTCTATGGTACCAAATGGAGAAGGACAGGGCTAGCCACAGAAATTCCCATCTTTTGTTGGTACTATCTTTGCTATTCCACTGGGTGAATTGTAAAAAATGATTCTTTGGATCTATGGAATAGGAACCCACTCTATTAACCCATCTCATTGTCTCCCACCAAAGACTCCTAGTCTTTTCACAGTTGAACATAAGATGATAAATCGATTCTTCTTCATGGTCACATAAAGAACAGCTATAAGAAGGCAGTGTGACCTGTGTCTTTCTAAGATTGTCCCTAGTAGGAAGTCTATTCTTGAAAAGTCTCCAAGAAAAAGCACTCACTTTTGGGGGAATTTTCAATTTCCACATAATGTTAAGAACATTGTCTTCACTATCACTATGGTGAGCCTCCTGCAACACTTTGTAGGCAGAATTTGTTGAAAAAACTCCATTAGTGTCTGGCTTCCACCAAAGGAAATCTCTGCTGGATTGGTGAATGTGAACAGAATCGATCTCAACTAGGAAATCAACTGCCAATTGAATTTCATGATAAAAAAAATTTCTTCTCCATGATAACTTCCATTCCCACCTACCCTCCACAAAATCTCCCATAGAATTGATTGATGAATTCTGCTGTTTACTTATTAAATATAACTGGGGATATTTTCCTTGGAGAGTACAGTTGTCCTCCATCCATTTATGCTTCCAGAAATTGATGTTGGACCCCCTTCCCACTCTCCATTTTAAATTATCAGTTAAGCATTCATTGTGATGCTGCTGGAAGATACTCTTCAAATCCTGCCACCATTGGGAAGTGAAGTTCCTCCTTCCACCACAAATCAACTCCTTCCACCCACCATACTTAGAGATTAAAATTCTAGACCAAGGCTGGTCTTGATTGTTAGCCAGCTGCCACCCCCATTTGCCAAGTAAAGCCGCATTAAATAAAGATAAGTCTTTAATCCCTAGACCCCCTTTGTTCTTAGGAAGACAAACTTTGTCCCACTTCACCCAAGGAATCTTAGGAAGACCCCCATCCATTACTTTGGGTTCATTGAAGAAATTTGGGAGCTTAATTATGTGAAATTTACAGTATGTGTTTTCAAATGTAAATGGGTTGACAGCAACACCGGTGTGCGCACCGATGATATAGGATTTACCCTGGTAGATCTAAAGAAACTTGGTTACCACAATGACCCTTTCATCATGGTAGAACAAGCTAGACAAGTATTTTACGTGCAAGACCCTTGTGATGAAAGGTGGTGCGTGGTTCTGCAGGGCAAAAAAGTTGGTGTTAATATAGAAGATGATGATTCATACATGGAAACCTATGTTAGTCCTTTGACCGCTCAAATCACTGGTAACGTTGTGGGAGAAGAAGAAGCTGATGACGTTCATGCTAATCGAAATGATCATGATGAAGGAGAATTGATTAACATCCTCTAATATAATTTTCTGCAGAGACAGAGGTCACCAAACCTAGTAAGTGATAGCTACATTTTTCTCTGATTGAGGCATCGGTTTTTTGTTTCAATTTTCCTCCTTAGGACTTCATCCAGCTCATGTTTGTCGCCAGTTTCATCATCCACCACCCTTTTCTTCTCTGGCTTCTCACGTTCATTGTTGTTAAACCCATATTTATGCTCTCTTCCCTTCATGTCTTGTTTTATCACAACTTTAGCTGAATCTCCCATCTTCAGCATAGTTGAATCTCCTGTCTCATTCTCCAATGACACACTTTGATGGCCTGTATCTCTTTTCTTCGTATGGTCTAGTGCTTCAGCTTCAGAATGCATAAAGCAATCAGAATTTTCCAGTGATCACCAAAGGCTTCTGCATCATCATTGACACTCTCCACCCTCTTTAGTTTATGCTTCTGTGTTTTCTTCCGTGCCTCCTCGTTATAAATCTCAACTTTATTCGAGGTTGCACTAGAATGATCACCACCAATTTGTGCTTCTTCCTCGTCTATCAGGTCAATATGTTTCCTTTCAACTTTTTTTTTGTAAATTACAGTGTAGTTTACAAAAGCAAAGGTGAAACGAAAGATATTGAGCTGGTAGAGGAGGAATAGGCACGGATTGGTGCTGATCCTTCTAGTGGGACCTCCAATAAATCTGAGAATTATAAGGAGGAAGCACGGAAGAAAACACAGAAGCATAAACCAAAGAGGGTGGAGAGTGTCAACGCTGATGCAGAAACCTTTGGTGATGACTGGAAAATTCTGATTGCTCTATGCATTGTGAAGCTAAAGCAGTAGACCATACGAATAAAAGAGATACAGGCCATCAAAGTGTGTCATTGGACAATAAGATAGGAGATTGATCTATGTTGAAGATGGGAAATTCAGCTAAAGTTGTGATACAACAAGACATGAAGGGAAGAAGGCATAAATATGGGTTTAACAACAATGAACGTGAGAAGGCACAGAAGAAAAGGGTGGTGGATGATGAAACTGCCGACAAACATCAGCTAGATGAAGTCCTATGAAGATCCTCCTCGTTCTCAAAGAGGGGAACGAGCAACAATTTGAAGGTTGTACATTAAGGAACTAAAGAATTCAAAATAGCTAGTAATAAGAGGGATTTGTTTTTGGGATTTTCTGAGCACCAAGAGCGGCTACGCAAGAAGCTTGCACTTGAGGAGGGAAGGATATTTGCAGCTAATGAACAAGTTTCTTGACTATTTGTCCTTAAGATTTTACTGTTTCTTTTTGCTAATATGTAAATATAAATGGTATAAGGTTATTCTGTAAAAACATGGTCTATATTTACTTCTAAGATTGTTAGGGGTAAAAATCACCATGTCCCTATGGCATAGCCTTATATTATTTATATTTACATATAAGAAAAAAACAGTAAAATCTGAAGGACAAATAGTTAAGAAAGTTGTTCATTAGCTGCAAATATCCTTCCCTCCTCAAGTGCAAGCTTCTTGCGTAGCCGCTCTTGGTGCTCAGAAAATCCCAAAAACAAATCCCTCTTATTACTAGCTATTTTGAATTCTTTAGTTCTTGAATGTACAACCTTCAAATTGTTGCTCGTTCCCCTCTTTCTTTTCTGCAAAAAAGAAAATCAAATGCTGTGAAAACATGGATGAAGTCCTAAGAAAATCAATATCAAAGAAAACATGGATGAAATCACAATTAAAAAGCACAATTACCTATCTTTCAGAGTCCTTTGGTTAATTTGTCTTGTCTCCTTATGTGGTGGGGTTTTGTTTAATAATGTTATACTTTTGCCTTCCAAAAATAACTTATGACTAATCCTCTTTTCATTAATCCAATTTTGTATGTTATTGTATAAAAGATCATGGGTTCTCCACCTGCCTCCACTACTCCTCCTCCTCCTCCTCCTCCTCCATCTCCTCCTTCTCCTCCTCCTCCTCCTCCTCCTCTTACTTCGGACGCATCGGCTTCGACGTCTGCTGTGAAGCGGACACGCAAAGCCTCACGCCTACGATTGTTGTCCACTAGACCACCTGGTGTTGAGAGACCAGTGGTGCATGTTGATCCTGCTACAGGGAAGGCCGACGGTCCCCACAAGAAGAAATTAAAAACATATTTGGGGATTGTGACACGTGATAAGGTGGACATCACCTACGAGAACTGGAAGGAGGTCCCTACTGCTCAGAAGGACCTGATTTGGGAGGATATTCAGGTATTTCTCTTTTCTTATTTGATTGTGTGTAATTAATAGCCAAAAAATTTCATTATTGTAACAAATAAACTTTGTTTCATGTTGTCAGGCGGAATTTGATATCCCAGAGACTTCTGACAGTAAGACGAAAATGAAGTTACTTCAGACCGTGGGGGAGAGATGGAGGCAGTTTAAATCAGACCTCACGAGGAAATGGACCCTTGCAGCCGATCAGGACGGTGTCGAGGACACTGTCTGTGACAAATACGGCATCAGCAAGGAAAAGTGGACCCAGTTTTGCCAGACTCGCAGAGACCCTTCTTGGGAGGTATGTTCCTTTGCCATTTAAGTTGTTTTTCATATTAAACATGATGTTGTTATACTTCATTTTACCCATTTCAAACATTATTGTTTAATTTTTCCAATATGTGCGCATCAAGGCACAGGCCATCCAAAAGCAGAATACTGCCCCCCACGTTTTGTCTCGTGGGGGTTATGATTATTTGGAGCAGAAGCTCCTGGCGGAGAAGACCAAGAAGAAGATGCAGGAAGCTGCACAGTCAGGAAGCGTTAATGGCATCATCGACCCTCCATCCCTGGTCAGACGCCACGTGAAGTGGAAGATGGCCCGCACGAAGAAGACAGGGGAGATGACGACTGAGGCCGCAAAGGAAATCGCTGAGAAGATTGTAAGTCATTTTCAACTAACCATTTCAATTATGTTTGAATATTTTGAGAATGCCATGTACCACTGTGTGTTTTTTGTGCAGGATTCGTTTGAGGAGCAGGCCACACAGGGATCGTTCGTCCCCCATGGACGTCAGGATGTTCTGGCCGCTGCTATTGGACGTCCAGAGCACCCTGGATGTGTCCGTGCTGTTGGAGCCGGTGTCACCATCAAGCAATACTTTGGATCGGCTCCATGGACGTCCCACAGTGCTTCCTCCCTGCCTCCTGACGAATTACAACAGCTGACTCAGCAGATCAGGGACCAGCTAGAGGAGTCCATCACAAAGAAAGTGACGAGGCAGGTCATGGCATCCTTCAGCCAGCTTTAGTCATAGATGCAATCTCAGGGACCTCCTGAGCCTCTGGTTGGTCCTGGTCCCTCTGGTCCTTGGGTGAGCACAAAGGGGAGTTGTGTTGATCCCTCAGGAAACGATCCTGAGACGGGTGACTCTGACAGGTGCGGCTTGTACATAGAAGCAGATCCTGCCCGCCTGGTTGCCATGGAGAGAGTTTATGAGGGATCCACTCTTATTCATAACACTCCTTTGTTGCCTAGCCAAGTAAAGGTGAGTGTGGACGAGGTTAAAGATGCACATGCTGCAGTTCCTGTACCCACTGCTGAGGTTTCCTTAGTGGGGCAGACACTTCACATCTTCCTTGCTTTGCCGACACATCTAATCAAGTCTTTATCAAACCAGGTACTTATTGTCCTTACTATATGTTTCTTCTTTTTAAATTAATTCATTAAGTGTGCCTCAAATTTGGCTATTTAACTTTGTTTCATGAACAGGTAGTTGTGTCTTCGCCAAAACCACCTCCGAAGCCCGATCCGGAGGTCGATCATCCACTTTATCTGATGACCATCCCAGAGCTTTTCTTGAGGCCTTATCAGGTTAGATGAGATGCCACCGTGTTTGGGGTCGTTAATCCAGATTTCCCCCTGTACATAAAGCACGAAGACCTCTCCGAAATCGCACACGGTGGTCAATGTCTCAGCATATCAGTGTTACAGTTGTGGATTCTGTAAGTCTTTATATAAAAGGCTTTTATTTACCTAAGTTATGGCTTTCAATTCATAAATATTTAACTTTGACTTAACATAAACAGGCATCTCACTGAAACATGTATGCGAGCGGGGAATTCTGATATCTATGGATTCCTCGAGCCTCAGTCCATTCAGAGGTCTGGGCAATCGCAGTTTGAATCTGAAAGTTACATAAAGAGTTGGATGCAGAGTTCACAACGCGATGTGTATCTTGGAGCCTACCTAAATGGCTAAGTCACAAAATAACAAAATTTAATTAATGTTTACTAATGTACTCACCCATTTTAGGTTCCACTGCAGCAGACATTGGCAGATGGTAGTCATCCTGCCCAAGGAACACTTAGTTGTTTGGTTTTGTTCATTGCATAACAGGCCAGACAACTACCTTAAGGGGATTATTAATAGGTTAGTGTTCTTTTCAATACATTTGCATTGTAATACCTCAACATACAACAACAATTTTTAATTGTTACTCATATGGAACAGTGCTATCAAGGGTCTTGATGATGCTCCACAGCCTAAATCAAAGGCTCATGCTAGGTGGATTGTCGTCAAGGTACGTCATTTACATAAAACTTCCACTTATATATATTTCTTTATGTGTCTGTACACTAGTTGTTTAATTAATATCCAAATTTCATTATGTATTTAGTGTAATAGACAAAAAGGAACTACTGAGTGCGGCTACTATGTGATACACTGGATGTCCACCATCATTTTAGGAAGTTTTAGAAATAATTGGGAAGCGGTAAGTTTATTTCAAACAAAATCAATTTATTTATAATTTGTATTACATTATTAACTTAATATGATTTATTTAATCATGCAGTATTTTAACGACCCTAGACCATTGGAGCCTGAGAGATTAAAAGCATTGCAGATCCAGTGGGCGCAGTTTTATCTCCGAGTTAGAGATCAGGCCTAGGATTTAGGGAAATGTTTTAACATTTTTGACATTTTTTACATTTTC
Organism: Glycine soja; assembly: GCF_004193775.1. Taxonomy (NCBI): domain Eukaryota; kingdom Viridiplantae; phylum Streptophyta; class Magnoliopsida; order Fabales; family Fabaceae; genus Glycine; species Glycine soja. The sequence goes on along the minus strand of NC_041008.1, from coordinate 32,205,486 downwards.
TATGTAACATGAACATTGAATTCATTTGTTGATTGTTCTTTATAATATATAAATTTGCTATTTGATGTTTATTATCATTAAAACTGCTTGAAAGCAGAATAAAATGTTTCTTTGCTGTGAATTGGGTCTCCTGAAATTGCATTTGACAGGTACAATTTTGGGTTTAGTATATAAACAGAAAGTGTATATAAAAAAAATATATTTGAAAACAACATCGGTTATTAACAAAAACCGATGTTAATATCATAACCAACATCGGTTATAATACAAAATCGATGTTAACGTTTGTATATTAACATCGGTTTTTTGGGAATAACCGATGTCGGCGTTTGTATTTTAACATCGGTTATCTGTAGATAACCGATGTAAACTAGTGTACATTAACATCGGTTAATTATAATTAACCGATGTGAATATTTGAATATTAACATCGGTTATTTATAATTAACCGATGTTATACACAAAGAACTACACCAAATAAGTGTATGCATCATCAACGTTGACATCGGTTTTCTAGAAAAACCGATGTTAATGGTATATATTAACATCGGTTTTTCTCGAAAACCGATGTTAAACTAACATATTAACATCAGTTTTACTGGAAAACCGATGTCAACGTTCATCATGCGTACACTTTTTTTGCTGTTGTTCATTGTGTTTGACATCGGTTATTTAGAGAACCGATGTTGTCATATGTATGTTAACATCGGTTATCCAAAATCGATGTTAACATTCATGCATTCAACATCGTCACTTTCAACATCGGTTTTAAAACCGATGTAGAATGTTCTAAATAACCGATGTTGAAAGTGTATTTTCTAATAATGATGTATTGTACATAGATGCTCTTACCTATCAATTCTATTATCCCCAGTGCTCCTTTGTAAATCAAAATTTCACTTTATATCTTCTTCTATGATTCTTCTCGATTTATTTCCTATTCTTTAGGTGAAAATTGTAGGATGTGCAAAACATTTTTAATTGTTTTAAATTTGAATTTAATTCTCATATGCATGTTTGAATGGTGCAGGACGTTGGCAGCTTGTAGGTGAATTCATGGTATAATTGGTTGTCAATATAAAATATAATAGTTTCTTTAATACAAAAGGATATTTTAATAATATAACATATATTTCTAAGAAAAAATAATGTGAACCAAACATATATTTTAAATATTCTTAAATTTATAAAAAAAATATCAATAGTTAATCAAATATATTTTTCTTAAAATATGCAGGAATTTCATCCAACAATATTATGTAAAACAAACACCTCCTAGGTCGTTTGATGAAACATAAAAGTAAAATTTTGTTATTCTAGTGTTGGTGTGGCTATGGTAGTTCTCAAGTACCATTTGTGGGAGAATTATATAATTTATGAGGAAGACTAACGTTTTTTTTTTCTTTCTTTTTTGAACTCTCTTGAGTGACATGTAAACATATATGACTTTTTGTTGGAGGAATTTTGGTACTCCAAATTAAATGGGGGTGGACACACAGGGTTGTTCAACAATCTCTACCGAGCAACAACATTATTAAACACATTTATAGATACTTCAACACACAAGTTAGTATATATGATGAGTAATGAGGCTTGGATAATGTATCAGTAAACATTAAATGCCTTATATGTCTGTAAATAGTTAGTAAATTAGTTATTGTGAAGGCTCAATGTCAATTTAGTAGCCCGTAGAAGGGAGTTGAGTCTTTTAATTAAGTTGATACAACATCTATAATGGTTCCAATTGCAATTTTTTTACTCATACTTATGAATGAATGGATAAGTATGTCATGTTTTGTTTATGACCTGTGTCATTTCTTAGTAGAGCTAGGATAGAGAACTTTTATAGTTACCATGAATTCTAATATGAACAATTTGGCTTTGCTGCCCCTGAATTTTGGATTTATTAAGTATACTTTCTACCATTGCCCGAACAGAAAGTATTTAGACCTTGTCAGTGGTCATGTCTGCTTAATTTGTCTATTATGCAATTTTATGCACATTGGATTTCTATTTTAAAAAGATAAAGAAACTGAACATAGAAAAACGAGGAAACCAGTTTATATGATTCTATTTATTTCTTATGAAATGAGTTAGAATTCATTTGAGTTGGGTAATACGGATTTATATTTTAGTTTGCGTTAATACTCCTGAGTCCTGTCAGTATAATCTAATAACCAAATCAAATATTTCTTATGTACGGGAAATTTTGCAAACTCATTTTTCTAGTTTCACTAAAATCCATTCTCTTATTTTTTAATTCATCATCAAAGTCTTCCTATTTTTCAAAATTTATTATTTGAGTGCCTAGAGAAAAAAATTGAATGTTGACTGTTAGCTTAAAACATTGACGGCTATGTATTCGCATATAATTGGTTGTTTAAAAGGTATTTATATGTTTAGAAAATATCATTATTGGTAACTAAAGTGATTAATTATTTACATTATTTTCAATTTACTCTCATCAGTAATTAGGTAACTAATAATTATCTCAGAAATAGTTATCCCAACCCCAATACGTAAACATCATCCACCCATAATCCCTAACCTTCACATTCACTATTAGAAAATATAATTTCAACATCGGTTATTTAGAACATTCTACATCAGTTCTAAAATCGATGTTGAAAGTGACGATGTTGAATGTATGAATGTTAACATCGGTTTTGGAGAACCGATGTTAACATATATATGACAACATCGGTTCTCTAAATACCCGATGTTAAACACAATGAACAACAGCAAAAAAAGTGTACGCATGATGAACGTTGACATCGGTTTTCCAGTAAAACCGATGTTAATATGTTAGTTTAACATCGGTTTTCTAAAAAAACCGATGTTAATATATGCCCTTAACATCGGTTTTGCTAGAAAACCGATGTCAACGTTGATGATGCATACACTTATTTGGTGTAATTCTTTGTGTATAACATCAGTTAATTATAAATAACCGATGTCAATATTCAAATATTCACATCGGTTATTTATAATTAACCGATGTTAATGTACAATAGTTGACATTGGTTATCTACAGATAACCGATGTTAAAATACAAACGCTGACATCGGTTATACACAAAAAACCGATGTTAATATACAAACGTTAACATCGGTTTTCTATTATAACCGATGTTGGTTATGATATTAACATTGGTTTTTGTTAATAACCAATGTTGTTTTCAAGTATTTTTTTATATATATTTTTTGTTTTTACAGTAAACCCAAAATTGTACCTGTTAAATGCAATTTCAGGAGGCCCAATTCACAACAAATAAACATTTTATTCTGCTTTCAAGTAGTTTTAATGATAATAAACATCAAATAATTGATTTATATATTATAAAGAACAATCAACAAATGAATTCAATGTTCATGTTACATAGAAAATGTAAAAAAATGTCAAAAATGTTAAAAAATTTCCCTAAATCCTAGGCCTGATCTCTAACTCGGAGATAAAACTGTGCCCACTGGATCCGCAATGCTTTTAATCTCTCAGGCTCTAATGGTCTAGGATCGTTAATATACTGCATGATGAAATAAATCATATTAAGTTAATAATGTAATACAAATTATAAATAAATCGATTTTCTTTGAAATAAACTTACCGCTTCCCAATTATTTCTAAAAGTTCCTAAAATGATGGTGGACATCCAGTGTATCACATAGTAGCCGCACTCAGTAGTTCCTTTTTGTCTATTACACTAAATACATAATGAAATTTGGATATTAATTAAACAACTAGTGTACAAACACATAAAGAAATATATATAAGTGGAAGTTTTATGTAAATGACGTACCTTGACGACAATCCACCTAGCAGGAGCCTTTGATTTAGGCTGTGGAGCATCATCAAGACCCTTGATAGCACTGTTCCATATGAGTAACAATTAAAAACTGTTGTTGTACGTTGAGGTATTACAATGCAAATGTATTGAAAAGAACACTAACCTATTAATAATCCCCTTAAGGTAGTTGTCTGGCCTGTTATGCAATGAATAAAACCAGACAACTAAGTGTTCCTTGGGCAGGATGACCACCATCTGCTAGTGTCCGCTGCAGTGGAACCTAAAATGGGTTAGTACATTAGTAAACATTAATTAAATTTTGTTATTTTGTGACTTAGCCATTTAGGTAGGCTCCAAGATACATCGCGTTGTGAACTCTGCATCCAACTCTTTATGTAACTTTCAGATTCAAACTGCGATTGCCCATACCTCTGAATGGACTGAGGCTCGAGGAATCCATAGATATCAGAATTCCCCGCTCGCATACATGTTTCAGTGAGATGCCTGTTTATGTTAAGTCAAATTTAAATATTTATGAATTGAAAGCCATAACTTAGGTAAATAAAAGCCTTTTATATAAAGACTTACAGAATCCACAACTGTAACACTGATATGCTGAGACATTGACCACCGTGTGCGATTTCGGAGAGGTCTTCGTGCTTTATGTACAGGGAGGAATCTAGATTAGCTGACATGGAAGTTGAGGAGGTTAGGTCTGTTGGGAGATGCTTCACTTGGTGTAGACCCAATGGATCTGTCATGAGTAAATTGGATAGATTTCTATTGTCTGATGAATGGTTGTCCCAATGGCCAGATACTACACAATTTGTTCTGGACAGAGACTTTTCATATCACTGCCCCATCCTCTTGAGGTCTTCAATCATTGATTGGGGGCCCAAACCTCTCAAGGTAATGGATTGGTGGTTGAAGGACAAAGGCTTTCAGAATATGGTGGCTCATAGCTGGGGTAATTATCATCCTAATGGCTGGGGTGGTTATGTTCTCAAACAAAAATTAAAGTTCCTCAAACACTGCATAAGACAGTGGAGCTCACAGAATGGGTCTGTTACTGCAAGAAAAATCAATGATCTAAAAAAGCAGATAAATGACATGGAGGCAGGTATTAATGCCTCAACAATATCCCAAACTCAGGCAGACCTCAAGAAATCACTGCAGGAGCAGCTATGGAGTGCAGCCCTTGCCTATGAATCTATGTTGAGGCAAAAATCCAGAGTGAAGTGGTTAAGAGAAGGGGATAGAAATTCATCCTATTTCCACAGAATCATCAATCATAGAAGGAGGGTTAATGCTCTTCAAGGTCTGTGTATTGATGGAGGATGGATCCATGACCCTAACAGTGTCAAGATTGCAGTTCTTCAGCACTTTAAAGAAAGATTCTCAGAGCAGAATCCTTGCAGACCAACCTTGGAAGGGATCCAGTTCTCTTCCCTTGATGAAAGGCAGAAGGAAAGCCTTGTTGATAGATTCACTGAGCTGGAAATCAAGTCTGCAGTTTGGGCTTGCGGGGGAGATAAAAGTCCTGGCTCGGATGGTTTGAATTTCAATTTCATCAAACAGTTTTGGGAAACTCTAAAACCTGATTTTATCAGATTCTTTGATGAATCCTTCATTAATGGCAGATTCCCCAAAGGAAGTAATGCATCCTTTATAGCCCTCATCCCCAAAACCAATAGCCCTCAATCTCTTAATGACTATAGACCCATCTCTCTCATAGGGTGTGTCTACAAAATAATGTCCAAAGTCCTGGCTAATAAGCTGGCTCTTGTGCTGCCTCACTTAATTGATGAAAGGCAAACTGCTTTTCTCAAAGGCAGACATATCCTCCATGGTGTAATGATAGCTAATGAGGTCTTAGCTGAAGCTAAATTAAAAAATAATCCCTGCATGGTTTTCAAAGTTGAATTTGAAAAAGCTTATGACTCGGTTTCTTGGGGATTCCTAAACTATATGATGATGAGGATGAGATTTTGTGAAAGATGGAGAAAATGGATCCTTGGATGCCTTTCTAGTGCAACTATATCAATTTCGATCAATGGCAACTCTACTAGAGAATTTGTGCTTGAGAGGGGACTGAGGCAAGGAGATCCCCTTGCACCTTTCCTATTTAATATAGCAGCTGAGGGACTCACTAGTTTGATGAGGACAGCTGTCTCCAAAAACCTTTTCAGCAGCTATAAAGTGGGGAGGCAAAAGGAGGAGATTAACATCTTGCAGTATGCAGATGATACATTGTTTTTTGGAACTGCAACTACATCTAATGTTAGAGTCATGAAATCTATCCTCACAATTTTCGAGTTGGTTTCAGGACTCAAGATTAACTATGCTAAAAGCCAATTTGGGTGCTTGGGTAAATCTTTGGACTGGTGCAGGGAAGCAGCTAGCTACCTTAATTGTGCAAGGAAGAAATGTCTTAGGGATCTTTGTTGTATGGGTTCTCATCTTATGAGATATTTTTTGCAGTTGGGGTAGGCAGAATATGCCTTTGTAATTATATATCATTTTCAGTACATCTAGTACTGAAGTTTTATTAATACTATCAAATTTTTGCAGTGCAAAAAAAAAAAAATCATGCAAGCATATTTGAAAACTTAAAATACGAATAACTCAAGTTAAAATCAATTCATTTTTTACAACTGTGAACAAATTAACTAAGGTACAGTAGGCAAATTTGTTTTCACTAATATTAGTAGGTCATCACCACTGTAGTAGAATTTAAGTTAAAATTAGATAAGTACCTTATGAAGAGGCCAGCTACCTTGTCACAGCTAACAAGTCAGAACTGAACAAATTTCTGCATGTATATTTGAACAATTTGTTATCAAACTTGTGTGTGTGTGTTTGTATGATGAGTGTGTGTGTGTGTGTCATCAGTGTGTTTCTATCATACGTGTGTGTGTGTGTGTGTGTCATTAGGGTTTGTGTGTGTGTGTGTGTGTGTTTCATGACCAATTTTTCTTACTGGAAATTCAGTGGCAGTGTATTGCTTAGGCTTCCGTCGAAATGAAAGGAAAATCAAGGAGTCTAACAGAACAACTTCAGTCTTCACTCTTCACTAGTTGAACACAAATAAAAAAAAATTAAACTACTTCAAGGATAAATAAAAGGTTCAGAAGCAGCAGACCTAGATTGTCTAAGCTATTTTATAATGGGCAGGTATAGTTACAATGATGATGAAATGAACTATAGAAAAAAAAGTATAAAATACAGAAGAATAAAAAACAATTAAGGGCAAAACTCAAAAGCTTTTAGCCATGCTGGTTGGAATTTAATCAATGAATCAATCATGTCACTGAAATTTGAAACATAAATGAACTTCTCCCTTACTATCATTCTCTTTCTCTATTTTTTCTCTCTCTCTAGCTGCCTTGTTATGTTATATATCTATCTACATATACAAATGATACTCTCTTTTTACTTCATGGTGAATAATTAACCTACCTAGGTCTAGAATGAGGGACTGAAAGTTCCAAGAGAAGAGTTTGAATCCAGAGAATATCAGTTGTGGCAGCAACTAAACTTCTATATTTTGCTACATGGGCCACTTCTATATCAGTTGTGGCTTTGTATCTATTGATATTGCCATCAGAATTAATAATGATCAAGCAAAAAAGAGAAAAGATGTTATTTCATATACATTGACCTAAAGATTGATCTACTAACCGGTGTGCTTAAGGACCATACACACTACATTGGTTAAAAGAAAATGTTGCATAGTGGTTAAAACTTGCTTGTTGTAGCCTAAACCAGTTTAGCATATTGTTCTCAAATTACTGGTTTCATAACTATGCTACTGGCTTGTGTAGCATAGTGGTTAAAACTTGCTTCTTATAGCCTAAACCAGTTTAAGTATCCTATTTTCAAATTACTGGTTTCAATTTTCTACACAAGCTACATACAAAAATTCTTAGGATCACTTCACAAACAAAAATATGCATAAAAAGCAATCATTGGAACTATCTTAACTTTTAGACCAAAATACTGACATTGTGTTGGATTAAAAGAACGGGCTGATAAAAGAATCCTAACTAAACTGGGAAAGAAGAGCATAAGAAAACAAATGAAATGACACTCAAACCAAATAATGATAAAGTTATCATTAAAAAATGCACACAAAGGGAGAGAGGGGTAAGGAAGTGAGATTCTGGTAACACAATCTGCCTCTACACCAAAGCAAACCAAGTAGGCAAGTATCATAATTTACATATCAATACCATAGAACTAACATAATAGTCTCCAGTCAAAATGTTTAATCATTTAGGGTAACAATGGTCTGTGAAAGAGATAGAACGACCAATATTAATATAAACTCCAATAATAGGTGTGAACTCTTAAATTTTATAAGTCCAAGCAGAACTTAAATATGAGGGACTGAATTAATAATCATCATGCAAAAAAGAAAAAAGAAATGAGAAAAAAGAGAGCATGAGGGAGAACAATACAAAAAAGGCAACTAAGTCATCAAGTGGAATCAAATAAAACAACATGGTTGCTAAGATTAACAAAATCAGTGATACAGAAGTGGAATCTAGCCCTATGAAGCCAGAAAGATCACGTAAATCAAATTTCAGTGAAGGAAGTAGCGGCTTCAAGAGCTTGTTGGCCATGGGCTCATTTTGAAGGATTATCGGCCGCAATTCAGGGAAAATTACAAATGAAAAGCAATGATAACAAGAAGCATGACATGAGGACATTTAGTCAATGACTTTGCAATTTCTTTAGGATGTTTTATCAAGGAATCTATGGAAACAGAAGATTTTCTCATTGGTGTCAAAGTAGTAAGACAATGTATGTTCAAGTTTGTTTTCAATCGTGTGATCCATACCCAAAATATGAAACACTAAGTTGGATCATCATTTGTGAGAAAGTGTGGAATGCAAATATGAAACACAATATCAAGTACAAATGAAACACTAAGAGACACGGGAAGATTTCATGAGTTTCCAATGTCGAGCTAAGTTACCAAAATTTTCAACAAATGATAATTTTGATGTCTCCATTCAGTAGAAGGGTACTGGCATAATATAAGAGGCATGGGAAGTTCTGGCAGCAACTTTCCTTCACATTCCAAAAGTCTACGAGCCTTACATCACTGAACAAAGAGTTGTACAGTAGTTGAAAGCTAGGAACAAAGATAACTATTGTGACTATGCTTTGATGGGGGGTGTACTAATTTTGTTCATAGTTACACTCATAGATCTACGAACAGTAGCTAATGAACTAGCTAGACTAGATTTGTTGTCAAGGAATACAAGTCTCGTCCTTGGTTTTGGATGATGTTTTTGCCTTTACAAAAGAAATCATTTATTCATTATGATCCAAATATACTTTTTTCAAGTGAACCAATTATGGATTTTACACAGATTATGAACAGAAAAGGAATAAGATAATATTCTCTAATGTAGATTTGGCTGAGAAATTTGGAGAATAATTTCTCTACTAATTTTTATCAATGGTCTACCAATCTTAGGGAGGGGTTTTTGTATCAATAGGGGACCAAAATAGGGTAAGAATGAGCTTTTAAAAATCATGATAGGGCCCGACAGTGGTTCCTATATAGACTAAATGTAGTCTGATTTGGAACCTAAAATAAACCTAAAATACAGAGTGCAATTCTCAGCCCTGAATTTTCAGTTTTTCAACATACCTATAACCATGATTCCACTTAAATTGTTACAAGAACACAATAAGGGTAAGGGAAACTTCACTAAGGAGAAGAAGCACAAAGTTGTCACGATGCTCAAGTTAAATATGAGATACCCTAGCCATGTTTAGTTCACTAAGTGTGCGATACATGAATGCAATCAAATATTTATACAGGATTAGACCAAACATACCTACGTGAGGTGGCGAAGGAGAAGAAGCACAAACTTCTGACGATGCTCGAGTGCGACGAACACGATGCTTGACCTTAGACAAAACGATGGTCAGATGGAGAACATACAGCTTCAAGGTAGATGGAGAACAAAGAGAGCAAGAAAGCTTAGATGGAGAAGAAGACAAAGAGAAGGAGAAGACAACGCGAAGGAGACGAAACATACCTAGGTATGGTGGCGAAGGAGAAGAAGCAGAGACTTGTGACGATGCTCGAGTGCGACGAAGACGATGCTCGAGTGCGACGAACACGATACTCAGATGCAGACAGGGACCTTTGAAGGTAGACGGAGATTAGAAGAAGAGAGCGCGAAAGCTTAGATGGAGAAGAAGACAGAGCGCCAGCTTCTTAGGGCTCACCATATTTTTTAAAATATAAGTTCAACATCGGTTTTTAAAAACCCGATGTTAATAAACATATGTTAACATCGGTTATTAAAAAACCGATGTTAACTAATAAATGTTAACATCGGTTCTCCAATAACCGATGTTAATGAACTTCGTTAACATCGGTTTTTCACAAAACCGATGTTAACGTATACACGGTATTTACAATTATGCCACCGCGCATAAGTTAACATCGATTTTTTTAACAACCGATGTTAACACACCAATGTTGAATCCACTTTTTGTAGTAGTGATTACAAAAAATTTCTAATTTCCAAAATCAGCAACATAAGCAACGAGAATGTGAGACCCATAAAATAAGTTAACAACAACGTTCAATTTTTTTCTCCGAGGACTCGGATAGTGAATTTTAAAAAATAGGAAGACTCCGATAGTGAATTAAAAAATAAGGGGATCGATTTAGTGAAATGAAAAAAAAATAGACAAACTCTTTTTATAATTAAGGCTAAATTTTAAAGGTTAAATATATTTTGGGTATATGTAAGATATTTTTTTCAGATTGTTATTTTTTTATTTTAGTATGTGCCATTTCTAAATTTTTGTATTTGGTACCTATTGTTACCCTTAAACAGATTGGGATGCCATGTAATCACTGGCATATCACAACCACATTATCCTTTAACAGATTTTGTTTAATTTCTCATTATTGTTTTTAGAGTTAGATAAGCCGATGCCAATTCTAATTTGACGCACGAACCAGCACTGTGTGATGCACTTCAGCTCATGCGACAAACACACCAGCATCCATTTTCTTCACTATCCATGGGTATTTTGCTTGTGTTGGTGAAGAAAATGGAAAGAGGAGATGATGAAGTTTAGTGAGCCAATCGAGACTAGATCTGGTAGTCAAATCCAAGGGTCACAAGGCTTATAGTAAATTTGAGTTCTTTTATGCTTAATTTTTATGTTCTCTTCCTTCGTTGTTTTTCAATTTTTTGAATTTGATGCGTGATTATGTTTAGATTTAGGAAATTGAATTGAGATTAAGAGTATAATTGATTAATCCAGTTATGATCACCCCAAATACAAGAATGAGCTTGAGTTAGGATAAATTAGAGAATGCGATAGTATTCTCAATTTTCACGAATACATATGAGATGATAATTTGTAATAATAGGAATAAAGGAATTAAACAAATAAATATGATTAATTTTGTTGGTTGTTATTTTTGTTCTGTTAGTTGATATTTTTGTTTAGAAAGCAAGTTCTTTTGGATTTTGATATTATAAATAGGAATGATTGTACAAAATTTGGGTTATGAGTAATACAATCAGATTATTGTGTATCCTCTATAATTCTCTTGTGAGGTTGAGAGTGAGTGTGTTGGAGGTGTGAGTTCCACCTTTGACATTGGTATCAATTAGCTTGGGACGTTTGGGACGATGGTGACAACGAAGGAACTTGAGACCTGCCTAGAATCATTTGAGCAGACATTTACAGAGGCACAAAAATCAACCAAGAAAACATTAGATTCGCTGCAGAAAATGTTGGAGAGTCTCGTTTCATCCATAGCATCCTTGAATGGCGAAAAGAAAATCTTGACCGATGAAGACAACGATATAGATACTCTAGATTCTGGTCAATCAATAGTAGAACGCGTGCAAATTCAATTCCCTATGTTTGATGGAGCATACTTTCGAGATTGGAGAGCAAAAACGAAGCAATTTTTTGAATTAGAGGCTACATTGATAGCACATTGTGGGCGGCTACTACTTTTATCCATGGATGGCAAAGCCTTCTCATGGCAAAGACATTACATACAACAACCTAGCTTCAAGGACAAATCGTGGAAACAAATTTTACAAAATGTGGCATATCAATTTGATGACAATGCATTTGATGATCCTGTATCGGAGTTATCGAGATTGAAACAAGAAGGAGATTTGGGTGAATATTTGGAAGCATTTGATTCTCTGTTGGCTCGTGTAGGGGTGTCTGAATCCATGGCATTAAGTTTTTCTTTTGTCAGGACTGAAAACAGAGTTGGAAAAATCAGTAAGGGTCCACAAACAGTAGTCTCTGCAAGAAGCCGTACATATTGCAAGATTGAAAGAAGAAATTCTAAAAGAATTGGAAAAGAAGATGCATCAAAAAAGAGATGGCAATCTTGAACCTAAAACAAGATTTGCAAGGTTGTGGTTAGTACCTGTTAATTCACAAAGGAGCCAGTCCATCACGAGTCTGCAACATAATTATCATACGGGTTCAACGTCATCACCAGTAATGACAAATTCTAAGGGTAACTCATCGACTTCTATTTCTAGGAAGGAAGTTAGTGACAGGATTGCTAAAGGATTGTGTAGGTTCTGTGGGGATAAGTGGGATAAAAATCATAGGACGAAATGTAAAGTTTGGGGTAAGCTAAATGCTATCTTCTCTGCTCAAGATGAAATAAATGCTGAGATGATGCAGAATAATGATTGTGAAGATGAAAAAGCAATAATAGATGGCAGTATAGATATGATTCAAGATGTAGATGTCCACATCTCCCTTAATGCTTTACTAGGCATAGCAAGTGGCAGTACCTTACAACTTAATGGGTTGATAAAAAAGCAGAAAGTGCCATTTTTGATGGACACACAGGGAGTACGCATAATTTTATTAGTGACAAGTGGGTAAAGTTGCTTGGGCTGAAAACTTAGTTTGTCAAGGATTTTCCGGTAACGGTTGCTTCAGATAAAAAACTGTTGATTACTAGGAAGTGTGAGCAAATAACATGGAAATTCAATGTTTGTGCATTCACAGCGGACTTCTTAATATTGCCTAGCAACAACTTTGGGATCATCTTAGGCATGTAGTGGTTCAGGACACTTGGCGAAATATGCTGGAACTGTGCAACTCTTACAATGAGATTTCAACATCAATGCCAGGAAGTGACATTGCAAGGAGAGAAACCTTGTGCAGAAGTTCATGAATTGACTGGGAAGCTCAAGTTGGTACAAGGTAATTGCATGTTTTTTTTATGGTTCAATTTTTCTTAGTGTTACAAATACAGTGGAGCAAGACACACTAATAGCAGAACAACAACATGAGCTCACAACAATTCTATAGCAATTTCAACAGTTATTTGTGGTACCTACACACCTGCCACCTAAGAGGAAATGTGATCACAAGATCAATCTGATCAATGACATACCAGTCTGCTCGAAAGCCTATAGATATCCACATGTCCAAAAAGAAGAAATTGAAAAACAAGTGCATTATTTATTGGCAACATGATTTATAAGGGAAAGTACTAGTTCTTATGCTTCTCCACTGGTGTTGGTAAAAAAGAAGGATGGCTCTTGGAGGTGTTGCACAAATTTTATGAAACTTAATGCATTTATCATAAAAAATAAGTTTCTTATGCCACTAATAGAGGAATTGCTGGATGAATTAAATGGGGCATGTTATTTTTCTAAATTAGATCTTAGAAGTGGGTATGATGAAGTAAGAATGGCCGACGAGTATATACGTAAGACAACATTTAGAATGCACAATGGACATTATGAGTGGGTTGTGTTGCCCTTCAGTTTGTGTAATGCCCCGACCACATTCCAATCACTCATGAATGATATCTTTAGAAGCTATTTAAGGAAGTTTATCTTAGTATTCTTTGATGACATCCTAGTTTATAATAAGACTTGGAATGATCATGTGGAATGTTTGACGATAACATTACAAATACTAGAGGAAAATGACTTGCTGGTCAACTATAAAAAATGTAGTTTTGGGAAAAAGAAAATAGTATATTTGGGCCATGTGATTTCAATTCAAGGGGTACAACCAGACAAAGACAAAATTTAAGCAATTCAACAGTGGCCAACACCAACAATAGCTAAAGAACTAAGAGGATTTCTTGGACTCTCTGGATATTACAAAAGGTTCATATGGAATTATGGAAAGATTTTAGCCCCACTAATAGAATTTCTTAAAAAAGAGAAGGCATTCAAGTGGACTGAAGCAACGACAACTGCATTTCAGAGCCTTAAACAGGTGCTCATGTCTGCACCAGTGTTGAGGTTGCCAGACTTCAAACAAACCTTCACCATTGAGACTGATGCATCTGGAGGAGGCATTGGGGTTGTTCTACTGCAAAATGGACATCCTATTGATTACATCAGCAAGGAAATGGGACCTAAGTACAAGTTGTTGTCCGCTTATGAGAAGGAGTTTTATGTAGTTTTGTTTGCAGTAAAAAAATAGCAACACTACTTATGGGGACAACATTTCATCATAAAGACATATCAAAAAGCTCTTTAGCATTTATTATTGCAGCCTCTGACTACTTTGATGCAAAATTGGGGTCTACAGAAACTTATGGGCTTAGATTTCAGCATAGAATATAAAAAAGGGAAGTAGAATTTGGTGGCAGATGCATTGTCGAGGGTTGGACATAATGCAAGTATAGCGGCAATATTACACTTTTCATCTTATTTAATGACTAAAGCTATTGAGTCTTGGAAGGCAGATTCAAAATTACAGAAATTGGTGGATAAGATAAGACTTACACAACAACCCCATAAGCATTTCACTTTTGATGGTACATTGTTGAAAAGAAAAGGTAAAGTGGTCATAGGGGCTCAACAGGACTTAAGAAACAAAATATTAAGTCATTTTCATGATTCACCTATTGGAGGACATTCGGGAACTGAACTCACTTACCAAAGGATTAAGGAGAAATTTTATTGGAAAGGATTACAAAGGGAGGTAAAGAAGTGGATTAGGGAATGCACCACATGTCAAAGATTCAAATCAATAAATCAGTTACCTGCAGGGCTTCTTCAACCCCTACCTATATTGGATAAAGCATGGAAGTCAATATCTATGGATTTCATCACATGTTTGCCGAAGTCTCATGGGATGAGTGTCATTTTAGTAGTGGTAGAAAGATTTACTAAATATGCCCATTTCATAGCTTTAAGACATCCATTAAGTGCAGCAGAAGTAGCAGAATTATTCATGAACACAGTTGTGAGATTGCATGGATAGCCAAAGGAAATCATTTCAGACAAAGATACAATTTTTTTAAGCACTTTCTGGACAGGTTTAATGCAGTCACATGGTGTTAAATTGTTAAGATCCCGAGCCTTCCATCCATAAACTAATGGATAGACTGAGAATCTCAATAAATCCCTAGAAGCTTATTTGAGATGTGCTACAGGAAATATGCCCAAAAAGTGGACAAATCATTTAGCAATGGCATAACTATGGTATAATACCAAGTTTCATATAGCCACCCAAATGACACCTTTTGAGGCCTTATATGGATATGTCACTACAAGTCCTAATTTGTTAGACAAGGGAGAAACTCTAATTGAGGCAGTAGATTACATTGTGAAGACAAGAGAGCAGATTGGAAGAATGTTGCAAGAAAATTTCAGTAAAGCTCAAGAGAGAATGAAGATGTATGCAGACAAGAAGAGGATAGACAAATAATTTAATTCTGGAGATCTTGTGTACTTGAAGATTCAATCATACAAGCAACACTCCTTGGAAAATACATACTTTCACAAGCTATCAGCGAGGTATTATGGTCCCTACAAGGTTATTGAAATGATAGGGAAGATAGCATACATATTGGACCTTCCAGCAGACACCAGGATTCACAATGTATTCCATGTGTCATTATTAAAAAAGCGTCATGGTGACCATGTAGTTTTAGAACAATTACAAAGATTCAATGAAGATGGAGACTTAATGATCAGACCAATGGCCATATTGGATAGAAGAGTGAAAAAGAAGAGAAATAAAGCCATTACTGAAGTATTAGTGCAGTGGGAACAAACCAACCCCGAGGATGCAACATGGAAAGAATTACATGAGGTGCAAAGACAATATCCAGATTTTGAGTGGAGAGCCGTGTAAAGGACTTGGGGACAAGTCCTAGTTTGACGGGGAGGGGAATTGTAATAATAGGAAGAAAGGAATTAAATAAATAAATAGGATTAATTTTGTTAGTTGTTATTTTTGTTTAGAAAGCAAGTTGTTTGGATTCTGATATTATAAATAGGAATGATTGTACATAATTTGGGTTATGAGTAATACAATCAAATTATTGTGTATCATCTACAATTTTCTTGTGAGGTTGAGAGTGAGTGTGTTGGAGGTATGAGTTCCACCTTTGACATAATTTGATGAACTCATATTGGATTGCATGATCATATATTCGTCCTTCATTTTTGGAACCGTGTTAATTTAATAAAAAACATTGAATCTTAGGGTTAATTTTTTCTCTACATCGTTATTAATTGTGTTGTTTTGTTCTTGTTTTTAATTATGCAATTAAACAAAAATCTCCCTTTGTTTTTGAATTAGGAATATGAGTAATTGATGAACTTGTATGGAAGCAATGACTTCCAAGATTATTTTGATGATGCCAAAGAATCAAGAGTTAAGCAAGTTCCAAAGAATCAGGAGTCAGAAAGCTTCAAGAATCAAGTTTCAAGATTCAAGATTCAAGAACAATCAAGTTTCAAGAATCAAGATTCAAGAACAATCAAGATCAAGATTCAAGATTCAAGATTCAAGAATCAAGAGAAGACTCAATCAAGATAAGTACTAAAAAAGTTTTTCAAAATATTGAGTAGCACAAAATTTTTTCATAAAATCTTTTACCAAAGAGTTTTACTCTCTGGTAATCGATTACCAGAAGGTAGTAATCAATTATCAGTAGCCAACATTGTTTTCAAAACTGATTTACAAAGTTGTAATCGATTACCATGAGCATGTAATCGATTACCAATGTTTTAAAATGTTAGATTTCAAATTTCATGAGTTACAACTAGTGATAAAACATTTTCAAATCATTTTAAACTTGTGTAATCGATTACACAATACTTGTAATCAATTATCAGAGTTTCTAAACGTTTTGATTTTCAAATTTTAACATGAAGAGTCACATTTGTTGATGTGTAATTGCTTACACCTTGATGGTAATCGATTATCAGTAACTGATTTCAAAAAATAAATTATCAAAAGTCACAATTCTTAAAGTGACTTATTTCTGAAGAGTTTTTCAAAAGTCATAACTTTTAAAGTAACTAGTTTTCAAAAAGAGTCACAACTTTTAAAAGGTGACTAGTTTTAAAGAAATTGCCAAAAGTCACAAACTTTAACTTGAGTCATCAAATGATTATAAATATGTGACCATGGCACGCATTTCAAAAACTAAGACTGATTCCTTTCATTCTAAAAGATTGATTTCTTTTTATGATCAACAGATTTCTTTCATAGATTTTTTGTTCAATACTTTCTCTTCCAAGAAAAGTTCATTGTTCAAAAACTTGTGCTACTATTCTTCTTCATTCACTTCTTTCTCTTGTCAAAAGATTCAAAGGACTAACCACCTGAGAATTCTTTTGTTTCTTCTCTTCTCCCTCTTGAAAAAAGATTTCAAATGACTAACTGCCTGAGATATCTTCTATTTCTTACAAAAGATTTCAAAGGACTAACTGCATGAGATGTCTTTTTCCCTTTCCCTTTATACAAAAGATTTCAAAGGACTAACCGTCGGAGATATCTTTTGTATCCCCCTCACAGAGAATTCAAGGGACTAACTGCCTAAGAATTCTTTGTCCTAACACATTGGAGGGTACATCCTTTGTGGTACAAGTAGATGGTACATCTACTTGGGTTGTTATATTGAGAACAAGAGAGGGTACATCTCTTGTGGATTAGTTCAAGTGGAGGGTACATCCACTTGGTTGTTCAAAGAGAACAAGGGAGGGTACATCCCTTGTGGATCTTTGGCTTGTAAAGGATTTTACAAGGTTGAAAGAAATCTCAAGAACCGTTGGTTGCTTGAGGACTGGATGTAGGCATGGGTTGTTGCCGAACCAGTATAAATCTTGTGTTTGTCTTCTTCTTCCCTACACTCTTTAATTTCTGCTATGTACTTTTAATTGTAGCTTTTACTTTTGGTTAAGTTTTTGTTTCTGTTCTTTACTTTCTTAACTTAGTAGTAAAAGTCTAGTTAAATCTATTAACATTAAGAAGGATAAATTTTTTAATTAGTCAAGACACATTAATAATTAATTTAACCCCCCTCTTCTTAATTATTTCGAGACCACTTGATCCAACAACTTGTGTCTCCGAGAAATGGCCAAGAGGTGTGCCCTGGGGTGGAGCATTGAAGAGACGGGGGGAGCCATGGCCCCCCAAAATTTTTAAAACTGATATATATGTATTATATTTTCTAGTTATATGCATAAAATAAAGAAAAAAAACTGCATGCAAAGAAAAATTCCTGAAAAGGGTCCAAAGTAAACTTGCTGGAAACTTCTGATGTACATTTTCTTCTCCTTACTTACCTCCAGTACCATCTCGGGAAAAAACTAAAAAAACCCTTAAACAACGAAAACAAATTTTATAAATAATTCATCGACAAAAGATTTCATGAATTTATAAATTTAATCGTAAAAAATAATACACAAAACTCTTATATATTAAAAAGTTTACCAAAATAAAATTAATAATTTTTTTCCAGATTTTTTTAAAGTTATGGGGCTCCTCAAAATGGGAGCCTAGCTTGAGCCGTCGATCACGGTCCTGAGCCGTCAATCACCTTGTGCATATGTCCAAGACGACTTGAGTGTTAGAAAAATATGGGGGTTTTACTTTTGAACTACTCTAAATTGTATTGCTTCTTAGAGTTTCTATTTCCAACGGCCTTATATTGTTACAGTCTATATTTAATATATTGTTACAGTCTATTCTCCCGAACTGTATAACAAATCCATGTATCTACCTAACAATTCATCAAGATTCACAGTAGGCACACCACACAAATCGAGGAACTCCGATTTTATCATCATTATTTTCACTACATAATTGAACATCCCCATGAACATGATCGCTAGCTGGACAAAAACCTTTGATTGTACCAAAAGAATATGTATCCAGAAAGTGAAACCAAATGTGATAGAGTATACAAATACATTAAAGAACTAAACCAACTATCAAGTTTTGGACAGGCAAATGAATAAGATTCATATATGTTAACAATACTTAAGGCTTCTTTGTGCAGTCTTCACTATAAGTTGCAACAAGATTCCTATGGGGATGAAGACACTTATAATTTCCTTCTCAGTTCTCATGGACCTGCCATTAGCCAGAGTGAAATTTGTTAAATCATAAATTTAGATATCAAGAAAGAAACTTTAGTAGAAAAGAAGCATAGGAAGAACACGAGAAAATAAAATCTCATTTAACCACGCACTATACAGAGGTTGATCAACAGAGAATCAATGCACAACGTACCATGCTTCAATAAATCATAAAAAAGCACGTACCATTAGAAGTGGGCTGATTCCGGTTCTAGTTCAATATTTGCAAATTTATACAAAGAAGGTAAATATAAAAACCAAAGAAAGAAACGATAAGTCAAAAAATGTAATACAATAAAAAAAAAAGTTTAAATTCAGGAGTCTACAATCCCAGTGGAAAATGCTCTCATACTTCCCTTGCCAAGCTACGCCCAAAGCTACATTCGATGTCCGATTCTGCAGAAGCACCAATGTTGATGTGAAAAGAAAGCAACCAAAAAAAGAACAAAATTTTGAGAAAACAACTAGAGTAATGGGACTTTCAAGGAATAACATGAAGACAAAATAACATGTTGATGCACCATGCTCTCGCATACACCAAACGAGACCCTTCCTATTATTCAAGTACTTGGAGACATTAAGATCCCCAAAAGCATTTAATCCATGGAATGCAGGAATACAATATTGACAAATGACAACAGGGTATTAAGATGTTCCCTATAACTAGCAGAAAACATGTAAAACTTGTCATGAGGAAGAATACAAGCATAATCTCCACAATAAATCATGTTCCTACAATCCTAAGTCAATTAATAGATATGTGCCAGTGAGTTCTTTCGTTTTTCTGGATCCGTGGAATGAAAATGTTCTAAGTTGTTGATTGGATAAACTTCTTAATAAACACTTATAACAAGAAAAAAATCAAAGATAAAACCAGAAAAATTTCTCCCATAAACTCTTATAACAGTTTCTACTAACACATGGAAAAACATTCCCAATTGCTATTACCTACCTGGTTGCCCTTTTGTGCACTTGCTATGTTTTCATCTAGAAGTTCCAATAATGATCTATTAATTTCATTCTCTTCAACCATCTCCAGCAACGGCATTGAAGATAAATTAGAGTAAAAGTAACCTAAAAAGAAAACTAACAAACTTAAAAAAGGAAGCGAACATGAAATACAGTTCCTTTGACATCCTTTGATATTAAGATTTTGGTTAGGCTTGCCCTGGCTTTTATGAGTTCACCTCTCATCTTATTGTAGGCTTCTGCATTACAAGATAGGAGCAATGAGTGAGCTTATATCTTCGGGAAATTCCTACACTGTCATTTTTATATTTCTATTATTAATTATTACTAAGAAACCTGTTCCTTCTTGTATGGTTTTCTCTACGTGCTGAAGAAACATTCAGGGTAAAATTAACAGACACTAGCATGTTTTCTTCAATTCAAATATAAGGATCCAAAACAAAACTCGGAACCTGTGTTTTGTTCAGCGAATTGAAGCTGTCCTAACTCCAATTTGGGTTGCAAAAACATCTTCTCATCCAATCTGCAGAGTCAATTCAATCAGACATGCTAGAGTAAGTTAAATTAAAAGGAAGCAAAGGTTAAAAAGTAGGAACCACGGTCTCCTGAGCTTTAGTGTCAAGGAAGTATTCAATGAGCTCTTGCGGAGTATCAAGAACATCACGGAGTATTGAATGGAAAGGCTGAAATTAAAAAAAAAAAAATTGTTAATGGTGTCGCTAAGAAAGGGGGAAAGAAGTGAAGAAATAAGGAAGCCGGAACGCCGAAAAATGAAAGGGGGAAATTTAAATCAAACCTTTTTGAATGTGACGAGTTACCTACAGATTTTATCTTGTTTTACCTACGGATTCTATTACCGACGGACGGATAAATCCGTTGGTATTAAATCAATAAGTTTTAACTTACCAACTGAATTAAATCTGTGGGAAATATTGGTCAGTAATGTGTAAATTATAATTTATATCCGTCAATGGGAAAAATCCGACGCATTACATAATTTTTAAGAGATTACAAACTTTTATAAGTTGTAAATAAATTTAAAAAAAAGCTTACCCTTAAATTCAACAATTTATATACATGACTATTTTTTTTGGTAAGAAGTTCTTTTTATTATATATAAGTATAAGTACTATCTTAATTTAAACATTTTTAACTTAACTATATAATACTCCAATTGTTAAAACCAAACCTGTATGCCCCATTTTTTGCTTAATAGGAATTTATTCTTTTATTTGTTGTATGGATAATTTTGTAAGGAATTTGATTATTTCAATGTCGTCAATGATATTGAAAAAAAAAGAAAAACCTTAGAAATAGTTGTTTTGTGTACGAAAAATTAACCTTATTTCTGTTTAATTTTGTGCTTTTTGAATATTTTTTATTTGATATGTTGTTACTTCATGAAAGGACGTATGTGTCTAATTGTCTATGATTTTATGTAACTAAAATAATAAATAATTATGGGTTAACTTTCTAGAAAAAATGTTAGCAATTTAATTAGGAGATTACGTTAGTAATTAAAATAACTAAAATTAATAATTTGGGCTCATAACTTAATAAAGCATGGGCTGTCATAATTAATTGGGCCTTAGACATGATGGAGAAACATAGGAGAGAAGAAAAACTAGAAAAAAAGTTGTTCCATAATTAAGTCCCTCGTAGTAGCATCCGTCATAAGAACCCAGCACAAGAGATTGTCTAAGTCCGAAGCCACGATTACTTCATTTCATACAAAACTCCACTTTTTCATTTTTATGGCCTCGTTATTTAAGCTTACTGTTGTGCAGCCTACAATTACTTAGCAGCAGGGAGGCATAAATAGACATTTAGTTGTTCATCCACAAGAGAAAAGAAATGACATTTTTTTTTTGAAATTTTCATACTTCATATTTACCCAACCTGTTAAAAAATGCATTGGTCATCCAATGCATGCTCAAATTGTGGCTACATTCGAGCAAATGATTCCACAAGATCATTCTATGTGTCGCGTCTGTGGAGATTGTGCAACTAGCATTACTCTTAAATTAGGTACTTAAAAATACGACTTTCAACCACTACTAAAAAAATGTGCTTTTACGTCGCAAATTTAACGACGGTCCTAATAAAATCGTTTTAAAAATGAATGCAGTGACAATTTGGTAAATAAAAGATTACAAACAAAGACGGTGTCCAAAAAACCGTATTTGAATGAAGAATTCAAGGACGATTTTGATTATCACCGTCTTAGAATAGCATGTGTTGTGGCATATTTGTAATTTAGTCCAACAAATTTAAGACGGTTTTTTAATACCACCGTCGTTGAGTGAAAAAAAAAGTTTGAATTTCGACACCCTCATGCCCTCCACCCCTAACTCTTACGATGTTAGATCTCCTAGCCTGTCTTTCTCCCTCCTTCATTCCTCCCTTCGCCGCCACCCTTTCATCTCCTCTCCATACAATCTTGCAATTTCCAGCATAGTCGAAGCAAGGAACGAACCTAGCCCCACCACACCCTCCACATGTTTCCCTCTCAATCCCCCTCTCGACACGCGTCACATTTAATATCCTCTCAACCCACCCACGCATATCCCCTTCACGAAGACCCTCGGCAGTGCCACCCCTTCCCTGTCGACCAGCTCTTTCACCTCTTTCAGTAACACCCCGTGCAGCAACACGTCGCGCTCGTCGAGTACCACCCTGTGCCCGTCCAGCACGTCACACACGCAGTTGCAGTCCTCAAAGATGCTTGAAGGTGAATTCCTTCTCTTCCTTTTGTCTCTCTAGCCTGTCCCGAACTATGAACAAGACAGGTTTGAGGTCTTGGAGTGTTTTGCTAACCTCGTCCCAGGATTGGGGGCATCAGTGGCGTCGAGCATGTTGAGTTTATGGAGAATAAGGACGGGGATGGAGGGCTTATTATTGTCTTGGTGGAGAGGGGTGGTGTTGATGTCGAACACCGCTAAGCTTGTGGGTGCGGGATGGTAGGGGATCAGGAAGGAGGTGTTGACGAAGAATGTTTCCAAGAAGGCGAAGAAGATAAAGTGCTATTTACAAAATGAATACCAAAGCCTCAAATAATGTATTGGGTCATGACTCTTTTGGATTCACATTTTTTTTTATTATTGTTGTATATAGTTGTTTCATTGTCCCTAAGGTTTTGCTTCAATTTTGTTTAGATTCAAGCTGCCATGTCAAGGAAAAGGAAAAACACACGCAGAGGCTCAATTGTATTAAATTTGGTTTTGGTTCTCTTGCTTTAAGATTTGACTTCTCTAAGTCTGACAACATCAAAATATACAATGGAATTCATGGATGCTTATATCAAGTAGCTATTTGATTTTTTAAAATTTCTAAGTTTCTGATTATTAAAGCACTTGATCTCCTTGTAATCTTTTCATATATAATTTTTCATCTAAATAGTTTCATCTTATTTTATTTTAGTTTCTCTCTCAAGCTATAATTAGACCTGAGTTATGTATGCTAATGTAGACATATATTGCCCTTGCTCTCCAAATGACTGTTAATAATGTAGACAGAAGTAGCATATAGAACGGTGATACAAAGAGGAAGAAAACTAAGATTGATTCTTCTACATTGTGGTCAGAGGTAAGTAGAATCTTTGCACTTTTTTTTTTGTTTTGAATATTTGCATTTTTATAAATCTACCTGACTTTCTTGTATCTCTGATGTTCTCTAATTTCAATTTATTTTCTTTAAATAATTTTGCACATTTTGATTGCCATTAATGCCAATGATTTTCTTTGCTGATTTATCAAACAAATTTCTTGCCTCAAACAACCTGCCCAAACCATTTGTATTGCTGGTTCTTGGTCAGAATGGTTTGACTGGCCTTTCTGATCCAGTTTTTAAACTCTTCCACTGTATTGATGAATTGATATTTGATAATATCATAAATTAACTAGATTGTCTTTAGTCATGACTTGTCTAATATGATCCCCGCTTTTTTCTGATTAAATTTTCTTTTAAGCAGAATATCTTGGAGTTGACAATAGAGCATGTGCTCAACTGTTTTGAAAAACTATTTGGAGCAGATGACATCATGAAAAATCATGATGCGGATTCATGTAAGTTGCAGCCTACTAATAGAACAAATGAAAATCAAAATTTCACCCGAAGGAGTAGACTATCCCCTACAGATGCATGTCGCCCAAGTAATCGTGGTGAGTAAATACATATATGATATTGTTATCTGGGTCTGATAATGGGTTGTGTTGCTTTGACCATATGAGAATATCAGGCTTTAAACCCTTAATTATTATTAGTGGCAAAAATAAGATTTTAGACAGTGATATGCTACAGAAGGAGCAAACTATGCCAATTTGTTATTCTGAATTATAAGGATTTAAGTATCATCCCAATATCTACAAAAAGATGTAGATTATTTTAATTTGTAAAGGCTCAATTTGCATTTAAAATTCTATACGAGTTGTTTGAGAAGATTCCTCATTTTTGTGAATTAAGAACTATGGGTGTGTTTGATTTCTATTTTCAAAAACTATTTTTTAACTTTTAATATCATGAATCCCTGCAAAATCAAGACAACCATGTTTGTATCAGGATCCAGTCCCACCAAGCTTACTCCAAATGAGTCACACCCTTGAAGTAGGATCACAATACATAAGAAGAGGATGAGTCACACCCTTGAAGTAGGATCACAATACATAAGAAGAGGATGAGTCACACCCTTGTTTTTTGGCTTTAAAACATTGTTTTGGAAACAATTTCCTAAACTGAATAGATTTTGAATGAAAAATTAATTCCTGAATAGTGTGAAATTACTTTAGAAAATAGTTTTTAAAACCAAAAAGGTAGAAGGAAATTAAATAGATCCTAAATATTTTCTTTATGTACATTTTATGATTATTATGTTCAATGTCTTCATCATTTACTTAGCTTGGAATAATACAAACTTCCACTTTCTGCGGAAAAGAAAGTAATTTTGTTTGTAGAAGCAAATTTTTTTGTAGTGGTGTTTGTGTTTTGCCTATTGTTGCTAACTGATTAAAACTTTTAACAAGCTTTATTTGGGTATGTACATTCGATATATGTTTGTTATGTCTTTGTATATTTCTCTTGTCTATGACTAATTATCTAAAAGCATTATATGCATAGGATCTACATACAATGAAGCCCAACAAGTATTTTGTGTGGTAAACATGCTTTCTGTTGTTCTCAAGTTCCTGGCTGATGCAACTGCTATGTGTTTTGCTCCTCACAACCATGGATTATTCTTAAACTACACATCAAAGTGTGTGCAACATATCATATTGTTGTTGGACCAGCTACATCATAACCAAAGTTCGAAGCTGAAGTTCCATGGTATATATAATACTTCATATTTTGATAAAAACCCTTTGTTCTTTGATTTCTTTCAGCCCCTACCTCATCTTATTTAATTTAAACAAATGAACTAGGAAGTCTGGTTACGATATATGTTGACCAGAACTTGTATTACCCTACTGCCACCAATTATGGTTATTACTGCACAGGTAAATTTAAAACCATCATATTGTTATGTTTATTTTGACAACGCATAATATTGATAATCTGTTATTTTCTGTTTTTTTAATTGGTATGTTGTTTGTAAAATTTAATTCAGATTGCAAATTTTACGCCATCATCATAATTTTCTTAGCCATTAAGAGATTGGAAGGCGACTATATTAATTACATAGCATGTTTTGTTGTTTCACTGCACCATTTACTTCAATGCTAAGTTCACCATCTAATTGCTTTGATATTAAGCCTATAAAAGGCTACTTATGCTAAGTTCTCTGTTTTTTTTTTTTGAAATGGTATGTTTTGTTGTTTCACCTTACATAGCATGTTTTGTTGGGCTTCATTTTGGGAGGTATTGCCACTTCACTTCTGTTTTCAGCATTTGAATCATGGCTTGTTGCCGAGCACTTCAAGGTGAGAAATATTTTTTTGCTTTTAAAAGTTATCTGCTATTTATTATGAATATTTTCTCTGGATATGTTGATTTTAAGTCATGTAGGAAGTTTCTCATAATTTGGATTTTAGAGGCAGTCATTGATTGACTAAGACTTGCAAATATGGTATATACTGCAACTTTAACTGCCATAGGCTCAAAAGTGGCATTTATGTCCTCAAAAAGATATTTTAGCTTGTTTATTTTGGACTGAAATTCTAAATGGGGCTAGTCTTATGTGTGCTACATACATTATATTTTACAAACTTCTTAAGATGTCACTCTAAACAGAACTAACCACTACTTAAGATCTTGCGACTAAATTTCAAAAATAGTTAGAAAGTGTATCATTATGCCAAGGTCGTCTAGTTAAGTGTCTAGGTTTAGTATATCATGTAAATATATTAATTGAGAAAATTGTATTTTGGTATTTATTGGATTCATTAAATGGATATTGAGTCCACAATGTAGAGCTGAGACACAGTTTTCAGCGTATGCTTCTTATTACAATGTTGTTTTTTGGTCTTAATATCCTTGTTACGTTGTGTATTTATGATTCTGAGTTGTCTGTTTTTTTTAACATTGTCAAAGGGGCTTTGATCAACAATGGATGTCTTAACATTCTCTAAGGCTATATTTCATGGAAATGGTCTTGTTGCTATTTTGTTTGGGCTGTTTGGAAATGTACTTGTTGATACATTGGCTCTTGGACCTGTGGCCCCCTTTGATGTTGCTTTATGTTTTCTTGCTATTGGTATGGCCATCATACTATCTTCATGGACAGAGAATTTTGGGGATCCTTCAGAGAACAAGGACTTGCTTACCCAATTTAGGGGAGCTACTATGGCCATTGCTTCTGGTAGATTTCTTACCTTAAAATTTATTTTTCTCATTTTGATACTGTAGATTTGAACTTTGAAACTTTTTATGCATGATGTTAATCTTTTTAACATTTTACATGTAAAACATATGAACATTATTGTCACCAATAGTGGTTAGTTTGTCACTTGTCAACCTTTGACAGTTCTTATAAAAAAACACTTCACTTCGATTTTTTCAGTTTCTATGGCTCTGCATTGCAGTAAGAAACCAGGATCAGAGAAGGGAACGATAGTGCTTTAGAATTCCATTTTGCATTTTGCTCAGATATGTGAGAAAGAACGAGACAAACTCATAAAGAGACATATGGTATGCTTGTCTGTACTCTAGTGTCCTTTTGTTATTTTGATTTAATCTTCATTTAAATATTTATTTAATAAATAAATCTTACTATTAATATTAATTACAATCATGCTAATATAAATTATTTTTAATTATTTATATTTTTTCTGATGGGATATCATTCAGAAAAAATAACAATAATTAAAAATAATATTTAATTCAAGGACGGTGCTTACATAAGTACCGTCTTTGAAAGTTTGCTTTCTAAGACGTTGATGACGTAAGCATCATCTTAGAAAACTTACTTTCAAAGACGATGCTTACGTTAGAACCGTCTTGGAAAGAAAACTTTCAAAGACGATGCTTACGTCAGCACCATCTTTGAAAGTTGCTCCTTTTCTAAGACGGTATTTTTTGACCCATTGTTGAAAGGTTTAACTTTCCACGACGTGAGCTTCTATGACGGTCAACGACCGTCGTTGTATCCTGTTTTTAATTGTCTTAGAAAAGCATTTTTATAGTAGTGAACACAACTATGTTCGGTTGCTAAACACAATCAATCCTCCACACACCCTAGTTACCTTCTACAATTCAAAAATGTTTATTAAAATCAATTCTAGCCAACTTTAAAACCAACACATGCAAAATAACTTTCTAACATGTTCTCAATAAAAATGATTTAGCCGAGTTTTTAAAGGCTAAATTGCTCAAGAAATCAAACGGACATTCTGTGATTAGGACCTATCAATTTGTGACATGAATGATGAGCTAAATACTTGTGAATAGATGATAATTTATAGCGCAAAAGTTTCATGTTCATACAAATACCATAACATCATAAACAAATAGCTTCCATAATATACCATGCGCTAGGTTATTTGTGTCTATAATATGACTAAAGCATTTAGGGAGCCACAAGTAACATGATTGATTATATAATAGTGACAAATGGCTCCTATTCAATTTGCTAGGTTTTGTAACATTCTCGTGAAGGTTAGACCAAGATTAATAATTAAGTATGAATGTATAGAAACAATAAAAACATTAATAGGTTTACTGGATAGGTATTCAGTTGGAATGAGAACCCACAACCATCTCCACAGAATAGGTATTTGGCCTTAGGGTACCCCTAATCGGTCCCTATGAACAGATGATTAAACCCACAATAAAGCAAAGCAAATCGATTATTGGAAAATGGAGGTTTAGGCCACTTAAACCCTGATTAAGGAAGAATTACCTAGGTGGTAATCCGAGCACGAAGGTTCATGGTCCAAGGCCCACAAAGGTTTGTATAAATAAGGTAAAACTCTAGGTAATGACCACTATGGCGTCCCTTAATAATGACTGGTTTAATAGTAATAAATTAAATAACAGAAACCATGGGAAATTTTTTTTTCTCTTTTTTTTTTCGCACTGTTATTCATTTGACGGTAATTAATTTCAGAAGGAAAATTATCACTACAGAGTCCTGAATGGTCAGTTCACAACTCTATTCGGATTCATTTCTTTCTGATCACTCATAACCTCCAAACTATTTTTCTCTTTCAAAAATATATCAGCCATCATTTTAGGTCGTCACGTGAGAAATAATAAGGTGCGGTCGGTAAACTCTTTTCAAATAAAGTTCGTTAACATTTCTTTTTCAAATAACAAGATAAAACATAATTGTTTCCATCGTCAACAACTGTCCAAAATATGGGAGTTTGCAAAATAGCACAGTGACATCTAGAGCAAAGGTAACAACTGTGGTGGCTTCAGCCACAATATATACAATCATCAAAATCTCTATACAAGAGGTCTATCCACCCAAAAATCAAAAGAGTAAACCTAGCAGTCTGAACTAGATACACCCACCCACAAAAAGTATATACGACTAATCTAAGGAGCCGTCTGCTATGATGAAGAGTCGTCACTATTCGCTGTCCCTCCAAGGCCACTCTCCTCTGTAGAGTCTGCCTCAGATGCTGACATAATATCCTCTAGAGAATCAACATCAGGGAGTGGGTCCTCATCATCCTCTGGTAAGTCAGGGGCGTCCATAGCAGGTTCAGGAGGTAGCTCCTCTGGGTCCTCTTCAAGATCCTCTTCAGATGATGACACCTCTATCAATTGAACAGGCTCAACTAGTCGATATGGAGTAGGTGTAGGTAGTATCCACTCCACAGGCTACTGAAGTGTGCGTGCGGGTTGCTCCGGATGTACTAGCGAAGTAGCAGTGAGTTGAATTGTGCCACGGAATCGGCACCTCTCATTGCCTTCGAGGGTCTCCCAAACACCCTCTAGGCACTCCATCACAACGCGATCATCGATCAACTGCGCTGCCATCGTGATCTACAAGAGATAAAAGAAAGAGGGTAGACTCTTTCACAAGAAATCTAACTACACAGGTAACAATACAATGCATCCCATAACGGCTACGCATAGTCAAAATGTCTTTTTCAAGAGATTTCCTCTCTGGTAATCGATTACCAAAGTAAGTAATCGATTACCAGTGCCCAAAAAACGAATTACCACAGCCTTTGCACATTGGAACCTAAAAGTTACACTGTGTAATCGATTACACATAAAAGGTAATCGATTACCAGTAGCATATAACTATGTAATCGATTACACACAATTGGTAATCGATTACCAGTAGCATATAACACTGTGTAATCGATTACACACAATTGATAATCAATTACCAGAAGCTACTGAGCGTCCTGTTTTCAATTTTTGAACCCTGTAATTGATAACACACAAATGGTAATTGATTACCAGAGGGTATTTTTCAGATAAAACACAAGATAGATAGCTGGCCAGCCGCCACACAAGCCTCCTTGCTTCGTGGACTTTTGTTCTTTTATTGGTTGACTGCCAGGAGCTCGTCTGCTTAGGTACATCACATGTTCTCACTGACTGACTATGCCCGGGTTGGGTCGTGATTGGCCAAGCTTGGTTTTGGGCAATAGCATTCCACCTGGCGTCCCCAAAGTCTCCTGACCCCCGCGACATATCCCCAGGTACCACTCTGTGGTCAACTAATAAAAGTTGGAAGACTAACTCTTCCACGCTTTCTCACACCGAGCTTATTGGGTTATGGGGCACCTGTCATATGTGGTACTAGGTGGCGATCGGGCGATGGCGCAAAACAAGCATCCCATTTCCACAAGCCCAGGCATAAGCACACCATCCCCAGTTGCCCACCTTTAAATTTAGCTCACGTACACGTACGTAGCCTTCTCCTCGTTCCTCTCATCACCGGGTCCCCATCAACCTCTCCAAGCTTTCACAATATCCAAACAATTCAATTCCATTTGTCATGAAACTACCTTAAAAACAGAGTGGAGGCAGAAATCTTTACATAAGATTCATTCAAATTCCACAGAGTTTTTCCTACCCACATACCTCAATAAAATCCTCTTCGTTCCGATTCGTTAACCATTGGATCGCCTTGAAATTTTAACTGAGGATTCCTAATACAGAAATCTAAGTTTTGACCGTTGGGATCTGCTAAAGAATGTCTAGAACGCGAGATATACTACCTTTCCCATGACAGCAGAAACCAACACTGCACAACCATTTTTTTCTGCATAATTGGCAGATTTGGTGCACAATTGGACAGCTTTTTCTGCATAATTTTGCAGATTTTCGAAATCTAGCTTACATGAATCCAATTCCACTCAAATTGGATCTTACAAGTCCTAAACCATGTATGAATCATGTTCAAACCAAAAACAAACTTCAAACCAAGGTAAAGCAAAACATAGGTATCCAAAACCCACCAAATTTAGTGAGTTTTCAAGGTTTGAAAGGTGAAAATGAAAATTGGGTGACTTTGAGGTAAACTCTCATCTTCATCAAGTCTATAACATTGAATTAGACTTGCTCAAACTGATTTTAAGGTAAAATCTCCACCTATTCAAAATTTGACCTCTCAACACTCAATTTACACTATAAATGGCTCTTTTCTTTCACATTTGCCACTCATTTTCCTCATTTGCTATGACCAAGCTTTCGTACAAGTCCTAATTGACATTCTAAACTAGAATCAACTCACTTTAGACTCCAATTTCCACTAACCCTAAATTTGGCTTTCTAACCCTCAAAATCTCACACTTTTCCACCTACAACACTACCATTCTCACATTTAACTCCAAGCTAACTCTCCCCATCCTCTCTACCAGTTTTCTTTCTACATTTTAAGCACACATATATCTCAAAACATCATTATAGAATCCTAAATCAACATGGGTAGTTTTGCTTACATCAAACATGTCAAGTTTAGCATAATTACATCAATTTCCTTCACAAACAACTACCCTAAAGCAATAACCTGGTAGAACTACCCATTATAGCTCCCAAAAACCCAACACCCACAAATTTCAAGTGAGAAGAAGTCCACCCTTACCTGAAATTGAAGGTCCCACGAGGTAGAGGTAGGCTCCTAGGCTCCAAAAATAGCTTTTCCTTGCAACTTGGTATGGAAATGAAGAGGAATTTGGAGCTTCAAAAGAGACAACAATGGTGGAGAAGAAAAGGAAGAAAGCAACGTGGAGAAGAAAAAGAGAGCTGCTGGAATTTTCTGGAGAAAGAGAGAGAAGATTTGGCTTTTTATAAAAATTATTTTTCTTTTCTTTTTCATTTTCTTTTCAAAAGCAATTCCACATGTCCTCTTTTAATTGGAGCAAAAAGGGCCCACCTTTTCCTTTGATTTGACCACATACTCAGCCATAAAAGAAGAAAAAACTGGACCTTTTTGGATGCTAAAGTCCTGGCTCGGTTTGTGTGCCGCCTCTCCAGTTCCAGTTCTTCGCGTTTCTCTACACCCGTCGGGGCCCATTTTCAAAGGTAGGCAATATATATATCAAAACGCTCAGAATAAAACCCTGAGCGTGGTTCAGAGGTTGGTTTTGTTTAATTATAAGTTGCACGTAAAACGATAATTTTTAGACTAATTAATTGAGAATTAGTCTATAACTGTCCAAATATGGGTTACTCTTCGTTAATTAGTCTAACCTGCATATTTCTCCCCCAATGTACATACTTCTACCAAGAATATGTATATATATACACTGAAATATATATATTTATATAATTATTTAAATGTAATACTTACAAAATTCCGGGTAGAAATTCTAGGATGTCACAACCACTGTTCATTTAATGTGCATTTTACTACCTTGCTTAATGCTTACAGCCTAACCTGACCTAAGCATTGGAGTGCCTTTTGCAAGTATCCCTCCCTGCTAATCTTATTCAACACATAAAGAAGACAAAGCCAAGAGGAAAGAAAGACCCCTTGGTAGGAAGGATAATGTCTGACCATTATTTTGTAGGATCATTTTGGTACCATTACTACAAAAAAGGCATTCAACATTGGTTGAAAAAGCTTGTTAACATTAGTTATGAACCAATGTTGTATATACCAATGTTGAAAATTAGCTTTAGTTCTAAAATCAATGTTAACATATACTTGATAACATCAGTTATCAGAAAAATGATGCTGCTTGTTTTGTGTAGTGATTTTATCATATTTTCACATCAGTTTTACTCTGAATCAATGTAGAAAGTAGTTGTTCAACATCGATTTTGACAAAATCGATGTTGAATACTAGATTTCTATATTGGTTTCAGATACAGTCAATATTCAATAACTACTTTCTACATGTGTGTCTCTATAATAAGAACTTATTACTGTTCCAAATCTCTCTTGTCTAGTTGCAAAAAATAAATAAAGATTATAATCTAATTGCAACAAGTCACACTGCAAGGTTTCATATAAACAAAATTCATTTTGCATGTAATAGTGATCAACGTGTACCCCCATAGATCTTGTTAGTATGGGAAAGATAGCTTCTTCTATAGTAATTTGTATTAACTTTCAACAACTTTCAAACGCTTTGCTATTGGACAGAAGGAGGGAGAAGAGACAAAATTCAGGCTTTGACCTATAAAATTTGTTTTGTAAGAGACTAATGACATGCTGTCATTACTTATCAATACCATAGTCCAAGTGAGTTTAAAGAAACAAATAATATTCAAATCGAAGCAACAAAATTATGCTTGTGTCCGTGTGGTGCAAGGCTCTTTAATTGCTTCTGTCACGATTAACAACCCAAATGATATAGAGAAGAGGAACCATTTTAAAAGTTTATTTACTAATAAAACAGAACTTCATTGACATTATATTTTACTCCATTTAAAATTGTCTGAATGCTCAGATAAAAGTATAATTTAATGTAATTCTTTCTGTTTCAGCATGAGGTAGAAGGAATTACCATTCCTACTTACTTTATACTTATATGTTAGTTATTTTCATGTTTCCCAATCTTACTTAATATTTAATTTGATAAAGAACTAATGTTGTGCTGACATCTCCCTATCCTTTGCTAAGTCCTAACTAAGGACAAAATGTCAAGAAAAAGCAATATTATTATTACAACAATATTGACCATAATTTATGACCTCTATTTTTCAAGGTGTGGCCATGTACTATGTGGGTTTAAAATGCAAGCCAAGCCAAGACAAGACTACTTGTTTTAATTAAAGTAAAATAAAGATGCAAGCCAAGACAAAATCCAATTCCAACATGAACAATAGCAAGTTCACAATATATAGCAAATATGGAAATTAACGACTACAAGGAGGGGTGATAGAAATAAAATCCACTCTTTAGCATGGTACTATCTTGACTTCCTTTTATTTTTTTCTTTGTCAAGAATATATAATCTACCATAGGCTGCTTATGACAACTTCATGTTTTCTTCAACATTCATGATGCGAATAACCAATAGTTAGATTTTAAACTTAAGCCAATTAGATTTGACAAAGAAAAATATAAAGTGCCATGATGCTTTTGATTTCTTTAATTTCCAAGACGTAGAAGTTATTAATGCTAGTTCCTTTATGTTCATGCAAAAGACAAGTGTTTTGGATATCAAAATAGATATTACAGGTGGTGATGAAAGATGCTATTAATGATTGACTCCAAATTTTTAAACATATTTTACTAGGAAATTGTTTACTTACCAAGAGATTTTTAAAAAAAAAATTAAAACGAACTGGATCACGTAGTAAACACATTATGTTTTAACTTGATGTGAGCATCTAGACCACTTAATTGCTTTAGAGGTTGTTTTACTGCTAGTTATACCCTATTTACTCTCACCGAAAGCTCTAAACAGTAATCAAAAGAAACTACTTCAAGACGAGAGCAAACCAAATATTCTTCAAACACATAAAAAGCCTACTTTGAGTGTAGGTGGTTTTTGGTCAAGCTGTGTTTCTGGTAGACATGCAAGATTGGTGAGTTTTTAAGGATTAATGTCATTGCTTGTTCTCATCCAAACAATGCATATAATTAAGTTAGTTACTAAAATAAAAAATAAAAAAACACCTACCAAAGCAAAACTCATTACGTTCAACTTCAAGGAGCGTAGTGCACAATCTCTTACATTCAACTCCTGAAGGATTTACCTAGACCAAAAACACAAGCCTATTACAAACACATTTAGAATGAAAAATAGTGATGCAACGAGGTGAATGAGGCTCACTAGAGTAATAGATTTAGGTTATATTGAAAGCCAATCACTCATCAGTCACCATAACCAAACAAGGCCTAATAATAAGCCATATTTTAGGAATTCTATTTCATGCATTTTCTGAATCAATTGAGTTAAGAAAAGAGAGAAGAGAGGGATTGGGGATGTGCCTGCTGGTGTTGACAAGAGGGGGAAATGCTGGAGAGGACGTGGTTTAGGAGGACAATGAAGAGGGAGGCGGAGAGTGGTTTAAATGATAGCAAAAGAACATGAAACCGATGACAATAGTGATGAGAGGCGAGGGCTTGAGAGTGGTATGTGAATGATGATAGTGGGGATGACGGGCACAGTGATGACAACATGGATAGGGATGACGACGGTGACAAAAGGCTAGGGCTCGAGAGGTTTGGGCACAAAAGAGAGACAATGTAAGAGGTTTGGGCGCCAAAGTTGGAATGTGAGCAAAATTGAACTTTAGATATTTAGGGTCAAGCACAACATCAATTTTACAAAAAACCATTGTTAACAAGCGAGGCTCAAGATCGGTTCTCAACCGATGTTGGCGCACGACACTCAACATTGGTTCTAAATAAAATCAATGTTGAGTACAATACTTAAGATCGACTTTCTTAAAATCAATGTTAACAACTTCCAGTTATTTACAAAAATATCATTGTACATTTGTTAACATCAGTTTTCATATAAACCGATGTTAACTAGGTGATGTAATATACATATTTTCACTACTACAAAAAGACTTTCTACGATGCTCCATCAACATCGGTTCAACAAAGACCGTCTTAGAATGTAATGCGATGACATTTTTGAAATTAAATCCTAGTTGTCGACATCAGTTATAAGAAAACCGTAGTGGAAAGAGCTTTCAAACATTGTTTCTTTGTATAACCGATGCTGAAATGAGATGGTCAACATCGATTTATTTAAAATCATCGTTGAATGGGCTTCCTTTGTGTTGTTTAATTACTCTCTCTCGCCCTAGCTTCCAATGTTTATCTCCCTCGTAGAGGTTAAGAGGAGCGGCACCACCAACGTGGGAAGCTTCCCCACAAAGCGTCCTCGTGAAGAGCCCACAACGCTCACTTGCTGTGTGCGCCACTGACACAACGTCTCAACAGTGGAGGTGGATCTGGTGCTCAACATTGGTGAGGTCGATTTGATTTTTCCGATTTGGATATGGATTCAAACAATTTTCGATCCATTCTAGAGCGCAAACATCGATGTTTGGGCCTTCATGGACCCTGCCATCACGGTGGCCTCTGTCGACCATGCCGACGAGATGACGCACAAGAGAGATGGAATCGGTGAGCGCCTTTACACGACTAGTTCATCGCTACTGCAGTGTCGAAACTGCAATGCTGGTGACGACAGAGAAATCAGGACGCAGAGCAGTCCTTCTATGAAGGAGGAAAATGATCTTTACAAAGGCTTGTTCGACGACGAGCAGAGGAAGATTCTAGACATTAAAGAGCAACTCGAAGACCCTCACCAGGTCTTATTTCTCTTAATTTCACAACTTATGAATTTTTGTTTTTTTTTCTTTTTAATTATCATTTATCAGCCCAAAGATTTGTTGGTAGAGTTGTTGCCAAATCTAGTAAACATGAATATTACAATTTAGTGGATGAATTTTGCTGGAGATGTTGCATTTTTTTTTGTTGAGTTAGGTTTTGTGTAATCTCACTTAATCACTTTTTAAATAAGTTTTGACTGATCGTTTATGTCATAAACTCTTTTCATCAATGTAAAATAAGTTTTAACCGGTCATTAACGCTACAAGTTATCTTTAAAAAAAGGATTGAAGGTTAATGAGACAAAACCAAATAAAACCAACTCATAAACTTCTTTATTTCATCAAAAAATCAAGAGATCATTCCAAGGTCCAACACCTTAACGACTCTCCACCTTTCAAACTTGAGAAGATCGTTTCAAGGTCCAATGCCTTAATGACTCTTTCTCCTCTTTTCAAAAATCAAAAGATCATTTCAAAGGTCCAATGTCTTAAATGACTTTTGTTCACAATCAAAATCAATCTTTCAAAAAAGATAAAATCAATGTAACAAACAAACTTTCAGTTCTTAAAGAACTACGTAGGTCTGATTTCCTCATCACACCCAAGGATACGTAGGAGCGAGGGAAACACCCTTGTCGACCCTAAAAAAGTAAAAAAAATATAAAAAGGGAATATAAGGATAAATGGGAAAATAAATAATATTGAAGTCATGATTTGCACACTCGATTAGAGGCTTCCGTCCCTTGTGATAGGCGCGTGGGGTGCTAATACCTTTCATGTGTGTAAATGACTCCTGAACCCTCATTTCAAAAAAATACATAGACCTTTGACCTTTTCCATTTTGGTTTTTCCGACGTTTTCCTCGAATAAAATTGGTGGCAACTCTATGCGTTTTCCTTCCTTGGAAGACACACCATTGGATCCCACGTCGCATTCCCGCCGGAGGGCAAGTTGCGACAGTTGGCGACTCCACTAGGGACTGTTAGAGAGTTAGGCCGTTCAGTCAGTGTGCAATATTTTTATCATGACTTCCTCTTTATTTATTTTCCCTTTTCCCTTTTATCTTTTATGTTGTCTATATTTGTACATAACCTTTGTTGTGTTATTGTGTATGGTGTGTGTTTGTCTATCGATTACATTCATAGTTAGAAATATTTTTTTTACACACACATGGCACCTACACCTCGCACACACATTAAGATATTAGGCTCTACACCCGGGTCTATATGAGCCATAAGGAGTGGAGGTCGATCTGTGGTCATGCTGGGTCTCCGACTCGCTTGATGACAGCGAATCCTCATCTAGAGTTTTCCTCTTTTAGTGATGCATTGTCCCTGATAGTCCCTATCGCCACAATGTATTACCTAAGAGGATGATATCTCTAGAAGCCAGTAAAGTTACTTGAAACCACCCTTTGGAGTTATCACTAGAAGTGGACCTCTGGATCATTTCCATTAAGTTCCTCAATTGGGGGGCACATGGCAAACTTACCCTGGCATATTCCTTGATTGCATCATGCATTTCTTCATGGCATCGCAATGGACATATCATTCTTGCATTTTTCGTTTATCACATTTGTGCATTGCGTTTTGCATAAATCATTGCATTACCACACATATGCATTTAGCATGCTCTTTTGTTCTAACAACTGCATACATTCTGTTTTCATCATTTGCATGTCATGTTCGCTCATGCATGACCCTTGCTTTTTCCTCTGGAAAAAAGGAGGGGGGGAAACAAAACAAAAAAAATATATAAATAAATAAAACAAAAAGAACAAGAAGAAAATCACACCGCATTCTTAGTTACATGTGTTGGGTACCATGATAAGGGCTATAGACCGACCTTGTAGGGATTATACACCCATTTCTCTAAAAAATTATTGAAAATCATGTGAACATGGTACCTAATGCATGGTTAACTAGGAAAATGGTGGTTCCTAGGGCAAGTCATGTCAATCCCATAATTGTATTTGCCATGCATAGCATAAGTATGCCCGAGTCATTCATCTCTATGATAGGCTGCTGAAGTATTGCTAATCAAAACTTCTATTCCTGGGATTATGGGGTTGAACCAAGCACATGTTTTTAAGGAAAGGTTCATCAAGTCAAGGTCAAATATGGAAGTAACGATCTTGCAAAGTTAGGGAAAAAGATGGATCGAGTTACATCGTTTCTTTGTCTACTGCCAACACATAATTGTGCCAATTTACAAAAAAAATTAAGGACCATTGACGTCCATGTTTTATTTGACAATATGTGATGAACCACGTTGTTTTAACGAAAATCTAAATTGGTTCGACCCAATGTCCCGTGTAAAATTTGCAATACTTCAACAATGCGTCATTCACATACATCCATGCTTTTCATTGGTTGCATTGCTCATTGCATTCTTTCCTTGAAATCAGAATTGTAATCATTGTTATCAAAAGGAAAGAACGCGCTTTATGGCACCCTTACCGAACACGTGCTAGAGCTAGAGTAATGGGTGGAATAAAGGAGGTACAAGAGCGGATGAAGGCCAACATGGAGGCCATGAAAAAGCAAATGGCCACGATGATGGAGGCCATAATGAGCATGAAGAAGATAATGCAGGTCAATGCGGTTGTAGTTGCCGCTACCAGCGCTGTTGTTGAGGTGGACCCGACTCCCCCATCTAGCTTCAACCAAATAAATCATCCAACCTCGGATAGGGTAGGTCAGGGGGACAAAGAATTGGGAAGTACGGGCGGCCCCCATTTTGTGCAAGTTCAGAACCAGCATGCCTTCCCACCATATGGCTTGCCTCCCAACTATGCACCACCAATGTGGTGCATCTTCCCGATGAGAATGTCAATAACTCTACTCCCATACTCATTAAGAGACAACAACCTCAATCTAATCATGCACATGTCTCTCAACCCATGGAGAGACACATGAAATACCCCACCACAACCTAGCCGACTTCGAGCCTCGCCTCAGATACGCCACTGAGGGGCAAGCTGTTGGTGTACCCCTGCCCAACACTTTGGAGGGTCCTCAGTTTCACCCACAATCACAACCTTTGCATTTTGTGACGGGAAGAATCCCTCGGCGGAAAAGGGAAAGTTGGATCATATAGAGGAAAGGCTCAAGGCCATTGAAGGAGGCGGAGATTATGCCTTTGCTGACATAGAAGAGTTGTTCCTAGTACTTGACGTTGTCATCCCTCCGAAGTTCAAGGTACCGAACTTCAATAAATACAATGGGATAACTTGCCCCAAGAATCACCTAAAGGTGTTCTGCAGGAAAATGGGAGCATATTTGCGAAAGATGAAAAATTATTGATGCACTTTTTCAAAGAAAGTCTTACTGGGGCAGCCGTCACCTGGTACACTAATCTGGAACCTTCCCGAGTCCATTCTTGGAAGGACCTAATGATTGCTTTCATTACGCAGTATCAGTACAATTATGATATGACTCCAGATAGAATGCAGCTACAGAACATGTGCAAAAAAGAGCACGAATCTTTCAAAGGATATGCCTAAAGGTGGAGGGATATGGCAGCTCAAGTGGCGCCCCCAATGGCGGAAAGGGAGATGATAACAATGATAGTAGACACGCTACCGGTGTTCTACTATGAGAAAATGGTGTGTTACAAACCTTCAAGCTTTGCGGATTTAGTTGCACTGGCGAAAGGATCGAAGTGGGTCTGAGAAGAGGCAAATTTGATCATCCTGCTTTACTGAATAAGAAACCTGGGGCAAATGGAGAGGATGAGAAGGAGGAAGGAACCCATGCTATGGCTGCCATTCCTACATGGCCAAATTTCCCACCAGCTCCACAATATCAATACTCAGCCAATATCAGTCCTTCTTATTACCCACCACCCAATCAACCACAAAGGCCACCCCTAAGTCAGCCACAAGGCCCACCTACTACACATCCAATACCAAACACTACCCTTAACACAAACCAAGACACCAACCAGGGAGGGAGTTTTCCAGGTAAAAAGCCTATAGAATTCACCCCAATTCCAGTGTCCTATGATAACTTGCTCTCATATCTACTCGATAATTCAATGGTAGCCATAACCCCAGCCAAGGTTCCTCAACCTCCATTTTTCTGAGGATACGACTCGAATGCAACATGTGCTTACCATGGAGGAGTTCCGGGGCATTCCATTGAGCATTGTAGGACCCTAAAACATAAGGTGCAAGGTCTAATTGATGCAGGCTGGCTGAAGTTTGAAGAGAATCACTTCTGAATTCTGACATTGGCAAGCGACGCTACACATGGGGCAGTTTGAAGGTTGTTGTCAGATGTCTCAAATGACTCATTAGGATTTTCAAGTTTATGCCATTATTGTAAACCTCAGTTACAGTGCTAATAATATGGATAAATTTGACATCCTTGTCTCTCATCCTTTCACCATTACATCTTTGTTTATTTAACTTCCACTAGAATGTGAGAGTAAGTCGTTGGTTTGTTTGCTCAAGCGACTTGTGCTCCTGAGTTTGACTTCCAAGTCTGTTTAATCAGAAATTGCTCATTCTACACGTTCGATGAGGGTGCCGTAAACAACGAGTAAAAAATTTCAAAACAAAAATGTTTGATTGATTGTGTTTCAAATTAAGAAGTACAAACATTCATGTGACCTTATTTTATCATTCCTAAAAGTTGTCTTTTGAGAGAAAAGTGAGTTATCAAGAACAGGAGTCGTTTGACTTAATCTGTCAATAAAAAAACCTTTATATATTTCTCGTCCTTGAAAATTCATTTTCAAGAACCTGCACAGTTTCTTTCTTTTCTTCCTTACTACAAGGTCATGACGAAAGACAATGATAGACACCTCAAAGCCCTACACTAAGGCAATGAGAGGCACTATGCATGAGTCTCGAGCAAACCTAGGGGCAGATCAGAAGTTCTCACCTGATAGGTTCCCTGCTACAAGGTCATAGCGAAAGGCATGAATAGATACCTCAGAGCCCTACACTGGAGCAATGAAAGGCACAATGCATGAGCCTCAAGCAAACCTAAGGGCAGATCAAAATTTCTTACCCGTTAGGTTGAAAACTCAAAAGGGTGGCCTAAACAAAAATTAGGGTTGATGATAAAAAAAAAATCACGGGCGTGTTATTAAGGTTTTGTCCCAAAATCCAAACTACAAAAGGATCTAAGTCAGGATTTGAAGTGACACATGGCCATGTTTCAACATCCCAAATACTAATTTATCCTTTGCTACCCCCTCAAAGCCAAAGCATATTTGTTTTCTAAAAAAAAACAACAAAAAAAACAGCAAAAGCAAAATGGAAACCCTGAGTGGGAACCACCGCTGAACCAGCAGGAAGAGCAATGCAAACTACACATGCATGAAGTTGGGCAACAATGAAAAAAAAAAGAAAAGAAAATCTGCCAAAGGCGAGTGAAAAAAAAGAGATAAAGATCTCCAAATTCTATAAAAAAAAAAAAGGTACAAAAGTGCAATGAAAGATTAATGTACAAGACAAAAGGAGTAGAGTCCAACTCAAAAGTTGAAATAAACATGAGGTACAAGCAAGATGCTCTTGAGGTTCTTACTCAATGTAACCCTTAAACACTTTTTGAGCCTCTCTATTCCTTTTGTTCATAGCCCTCTTATCCTTGACCACGTTACAAGCCCAATAAAGCCCATGTAGATTAAAGAATGACTAATTTGCTTTTAAGTTGGGATTCTAGAATGAAACCCGCACATGCTTGTGATTGTGTGTATATATATATATAAAGAAAGAAAGAAGAAAACCCTTGAGGTTCACACTTGCACATCTGAGAAGAAAGCTCATTTCACCAAGAGCTCATGGAAAATGCCCGAAACCAATTGTGATAATAGGGTACATCATGCAGAACTCCTGAGGATTCCTTTTGAATCCAAGGGTAGCCTTCGCTATATAAATTCTTTCAAGATTAGCCCATGCCCTCAAGTTTCAGCGGGATCAACAGACCCATGACATCACTCTATGAC
This sequence comes from Glycine soja, assembly GCF_004193775.1. NCBI lineage: Eukaryota > Viridiplantae > Streptophyta > Magnoliopsida > Fabales > Fabaceae > Glycine > Glycine soja. The sequence goes on along the minus strand of NC_041008.1, from coordinate 32,163,243 downwards.
CTTAAACCAAAAAAAGGTTTCACTTGGTCACATACCAAAGGGTAACGGTCCATTGCCATCCTTGAAGCCATATATTTTCTTGCTGTGCAGAGTAATCAATGTTCTAAACAAAAAAGGAGGGGAAAACCCTAGGATCAATATTCCTGTTGATTGATTAAATGTCAAACGGCTCCATTGCCGTCACTCTAAAATTGTCAAGTGACTAAATCAAACAGAACATACACTCTGAGGGAATCCCCAAAGAGATTTGCAAAAGATAGGATGAGATTGCATGAGTTATCACATCTTTAAAAAAATAGTCAATCTGTGTTCCCCACAAAAAGAAAAATATCAAATCAAAATCAAAATCACAAAAATAGGAAAGAATGTTATGAACATTGTACAATTTTCGATTGCATTGCATTATTGCATACAAAACCTGCATTTACTGCATTTCAAGATGAAGGTTGCATACATCTGCATCCCCAAAAAATCATGTTCATATTAGGCAATAAGTTCATAGATGAGAGGTTCTCTCAAGGAGTCAACATCTTGCTTTCTCATAAGGCTAAAGCCCTTTGGTACTTGTACCTATTGGCTCGCCTTCATAGGACTCAAAGTCCTCACTTTTATCTTCCATAGGACTCGAAGTCCTCACCTTTATCTTTAATAGGACTCAAAGTCCTCGCCTTTATAGGACTCAAAGTCCTCTTTTTTCAATAGGACTCAAAGTCCTCACCTTCATAGGACTCAAAGTCCTTGCTTTTTATAGGACTCGAAGTCCTCTTTTTTTCATAGGACTCAAAGTCCTCGCCTCGCTTTCATAGGACTCAAAGTCCTCTGTCATTTACTTTTCGAGACTATTACAGTCTCATTTTCCTTCCAGAGACAAGCAAGTCCGTTGGCATGTAGAGAAAAATTATGGTCATCCGCACCCTTTGCCTTCGAGAGACAATCAAGTCTGATGACACGCAGAGACAAATATGGTCATCTGCCCCCTTTGTTGAAGACACAAATGTCTTTCGACCGAGACTAATTTAGTCTCCCTTCGCCATCCAGAGACAATCAAGTCTGATGGCATGCGGAGAAAAATTATGGTCATCCGCTTCCTTCTCCATCCAGAGACAATCAAGTCCGATGGCACGTAGAGACAAATTATGGTCATCTGCTTCCTTTGCCATCCAGAGACAATCAAGTCCAATGGCACGCGGAGACAAATTATGCTCATCCGCTTCCTTCACTATCCAAAGACAATCAAGTCCGATGGCACGCGGAGACAAATTATGGTCATCCGCTTCCTTTTCCATCCAGAGACAATCAAGTCGGATGGCACGCAGAGAAAAATTATGGTCATTTGCCCCCCTTTTCGAAGACGACAATGTCTTCAGTTATTGCATGCTTTTAAAAGGCGACAATGACCCTCCTTTACATTTTGAAGATGACAATGTCTTCTGTCATTGCATGCTTTCAAAAGGCGACAATGACCCTCATTTACATCTCGAAGACGATAATGTCTTCAGTCATTGCATACTTTCAAAAGGCGACAATGACCCTCATTTACATCTCAAAGACGACAATTTTTTCAGTCATTTCATGCTTGCAAAGGGCGACAATGTCTTCATCTCAAATACTTCAATGTCTTTTGTCCTTGTGCTTCATAGGACTCGACATCCTCTGTTTCTATGATTTTTTATAAGAAAAAATATAGAAAAAATATTTATAAGGAAACAAAAAAGAAGAGCTTTAGTGTTCTCGTGCTTCCTTAGTTTCACTGCTTGGGCCTCCTCTAGTGGCCGATCGAATGGTGAGATCCCTCAAACAAAATTAGTGTCTTTATCTTTACTTCCCTTTTATTTCAATAAAAGGTAAGTAAAGAGAGGCAACTGTCATACCCTAATTTCGTCCAGGGATGATCATTTGCAAACATTTGGATTCTTGTCAGCCGAATTGAGCTACTTGACACAAGTTTCCGCGCAATCCGAAAGGTTTTTTGACATTTCGGAAGAGAATGAGGAAAATACTCAAAAAGGAGGGCAAAAGGGTCATTTTTACAGTGTTTCAGACCCTTGGCTCGCCCAGGCTAGCCTCTGGCTCACCTGGGCCACCAAAATTACTTCATGGTGAAGTAACCAGCTTGCCTGGGCGAGCTAGGTTGCTTCAAAATGAAGTAAAAGCTCGCCTGGGCGAGCTACCTTCATCCCAAATGCCTTGTTTTGGTATAAATAGGCATGGGAAGGTTGAAGGAAGGCGTCCCTGAGGTTCCTTGAGGTCCAGAGATCTAGAAAGAAGAAGAAAGAAGAGAATACAAGGTCGAAATACTTTTGAATCGCATTCGTGATCGATTCCTACATCGTTCGTCGTTTGTTCTTCGGTCGTTCTTCGTTTGTTCTACGTTCTTCATCTGGTTAGTGGTTGCTTTAAGGATTTGAATTTGATTTATGGACCCTTAGGGGTCCCCTTTATTGTTTGTGCATTTTCATCTCCTTCTTCGATCATCAGTGATCTTTTTCTTTGTTTAAAGCAAGTTTCAACCGATCGTTCATACCGTCATCTCGTTTAATCACCGTTAAAATAAAATTCAACCGATCGTTTGTGATGTTATCTCACCTAATGACTATTTAAATGAATTTCAACCTAATGTTCATGTTGTAATCTTACTTAATCACTTTTTAAATAAGTTTCGACCGATTGTTTATGTCATAAACTCTTTTCATCAATGTAAAATAAGTTTTTACCGGTCATTAACGCTGCAAGTTATCTTTAAAAAAAAGGATTGAAGGTTAATGAGCCAAAACCAAATAAAACCAACTCATAAACTTCTTCATTTCATCAAAAAATCAAGAGATCATTCCAAGGTCCAACACCTTAACGAATCTCCACCTTTCAAACTTGAGAAGATCGTTTCAAGGTCCAACGCCTTAACGACTCTTTCTCCTCTTTTCAAAAATCAAAAGATCATTTCAAAGATCCACCACCTTAAACGAATTTTGTTCACAATCAAAATCAATCTTTCAAAAAAGATAAAATCAATGTAACAAACAAACCTTCAGTTCTTAAAGAACTTTGTAGGTCTGATTTCCGCATCGCACCCGAGGATACGTAGGAGCGAGGGAAACACCCTTGTCGACCCCAAAAAAGTAAAAAATATAAAAAGGGAATATAGGGATAAAAGGTAAAATAAATAATATTGAAGTCATGATTTGCACACTCGATTAGAGGCTGTCGTCCCTTGTGATGGGCGCGTGGGGTGCTAATACCTTTCCCGTGAGTGAATGACTCCCGAACCCTTATTTCAAAAAAAATACGCAGACCTTTGACCTTTTCCATTTTGGTTTTTCCGACGTTTTCCTCGAATAAACGTTGGTGACGACTCCACATGTTTTTCTTCCTTGGAAGACGCACCATCGGGTCCCGCGTTGCGCCCCCGCATTTGGTGCCATGCCCCAGCCTAACACCTAGGGGGCCTCAGCATCGCCCGCTGCAACCCTTACATTTCTTAGTGGGAAGAAAGAGAGAAATTTGATCTTGTAGAGGAAAGGTTGAGGGCCATTGAGGGAATTGGAGATTAGCCTTTTGCCAACATGGAAAAACTATGCTTAGTGCTTGACGTTGTTATCCCTCCCAAATTCAAGGTGCCAGACTTTGACAAGTACAAAGGGACTACTTGTCCCAAGAACCATCTAAAGATATATTGTCGGAAGATGGGGGCGTACACAAAAGATGGGAAACTCTTGATGCATTTTTTTCAAGAGAGTTTGGCCGAGGTAGCAATTACTTGGTATACCAACCTGGAATCTTCCTGGATTCGTTCTTGGAAGGACCTAATGGCTGCCTTCATCAGGCAGTATCAATACAACTCTGACATGGTTCCTGATAGAACAAAATTGCAAAACATGTGCAAGAAGGAGCATGAGTCTTTCAAGGAGTACGCCCAAAGGTGGAGGGATTTGCCAGCCCTAGTAGCACTTCCAATGATGGAGAGAGAGATGATAACCATGACAGTGGACACGTTACCAGTGTTCTACTATGAGAAAATGGTGGGTTATATGCCTTCGAGCTTTGCAGATCTGGTATTTGCGGGCGAGAGAATTGAAGTGGGCTTAAGAAGGGGCAAATTTGATTATGTTGTTTCAACGAGTACAAGCAATAGGAGGTCTAGAATGGGTGGGGCTAAGAAAAAGGAGGGAGATGCCCATGCCGTAACCGCAGCTCCCACATGGCCAAAGTCCCAACAAACCCCTCACAACCCCAATTACCAATATTGCCCCAGTATAATTACTCAGCCAATATCGAAGCTCCTTCTAGTCTGACGCCCATCCAACAGAGAACGCCCACTCAACCACAAAGGCCTCCCACACAAAATCCATTTCCTGCACAGCCTCGACCAATTGGAAATCCCAACCCCAACACAAACACAAACCCAAGGAGGAACTTCCAGGAAAGAAAACCTGCGGAGTTCACCCCAATGCCGATGCCTTATGCCGGCCCACTACTATCTTTACTCAGCAACCAAATGGCTGTGGTGAGTCCGAGGAAGGTCTACCAACCTCTTTTTCCTCGATGGTACAATCCCAATGCAACCTGCGCCTATCATGGTGGTGTTCTGGGGAAGTCTATCGAGCAATGTGTAGCCTTCAAGCACAAGGTACAAAGCTTGATTGATGCTGGGTGGTTGACGTTTCAAGAGGATAGTCCGAATATGGAGACTAATCCACTTGCCAATCATAGAGGCTCAACGGTGAATGCAATGGAGGAATGGGAGTCTCGAGGGCTCAAGCAGATAGGGAATGTGTTAACCTCCAGCCAGTTCATTTTGGAAGCATTACGCGAGGCTGGTATGATTCACCTTGATGGTGATAAAGGAGATTCTTGTTTAATGCATCCAGGGTAAGTTCAAGGTGATTGCACAATTGAACAAAACTCCAGCTAGGATCTCTCTGTTGGGACTGCTCATGAACTCCGAGCCGCATTGGGCATTGTTGGTCAAAATTTTGAATGAAGCCCATGTAGCTCAAGACATATCAATGGAGGGCTTCGGGGGCATAGTCAACAACATCACGACCAACAACTACCTTACTTTTGCCGATGAGGAGATACCAGTCGGAGGCAAGGGAAATAACAAATCCTTGCACGTGTTCGTCAAATGCTTGGACCACATAGTGGTCAAGATGCTCATCGACAATGGTTTTTCCCTTAACGCCATGCCTAAAACCACATTAGATAAGCTTTCTTTTAACGCGTTGCACATGAGGCCTAGTTCCATGGTGGTGTGGGCTTTTGATGGTAGCCGCTGGGATGTAAGGGGCGACCTCCCAATTCAAATTGGGCCCCACATGTGTCAAATAACCTTCCAAATAATGGACATAAGCCCTGCCTATAGTTGCTTGTTAGGTCGGCCTTGGATCCACTCGGTGGGGGTGGTCCCGTCAACGCTGCACCAGAAATTAAAGTTTGTAGTGGAAGGGCAGCTGGTTATAGTATCAGGGGAGGAAGTCATACTGGTGAGTTTTTCGTCTTCATGCCATATGTTGAGGCTGCAGAGGAGTCATTGGAAGCATCATTCCAAGAACTGGAATTTGTGAGCAATGCTTATGTGGAATCTCCTCCGGTGCAGCCACGCTTATTTGGTGTCGCTTTGATGGTGGCTCGGGTTATGTTAAAGGACAAATATGAGCCCGGAATGGGTCTAGGCCAAAATGGGGATGGCACGGCAAGCTTGGTGGAGTTCCCTGAGAATCGTGGAAGGTTTGGGTTGGGTTACAAACCTTCACAGGTCGACAAGAGGAGAGTCTCCCTAGAAAGGAAGGAGAGAAGCCTGGCTCATCTACAAGGGCGAGGACTACAAGTGGAAGGGGTCCCTATTTGTCATATCAGCAAAAGCTTTATCAGTGTGGGGTGGATGCGCAAGGATCAGGTTACGGTGATAGAAGAAGAAACCCCTCAAAACCGACCGAATTGGGTGCAACCATCTCCTCCGAGCTTTGAATTGGGGAATTGGAAAATCGTCGAATGACCCGAGATTTCCATGACAAATTCAATGTAATCCAATAGTTCCAACCCTATTGCTGGGCCTAGGTTGTAGGGTATGCTTCTTTTATCAGGCATACCTCTTTCTTTAATGTTCCCACAATTATAAATACACAACCCTTTTCATTTGATGTGTTCCCTCTTGCACTTTCGTCTATTTTCATTCTTCTACATATTTATTTTTGTTGCGATTAAATGATTTGACGCAGATCCAACAATGAATCCCATGAAAGTAGTGATACCGAGGACCCAGATGTTGATTATGAGCAACTAATAAATCAAGCCAAGGAAAGAGAAGATGAGGATTGGGGGCTTCCTTCAGATTTGAAAAGAATGGTGGAGCAAGAGGAAAGGGAAGTAAAGCCACACCAAGAGGAGACAAAAGTTGTGAACTTAGGGGTTGACGGAGAGAGAAGAGAGGTCAAGGTCAGCACTTGCATGTCTGTATACATCCGAGATGAATTGTTGACTCTGTTGCGAGAGTACCAAGACATCTTTGCTTGGTCTTACCAGGATATGCCTAGTTTGAGCTTGGATATTGTGCAACATAAAATACCTATGAATCCCAAGTGTTCCTCGGTAAAGCAAAAGCTGAGGGGAATGAAGCCCAAGATGTCCCTAAAAATAAAAAGAAGAGGTGAAGAAGCAATTCGACGCTACTTTCTTGGTTGTTGCTCGGTACTCGGAATGGGTCGCCAATATTGTGCCAGTCCCTAAAACGGATGGGAAGGTACAAATGTGTGTGGACTATCGGGATTTAAATCGAGCCAGTCCAAAGGATAATTTTCCTTTACCGCATATCGATGTGCTCGTAGATAACACGACCAATTTTGCCCTATTTTCTTTCAAGAATGGGTTTTCGGGCTATAATCAGATAAAGATGGCACTGGAGGATATGGAAAAGACAAACTTCATCACTCTGTGAGGAACTTTCTGCTATAAGGTGATGTCCTTGAGGCTTAAGAACGCTGGAGCGACATACCAGCGGGTCATGGTGGCGTTATTCCACGACATGATGCATAAAGAGATCAATGTCTACATGGATGACATGATTGCTAAATCGAGGACCGAGGAGGAACACCATGTCAATTTGCGGAAGTTTTTCGAGCGACTGCGTTAAATACAGGTTAAGGCTGAATCCGGCAAAGTGTAATTTCGGGGTTAAATCCGGAAAATTTCTCGACTTTTTCGTTAGTCTGAAAAGAATAGAGATAGATCCAGACAAAGTAAAGGCAATCCTCGAAATGCCGGAGCCATAAGAGCCAAAGCAAAGGAATAGTGATTTTTGGCTTAGCGCGTCAAGCGCGCTAAGCGCCAGAAGAGAGAAATGACTCGCTAGGAGAGCTTATGGCACACTTGGCGCGTGCATGCATGGCAGATTCTCTTCCAGATTCCCTTGACTCGCTAAGCAAGCTGATGTCTCGCTTAGCGGATGTTACTCGCTAAGCGCATATGCCTCGCTTAGCGAGACACCAGCTGCAACAACCTTCTATTTCTTCATCTTTTCACCTGAAGTTGAAGTTGAAAACTCATTAATTCACATTGAAAGGCATATCTAGTGCATAAAAATCAAACTAAACCTAAAAATATATACAAACCTACAAAAAGAACTATAAATTGGGGAAAAGACAGATTTCATAAAGCTTTTCAATATAAAAGTTAGTCGTAAATGACGACTAACACTAGTGTATACATGCATACAGATTGCAGGGATGTGTCTTTATGGTGGTGCACAACATCATCGAGCAATGGCTGAATTTTGTTTTATGGTTGGAGGAATCAAGTATCCCCCAATTACTCGGAAAAAATTGTAAATGCATGTGGAGTTGAAGATATTCATGATGGAACAAACTTTAGTAGGTAATTCTATGTGTTTTACCTATTCATTCTTGTATACTACTAATTGTTAAATATTATATATCAAAATAATTTTTATTTTGAGTAACTAGGACTGCTTGTGTTATTGCTGTTGCAAAGGATCGTGACACATTTGAACCTTTTCATCATCAAGTGATTAATGCTCTAAAAATGAATATATTACAGTCAATTTCCCTCTTTAATTATTTTAATTCATTAGAAATTCAAGTCAACTTATAAGACCAATTAATGGGAAAAGATATAGACTTAGCCTCTGGCATATTGATTTTGGCTAAAAGATCACATATATACTTGCTTTGGGTGAGAAATAATGAACCATCGGGCTAAGATTTAACTTCAATGCCCAGAAAATAATCCAAATCACCAAGTTTCTTGAGAGAGAATATAGAATTAAGCCGAGAAATTAAGGTTTGAATTAGAACAATATTGTTCTCCGTGACTATAATGTCATCCACACACACCAAGGCATAAACCACTGCAGACCCCTTAGAGTAGACAAACAAAGATTAGTCTCCAGTGAGTCCTTTGAGTCTAGTGAGTCTTTTTTCTCTTCCCCTTGTATCTCTTCTAGTGCATGATTTAGCATCTTCCTTTGGCATTCTGATAAATGAGTGTCATTGCTACCAACACCATATCAGGTTGAAAGTCATTTTCTCTTCTTGTCTCTACCATATCACAATGCCAGTAGAGACCTCAAAATTAAGTATGAAGTTCTAATGAAGCTGTTATTTTTTTTTGCAACACAGTCATTAGTAGCATGGCTCATAACCTGGCTTAGCATGAATGGGCAAAACATATAAAAATAGATCGACACTTCATTAAGGAAAAGTTAGATAGTGGCCTTATTGAGATAGCATATGTTCCTTCTGGAGGTCACTTGGCAGATGTTATAACCAAGTGATGTGATCCTTACTAGGAGCGGATTGCTTGATACAGGTCACAAAGTTTGCATGATGCCACTTCAAGAGAGGGAAGATTAGTTAGGGTAGATGCCACGAGGATTACCTTGATATGTTTGAGATTGGTTCAACAAGGAACTCAGAGAGAAGCTCTCACCAAATTTGATCAAAGGCCAAAAGTTCCTTCTATTGAAAACAAAATCCATACATATAGTGTATCTGAATGAAAAGATAGAAATAGACATGGGCCTTCAAAACAATTTGGGCCAAAATTACAATGAAAAATTATAAATATAAAAAATAGAACATGTTTGGCATGGGCCTTCAAATTAGTTTGGGCCTTCAGTAACAATTAATATTCTTAGTAGTGCCTCTGCCTCTATGCCTTCATCCTTTTCCACTTAGGCCTTGTTAAGTGTGTTTGCTACCATTTGTTGGAAGGTATCCACTGACTGTTTGGTCCTATCCCTAGTCATAGGTCCATGTATTTGGCCAGTTTAGGATTCTCATCACTCCCTCCTTCTTGGAAAGCCTTTTCCCTCAAATGTTCAAAATCATCACCAGGAATATCGATCTTGTAAGCATTTTCATTGATCCTCTCTAGTAGTTGGAAAGGTCTGTCTTCTCTAGCTTGAAGTTTGGACTTCCTTTGTTTAGGGAACCTCTCCTTCCTCATGTGTACCCAAACCCAATCACCTAGTTCAAGTACCACTTAATTCCTGTTCTTGTTGGCTTGCTTGGCATAGCTTTCATTCTTCTTTGGAATTTGAGCCTTCACCTACCCATGCAATCTTTTCACATACTCAACTTTAGCCCGTGCATCCTTATGCTGAGTCTCTTGGGGATTGCTTTTGTAAGTTGGCCTATTAGGCAATGAAGCTCCTAGAAAGATGTCAATTTGATGTTCTATGCCTTTTGAAAGTGGCAGTCCATGAGGAATCTCCTTGGTAAAGACATCTTTAAATTCCTACAATAAGAGTTCAACACTAGGAGAAGCATAAATAGTTAACTCATTAGAATTATCAGTAGAAATTTTACTATCTTTGCAATACAATAGATAGAGTGGCTCACGAGCAAGTAATGCTTTCCTCACTTCACTCGCCTTTGCTAAATAATTAAATTTTCTCTCATGTGTACCACTTTTTCTCTCATGTGTATCACTTTTTTTCTCAAGTGTATCACTCTTCTTTTTCCTATTCCTTTTTGGTGCCTCAATCTTTTCTTTCTCTTGTTCTCTCTTTTCTCTTATTCTGATTTGGTCATCACACACTTCTCTAGGGGATAGAGGTTTAAGAATAATATTTTGGTCATGGTGCTGGAAAGAAATCTTGTTGGTGAAGCCATCGTGCACTGCTTTGGTGTCATACTGCCATGGTCTTCCCAATAGTATATGAGTCGCCTCCATTGGAACCACATCACACAACACCCTATCATTGTATCTTCCAACGGTGAGACACACCTCAACCTGCTAAGTCACTTGTACCTCCTCATCTTCACTAAGCCATTGAAGTTTGTATAGCCTAGGATGGGATTTAGTATCCAAATTCATTTTGGACACTAACCTGGAACTTGCAACATTGGTACAACTCCTTCCATCAACAATTAAAGAGAAAAGCTTACCATTAATCGTACATCTGGTGTGGAAAATATTTTCTCTTTGGGTGTCGTCTTGTGACTGCATCTGACTTCCCAAAAGCCTTCTCACCATTAGCATATCACCCTGCATAGCTTCCTCCTCAAGCTCTTCTTCCACTTCTTCTTCTTCACTGATTTCAGATTCATTGGCGATTGCTCCATCTGCCTTCATGCTCATGGTCCTCCTGGTTGGACAGTTAGAAGCAATATGTCCTCTACCTAAGCATTTGAAGCATTTTATGTTTCTAGTACCAGTGTTGGATGATGAAGCAGAATTACGTTTGGTTTCGGCACTGGACATTGTTGAATTTCCATAGATGAGTTGCCTCCCGCCTTCTTGGATTTGTTGGTCCAATTTTGGTCGAAATTGTTGGATGAGTTCCTTGTTGCTGCAATTTTCCTCTTCCACTGTTGTTCAACCCAGACTGCCTTATGCAGCAAGTCATCTAATTCCACGTACTCTTGCAATTCAACAACATCTCTAATGTCAGGATTTAGGCCACTCAGAAAATGACCCATTGTGTCCTCAGTGTCCTCTTCAATGTTTGTCCTCACTAGTGTCATCTCCATCTTCTTGTAGTACTCCTCCACTGTCAAACTTCCCTGGGACAGCCTCTGAAGCTTCTATTGCATGGTTCTGTTGTAGCTAGTTGGAACATACCTCTTTCGCATAACCCTTCTAATCTCGGTCCATGTATCTATCTCTCGCCCCTCCTCTCTCATCATCTCTCTTTGATTTTTATTCCACCAAACAAGGACGTAGTCTGAGAATTCAGCTGTTGCTAACTTCACCTTCTGCTCTTCAGTATAATCATTACAGGAGAATACATGCTGAATCTTCATCTCCCAGTCAAGGTAGGCATCTGGATCACTCATGCCTTTGAAATGGGGTACATTAAGTTTTACTCCCTCAATTCTGTTCTGCCCCTCCATTCGGTTCGGTCCATCATTGGCCCTTCTATTCCCATCATAAGGTATCCAAGCATTTGGATTCATTTGGTGCTCTAGTCCTTATATTCGTCTGTAGAGCTCTTCATTGTTATGGTTCAACAAACGCTACATTTGTGTAGTCATCACGCCCAGTAATAAGCATTGAGATCCGTCCAATTGATGATATTCACCACCACTGTCACCAATGATGCAATCCTCCCTAGGAAGGGACAAGTCACTAGATCCATGAGCAAGAGGCTCTAAGAGGATTGGGCTAGAGCTGCTGAAGAAGGCCCTAGGGTTCTCATGAACCTCAAGGTAGATTTCTGAGCCCATGGGCCAAGGTTGGGTCCAATTATCTTTGTACATAATAGACTAGGATGTCATTATATTTGGTCCTTGTATTTAGGGCTCCATAATGTAGGTAGGGTACCCTAGAAATATAGGATTTTTCAGCCCTTGTATATTAGGGCACCTAGACTAGTTTTTGTATTAGGGGTAGTTTTGTAATTTCACATGCACTAAGTGAATATTTGATGTGTGTGGTTGGAAATAAATTTAATTGAATTGGTAGAAGCCCAATCCAATTAAATTTTAGAGGGAGAGGTGAGCATTTGCTTACTACACCTCATTGCCACATCATATAGTCATACTTTGTGCATGTCCTTCATGTTTTATATGCCTCATGACACCTAAGCACACTTAGTGAAGAATTCTGGAATTGATCTTGGATTAGTGGGCTGAACCATAACTAAAATTCACTAATCATAATTAGTGAAATTTTGGCTCCAAAGTTTGGCTCCACAAATTCAAGTGAAATTTGAATTGAAATTCAAATTTCCTTCCAATTTTGTGTGACGCTTAGGCTATAAATAGAGGTCATGTGTTTGCATTTTTTCAACTTTGATCATTGGAAAATTAAACTTCAGATTTCAGAGCTCTTTTAGAGCACAAAATTTCGTGCTCTTCTCTTCCTCTCCCTTCATTCATCTCCTTCTTCCTCCAAGCTCTTATCCATGGCCTCCTATGGTGGTGAGCTTCTTCAAGACTCATCTTCTCCTTGAAGTGGCGTCTCCTATCTCTCTTGCATCTCCATTATGCTTCCATTCATCTTCCAAGAAGCAAAGTGTAGAAAAAGGATCAAGCTAAATGTTTTGATGATGCCAAAGGATCACATGCTTCTCAAAAAGGATCACATGTTTCTCAAAGCTTTATTCAAGACAAAGAAATTAAGGATATTCAAGATGGATGATCAAGACAGTTTCTAGAGTCTTAGGAAGGGTATATTAAATAGGAAGGGAATTCCTATTTGAAGTAGCAAAAGGTTTGGCCAAGAAATTTAAGTTAAAAAGTCTTTTTCAAGAGATTTACTCTCTGGTAATCGATTACCAGAGGATGTAATCGATTACCAGTGGCCAAAAATGATTTACAACAACTAATAAAATTTGAATTCAAAATTTGCACTGTGTAATCGATTACACATATATGGTAATCGATTACCAGCAGTTACTGAATGTTTTAATTCAAATTTTAAAGCTAGTAATCGATTACACACATACTATAATCAATTACCAGAGGAGATTTTCAGAAAATATTCTCAATTGTCACATCTTTTCATTTGGTTCTTGAATGGCTATCAAAGGCCTATATATATGTGACTTGAGACACGAATTTGCCAAGAGTTTTCTGAACAAAAAGGTCTTATCCTCTTAAAAAGCAAAATTGTTTTATCCTCTTAAAAAAATTCCTTGGCCAAAACACTTGTGATTCAATAAGGAATTATTCGAGTGCTCAAATTGTTCAATCTATCTCTTTCAAGAGAGATTTCTTCTTCTCTTCTTCTTTATTCTGAAAAGGGATTAAGAGACCGAGGGTCTCTTGTTGTAAAAGAATTCTAAACACAAAGGAAGGATTGTCCTTGTGTGTTTAGAACTTGTAAAAGGAATTTACAAGATAGTGGAACTCTCAAGCGGGTTGCTTGGGGACTGGACGTAGGCACAAGGGTGTGGCCGAACCAGTATAAATCTGAGTTTGCACTTTCTCTTCCCTTAAACTCCTTTATTTATTATTGTTTTATATTCATATTCAAATTGTTCTATTTGAATCAATATTTAAGAAATTCATTATTAAGGGAATTTATAACTTGAATAGAAAGTTAAATAGAATTTTAATTGGGGAAATAGTTTGTAATATCTTAATTCAAACCCCCCCCCCCTTCTTAAGATACCTGAGGCCACTTGTCTAACACAAAGGAATCCATTGATGAAGAAGATCCTAGGCCTACAAGTTCTAATAGAGCTTACATCATGTGGTATCAGAGCATCTTCATCTAGGTGATGTTCTTTTGCTTCCTCAATCTTTTTGTTCGATGAATTCTCTTTAATTCCTTGTTCTTCATCTTATTTTCCATGTATATCCTCCATTTTCTTGTGGTTTGATGCTGTTTAGAGTAGATTCAAAAAAAATAAACCGATTCAATCTTAGATCTACACTTGTTCTTGCATTTCTATGGTTCAAATTTTGTAGATCTACTCTTGAATCTTGTTTTTGTGTTGATTTTAGGTTCTATCAATTTTCATTCATAATATTCTTGTGCTGAACCTTTAGATCTAAATTTTATTCCAAAATATTGATTAGCAAAAAAAAACACAAAAATCTAAGTGTAAATCACTTAATCCATGTTGTCTTAGAGTCATGTTTAGTCATAGTAATTGTCACATTATGCTCTAAGTTTGTGTTGAATTTTTATTTTGTTTATTCAATTCTAGATACATTTGTTCATGTATTCTTGTCATTCTTAGCCTATCTTTTGAATTTTGAGTCTAATTCATGCATGTTATTTAGTTCATAACATGTTCTAAATCAATTTCTAGAAGTAGTCTTGTTGTTGAACTCTTTTTTTTGTTTTCTAAGTTTCCTACATGATGCCTATGATGAAGTTGAGTTGTGGTGCTGAGTTGTGGCTGGATTTGTGAATCAGATAAGTCTTAAGCTCTCTTTAATTGTGTTATTCAAGATAATTGAGCATATGCAAACACAAATTGTAACTATCCAAGCCTTAAGCAACATAAACACTACTCTTGATTTCTAGGTTGAAATCGCTGGTGTTGGCAGCTTGAACATACGAACTTGTATAAATTACAGGGAATTCTTCACCACGTGTTTTGAGCTGAAAATTTTAAGTAATTTTCTAGACATCTGGACCAAAATTATAAAAAAGAACCAAGCGATTTGGATTAAAGGAAAAAAAAAATCACACAAGTTGGCAGAAAAATCAGTGTCCAGGAAAAAAAAGTGAAAGGGAAGTGTGCTTGGTGTTTTGGCTCAAAATTTGTTCTATAATTGGTACCTATTTTATACCAATCCTAGTTCTGAAATTTCAATTGAAAATTATTGTGAAAACAAGTGTCAAAACTAGATATTTCTTGAGTCTTTTTTTATAGTTTTTTTACTCTACTCTACTCTTGAGTCTTTTATGTGCTTTTCATTGCTTTAATTATTGAATCATCCTTGAAAATTTGTCTTGTCAAAACTCTTTTGGTTTAACTTTCATCTCATTTATTGGTCTTTGGTTATTGCTTGTCTCTTTGTTTTCCTTGTTTGTGAGTTGCCATATAGGGAATTGGAAAGGAGGATTGGTTTCATCCCTTGAAGAATTTGAGTCAAGAAGCAAGGGGCCAACCACCTTAAGAGCTATTGGAATAAGAAGCACTCCAAATTGATTGAAACACAAACGAGAGAATAGCCACCAAAATTGAGGACTTTTTTTTGTAATTTGTAATTGGCAATTTTCTTTGGTTTCAAACTTTGTAACAAAAAGGCCTTTCTTTGGAAGTAAGTTGGGAGCCTCCAATAGGTCACCCTAGTTCCATTTGTGTGTAATAATTTTAGGCAATTTTCCCTTAGGATAGTGAGTGTTTTGTTGGGAACCTTAAATGAGGTCATCCAAACACTCTTAGGATCCGCCTAGTTTGCATTTCTTGCACTTTAATTTCTTACTTACTTTCATAGCTTATTTCCTTTACCCTCCATTGTCAAACTGCCTAGATAGCTTGCCTTTTACCAATTAGTTTTTACCTTATCTTTCACACCTCTTTTAGTGTTTATTTTGGCTAGTTTCAGCCATAGTTTCTTTTACCTTTTTTTTTTCAAACCCCCAACAAGAAAGAACCATAACTTAGGAACCAACATGAGTCTTTATTCTTCATCTAGTGTTAATGGTGAGGGTTCTACTCCTAAGGACCCCTTGTATAAGATATTAGATGAGTTGAGATCCCTTAAGTTGTGGAAAGAAAAACGAGAGAGAAAAGAAAAAGGTATAAAAAGAGTGGAAGAAATAAGTCAAGATGAACGAGAGAAAATAAGAGAGGAAGAAAGAAGAAAAATAATGAAAGAAATGAAAAGAGAAAAACATGTCTCCTATAGTAGTCATGACTCTTGCAAGAGTTTAAGTGAAGCACTTAGCGACTATTATAGAGGGCACCATAGTTCACATACTAAACATCACTCCCAAAGAAAAGAAAAGGATAGAAGGCCTCAAGAGGTTAACATTAGCCTCCCATATTTCCATGGAAAAGATAATGTTGAGGCCTACTTAGATTGGGAAATGATGGTTGAACAACTCTTTGCTTGCCATCATATTAGTGAAGAGAGAAAAGTTCTATTGGCTACCCTTAGCTTTCAAGGGTATGCCCTCTATAGGTGGACTTCCCTTGTTAGGGAACGAAGGATTCATGGGGATCCTCCAGTAGAGTATTGGAATGATCTTAAGAGTGCCCTTAGGAAGAGGCACATTCCCTCCTACTATGAAAGGGCGCTTATGGAAAAGCTCCAAAGGCTTTGACAAGGGAGTATGAGTGTTGAAGAATATAGACAACAAATGGAACTACTCCTTTTAAGAGCTGGACTTAGGGAGGAGGAAAGAACAAGCATAGCTAGGTTCCTTAGTGGGCTTAATATGGAAGTGAGGGATAAGGTTGAACTCCTTCCATATAGGGACCTAGATGAGCTAGTCCAACTTTGTATAAGAGTGGAGCAACAACTTAAAAGAAAGCCTTCTTCAAAATCTTATGGCTTTCACTCTTATCCAAGGAAGGACCAAGCCCAAGGAATTTTGGGGGCTGCACCTTCAAAACCCAAGGAAGATAAGGGTAAGACCAAAGAGAAATCCACCCCTAAGACTAGTTCCCAAGAAAGGACTAGCAGTATTAAATGCTTCAAATGTCTTGGGAGAGGTCACATTGCCTCTCAATGCCCCACAAAGAAAACCATGATTATGAGGGGTCAAGACATTTATAGTAGTCAAGAGGAGACTACTTCTTCCCCTTCCTCTAGTGGAAGTGAAGATGATGTAAGGGGTGAAGAGTCTAGTGAGGAAGTCTACCCCCATGAAGAATGTGACCTCTTAATGGTTAGAAGGCTCCTTGGAGGTCAATCTTGTGATCTATCTCAATCTCAAAGAGAGAACATCTTTCATACAAGATGCAAAATTTTAGATAAAACTTGTTCTCTCATTATGGATAGTGGATCTTGTTGCAACTGTTGTAGCACAAGATTAGTTTCCAAGTTGAACCTCACTATCATTCCCCACCCAAAACCTTATAAACTTCAATGGCTTAATGAGCAAGGGGAAATGATAGTTAACCAACAAGTGAAGGTACCTTTATCCATTGGGAGATATAAGGATGAAGTTAATTGTGATATAGTTCCCATGGAGGCAAGACATATTCTTTTAAGAAGGCCTAACTAATGAGATTACCCTCACCCATCTTGGCACTAAATTTGTGTTGCATCCTCAAACACCTTCACAGGTGGCCAAAGATCAACTAACTATGAAAGATAAGAGGGATGAGGAAGAAAAAATAGAAAAACATAAGAAAAAGAAGGATAGCAAGGCCTTGTCTTCAAAGGCCAAGGGGAAGGAAAAAAAGGGAAAGGATTCCTCCAAGAAGATTGTTAAGAAGGAAAATCATTTTGCAACAAAAGGTGATATTAAAAGAGCACTCCTTCTTAGACAATCTTTCTACCTTCTCCTATCAAGGGTAACATCCCTTAGCACTGCCACAATTCCTACATATGAGACCTTACCCCCAAAGGTCCAAGAACTCTTACATGAATTTGGTGATATATTTCCCAAAGAGATACCCCTTGGGCTACCTCCTTTAAGGGGAATAAAACACCAAATAAATTTAGTCCCAGGAGCAAGCCTTCCTTATAGGCCAGCCTATAGGACTAACCCTCAGGAGACTAAGGAGATAGAGTCTCAGGTTAAAGAATTGTTGGAGAAGGGTTGGGTCCAAGAGAGCCTAAGCCCATGTGCTGTGCCAGTGTTGTTGGTGCCCAAAAAGGATGGTACGTGGAGAATGTGTACAGATTCCAGGGCCATCAACAACATCACTATAAAGTATAGGCACCCCATTCCTAGACTTGATGATTTGCTTGATGAGTTGCATGGTGCCAATATCTTTTCAAAAATTGATCTTAAAAGTGGTTATCACCAAATCAGGATGAAAAAGGGTGATGAGTGGAAAACCTCTTTCAAGACCAAGTTTGGTTTGTATGAATGGCTAGTGATGCCTTTTGGGCTCACTAATGCACCAAGCACCTTTATGAGGCTTATGCATAATGTCTTAAGGGATTTCATAGGTAGATTTGTAGTTGTTTATTTTGATGTTATTTTAGTGTACAGTAGGAGCCTAGATGATCACTTAGGACATCTCAGGCAAGTTCTTTCGATCCTTAGGAAAAACACCTTCTATGAAAATATAGAGAAGTGTACCTTTTATGTAGATAATATAGTTTTCTTAGGTTTTGTAGTTGGTAGAAATGAGATCCAAGTGGACCCTGAGAAAATCAAGGCCATCCAAGAATGGCCCACCCCAAAAAGTGTGGGAGATATTAGGAGCTTACATGGGTTAGCAAGCTTCTATAGAAGGTTCGTTCCTAATTTCTCTACAATTGCATCACCTCAAGAATGTGGCATTTACCTGGGGTGAAAAACAAGAGCAAGCCTTTGCTTTGCTCAAAGAAAAGCTTACTAAGGCACCTGTTCTAGCTCTTCCTGACTTTTCTAAAACTTTAGAGCTAGAATGTGATGCCTCTGGAGTGGGAGTTGGAGCTGTATTGTTACAAGGTGGGCACCCTATTGCTCATTTTAGTGAAAAACTTTATAGTGCCACCCTCAACTACCCCACCTCTGATAAAGAGTTTTATGCCTTAATAAGAGCCCTCCAAACTCGGGAACATTACCTTGTTTCCAAGGAATTTTTCATTCATAGTGATCATCAATCACTTAAGTACATTAGAGGGCAAAGAAATTTAAACAAGAGGCATGCAAAATGGGTAAAGTACCTAGAGCAATTTCCATATGTTATCAAATACAAAAAGGGAAAAACAAATGTGGTAGCTGATGCCCTCTCTAGGAGACACACATTGTTTTGCTCCCTAGGAGCTCAAATTTTAGGATTTGATAATATTAGGGACTTGTATGCTTTAGATGAACATTTCTCTCCCATTTACGAGAGTTGTGGGAAAAAGGCCCAAGATGGATTCTATTTGGATGAGGGGTATTTGTTCAAAGAGGGAAAGCTTTGCATACCCCAAGGATCCATTAGGAAATTACTTGTGAAAGAGAGCCATAAGGGTGGGATCATGGGCCACTTTGGGATAGACAAGACACTTGTCTTACTTAAAGAAAAGTTTTATTGGCCCCATATGAAGAAAGATGTTCATAAGCATTGCACTAGGTGTGTGGCTTGTTTACAAGCCAAGTCTAGGGTGATGCCTCATAGGCTATACACACCCTTACCCATCCCCTTTGCACCTTGGGTAGACATTAGTATGGACTTTTTCCTTGGGCTTCCTAGAACCCAAAGAGGTGTATACTCTATCTTTGTGGTGGTGGATAGGTTTTGCAAGATGGCACACTTTATACCATGCCACAAGGTGGATGATGCTTCCCACATCTCAAAACTCTTTTTCAGGGAAGTTGTGAGACTCCATGGTTTGCCTAGGACCATTGTGTCAGATAGAGATGCTAAGTTCCTTAGCCACTTCTAGAAAACCTTATGGGCTAAGCTAGGAACTAAACTTCTTTTCTCTACCACTTGTCATCCACAAACTGATGGGCAAACAAAGGTAATGAATAGGTCTTTATCCACCCTTTTATGGGCTCTTCTGAAATGCAACCATAAGTCTTGGGATGAGTATCTTCCTCATGTAGAATTTGCCTACAACAGGGGGGTTCATAGAACCACTAAGCAGTCCCCTTTTGAGGTTGTCTATGGGTTCAATCCCCTAACACAGTTAGACCTCATTCCCCTCCCATTGGACATTTCTTTTATACATAAAGAAGGGGAATCTAGGTCATAGTTTGTAAAGAAGTTGCATGAGAGGGTTAAGAACCAAATAGAGAACCAAACAAAGGTGTATTCAACTAAAGGCAATAGAGGAAGAAAAAAGCTAGTTCTTAATGAGGGTGACTGGGTTTGGCTCCATCTTAGGAAGGATAGATTCCCTACTAAAAGGAAATCCAAGCTTAGCCCAAGAGGGGATGGACCTTTTCAGGTTTTGGAGAGGATCAATAACAATGCCTATAGGTTGGACCTCCCAGAAGAGTATGGAGTCAGCAACACTTTTAACATTTCTAATTTAATTCCTTTTACAGGTGGAGCTGCTATTGAGGAGGAGGAACTAACAGATTTGAGGTCAAATCCACTTCAAGGGGTAGGGGATGATGCAATCCTCCCTAGAAAGGGACCATTCACTAGAGCCATGAGCAAGAGGCTCCAAGAGGATTAGGCTAGAGCTGCTGAAGAAGGCCCTAGGGTTCTCATGAACCTCAAGGTAGATTTCTGAGCCCATGGGCCAAGGTTGGGTCCAATTATCTTTGTACATAATAGACTAGGATGTCATTATATTTGGTCCTTGTATTTAGGGCTCCATAATATAGGTAGAGTACCCTAGAAATATAGGATTTTTCAGCCCTTGTATTTTAGGGCACCTAGACTAGTTTTTGTATTAGGGGTAGTTTTGTAATTTCACATGCACTAAGTGAATATTCTTAGTAGTGTCTCTACCTCTGGGCCTTCATCTTTCTCCACTTGGGCCTTGTTAAGTGTGCGCTACCATTTGTTTGAGGGTATCCCCTAACTATTTGGTCATATTTTGGTCATAGGTCCTTGTATTTCAACAGTTTTAGGATTCTCATCACCAAGGGACCCGCAAAACAATTTTGAGATCTTACCAGGAAGATGGGAATGATAGATATTCTCTAGCTTGAGGGAGAGTGTTGTTACATGTATACAATATTAAACACGTGCGTCATTTCTTTTTAGTACTGATTTAATTAGATTTATTCTTTCATTAGATTGATTGGTCGAGGTTTCCTTATTTATAGTAATCAGGTTTGATTTGATGTCCATAATTCTAGCATAGCTTTAACTATCAAAGTTGTATAAATAGTGATCCTTGTTGTACTCTTTCAATTATCAAAAAAAAAAATTCACTTTTCCTCATATTCCAATTCTAATTAATTCATTAATTCTCTATTCTTGACACAGTTGCAGTCTAGGGTGTTGTATATACTTAAGAGATTGTTTACGATCTCTGTTTTTCTTCTTCAGGTATTCTCTTTGGATTTTTCTGTAACATATAAAATATTTGAATCTTAGCATAACAGCTTCAGCTTTTAGGATACCTAGCTCTTGACATGATAGCATCCATGAGCAAGTTGAACAAAGTTTGATCCTTGCCACTATTATTCTAAATAAAAGTGCATTTTAGCACAAGGCAGCGGTGGGTCTGCTCATTATCACTGATTCAATTATGAAGGGCTCGTGCATGGGGTGCATATAGCTTATGCTTTCGAGATAGTTGGTTATGAAATTTTTTATGAATAAGAGTTTTGTACAATTATTAGTTTTTTATTTTCCTAAACTTATTTTATTTATGTATTTTGTTTGACAGAAAGATTATGAATATCTAAGTGGCCATGAGGTGTTCCTCAGGCGTGTTGTCTCTGCCTTCAACAACTTTGCAGAATCTACTGAAAAATCATGGTGTGAAAAGTTAACCGCCACTTGTCCCCATTTGCTACAAGTTTGTTTCTATATGGAAAATGAATTTTATAATGAAAAATAAATAAATAAATAATCATTGTGGAAGCAATGCCTTCCAAGATTATTTTGATGATGCCAAAGAATCAAGAGTTAAGCAAATTCCAAAGATTCAAGAATCAAGTTTCAAGAATCAAGATTCAAGGTTCAAGAATCAAGTTTTCAAGAATCAATATTCAAGAATAATCAAGATCAAGATTCAAGACTCAAGATTCAAGAATCAAGAGAAGACTTAATCAAGATAAGTACTAAAAATGTTTTTCAAAACATTGAGTAGCACAAGAAGTTTTCACAAAATCATTACCAAAGAGTTTTACTCTCTAGTAATCGATTACATGAAGGTAGTAATTGATTACCAGTAGTCAGCATTGTTTTCAAAACTAATTTACAAAGTTTTAATCGATTACCATAATCATGTAATCGATTACCAATGTTTTAAAACGTTAGATTTCAAATTTCAAGAGTCACAACTAGTGATAAAATATTTTTAAATCATTTTAAACTTGTGTAATCGATTACACAATACTTGTAATCGATTACCAGAGTTTCTAAACGTTTTGATTTTCAAAATTTAAACTTGAAGAGTCATATCTGTTGATGTGTAACCAGTGACTGATTTCGAAAAATAAATTTCCAAAAGTCACAATTCTTAAAGTGACTTGTTTCTGAAGATTTTTTCAAAAGTCACAACTTTTTAAGTGACTAGTTTTCAAAAGAGTCACAATTTTTAAAAGGTGACTAGTTTTAAAGAAATTGCCAAGAGTCACAAACTTTAACTTGAGTTATCAAGAGATTATAAATATGTGACCATGGCATGAATTTCATAACATCTTTCAACGCATTTCTAAAGAACTTTCTAACTCATTTCTCATCATCTTTTCAACAAGTTTCATAACAAGTTTTTACAGAACTTTCTGATTCATTCCTCTTCATCTTTCTAAAAGTTTTTGTTCAATCCTTTCTCTTTCAAGAAAAGTTCTTTGTTCAAAAACTTATGCTATTCATCTTCTTCATTCTCTTCTCCCTTTGCCAAAAGAATAGAAGGACTAACCTCCTGAATTCTTTTGTGTCTCCCTTCTCTCTTCCAAGAGAATTCAATGGACTAACTGCCTAAGAATTCTTTTGATTTTTCCCTTCCCCTTAAACAAAAGATTTCAAAGGACTAACCGCTTGAGATATCTTTTGTTTCCCCTTACAAAGATTCAAAGGACTAACCGCCTGAGAATTCTTTGTCCCAACACATTGGAGGGTACATCCTTTGTGGTACAAGTAGAGGGTACATCTACTTGGGGATTGTTATACTGAGAACAAGAGAGGGTACATCTCTTGTGGATCAATTCAAGTGGAGGGTACATCCACTTGGTTGTTCAAAGAGAACAAGGGAGGGTACATCCCTTGTGGATCTTTGGCTTGTAAAGGATTTTACAAGGTTGAAAGAAATCTTAAGAACCATTTGGTTGCTTGGGGACTGGACGTAGGCACGGGTTGTGGCCAAACCAGTATAAATCTTGTGTTTGTCTTCTTTTTCCCTACACTCTTTAATTTCCGCTGTGTACTTTTTATTTTCGCTTTACTTTTTGTCTAAGTTATTGTTTCTGTTCTTTACTTTCTCATAACTTAGTAGTAAAGCCTAATTGAATCTAGTAATATTAAGAAGGATAAATTTTTAATTAGTCAAGACACATTAATAATTAATTCAACTCCCCCTTCTTACTTATTCTGAGGCCACTTGATCCAACAATCATGACCTTAATTTGAGTATGAGGAATATGATGCATAGATTATCTTTTAAAAGAGTGTAATATATGGAATTCTTGCATTATATCATGATTTTTTGTTTTCACTTCATTTTTTTCACAGTCGTTCTTTTTTTATATTAGGGTGCATTATTTTTCCCTTGATAAAAAAAAATGAACTTGATTTGTACCAAATGTGATGTGATAATATTGCCGAACTAAAATTTGCAACCATGAATCATATATGTTTCATCTTTGCATTCTCATCCATGATTTATCCCTTTTACTTTTTTATACATGATACCTATTAAATATTAGTATTTCAGGTTGTTTATTTGCTTTTTTCTAAATTTCATGCTTGTCTGCTACAGATGTATGGAGGACTTGGGGAGCACCACACGGTATGTTTTAGTAAATAATTTATTAGGAGATAAGTAATATGTGGTCCTGCTTTGAATTGAATAAACTTTTTTTCCCTTTATCATCTGCAAGATGTTCTACTTCTTCTTTGAATCTCAAAGCAGTAAGAATGATTGTGTTGTCATATCGCTGACTAGAGGACCAAGATGCAGCAATGAACTAGGTTTGTTTTGTTCAAATGGTCCTTTTCAGCTTACCAAGAACTTGTCTCTTGAGTGGAATGACTATGGCTGGGACAAGGTACGTAGCTATTAATTCTCGTTGTCCTTTTCTCACTTTACTTCTGACTCACATAGTCACATATAACAATCATATGTCAAATCCTATCAATTTTTTTGTGCTTCGCTCTGCTCATTCCATGCAAAGTGTCTACTAGGAAAAAACACAAACAAACTGATATTAAGTATATTCATGTCTACTCTTATACTATAGATTTTAACTAGCTCAAAGAATAAAGTTGATACACTGCTTGTTTTCTTGTTTGCATCAATACGGTGTTTTCTCATTTTGTATGCATCAAATATTATATATGTAGACCAACCCACTGGGACGGGTTAAGTACCATCTCTGCCTGTGCTATCTATGCTTCCTGATCGCTAGACTCATTCTTCCTAGTTCGGCTTGTTGGGCCACCTCACTTAACCAAACATCTCCGAGAAGAAGTTCCACCAAATCTACAACACTTGTTGCTTCATGCTCGGTTGCATGTTACTTTGTTGGTTCACCTTCGAAACAGGTCTCCACACCTGAGACACATCCTTCTCCTATTGATTATTCTTTTTCCTACATTATGGTGGCTTATTCAGCGAGCTGGAGCTCCTACTATTCCCACGCCAGCTTCCACTCTAGCTCCCTTCTACCTCGAAGATCATCAGGTTCCATCCAACTCACTCTAATTTCTATGTTAATTGGTTTTGTACTTTTGCATGTTGGGAATCAAAATAGAATAATATTTTCTACTTGACTTTATAAGTGATCAACTAGGTTTTTAATCCCTCGCTTACACTCTTTTGGGCTAGGTTATGTAGGTGGTCTTACATTTCACCAGGTTGTGGGATAGACACATCCCAAAATCCGTTCTCCCCCTTTTTTGTTATAATAGACCCAGAACCCCTACATACCTTTTTTCTACCAAAAGGCCTGCTTGGCTTCTTATTTAGGTTCTATCTTCTGTAGATTCAGGTTTGGAAAGTGCCTTTGCCCTGGCTGATGTTGTAGAAGCTTATACTGATGTGTTGTATCCTTACTCAGCTCAGGATCTTTTGATTGATTCAAAAGCCTAGGATCAAGACTTATGTTCTTGGTTTTGGTCAAAGAGGGCTTTCAACCTAGAATTCCTAGGCAAAGCAGTTTCTTTTTCAAAGAGTTTCAAACCATGCAGATAAAGCATCTGATTCAGCACCCGATGAAGCAGACACTAGAGCAGCTACTAGAGAATCCACGGACGCTGAAGTCTCAGTTGAACAAAGGCAGTCGATACCATAGGAGAATCAACCAAATCCATATCATAGGAAAGCAAAAAAAGAAAAGCTCTATCCTCCGTTGATGAATAAGTAAAAACAAGGGTCGACGGTTTTAGAACATATTAAAGAGCAGCCATAGAATGAAGCAGAGTAAGAATAAGAAAAGGAATGTTTAGGCTTTTTTGAACCAATAACAAAGAAAGTGGGTAGCAGGTGTGGTGTAGTAAAAAGGTTTCGAAGCTTGTGAGGATTTAGCTTCCAATTGAGTGTGTTAAGTATAGACTTTCTGCATACATAAATAAGGCTTTTAGCCATTCGACGTTTTGTCTCTTTTTTTTTGGCCAATTTACGCAAAGGGGTCACATTTAAAAACTATTTACGCAAAGGGGTTTGTTTTGTAAATATTTACGCAGGGGGTCACTTTTTGCATGGAACCCGCCAAAGGTAATGGCAAGAAAGCATAAGCCGCCATTGCCAACAGCGATACAGTGCACTGGCTGGAGGGTGCCGCCAGTGGCACTAGCGATACGTGGAGGGAGCCGCTTTCTCCATTGGCGAGACAGCCACACATAGGGTCTTGCCTCTCCCATTGGCGAGACACCTTCACGGGTCTCCAATTTCATATATGAGAAAATACAAGGATAATTGTGCACAATGCATTGTTTCAGAGGGCCACTCCATGTTAACAAACACAGTTTCTTCTCCAGTCTTATAACGAAGTTCTGAAAACTATAGAACCTATTTCTGGTTGAACAAATATGAAAAACCTTTTTCTCAAAAACCCAAAAGTTCAAAACCACTTCTTACTCTAAAAATTTATGCATCAAAGCATTTAATTAGATCCTAAAGACCAAAAAATAGAAAAGTACTTAGGTCATAAAAACTTATCACCGTGACCTTGATTTGCTAGAACTTATCTTTAATCTATATCCAAACAAAAACTGTATACCCAAATTAAAAAACTGAAAAAAAATACTGATATCAAATGAAATTTGTTTTCCTTCTACTTTGTTATGTTCAAATATTATTCTCTCTACCATATACATTTTTTCTCCATTTCTTTCTTTCCTTCTAATACTAAAAAGAAAAGATCGATAAGAGCAAAGTTAACCAACATAAAACATTCTTTTGTTGCATGCTAAAACGATGGTTCAACTATTCACTAAAAATCAAAAAGTTGGTTCAACTTAATCAATATTACAACATTAGCAAGGTTTTATATGAGTGGTTTTTGTGTCGTAGCATCCTAGTTCCAACCCCAACCCGTTCTTACGCGCACCCTTCAAAACCTTAATCAAATCCACGCACATGCTTCTCACGTGCTCCTCCCACCCCCTCTGCATAACCAACAAAACCACCACGACGCCATTTCGCTTTGCCACGTCATCTTTCACCTTCACGTTCTTGCATAAACAGCACAAGCTCCACAGCACCGCCACCGCGTCCGCCGCCGCAGCCTTTGACGCCTTCGTAATCCTCTCCACCACCGCCGCAACACACCACGGCTCCTCCGTCATCGCCGCCCGACCCTCCACGCACGTGGCCAACACCACCAGCATTCTCAAACACCTCTCCGCCGTCGCCGCCGAACACGCTCGCAGAAATTTCGTAACCACTTCAACAACTCCGTGAAGGTGTCTCGCCAATGGGAGAGGCGAGACCCTATGTGTGGTTGTCTCGCCAATGGAGAAAGCGACTCCCTCCACGTCAGCCAGTATCGCTAGTGCCACTGGCGGCACCCTCTAGCCAGTGCACTGTATCGCTGTTGGCAATGTCGGCTCATGCTTTCTCGCCATTACCATTGGCGGGTTCCATCCAAAAAGTGACCCCCTGCGTAAATATTTACAAAATAAACCCCTTTGCGTAAATATTTTTTAAATGTGACCCCTTTGCGTAAATTTGCCCTTTTTTTCCCAATGTTGCTAGAAATATAAGAAATATAAACAAGTAGCTAAACCCCTGCTAGATAAAGCAAAACAAAAATGCGGGTAGCTCGATCGATCACATACATGGCTTTTATTGGTTTCGGTCTAATCAATGTATAGGGGTCCACCAAATCTTTTTGCAGGTACGATCTAGACGACCACATTCCTGTTGGGCTAACTCGCCCCATCAATCCAATGTCTTCGCCTGTTCCAGTCCCATTAGAGAGATCCAAAGCTGGATATTCAGAGCCTATCGATCCCGCGGTTTAGAAAACAAATGCTTCGAGATTCAAATATATGACAACAACTACTTAGAGATTCATATGCTGGACACTACAGTCTAGCTCTTGCATCTAGGGTTCACCAAGGAAACAAAACAAAAGAAGGAATTCATATATATAAATCTAAAGGTCTTTAATTACTATCTCATAATTTATAGTATAACTATGAAAGGTTAATTGTTTTTATTTTCATTGTATTGATTCCTTTGATCCCATATAATAAACAGGGTTTAGTTATTGGCAATGGGTTAACCAATCCTAAAATTTAGTACCAGGCATATGCAAACTAATTAGACAGGGGACTAGTTAAAAAGGCTAATTATGACAGCATCAACAAGTTGATCCCACCATGCAAGCAGGCCATAGAAGCTTACGGTATGAATAACTTCCTCAATTCTTTTCCCTTTTCACCAGGACAAAATTATACCAATTTATTACGCTAGACAAATATTAATTGTGTTCATTGACACTCTTAATTTGCATTCCATTTTTCAGGCACTGAAGTTGAAGAAACATGCGTATCTTCGTTATATGCTTGCAATAAGATATTCAATTGGATCATGACCATCGCTTACGATGTAAATGTAAGATATAGAAAAACAATAGTATGACCAAGATGAATGAAAATAATGCAGTACTAACAAACTTGTGCATATTTTGTTATTCTAACTGCAGTACTATGACATTAGAAAGAAATGTGTGGGAGATTTGTGTTATAACTTCTTTGTCATGGAGGATTTCTTAAATAAGAAATTATAGTGTAGTCGATTTCTCTTCAACTCGTTAATATAGAACATTACTCATCATAATTGTTTCAGTACACATTGAATGCAGGTGATAATTTAATTGTGGGTAATGTTGGATTTCCCCTGCGGTTACTTTTTGTTCCACTTTTTCTTCGTTCAAATATATTCAAGGGAAATCCGATTTGCCGGAAAGCACACTAGATCGTCAAGTATTTAAAAATTAAAACGGATGAATCCGAGTATCGAACACAGGGAACTAATGTTAGCCTAAATTAAGTTCAGAAATGAAGCATTGTTGAGAGAACATGTATGATTGATAATTTCAAACAGAATTTAAACTAACTTTTATGCTAAAAACTATAAAATGCAAGGTAAATAAAATGACAGCAGTAGGTAGAAATGTTGGGTCTTTCTAACAAACAAGCTGATGCATAGAAATATATTTCCCTAAACTAAACAGCATAATTAAAACCAAAACTTAACCCGCAGATCCCTCATGTAAGACTAAGTTTTGATCCTGCTTCAATCAAGTTCTAAGGCAACAGTACATTTCCCAATGCTAAAGTCACCTAACTATGCACACAAATGGGCGATCAATCCAAAAACATACAAACATCAAGCATTGAATGAAGCATTAAACACATAAAACACAATCAATTAGATATTATGTATTTACATCAGTTGCTCAT
Organism: Glycine soja; assembly: GCF_004193775.1. Lineage (NCBI taxonomy): Eukaryota > Viridiplantae > Streptophyta > Magnoliopsida > Fabales > Fabaceae > Glycine > Glycine soja. The sequence goes on along the minus strand of NC_041008.1, from coordinate 32,134,520 downwards.
TAGAAATCCTCAACTAGGGTGTTCATCCAGCCATTACAGAAGAAACCCTAACAATAATAAGCTTACAAAACCTAGGTATCTCAACAAAAGTTGCTCCTCTTGCTGCCTCCAGATCTCTTTTCCCGAAATAGGCATTGTGGCTGCTGTGGAATTCTATGCCCTGGGTCTTCTCTAAAGTGTGTAAAAGCTGTGTAAAAGCTGTACCCTAATTCTGCATAAGACAAGCTTTAAATAGGCTCTAAAATCGCGACGCTGCACTTAGCGCCACCCTCACGCTTAGCGCGGGTAAGTGGAATTGGGCTTAGCGCCAGTCTCGCCCTTAGCCTGGCTGAAAGCACCTGTTGCGCTTAGCACACTGATCTCACGCTTAGTGCACGACCTTGATATTGATTCCCTGCCAGATTCTTCTATTGCGCTAAGCATGCTGAAGCTGCGCTTAGCGGTGGATGCGTGTTTAGTCCAACTGCTGAGCTAAGCTCAACTATCACTTTTGGCACTTCATGACTTAGCCTCTTTTTCACCTGGAATTGCACATATTTCATTATTAAATCCAATGGACATGTTCTAGAGACAGCGTTATCCATAAAACAAAACTTATTTACAAAAATCACTACAAAATAACCATAATTTAGGGAACTATACAAGTTTTGGAAAATGATTTATATACAAAAGTTAGTCGTATAAAGCGACTAACAAGTAACAAAGAGGGGAACATATTGTGTTGGTCTGACATGGACCTCCTGCTGGTCTACAATTGATGCATGGGGATAGAGATACAAGTCATTAGAGCTTATTGGGCTGGTTTATTGAGCACTGCAAAGTCAAACTCACTTTGCAAATTGAGTTTAAATTAAATCATATATAGCAGTAATATATATGCACATTGCTTGTTCATTGGGTTAATTAATATATGAAAAGCTTGTTCTATATATATAAAAGGGCTTTCTTTAGTTACACATGACTAAAAAGCCTTTACATTTTGCAAATTATTATTAGGCAACTAATAATAATGTATTTGTCTGGATTGTGATATAGTGGGCAACGAAAATAAATGACATTTTAAAAAAAACACTTTCTAAGACGGTTCTATCAAAAACCGTCTTAGAATTTGCAACATTTTAAGACGGTCTCGTTTCCAAAACCTTCTTAGAATGTGGAACATCCACATTCTAACAGCTTTGGAAATGAGACCGACTTATAATGAAGCACATTCTAAGATGGTCTCATTTCCAAAACCGTATTAGAATGTGCAACATTCTAAGACGGGCAGGGAACTATCGTTGTAGAGGCTAACACATTTTACGATGTGTGCTACAACGACGATTCATAACCGACATCGTGTGTCTAAAATAACCGACGTAAAATGCATTTTTTTGTAGCAATGTGTAATAGTATCCAAACTACTAGAGTTTCTTTAGGCAACACTGCTCTCCTCATACTTGTTACCTCTAAGTGAGCTCTTTTGCACAACACTTATTTACTCAGCTTCATTGTGGTTGTTTTGGGTTGCTAATAGACAGATGTTGGCCTAGAAGGAATAAAAAAAGAGGAAAATGTAGAAAAGTTCAGGGCTCTTTCATGTTTTTTTTGTAATAGGAGGTTGTTTTTGTGTTGTAGTCTTAGGATTGCTAATATGAGTAGCCTTTTAGCTTTGAGTTTGCATACCTGAGTTGCTATGGTTTATTTGTTAGGCATTGTTGGCACGGTCTTTGTTTAGCATTCTATGCTTTTGTAAATGTCATTGGGTATTTTCAAGTAGTGATATTTCGAGCTAAAAAAAATTGGAACTAAGGTCCTGTTTGGGTTGGTTGTGATTTTTTGGTTTTTGATTTTCAAATGCAGATTTCAAAACAAAATGTGCTTAACAAAAATAGAGTTTAATGATTTTAAATTATTTTTGAAACAAATTTACACTCATTTTCAAAACCAAGAAAAAAGTTTTGTGAATTTAATTTTGTTTAAAAAACAAAAAAGAAAGTAAAAAAAAAAAAAACAACTTGACTTGTTTTTGAAGCCACATATTCAAACATTTCTCACATTTGACAATGTCACTTTTTACTGCCACCACTGCCACCGCCACCATCGTTGTGACCACCACCGTAACCACCAACACTATTACCACCACCACCATCATCACTACCACCACATCACCATCACCATCGACATTGCTACCACCACATCACCATCACCACCAGCATTGCTATCAGCACCACCATATTTGTCATCACCACCACCAATATCGTCACAACCACCACTACCACCTCCACACCTCACCACTTGGTGCCACCACCAACACCACTACCATCATCACTGCCACCAGCATCACCATTACCACTGGCATTGCTACCACCATCACTAATAAGAATATCACCTCTGTCATTATCACCACAACCACCACCGTTATCACCACTGCCCCACCACCATCACTGTCGCCACCATAGCCACCAACACCATCGACATTGCTACCAGTATCACCACCAACATTGTTACCACCACCATGTTGTCACTGCCACCACCATCGGCATCGCCACCACCACCAATGCCACCTCCGTCACCACGACCACCATTGGTATCTCTATCGTTGTCATTGTTGTTGACATCATCATCATCATCATTATCGTTACCACCACCCTAAAGCACTCTTAAACTAATTTTAATATAATATGAAATTTTCAAAATGAGTTTATTTGAAACTAATCATATTTAAAAATCTAGTTGAATTTTGTTTTCAAACTAAAACTAAAAGATGATTATTTATTTTAAAAATTTCAAAACTCAAAACTAAAAACCACCCTCAAACAAAATCTAAAAAATTTACTTCTAAAATTGAGACTAAAAATTTCTTTTAAATTTGGGGAGACCAAAGGGAAGCTTAACTCAAATTTGAGGACCAAAAATATTTAATTACACTAATGTTTCATATTCAAATCCCCATGACATAAGCTTATGTGTCCTCCATTGGCCACATAAGTGATACCACTAACATCGTTAGTGGTTAAGGATTAGAATAATTTTAAAAAAAATATAGAAAACTATAAATAGATTTACCCCAAATTTGACGAACTAAAACTATGTTTAATTCTTTATTGTTTAATCCCCAATCTATTAAGTAATTATTCATTAATGACGTTGCACTCTTTCATTCACTATTAAAACACTATAAAAGAGTTAATGTTTTATTGTATTTAAATTTTACAAAATTTTATATAATTTAAAAGTTAACTAATATTTCTCCATTTAATTTACAATGTAAATTTTAAAACGTAAGTATATGTAAGTTAAAATAAAACACTTGCATGAATGTTTAATTTATTCAAAATTGTATATATGATCATCATAATAATATTACATAATTCAATGACTAAATTTATTATATTTGTAACGAAGAGAGATCAAGTTATTTCAAAAATAATTTTTGAAAGTTATCCCATTTAATAATTTTTGTATAAATTAAATTTTAGTAATGCAATTATTGAATATTTTAATATTAACTCGTCAATCGATCACGCACACTAAATGTGTTAATATTTATTTATATTTTATGTAATCCGAATGTTAATATTTATTTATATATTAAAAATATGATACATTAAAATAGATTTATTTAATGTGTTAAAATAGGAGAAAATGGAGGAATAATAATGAGTGAAAAACATGTTAGAGTACAACAGGGGATGCATGTTTCTTATGTAGGTTAATTATATTAATTATACATGAATAGATGATGTCTTGTTTTCTCTAAATCGAAGATAATGTTTCTATAAATTGCTATTATTAATATAATGTTACTATTTTTCAACATTCCCCCTCTAGCTAAAGCTTATTATGGTCTAAGCTGGTTACACGAAAATTTATTCCCATCAAATAAATAAATAAAAAACAAAAATTGAGCTCCACCAAAAACAATAGTTTGAAAATCAACTTCACTAATGTTGGAGAAGTCAGAGAAAGTTGCTAGAAAAAAAATATCTTTGTCATATAGCTGGAATGATCATCCGTGAGAGAAAATTCATGGCAAGCATAGCAAGGTTCATTCTTCTTGAAACCACAATTGGAAGCTTCAAACTAATAATCTTGGAGACCATATTATTTAAGCTTCAAATTAATGCATCTTGAACTTAGTCACGACTAGTACACTAGAGACACGAAAAAGTCACCAAAAAACACGCAAAAGTACTTAATAAAAACTTATAATTTAATGGTTAGATTAATAACATTTAGTTTAACATGTTTTTAGGTTGTCAAATTGGTCCGTCAAAAAAGTTTCTCAAATTTAAGGTTTGTTTAGGATCCTCCAAATTTAAAATTGATTTCTTTAGCTCATGTAATTTGAAAAGAAAAAAAAAAAAACTTATTTTAGTCTCATTGCCCAAAAGTCCTCTAATGATATCAAAACTAAACTTTGAAAGGAAACACACATGTGGAAGAATGTTTGATAAGAAGAATGCAAAATCAAAGGGGGTTACCATATAAGCCGCTTGTAATTCATTAGTTCGTGATTAAATCTCTAACGACGTTTGAGCATATGGACTAAAACAAGTTTTTTTTTTTCAAATTACAAGACCAAAAGATCAAATTTAAATTTGGGTGACAAAAATAAACTTACCTCAAATAATGACTAAAAATACATTAAATCCAAATTTTATTTTTTGTAAAGAGTTATTAAAGAAGAAACTTCACCATGATATAAAGCTATTTTTTTATTTACATAAAATTATTCATTAAACTTTTTATCATAAAAATTTTAGGATGAAGAAATGGCATCTCAATTTAAAATAGGAAAAATCTCCAAACTAATTAATTTAATGCATTTCAGCTCTATTTTTTTTACCGGTAAAGTTAAAATGTATTAGAAGAAAAACGGAACCAGTGATACCAGGTAAATACACCATTAGTAATAAGCACCACCAACATAACCCACCCATTTCACCTCTAATCTTATTATTCATTTTTCATCTAACCAGGAACAAAATTTATCACATTTTGGAAATATAAACATCCAATCTACCATTTATAAAACACAGGGACTAAAGTTAATCTTAACCAAGATTTAAGACATTGTAACATGTTTTACCCAAAAAAAACAAAAAAGACTCAAAAAACAACCTACGTCCAAAACTCCAATAATTGCGAATCAGCGGGATCCCTTCTCTTTATATGTGCGCATCTGGGATATATATATATATACAGCAGATCGAGACTCGATAGAATGAGAGTATAAAAAATGGTGACCACTTGTATTAACATGAATATATGCTAATAGTGCCCACTTAATCATTTGTTTGAAAGATCACGGCATCACACTGATCTTGACTAACATGTCTAGCCCTAAAAGGAATCTGACCAAAAAAAAAAAAAAAAACGAGCAGGGAACAAGCCACTAACTCCTCGAGGCATCCATTATATTTTTCTTATTTTAAAGTTTTCTTTAACACAAGATTCTTAGCAAGTTAAGAAATCTTTACCAAAAACAAACTAAGGAGTTATATAAAAATTGGTAACATTAACCTGTATCTTTAAGGTATTGCTTAAAAGAAGAAGAAAAAAATATTGAAATGTGCAAAATTATATTGTTAATGATTTTTTTAATTTCCTATAATTTTTATAATAAATATTTATTTTTTTTAGTTTCTTAATCAATATCTTAAAAATACTGATTAGTCATCCTCATAAAAATAAAATTTACACGATTAATAATATAAACACTTATCTTAAAAACTAAAAAATGACATCTGTTTTTCAGTTAGTTAAAATAAATAATAAAGTTTGCTTTTGATACTTAATTATCATATGCATATATAGCCGGCCAAGGACAAGTATTAAGAAAAATAGTATTATGCTAAATTGAGTCTTTCATCACATGCTAAATGGTCACCAATCAGTCTACGTACGTCTTGGTGAAAAGAGATGCGAAGATAATGCGCTTCCTTTTAGATCACAAATAATTGTTATCTTTTTTGTTTTTTTTTTGTGAATATAATGGTTATCAACTTCACACAAAGATTGATAGATATTTTAATTAGCTTTAGTTTATGGCTTTTGGATTTTGGTGTTATTAATCTGCACGCCGCAGTACGAAAACGCAAAGGGAGCTTACAATGGGATACACATCGAATTAAAAAATTATGATAGGGCCAACAAGATATTTGGTCACCTTCAATGACATGATTTGGTTTGTTATGGAAATTATCCGTTCCAAAGTAGATAGTTGAATGAAAATCAAAATTAACATATTCTTGTCGTCTATTCCAGCTTTTGGTTGAACCTTTTGGGAACCCAAGAGCCACAATTCCCAAATGCGTGTTTTAGAAAATACAAAAAAATAAATTGACATGACAAAAGTGAATGGTCATGGACCTATGTCATAGGTCAAAACAATTCGGCTTCCTCTAGATATAGAAATATACAAATTGTTGATTTGATTCCAATCATTATTCTGTTTTAAATTTTAATCTCTATTAGAAAAACTGTTAAGTTTTAGTCTTCACATGTATATGTTTACCTAAGTTTTGATCCCCCTAGCTATAGGTGAAATTTTTTTAGTGGTATTAAATCGCTACAAAAACTTTTGGTGGTGATAAATCATTATAAAAAGATGTATAGAAACTAAAATTTACAACAAAAGTTATATGAACTAAAACCTAAAATGTGAATAGTTTAACCATAATTTATTAATAAAAAAAATATGATGTGTTATTTTTTTAAAAGCTTTTTAAATTAAATGTTTATTTGATAAGAATTAAATTATCAGTATAAAATATATATTGATAGCATATATCGTAACATTCAGTTTATAAATTTTGTATTTTGTCTTTACAATATTTATATTAACACGTACCGTTTAATTTTTATTGGGAAATAATTATAATAAGAATAAAAATTAATCCAATAATATGTGGCATTTTGTTTTGGTGTCCATTTGTGAACAAAAATGATGATTCTCCACATAATTTACTTATAATTAAACAAAATAAAATAACACACACATACATATATATATATATATATATATATATATATTTTTTTTTTTTTTTTTTTTTTTTTTTTTTTTTTTTTTTTTTTTTTATTATAATATAAAAAAAAAAAAAAAAAAAAAAAAAAAAAAAAAAAAAAAAAAAAAAAAAAAAAAAAAAAAAAAAAAAAAAAAAAATATATATATATATATATATATATATTTCATACTAAAAAATAGGTCGTTTATAATTTATTACCTAAAATTCACTTTCCGTCATTTATGTAAATGAAAAAATTTTATGTTTCAATCTAGCATCTATCGTTAGTCTCATTAATGACATGATAAACAAAGTGTCACGTCGTCAAACTTAATTTTTATTGGGAAATAATTATAATAAAAATAAAAATTAATCCAATAATATGTGGCATTTTGTTTTGGTGGCCATTTGTGAACGAAAATGATGATTCTCCACATAATTTACTTATAATTAAACAAAATAATATATATATATATTTCATACTAAAATATATGTCGTTTATAATTTATTACCTAAAATTCACTTTCGGTCATTTATGTAAATGAAAAAATTTTATGTTTCAATCTAGCATCTACCGTTAGTCTCATTATATTAAGTAATGACATGATAGACAGAGTATCACGTCATCAAGCTTAATCAGACAAAATTCTTCTTCAGGTGCCTCCACTCTCCATCGCGATCATCACAACCATCACCGCCAACAGTGTCCCTAGCACTGCCTCCCTCCTCTCCTACTCCTCCTTCATTGTTGGAAATCCCTCCATAATTATGGAGCACCACATTCAACAAATCTTGATAATGGAAAATAAAAGGTGGAGATACCAAGGTTTTGGAATTTCATTTTTGACTCTTGATGATATCACATTCATCTTAGAAAAATAGAGATAACATTTTTAAGGGTTCTTGGAAATATCAAAATTAATTTACATCCATTTATTACTCTTGGGAGAAGTCATATCCCTCCACTATATATAAATGGGGACTTGTGACGGGTTGTGGCAAACAAGCAAGTGAGATCCTTCAAGAGTGATAAAGTGAGAGAGTTTTGATGCAATCCTATCCCGCAAGGGCATTGGCTAGAAGAATCCAAGTAGATTGGGCTAGAGATCCAAGGGAAGGCCCTAGGGTTCTCATGAGCCTTAGGGTAGATTTCGAGCCCATGGGCTAAGTATGAGCCTGCTTATCTTTGTAAATATTAGAATAGGTTTTTCCTTCGTCTAGGCCTTGTATTTTGCCCATTCTAGTAGTATAGGGTTTTAGCCTTGTATTTCGGGGCATTTTGAGTAGTCTTTGTAATAAGGACTTTTTTTGTTATTTTCATGTTTTTTTGTCATGGGGGTGAGCTTAGCTATTATAGGGGGTGTGTAGCTAAGCTCTAGCTTCTCATCTCAAGGAGGTGAGCTTAGCTATTAGAGAGGTATGTGTAGCTAAGCTCTAACTTCTTTAGGAATCTTCTTAAGAAAGCTTCTCAAGGAGGTGAGCTTAGTTATGAGAGGGGTGTGTGTAGCTAAGCTCTAGCTTCTCAAGGAAGTTTTCTCAAAGAAGCTTCTCAAGGAAGTTTTCTCAAGAAAGCTTCTCAAGGAAGCTACCTAGTCTATAAATAGAAGCATGTGTAACACTTGTTGTAACTTTGATGAATGAGAGTCTTGTGAGACACAACTCAAAGTTCAACTTCTCTCCCTTTTTCTTCCTTCAATTTCGTGCTCCCCCCTCTCTCTTTCTCTCCCTCTTTCTTTTCCTCCATTGAAGCATCCTCTCCAAGCTTCTTATCCAAGGCTCATCTTGGTGGTGAAGCTCCTTCTTCCTTAATGGATGGCGCCTCCTCTCACCTCTTTTCCTTTGTCTTCCGCTGCATCTCCATGGTGGAAAATCACCATTAAAGGACCCCATTGAAGCTCAAAGATCCAGCCTCCATAGAAGCCCCACAAGCAAGTTTTTTGCAATCTCCTTCAAGAAAAGAGAGTTATATTTCCGACATACTTGGTGAGTATTTAAGAAATATTGTAAATTATCCTATTGGGTAAGATTAAGATCATTGTAATCCTACTTCATAGTGGAGATATTTTTCTAGACTCGGTCCCATAATTTTTATCTTTCATACTGAGGGGGTTTGCCACGTTAAAATTTCTTGGTGTTGTTCTTTTTCTCTTACTCTCTTAATTTATTTTTCTTTTTGTTCATCTTAATCACATAGAGAGGAAAATTTATTTTTGCTATTTCCTAACAGTGGTATCAGAGCTAGGTTGATCGGGGGAGCTATCATCCTGTGTGATTCAAGATGGAAGGCGTTGTCACTCATAATGGAGATATGTTCAAGCTAATTTCTGAAAATGACTCCTATTGGAAGCCGATGATTGAAGACCATTTATACTACAAAGATTTGCAAGAGCCAATTACCCAAAAGGATAAGCCGGAGGGGAAGATCACTGGCAAAGAGTGGGAGCTCCAAAATCAGAAGGCAGTAGCTATGATTCAAAAATACATTGACGAAAGTTTGTTCGAGCATGTGTCAACTTACACCAATGAATACAAATCATGGAAAAAAAATTGAGTCTATGATTCAAAAGAAGACACCTCGGAACAAAACCTATCTTGTGAGAAGGTTGGTAAAGTTGGAGTACAAAGATGGTCATAGCATGATTGAGCATTTAAAAAAGATGGTCATAGAAGATCTTTGGTGTTTTGATGATGATCAAAAAGCTTAGAAATCAAGTGATAAAAGTTAGAAATCAAGTGATCATCAATTCCAAAACATAGGGGGAGTAAACGCAAATTTTATATATATACATTGTTTGCTTGAATCTTGATTTCAGGAATTGTATTGTCATCATAAAAAAGGGGGAGATTGTAGATGCAATTGCCTTTGGTGTTTTGATGATGATCATGATGATATGATGCAATTGATGCAAATGGGCTTTTCAAGATTAAATTCAAGACAATACTTCAAGATTACAAGTCACAACATCAAGATGATCACTAGTATATTAGGAAGGGAATTCCTAATTGAATTAGCAAAAGGTTTGGCCAAGTAATTTAAATTAAAAAGTGTTTTTCAAAGGATTTACTCTCTGGTAATCGATTACCAGAGGATGTAATCGATTACCAGTGGCCAAATATGTTTTACAACAGCTACTAAAATTTGAATTTAAATTTTAGACTGTGTAATCGATTACACAATTTTGGTAATCGATTACCAGTAGTTAATAAACGTTTTAATTCAAATTTTAAAAGCTGTAATCAATTACACAATTCCTGTAATCGATTACCAGAGGAGATTTTCAGAAAATAACTTTCAAGAGTCACATCTATTCAAATGGTTTATGAATGGCCATCAAAGGTCTATTTATATGTGACTTGGAAACATGAATTAAGTGAGAGTTTTGATTGCCCAAAAAGTTTTATCCTCTCAAAAGATTAAGAGAGTTTTTATGAATTGAAATGTCTTATCCTCTCGAAGATTCCTTGGTCAAACACTTGCATATTCAATAAGGAATTGTGATTGATCTTCATTGTACAATCTATCTCTTTCAAGAGAGATTTCTTCTTCTCTTCTTCTTACTTCTGAAAAAGGGTTAAGAGACCGAGGGTCTTTTGTTGTAAAGGAATTATGAACACAACGGAAGGATTGTCCTTGTGTGTTCAGAACTTGTAAAATGATTTTACAAGAGAGTGGAAAATCTCAAGTGGGTTGCTTGAGGACTGGATGTAGGCACAGGAAGTGACCGAACCAGTATAAATCAAGTTTGCATTTCTCTCTTCCTTTAAACTTCTTTTATTTATTGCTATTTATCTTTTGCCTTAAAAGAAGTTTATTTTGAATTGTCTTTTGAGTAATTCATGTTAAGGGTGCATTATTAATCTAAAAAGAGAGAGTAAAATTTTAATTGGGGAATAGTTCCTTGTTATCTTAATTCAACCCCCCCTTCTTAAGATAACTGAGGCCATTTGTCTAACAAGTGGTATTAGAGCAGGATTCTTGTATAAAGTTTAAAAACTTCAAGAATAGAAATGGCCTCATCCAACTTTCCATTTCTTGAGGGAAATTCTATTAATAGGGCTCTTATGTTCAATGGCGAGGGTATTGGAAAACCCGAATGGAGATCCTTATTGAGGCCATAGATTTAAATATATGGGATGCCATTGAAGTTGGTCCTTTTATTCCTACAAAGGTAGTGGGAAATGCAACTATAGAAAAACCAAGAGAAGAATGGAATGATGATGAAAGAAGAAAGGTTCAAAACAATTTAAAGGCCAAAAATATAATCACTTATGCATTAGGCATGGATGAATTTTTTAGAGTCTCAAATTGTAAAAATGCAAAAGAAATGTGGGATACTTTGCAAGTAACCTATGAAAGTGCAACCAATGTCAAGAGATCTAGAATAAACACTCTTATACATGAATATGAAATGTTCATAATGTTTCAATATGAGACCATAGAAGATATGCAGAAGAGATTTACTTGTATAGTTAATCATTTTGCATCTTTGGGAAAAATATTTCCTAATGAAGATCTTATTAACAAAGTGTTGAGATGTTTAAGCAGGAAATGGCAACCAAAAGTAACAGCAATTGCAGAATCAAGAAATCTCACTAATATGTCTCTTGCCACTCTCCTTGGAAAACTTCAAGAACATGAAATGGAACTTATGAGACTTCATCAACATGAAGAGAATGATATAAAGAGAAAAGGAATAGCACTCAGAACCTCATCATCTTTTATTCAAGAAGAAAGTGACAAAAGAGGACTTGACTGAAACAGAAGAAGATGATGATGATTTCAGACTCTTTGTGAAAAGGTTCAATAAATTTCTGAGAAACAAAAGAAATAAAAGGAAATCAAACATCAATACAAAGAAGAAAGAAGAAGACTCCTCCTTAGCCCCATCATGCTATGAAAGTAATCAACCTGGGCACATGAGATCGATTATCTTGTCTTTGAAAGAAGAATTGAAAAATCCGACAAGAGGAATCTCAAAGAAAAGAAAGAAAAGAAAGCATAGATCACTTAAAAAAAATTTCAAGTGATTCAGAAAAATAAAATCATAAATCTGGGTATCATGATGAAAGACTATGAAAACGAAGACGAGCAAAAGCGATACATTGATAGCAATTTCTCCAAACACATGGCATGCATCAAAGTTTATTCAACAAAGAAAGGCCACTTGATCAATAAGCCCAACAAGTAATATCAAATGATACCAACAGGTCACTTGTCTTTGATTGATTACTTTGATGATTTTTGTTAACTTTTGAATGAGTTTTTGATGCTTGTTTACTCCTTAAATATTTGATTTTCATTAATATTTTTTTTATAGTTATGTAGAAAAACCTGAAAATTATCCTGTCATAGGAACAAAATGGGTTTTTAGAAATAAATTAGATGAACATGGCATAATTATTAGAAATAAGGTTAGGTTAGTAGCAAAAGGGTATAATCAAGAAGAGGGAATAGACTATGAAGAGACATATGCTCCAGTTGCAAGATTAGAAGCCATTAGAATGCTCTTAGCATATGCATCAATAATGGATTTTAAGCTCTATCAAATGGATGTTAAAAGTACTTTTCTAAATGGCTTAATTCAAGAAGAAGTATATGTTGAACAATCCCCAGGTTTTGAAATCCCGGATAAACCAAATCATGTTTATAAATTGCAAAAGGCTCTTTATGGTTTGAAACAAGCCCCTAGGGCGTGGTATGAACGTTTTAAGTAATTTTCTCCTAGAAAAGGAATTTTCTAGAGGAAAAGTGGATACCACATTATTCATAAAGAGAAAGCATAATGATATTTTGTTGGTTCAAATATATGTTGATGATATAATTTTTGGATCCACTAATGATTCATTGTGCAAGGAGTTTTCCCTTGATATGCAAAGTGAATTTGAAATGTCAATGATGGGAGAACTAAAGTACTTCCTGGGATTACAAATCAAGCAAACTCAAGAAGGTATATTCATCAATCAATCCAAGTACTGCAAGGAATTGATCAAAAGATTTGGGATGGAAAGTGCAAAACACATGGCTACACCGATGAGCACTAGCTGTTACTTAGATAAAGATGAATCTGGTCAATCTATAGACATGAAACAATATCAAGGTATGATCAGATCTCTTCTCTATTTATCTGCTAGTAGACCTGATATTATGTTTAGTGTATGCATGTGTGCTAGGTTTCAATCCAACCCCAAACAATCACATTTGAGTGCAGTTAAGAGAATCATGAGATATCTATTAGGTACAATAAATTTAGGATTATGGTATCCTAAGAACTCAACATGTAACTTAATAGGATATTCTGATTCTAACTTTGCCAGATCTAAAACTGATAGAAAAAGCACAAGTGGAACTTGTCAATTCATTGGATCCGCTCTTGTCTCATGGCATAGTAAGAAACAAAACAGTGTTGCTTTATCCACTGTTGAAGCGGAATATATTTCTGCCGGCAGTTGTTGTGCACAAATTTTATGGATGAAGCAACAATTATCTGACTATGGTATCCTTCTTGATCGTATACCTATTAGGTGTGATAATACTAGTGCCATAAATCTATCCAAAAACCCTGTTCAACACTCTAGAACCAAACATATAGAAATTAGGCACCATTTTCTTAGAGATCATGTCCTAAAGGGAGATTGTATATTAGAGTTTGTTGATACAAAGAATCAGCTTGCTGATATCTTTACAAAACCTCTCCCAAAAGAAATATTCTTTTCAATAAGAAGAGAATTAGGCCTTTTAGACCTTAGTGATTTGGATAGGTAATGTTTAGGATTGATTGATTAATTTATTCTTATGATTGATTGTTTATATGTTACTTTGATTGATTTTGTTTAAATTCTTGTTATTATGATAGAATTTATGTATTCATGTGTGTTTTATAGTTGAATGATTGAATTAAGTGCATTAGCAGTGATGATTATTCATATTAGATATGTTTAGCATAGATATAGGTATTTTTTTTTAAGAAACTAGCCTAGGTTATGCTCTGGTAATCGATTACCATTCACTGTAATTGATTACACAAGAACAAGCAGCCTGTAATCGATTACAACATCCTGTAATCGATTACCAGAAGGCTCATTACTCCTATAATCGATTACCAAGCCTTGTAATCGATTACAACTCGTCCACGTCTATAAAAACTCACGAAATCAGAATTTTGGCGCAGCCACGGCCTCCCCTCACGCCTCCTCCATACCTAGAACTTCAAATCTTCGTATCTCACTCAATTCTTCACCAAATCACATCTCGTAAAGCCCAATCTTCCTCTTTTTTCACTCCTCTTTCACTTCCACCGATTAAAATCCACTAAAACTTCATCAAATGGCAGAGCCATCGAAGAAGAGAAAGGGATCATCCTCCACCGCCACTGCTGCTGCCCATCGCCGCCACGGACCATCTGAAGCATCCACAACACCTATTCATCCATCTTTATCATCTCCAAGATAATCCACATTGTTTTCTTCCGATGATCAGCGTCTATGGTACCTCTCTCAATTTTCTTCTAGGATCATATTAGACCCTAAGTACCTAGACGTAGAGTTCTTTAATGATGAAACGTTTGATTGCTATCAAGTGTTTCAAAATTCTGGCCTTGTTGATTTCATGTCATTAAAACTGCCACATTATCCTGAACTTGTAAAGGTCTTCTACTGCAATTTGAAAATTCAAGATGGCATTATTTCCTCTGAGGTGCATGGTATTCCTATGATCATTGATCGATCTTTATTCTTTTCTTTAACTCATTTACCCAGTCAAGGTGCACCTTTTGAGGGCACCATTGTTGATGACTGGAAATTTGATTATTCTAGTCATGATGCTCGCCGTATGGTCTGCAATGACCAGGCTGAAATGACCGGTAGATTGTTGGCCGGATCATTAACTTTTGATAATCGCATCATGCACTATATCATTGTTAGAATTTTGCTTCCCCGGTCTTCAAATTTAGCACAAGCCTCTGAGGAGGATTTGATTCTGATGTGGGCTTTTCTCACCGGTCGTTAGATCGACTGGGCCCATTTGGTTCGGTACCGAATGCATAAGGCATTACAGGCCAATGCACCTCTACCTTACCCACAGTTGATAACTTTGTTTCTGCGTCATTTTCAAATTCCGCTTGATGATAAGCCATTTGTTCAAGTCAAGCGTTCCTTTGCAATTGGTGCTGGTGCTGTGACTTCCTTTGGTTACCGTAAGGATCAGAATGGTCAATGGCTGAAGAAAGACGCACTCCCTCCTCAAGATGAGCGTACTCCTTCACCTCCTCCTTAGCGTGAAGATTCAGCACTCCTGAATGAAGTCCTTACCGAATTACGAGGTCTTCATTCTTATGTTGGTGAATGTTTCGACTCATTGGATACACGCTTTGCCGGCATGGATATTCGCCTCACACAAGTTGAAGAAGATGTCTCCTTCATCCGTACTTGCTTTGATCCACCACCACCGCCTCCATCATCCTCTTAGCTTAATTGTTATTATTATGACTAAGTCTTATTAGTAATTAAGTATTATTAGTACTTTGTTTTATCGCCGTGTATTTGGCTTTTTGTTGCTCTAGTTATCGTACTCTTGCACTATTATTATATTTCTGGACTTTGCTTTGGTTGGTTATGACAATGTATGGATTTATTTTGGTTTAATGTTTGGATCTGTTTGGATTTTGTTTGTGTTGTTTAGTTCTTTTTGATGTTGCCAAAGGGGGAGAGAACTTGAGAGAACTTGGGTTAGAAATAAATTAAAATCATTAAAGTTAGGCATAGGCATACATGCCAAAAGATAAGGGGAGTAAGGGTTGTGTGAATGTGTTATCCTCTTGTATATAGCTTGTCTTGATTTCAGGGATTGTCATCATCAAAAAGGGGGAGATTGTAGAAGATCTTTGGTGTTTTGATGATGATCAAAAAGCTTAGAAATCAAGTGATAGAAATCAAGTGATCATAAATTCCAAAACATAAGGGGAGTAAACGCAAATTTTATATATATACATTGTTTGCTTGAATCTTGATTTCAGGAATTGTATTGTCATCATAAAAAAGGGGGAGATTGTAGATGCAATTGCCTTTGGTGTTTTGATGATGATCATGATGATATGATGCAATTGATGCAAATGGGCTTTTCAAGATTAAATTCAAGACAATACTTCAAGATTACAAGTCACAACATCAAGATGATCACTAGTATATTAGGAAGGGAATTCCTAATTGAATTAGCAAAAGGTTTGGCCAAGTAATTTAAATTAAAAAGTGTTTTTCAAAGGATTTACTCTCTGGTAATCGATTACCAGAGGATGTAATCGATTACCAGTGGCCAAATATGTTTTACAACAGCTACTAAAATTTGAATTTATATTTTAGACTGTGTAATCGATTACACAATTTTGGTAATAGATTACCAGCAGTTAATAAACATTTTAATTCAAATTTTTAAAGCTGTAATCAATTACACAATTCCTGTAATCGATTACCAGAGGAGATTTTCAGAAAATAACTTTCAAGAGTCACATCTATTCAAATGGTTTATGAATGGCCATCAAAGGTCTATTTATATGTGACTTGGAAACATGAATTAAGAGAGAGTTTTGATTGCCCAAAAAGTTTTATCCTCTCAAAAGATTAAGAGAGTTTTTATGAATTGAAATGTCTTATCCTCTCGAAGATTCCTTGGTCAAACACTTGCATATTCAATAAGGAATTGTGATTGATCTTCATTGTACAATCTATCTCTTTCAAGAGAGATTTCTTCTTCTCTTCTTCTTACTTCTGAAAAAGGGTTAAGAGACCGAGGGTCTTTTGTTGTAAAGGAATTATGAACACAACGGAAGGATTGTCCTTGTGTGTTCAGAACTTGTAAAATGATTTTACAAGAGAGTGGAAAATCTCAAGTGGGTTGCTTGAGGACTGGATGTAGGCACAGGAAGTGACCGAACCAGTATAAATCAAGTTTGCATTTCTCTCTTCCCTTAAACTTCTTTTATTTATTGCTATTTATCTTTTGCCTTAAAAGAAGTTTATTTTGAATTGTCTTTTGAGTAATTCATGTTAAGGGTGCATTGTTAATCTAAAAAGAGAGAGTAAAATTTTAATTGGGGAATAGTTCCTTGTTATCTTAATTCGACCCCCCCTTCTTAAGATAACTGAGGCCATTTGTCTAATACCTATCAGAGAGTTGGGATGTGTTAGTAGTTACCCTAAGTAACTTAGCCCCTGAAGGGAAGCTCACCATGGATACTATCACTGATAGCTTGTTGAATGAAAAAGCTAGGAGGAAGGAACAAGGTATGGTTGTCCAATCTGAAGCTATCATTGTAGAAAACTGCAAAAGAAGTGAGAATCGCAGAAGAAGTGCAAGTAGAACTTGTGATAAATCTCTAGGATGATCTAAATATCACTCTTCCAGGATTACCTATTACTACTGTGGCAAGCTAGGTCACAAGAAATCTAAATGTCGATATCTCAAGCGAGATAAAAAAATCGACATTGTTAAGCCAGACCAAATTCATCCAAAGAAAAATGAGGATAAAAGCACTACGACCGTGGCAGCAGATCAAGATGACGATGTATTCCTCATTGGAGAAGACAACTATCTTAATGTTGCTTGTGATGATTGTTCATGGATTGTTGACTCGGGTGCATCTTTCCATGTTAGCCCACATGGAGGATTTTTCTCAACCTACCAAAGTGGTGACTTTGGTACGATAAAAATGGGAAATTATGTCACAAGAAAAATCGTAGGCATTGGTGACATCACTTTTATGATCGACACAAGGCATAAGCTCATGTTCAAGGAGATGAGACACGTACCAGACATGCGTCTCAACCTTATCTCAGTCGGGAAGCTTAATGATGTTGGTCTGATCAATCACTTTGGTGCTTGCAAATGGAAACTCACAAAACACAGTATGATTGTTGGTCGAGGAAAGAAAGAAGGCTCCTTATATGTCATGCATGGAAGAATATGCAAAGGAGAGGCCAACATTGCCTATGGTGACTCAAGCATCGAGTTGTGGCATAGACAACTTGGCCATATGAGTGAGAAGAGATTGCTAGGAAAAACCATGTTTCTGATGTAAACAGTTAACTACTTGAATCCTGCACATATTTTTTGGTTGGAAAACAACAGAGTATCATTTCAAAAAATAGACAATCCCAAGAGGAGAAAACATGTTCTTGACTTAGTTCATTTAGACATTTGCTCAATGTTTGAAAAATCCCTTGGAGGTGCATATTATTTTATCTCTTTCATTGATGAGCACTCAAGAAGAGTATGGATATACTTATTAAATACAAAAGATCAAGTAATTCAAGCATTCAAGGAGTACCATGTCATGGTGGAGCGTGAAACCGGGAAAAAATTGAAATGTGCACAAGCTAATAATGGTGGAGAGTATCATGACCCTTTTGAAGCATATTGCAAGACATATGGAATTGAACTTGAGAATATGCCGCCAAAGACACCACAACTAAATGGTGTGGTCAAAAGAATGAACTAAACTATTAAGGAGAAAGTTCAACGTATGTTGTCTCATGTCAAACTCCCTAAGTCATTCTGGAGAGAACCTATGAAGACTGTTGTGGATGTTATCAATCTGTCACCGGCAAGTCCTTTGGATGGAGATTTCCCAAGGGAAATTTGATCAGGAAAGAAGGCGTCATACAACTACTTGAATGTGTTTGGATGTCGAGCATTCATCCATATACCTTAGGATGAACGAGGAAAGCTTGACTAAAAAACAAAGCATAGTATCTATCTTGGTTCACCAAAAGATGAGTTCAACTATCAATTATGGGATCCTATGTGATACAATCCTACCCCCAAGGGAATTGGATAGAAGACTCCAAGAAGATTGGACCAGAGATGCAAGAGAAGGCTCAAGGATTCTCATGAGCCTTAGGGTAGATTTTGGGCCCACGTGCTAAGTATGAGCTCACTTATCTTTGTACATAAAAATTTGATCGAGGCCGTACCCGAATCAAATAAACATGAAAATGCAGTAACTAGGAAGTGATCCTAGGTCGTTTCCCAACGAGCAATGACAAACCAAATGTTCATAATATACTTGCGCAGTAACAGTAACGATTGGGGGGGTTTGTTTGTTTCGTGATTAAAGAGCAGAACAAGTAAACTGGAATTTGAAACTACTAATATTAAAAACGGGTTGTTTCCTCTGATTCAGAAGCCATTCTCTTATCCTGGGTTATGGAGAATTCGTCCCTAACAGTCAACCACTTAATCCAACCCTATTTCAATTTACTAAGCGAAAATCAACTTAGGGTTATCAATACGTGATTAGGTACCACATACACCAGTTACCCCTTCGTCCATTAAGCATGAATGCAAGTTAGGCTTAGAGGCAATTAATCGAACACGAAGCGTGCACTGATTAATGTTCACGAATTTGGGATAACTGGTGAAGGGAAAACTGCCAGGAAACCACATTACAAACGAAACCTCAAAGAAAGTTGGGCTTCGTCCTCAAAAGGAAACAACACCAGAAAAACTAGCCTTCCATAGATTCAAATAGAAAATGCAAATGAAACATGAAGCAGAAACGTAAATGAACAGAAATGTAAATGAAATAGAAACGTAAATGAGAGTAGAAGAAGAAGCAAGAACAAAATTGTAATTAGAAGCAGAAAACGTAAAATTGCATTACGTGAACAGTAGCATCAAAGCAAAAAACGTAAAACCCTAAAACAAAAGCTCTGAATAATGAATAGCATAACAGAATAGCCTTGCACGAATCCCAAGGTTGCTATTTAAAAAGAGTCACTCAAAGTCATTGGGCCCTATTACAATACTCTGGCCCAAAACGAAATAAACACTGAACAACATAAAATAAAATTGCGAAATTTCCTAATTAGAAATTAACTAAGGTAAGCGCTGCTTTATTTGCCCTCTTCAAGTCCATAACCAAAATCCGGATTAAGCCCAATGTTTCATTAATTCCTGGAATTAGATTAAAAACATCAAATTAGCTAAATGAGCCCAAATAATAAAACTGCCTGATTAATTGACAATTAAGACCAATCAGTAATTAAAATGGTGCAAAAAGGGTTTAGAAAATAGAAGAAAATGATGGCACATCAAAACCCCCCATACTTAGCCTTTTGCACTCCTGGGCAAAATGAAACAAAGAACAAAATCCAAGGATATCAAAGAGAGACAAACAAAAACATTCACATATTTCTCAATGAACATTAAGGAATGAAAGGAATGGGTAACATCTAACATAAGGAGATCCAAAAAAAGTCAAGACATTCATGAAAATCATCCAAGCAACCCAATCATGGCAAAATAGTTAATCAGCTCAAGAATGAAAAGTGATAAAGCCTCACAAGATATACACTCTATCTCTCAAGTGTCTAGGCTATTATTTACCCTCAAAGCACCCATGAAAGCAAACACCACATAAACTTGGCAAGATTCTAAAATTGACAATCAACCCACAAACACAAGCACATGAGGATCAAAAGGTCTTTTAAGGTTGTAATGGGGCCAAGGACAAGGTATGGAGAAATATGGAATAAGTGGCTAAATCCCAAAGGAATAGAGGAGCAATGGGGAATAAGTGCATATTAAGAAAAAAATAAGAAAATAAAAAGAAGTAAAGATAAAATTTAAACATAAAGAGTAGAACCAAGAGTTTCATCATTCTTGTGCCATTTAAGATCTTATTCACTCAACTTTATTTCTTTTCTTTTTCTTTTTTCGAATTTTTTTTTTGTACTCTATAGCCTTTGAGAAACAACATTTCATTCAGCATGTCCAACATTTAACCAATATACAATGTACATCAAGTATGGCCCAAAATACATCATGAAGCATAGCCAACAAAACAAGTTATCCAATGAAACAAAAAACCCCCCACACTTATTCCCAAAACAATTCCAAAGCTCCAAAATTCCTTAAGAATATGGTCATATCATGGTTTTTCATTTAAGGCTTGTAGTGAGCTTCAAAACAAGGAAAGGGAAACAAGGCTCAAAAGGGATATCAAAGGAATTAATTCAAGGTAAGTCCATTTGGCTAGAAGCTTATAAGAACAAAATTGCCTCAATCATTTCCAAATATGCATGTGAATTAGGAAGCATCAACAAGAATCAAGCCAAGGCTATTGTGCAAGCAATCAATGGGGCAAAACACACCAAATGATTATGATGATGGATGGCTCAAATTCTCACAAAGGTAAACTCATCACTTTCAAATTGAGCTTTCAAAACTATCATGACATGTAGAGGAGAATCAAGGATTTCAAGTCACAAAATGTCAAGAACTTTTATTTTCAAAACAATTACCCATTTCTTGAACATATCCTATAATTCAAAGAAAAACATGCAAAGTCGTACATGCACACAAAATTGACCCAAAATATTAAACTAAAAATCCGACGAAACTAACAACATTAACAAATTAACACAACTAACAAATTAACAAAACCAACAAAACTAGCAAAACCAAAGAACACTCCCCCCCCCCCCCCCATACGTAAACAACACATTGTCCTCAATGTAGCACAATTAAAAGATCAAAAACAATTAAATCATCAAAGAGAATCGGACAAGTGTAATAAAAGCAAAGAAGAAGATAGGAAAAGAAAAACTCCCTAAGTCATGGTGGAGGAAGAGTAGGGTGGAGTAAGGAAGTCTCTTCCACCACTACGTCCACTAAAGAAGGGTTCGTGAGGAATGGCTTAAGTCGATGTCCGTTGACCTTGAAGCTCTTGTTTGTGGAGTCGCTTTTGATCTCAACTGTACCATAAGGAAAAACATTAGTAACAACAAAAGGACCAATCCACTTAGACCTCAACTTACCACTCATGAGTCCAAGCCTAGAATTATACAATAACACTTTTTGCCCAACCATGAAGTCCTTTTTAACTATCATGCTATCATGGAACTTCTTGGTCTTTTCTTTGTAGAACTTGGCATTCTCGTAGGCTTCTAGGCGGATTTCATCTAACTCACTCAGTTGCAACTTTCTTTCTTCACCAGCTTGATCCATAGAGAAGTTGCAAGTCTTCACTGCCCAGTAAGCTTTGTGCTCAATTTCCACTGGAAGATGACATGCCTTTCCAAAGACAACCCGATAAGGAGACATTCCTATGGGTGCTTTGTAGGCAGTCCGATGTGCCCAGAGAGCATCATCAAGCCTGGTACTCCAATCTTTCCTGCTTGGCTGCACAATCTTCTCTAAAATTCGCTTGATTTCCCGGTTAGAAATTTCTGCCTGTCCATTGGTCTGGGGGTGGTATGGTATGGATACCCTGTGTACCACCCCGTACTTTTTAAGCAGGGCATGCATTGTCCTGTTGCAAAAATGGGTTCCTTGATCACTAACAATTGCTTTAGGTACTCCAAACCTGCAAAATAGATTAGACCTGACAAAGTTTGCAACAACTTTAGCATCATTAGTTCTAGTGGGCTTGGCTTCCACCCATTTTGAAACATAGTCAACTGCAAGGAGAATGTAAACATAACCAAAAGAGACAGGAAAAGGGCCCATGAAATCTATACCCCAAACATCAAACACCTCACAGAATAGCATAGGTTGCTGAGGCATTTGTTGTCGCCATGTAAGTGTATTTCCTGCTCTCTAACACTGCTCACAAGTGCTGCAGATCTTCCACGCATCTTTAAAGATGGTGGGCCAATAAAAACCACAATCAAGCACTTTGCGAGCTGTCCTTTGAACACCCAGATGACCTCCCGGTGCGGAAGAATGACAGAACTGCAGGACTGAGTCAGTCTCATGATCTGGAATGCATCGTCTAATTACCTGATCACTGCACAATTTCCACAAGTAGGGGTCATCCCAAATAAAATGCTTAGCATCACTTTTAATTTTATCTTTTTGGGCCTTAGATGCTAAGGGAGGAAAAACAGAGGCAACTAAATAATTGACAATGTTAGCAAACCAGGGAGTAGAAAGAGAGTCATAAATACTATACAGTATATACAAATGATCATCCGGGAAATCATCCCGAATGGGTGAATCCGCATCTGATACACGTTCGATCCGACTCAAATGATCAGCAACTAGATTTTGTGCTCCGCTCCTATCACGGATCTCCAAGTCAAACTCTTGGAGCCAGAGCATCCATCGGATCAACCTAGGCTTAGAATCAGCCTTCTTCAACAAGTACTTTAGAGCTGCATGGTCAGTGTAAACAATAATGCGGGTACCAAGCAAATAAGATCGAAATTTTTCAAGAGCAAAAACTATGGCTAGAAGCTCTTTCTCAGTAGTAGTATAATTCGCTTAGGCAACATCTAAAGTCCTAGAAGCATAATATATCACCCTGGGCAATTTATCAATTTTCTGAGCAAGGACAGCCCCCAATGCATAATTTGATGCATCACACATAAGCTCAAAAGGGGCTGTCCAATCGGGTGCCTGGATGATGGGGGTGATAGTCAGCGCTCTTTTGAGGCAATCAAAAGCCTCTTTGCATCTGTCATTAAAGTCAAACTCCACCTCCTTTTGCAACAAGTTGGACAGTGGAAGGGCTACTTTGCTAAAATCCCTTATAAAACGCCTGTAGAATCTTGCATGACCAAGAAAAGATCGCACCTCTCGCACACAAGAGGGGTAAGGCAATTGTGAAATAACATAAATTTTTGCAGGATCTACTTCAATACCCTTATTGGAAATAATGTGGCCTAAAACTATACCTTGCTCAACCATAAAATGACATTTTTCAAAATTTAGAACAAGGTTAGTTTCAATGCATCTATTCAAAACTTTTTCCAAACTATTCAAACAACCATCAAAAGAGGATCCATATACAGTGAAATCATCCATAAACACCTCTATGCAATTTTCTAAAAAATCACTGAAAATACTAATCATGCACCGCTGGAAGGTACCAGGGGCATTGCACAGGCCAAAAGGCATCCTCCTATAAGCAAAAGTGCCGAAGGAGCAGGTGAATGTGGTCTTTTCCTGATCCTCAGGAGCAATAGTAATTTGCATATAACCAGAAAAACCATTAAGGAAACAGTAGTGGGATTTACCTGCCAGGCGTTCAAGCATCTGGTCAATGAATGACAGGGGAAAATGGTCCTTTTTGGTAACCTGGTTTAGCCTCCTATAGTCAATGCAGACTCTCCAACTGTTCTGCACCCGAGTAGGAATCAGCTCCTCCTTCTCATTTTTGATCACTGTGAGGCCGGTCTTCTTCGGGACTACCTGGACGGGACTCACCCATTGGCTGTCGGAGATAGGATAAATGATTTCAGCTTGCAATAGCTTGGTTATCTCCTTCTTCACTACATCAAGAATCACCAGGTTTAGTCTTCTCTGTGGCTGTCTTACTGGTTTAGCTTCATCCTCTAAATTTATTCGATGCATACATGTGGATGGGCTAATACCAGGAATGTCCGCTAGGGTCCAGCCTATAGCCTTCTTATGCTTCTTGAGAACGGACAACAACTTCTCCTCTTGCTCATCAGCAAGGGAGGCAGATAAAATCACTGGAAAACTCTTGTTATCATCCAAGTAAGCGTATTTTAAATTGATGGCAGAGGCTTCAATTCTGGTGTGGTCGGCTGGATAGTGGTAGAAGGATATGGTTTCTCAACCTTTACCTCATAAAGAAAGTCAGAGGTATGTGTACTTCCTGAAACATGGTTAGTCCTATCTGACTCTATAAAATCAATCTCAAGAGGTAAAACACCACCACCAGACATGCAATCAATATCACTCTCAGCATCAAATTCAGACATATGATCAAGTACAATTTCAGACTCAATGCATGAAGAGTGAGAGGCATGCAGATTAGAATAAAGATCAGTCATGTATTCATCAACAACATGGTCAATTATTTCAGCACGAAATACAGAAAGATCTTCAGATGGGTATTTCATAGCATCCAGAATATTAAAATGAACAGTTATATCACCAAACTCCATGGACAGTGTGCCTGCATAAACATCTATCTTAGTTCTAGCAATTTTCATAAAGGGTCTGCCTAGAATGATGGGAACTGATCCTTGAGAAAATCCATCTTCCATATTCAAAATATAAAAATCAACAGGGAAAATCAGTTCACCAACTCTAACTAAGACATCTTCTATGAAACCAATAGGATAGGCAACACTTCTATTAGCTAAATGAATTACCACATCAGTTGACTGCAAGGGACCTAGAGATAGAGAATTAAAAATAGACAGAGGCATAACACTAACAGAGGCTCCTAAATCTAGCATGGCATTGTCAAACTTACTATTCCCTATAATACAAGGTATGCCGAATGTACCTGGATCTTTGCATTTTTCAGGAATTTGAGGAACAGATTTACCAATCAATGCGGAGACATTTCTACCCATGCTAATTCGTTCACTTCCTTTAAGCTTCCACTTATTAGTGCACAGCTCCTTCAAGAATTTAGCATATCTTGGAATTTGCTTTATTGCATCCAACAGAGGTATGTTTACCTCTACTTTTCTAAACGTTTCCAAGATCTCTTTCTCTGCCTCTTCCATTTTTTTATTAGAAACTGCTCTTGGAGGGAATGGAAGAGGGGGAATGTGCTGCTTCTGCAAATCAGAATTACCTGTGGAAGAAGATTCACCTGCACAGAAATTGTTAGGTAAATTTTTGTCATCACCTTTTTCTGGAGTAGAGTGAAGTTTGGCAGGTTCATTTGCAGATGAGGAAGGTGTTACGGGTTGAGGTCCTTGACACTGCTTTCCCGACCTCAATGAAATGGCATTGACATTTTTGGGATTTTGGACAGCTTGAGAAGGTAGCTTGTCAGAATTCTGGGACTATTGTTGATTCAATTGTGTAGCTAATTGTCCCATCTGATTAGTCAAGCTCTGAATGGAAGCTCTGGTCTCTTGTTGAAACTGCATGTTTTGCATAGTCATTTGCCTCACAAGTTCTTCGAGGGAAGGTTGTGGAGGGGCCTCAACTGTTGGCTGTTTCTGGGGTTGTTGCTGTTGTTGGATTGGTGGAGGAATGTATGGTCTACTTGGGCCAGCAACATTTTGGAAGGAAGGAGCAGGCTGCTGTTGTTGTTGCTGAGGGCTGGACCATCTGAGATTAGGGTGATTCCTCCATCCAGGGTTGTATCTGTTGCTGGAGAGGTCATAATTGTTCTGCTGTGGTTGATTTTGCTGCTGAGGTTGAGGAGGTCTATTGTAAATATTTGCAGCATAAGCTTCAGGCTGCTCAATTGCTCCAGGTTGTTGCATGGAAGGGCAAAGGTCTGTATGGTGGTCAGCAGAGGAGCACAAACCACAAACCCTTGTGACAGGTACAAATTTCTGATTCAAGGCCAGCTGGGTTACCAAGTTAACCAATGCATCCAATTTGCCTTCAAGCTTCTTAGTCTCAAATGATGCAGCTGAGTTTGTAGCTACCTCATGCACTCCTCTAATGACTATAGCATCATTTCTGGCGCTAAACTGCTGGGAGTTGGAAGCCATCTTCTCAATTAAATTCCTGGCTTCAGCAGGAGTCATGTCTCCAAGGGCTCCACTACTGGCAGCATCTATCATACTTCTCTCCATATTACTGAGTCCTTCATAAAAATATTGGAGAAGAAGCTGCTCCGAAATCTGATGGTGAGGGCAACTGGCACATAGTTTTTTAAATCGCTCCCAGTACTCATACAGGCTCTCTCCACTGAGTTGTCTAATACCTGAGATATCTTTCCTGATGGCTGTGGTCCTGGAAGCAGGGAAATTTTTTTCTAAGAATACTCTCTTAAGGTCATCCCAGCTCGTGATGGACCTTGGAGCAAGGTAATACAGCCAGTCCTTTGCCACTCCCTCTAATGAATGAGGAAAAGCCTTCAGAAATATGTGATCCTCCTGGACATCTGGGGGTTTCATGGTGGAGCAGACAATATGAAATTCCTTCAAATGTTTGTGCGGGTCTTCACCTGCAAGGCCATGAAACTTTGGAAGCAAATGAATCAGTCCAGTTTTAAGATCATATGGGACATCCTCATCAGGGTATTGGATGCACAAGCTTTCGTAGGTGAAATCAGGTGCAGCCATTTCCCTTAGAGTCCTCTCACGGGGTGGAGGTTGTGCCATGTTCTCAGAATGTGCAAAATCAGAATGCTCGGAATCAGAATGCTCAAAATTATAATGCTCCAAATCAGGATGTTCAAAATCACCAATAACAGAATGCACAGATTCACCAGTAATGGAATGCTCAGGATGATCAAAAGGTATAAAATGATGCCTAACTAATCTATGAAATGTCCTATCTATCTTAGGGTCAAAGGGTTGTAAGTCAGATGGATTGCCTCTAGTCATACACTACATTCAGCATGCACAACTAGTTGCCTTGTCATGTAAATAAAGGTGCAGGTTTGAACTACAGCTACCCTCAAATGATATCCAAATGACTTGAAATTTTGTGAGCAACCTTATAAAATGATGAGAAGATAGCACAAAAAATTTTTAGGCAAAAATTCAAAGTCTAACTATGGAAGCTAAAAATGGTAGGTTAAGAAAAATAAGTGAATAAAACTTGAAAAATAAAAAACTTTTGACAAAATCACTATTTTTGGAAGATGGAGACCTCAGCCGGCCAGCCGGCTGCCATGGCATAGGAAATTTTTTTCTACCCCAAATACATATATAATAATTGCGATTCTGATAACCGGAGCAAAAGTTATGGCCGTTTGAAGTTTTGACAAACACGAAATTTGCTACTTTTTTGGAACTTTCAAATCTGACCAAACTAAAGGCTCTAGCTATTTTTCCCACAAAATATAGGTTAAAAGAAGTTACCACAAAAAAATTCAGCCAAAAATAACAACCCTAGATACTAAAACAAAAAATCTCAAATAATTCAGCATGGGTGGTCGCTAAAATCCGTCTCTACTTGATTTCTACTACTATGCTATTTTGCCGCAAGCAAAAGTGGTCGCTAAGTTCGTCGCAAAACACTATTCACAGCAAAACACCCAAGACTGAAACAGGGGAAACGCTTAATGGGAAAACTGAAACAGAACACACATTAAACAAAATACTAGGACACTAAACAACACTAACACACATACTAACACAATACTAACAATTAACAAAACCAACAAAACTAGCAAAACCAAAGAACACAATTAAACATAAAACACGAAAGGATTAAACACACAACACTAGCTAGCTATTATGAACCTTTGGACACTGCTCCCCGGCAACGGCGCCAAATTTGATTGAGGCCGTACCCGAATCAAATAAACATAAAAATGCAGTAACTAGGAAGTGATCCTAGGTCGTTTCCCAACGAGCAATGACAAACCAAATGTTCATAATATACTTGCGCAGTAACAGTAACGATTGGGGGGGTTTGTTTGTTTCGTGATTAAAGAGCAGAACAAGTAAACTGGAATTTGAAACTACTAATATTAAAAACGGGTTGTTTCCTCTGATTCAGAAGCCATTCTCTTATCCTGGGTTATGGAGAATTCGTCCCTAACAGTCAACCACTTAATCCAACCTTATTTCAATTTACTAAGCGAAAATCAACTTAGGGTTATCAATACGTGATTAGGCACCACATACACCAGTTACCCCTTCGTCCATTAAGCATGAACGCAAGTTAGGCTCAGAGGCAATTAATCGAACACGAAGCGTGCACTGATTAATGTTCACGAATTTGGGATAACTGGTGAAGGGAAAACTGCCAGGAAACCACATTACAAATGAAACCTCAAAGAGAGTTGGGCTTCGTCCTCAAAAGGAAACAACACCAGAAAAACTAGCCTTCCATAGATTCAAACAGAAAAACGCAAATGAAACATGAAGCAGAAACGTAAATGAAACAGAAACGTAAATGAGAGTAGAAGAAGAAGCAAGAACGAAATTGTAATTAGAAGCAGAAAACGTAAAATTGCATTACGTGAACAGTAGCATCAAAGCAGAAAACGTAAAACCCTAAAACAAAAGCTCTGAATAATGAATAGCATAACAGAATAGCCTTGCATGAATCCCAAGGCTGCTATTTAAAAAGAGTCACTCAAAGTCACTGGGTCCTATTACAATACTCTGGCCCAAAACGAAATAAACACTGAACAACATAAAATAAAATTGCGAAATTTCCTAATTAGAAATTAACTAAGGTAAGCGCTGCTTTATTTGCCCTCTTCAAGTCCATAACCAAAATCCGGATTAAGCCCAATGTTTCATTAATTCCTGAAATTAGATTAAAAACATCAAATTAGCTAAATGAGCCCAAATAATAAAACTGCCTGATTAATTGACAATTAAGACCAATCAGCAATTAAAATGGTGCAAAAAGGGTTTTGAAAATAGAAGAAAATGATGGCACATCATGCATATTAGATTAAAGTTTCATTATTTTTGGGTCTTGTATTTACGGTTTCATAGTGTAGGGAGGGTACCTTAGTAATGTAGGATTTTTTTAGCCCTTATATTTTAGGACACCTAGACTAGTTTTTGTATTAGGGGTAGTTTTGTAATTTCACATGCATTAAATGCACTATTTGATGTGTGTGTGTTGGGAGATAAATTTAATTGAATTGGGAGAAACCCAATCCAATTAAATTTTGGACCATCTTAAGGGGGAGGTGAGCATTTGCTTGCTACACCCCATTGTCACATCATATAATCACATTTTGTGCATGTCCTTCATGCTTTACATGTCTCATGACACCCAAGCACACTTAGTGGAGAATCTTGGACTTGATCTTGGATTAATGGGCTGAACCATAGCTAAAATTCACTAATCATAATTAGTGAAATTTTGGCTCCAAATTTGGCTCCACAAATTCAAATTCAAATTAAAGTGAAATTTGAATAGAAATTCAAATTTCCTTCCAATTTTGTGATACTTAGGCTATAAATAGAGGCTTTGTGTGTGCATTTTTTTCAACTTTGATCATTTGAGAAATTATACTTCAAGGTATAAGGCTTGAATTATTGTCAAAGGATGCAATCATAGAAATGGCATTGATTTTGAAGAAATATTTTCTCCTGTGGTAAAGATGTTCTCCATTAGAGTTGTCTTGGGTATAGCTGGAAGCCTAGACTTGGAGACCGAACAACTTGAGATTTATATGAAGCAACCCGAGGGATTTGAAGTTTCGGGTAAAGAAAACTTAGTGTGTAGACTCAAGAAGAGTCTTTATGGTCTAAAACAAGCACCAAGGCAATGATATAAGAAGTTTGACTCTTTCATGGTTTACCATGATTTCGAGAAGACTCACATCGACCACTGTGTATTTAAAAAGGGGCATACTTTTGCTTTATGTTGATGATATGTTAATCGTTGGGCATGATAAGAAGAAAATAGTTGCCCTTAAATTGTTGTTGAGCAAATCCTTCGCTATGAAAGACATGGGACCAACAAAGAAAATCCTTGGGATGAAGATCACTCGAGATCAATCTAAGAAGTTATTGTGGGTATCTCAGGAACAATACATTGAGAAAATTCTTGAGAGATTTAATATGCATAAGGCCAAGCCAATTAGCATTCCATTTGCCGAGCAATTTAAATTGAGCAAAAAGTAAAGTCCAACAAGTGAGGGAGACAAAGAAGAAATGAAAAGGGTTCCTTATTCATCTATTATTGGAAGTCTCACGTATGTTATGATATGTACAAGACCTGATATTGCTTATGCAGTCGGTGTTGTGAGTCGATTCTTGTCTAATCCTGGGAAGGAACATTGGGCTATTGTAAAATGGATATTCAAATATCTTCACAGCATAACCAAGAGGTGTTTGTGTTTTGGTAAAGGAAAGTCTGTGTTAGAAGGATACACAAATGCGAACATGACAAAAGATGTTGGTTTTAGAACATCGACTTTGGGATATCTAACTACTTTTGCAGGGGAGTTGTGTCATGGCAATCCAAACATCAAAAGTGTGTGGCTCTATCAACTACCGAGACTGAATATATTGTAGCTACTGAAGCATGTAAAGAGATGTTGTGGATGAAATTTTTTCTTTATGAGTTGTGCCGTGAACAACAAAATTATGTGGTACATTGTGATAATCAAAGTGTTGTACCAACTAAGAAGAAACTTTTCACTATCATTCAAAGCACATAGATGTTCGTTATCACTGGATACAAGATATATTAGAGGAGAAACTTTTACAACTTAAAAAGATTCACACCAATGAAAACTGGTAAGACATGATGACCAAGGTGATGCCAACTAAGAAGTTTGAAGATTGTTGTCAAGGAGCCAATGTGATGGTGCCCCCCAATTAAGTCGGGGAAGGGGAAGATTTGTTGGAAATCCCTCAATAATTATAGAGCACCACATTCAAAAAATCTTGATAACATCAAATGCATGAAAAATAAAAGGTGAAGATTCCAAGGTTTTGGAATTTCATCTTTGACTCTTGATGATATCACATTCATATTAGAAAAATGGAGACAACATTTTCAAGGGTTCTTGGAAATATGAAAATTAATTTACATCCATTTATTACTCCTGGGAGAAGCCATATCCCTCCACTACATAAATGGGGACTTGTGAGGAGTTATGGCAAGCAAGCAAATGAGATCCTTCAAGAGTGATAATGAGACAAATTTTTTGTAATCCTTTTCAAGAAAAGAGAGTTATATTTTCACCATACTTGGCAAGTGTTTGAGAAATATTGTAAACCATCCTATTGGATGAGATTGAGATCATTGTAATCCTACTTCATAGTGGAGATATTTTTTTTGGACTTGACCTCCTAGTTTTTCCCTTTCATACTGAGGGGGTTTTCCACGTTAAAATGTCTTGGTGTTGTTCTTCTTCTCTTACTCTCTTAATTTATATTTCTTATTGAACATCTTAATCACATAGAGAGGGGAATTTATTCTTGGTATTTCCCAACATTCATAATCCAACCCACAATCCACCCCTGGTCCCGCCGCCTCGCCCCATTCACTTTTTTCATCCTTCCACCACCACCTAAGCTAGTTCATCTTCTTCATCCTTCCACCGCCAACCCTTATTTTTGCACAATCGCGACGCCATCACGACCCTCTACCATACTAGGCCGGTGTGTGTGTGACAACCATGATAGTGTCTGCGATCTCCTCGACGCATGAGGTGTCGACGTGGATGAGGCGGGGGTCGAGGTCAGCTGCGAGGGTAGAGTCAACGACGTGGCCAGCGGACCAAAGACAGAGGATGAGGTGGTAGGAGTGGAGGCACCGCTGGCGGCACGAGGGAGGTAGGCAAGAGAGTGGACAATAGACTCAATCTTGCCAAGGGAAAGTCACATTTTTTTTAAAAAATTTTATTAGTTAATAAAATAATAATTAAATTTTTTAAATAACTTAAATAATAAATAATTATATGACTTCAATTTGCTTATGTGTCAAGTTATTAGGCTTGATGATGTGACATTTCATGTGCCACTAGGGGTGGGTAAACAGACCTAGGTCCATAGACTGGCTCGCGGGGCCCGCGGCCCGCATGGGTTACGAACCAATTTTTTTGAACGGTCCATGGTTATGTCATATTTTCGGGCCCGCCCCGCTTAACCCGCGGACTATGCGGGTTTGGCCCGTGGGGTCCGCGGGTTGCCCGTAGTCCGCATTAGGTTTGATTTGTGTGACCCTGACCCAATTATATTAGGTTTGATTTTCTCTTTTTCACTTTAAACTTTTCTTTTAAAATAACAGATAAATAAATATATTAGATAGATAAATATTTAAAGATAAAAATAAAAGATTTAAATTAAAAGATGATGATAAAAATAAAAAAGGATAAGATAAGAAAAATAAAAGATAACAGAAATAAAAGATTAAGATAAAAAAAGATAAGTGATAACATCCTTTTTGATATTTTCTCGATCTTTTTTTCTTTTAATCTATCCTTTTCATATTTGCAAGCCATAAATAATAAAAATATCAATTCTTATCATTTAAGCTAAAAATAATTGTTAAATAAATATTTTTAAAGATATTTCAATATATTTTTATTATAAAAAATAGCTCACATCATATTTAGCAGTTATCATTGTAGTAAGCTAAGAACATTTTTTCTCCTCACGGTTTTTCTCCACCACACAGTCACGCATGCGCGTAAGTCATATGACTTTCCCTTACAAGGAAAACAAAACGCGACTTACACTCACATAGTCATGTGACACACTACAGGGGCATAGCCTCGGCCCACCACCACACGCAAAGTACATCTCTTCTCTCTCTAAAATTTGTTTTTATCCTATTTTTGTTGGGACTGATTCATTGTTGTTGTACTCTTAAATGTGGAGATGGAGAAGGCTCAAGCTACTTCAAATATGGAATCATTTGTTGTTGGAGATGTTTAAATTTCATATTTTAGATTTATTGCTTGGATTTTCTTTTGTTAAGACATTATTTATTTTATTGATGTAATTGACTAATTATTGAGATTTTATTTACATTTGTATTGAACTTAATTTGATTGAATTGTATTTTTATTAAAATTTAAATTCTTTTAAAACTAGGCCCGCGGACCGGCCTGTTTGACCCGCAGGGTCTGTGGGGCGGGGACAAACCAATTTATTTGGTCCGTGTAAGAAGCGGGGCGGACTGGTCCGGTCCGCTGCCAATGCGGGCTTATGCGGGGCGAGCCTTATGCGGGGTGGGCCGGCCCGCTTACCCACTCCTATGTTCCACATCATCACTTAATAAAATAAGACTAATGGTAGGTACTATATTGAAACATAAAAGTTTTTTAGGTATGTAGATGATCAAAAATAAAATTTAGATAATAACTTAAAAACAACCTATCTATCTATCTATCTATCTATCTATCTATCTATATATATATATATATATATATATATATATATATATATATATATATATATATATATATATATATATATAAGTGTGTGTGTGTGTTTTGGGGAGAGGGAGAGAGAGATGCAACTAACTTGTCACTACCACTGTCATGATTAATTGGTCAATTTTCTAACGTTTATGAATATTAAAATATATTCTAGCGTTTATGAAAATGATAAAGTAAAAGAGATGGCTGATAGCTAGCTAGGAAGATCAATGCACTCACACAGACATACTGCTACAACTTAGTGAATGGCGATATATAACTGCAAAAGTTAAAGTATCAATAATAAAATTTACATCACTTCTAAAAAATTAATAAAATTTACAATTTTTATACCTTATTTCCTTAAGTATATTTTCTATACTTTACATAGATCTCGATCTAATTTTGAAATATTAATTAAAAAATATTTTTTAATTTTATTAATTTAAAAATATAAAATATTGATAATTTTAACTAGGGTTTTTTTGTCTAACCACAACTAGTGATGTTTTTAAAATGACATCAACCAAGACTATTTTTTGGTCGACATCAAATAGGATTTTTTTTGTCAAAGTATGATGGGAATATTTGTCAGTTGACGTCAGTTGGGACTATTTTTCGGCTAACGTTGGTTAAATCTATTTTTTAGTCGATGTTGGCTAGGTTTTTTACCAACGTCGGCTAGGGTTTGTTTGGTCGACACCGGTTAGGGTCTTTTCGAATGACATTGACCAAGGCTATTTTTAGCCAACGTCGGCCTAAAAAGTCCTAGCAGGCGTTGAAAAACAAATCTATCCAACATTGGCTAAAAAATAGTTTGGTTGATGCTGACTAATGGAACCTACCCGATGTCGGTCAAAAAACATCATTGGTCAACATTGGCTGAAAAATCCCTAGTGGAAGTTGACTAAAAAATAGCCCTGACCAATGTTGGACAAAACACCCTACCCAACATCAGCTATAAAATAGCCTTGGCTGATGTTGGCTAAAAAATAGCTCTAACCGATGTCGACCGAAAAAACTCTAATGGATGTCGACTATAAGAACCTAGTTGATGTTGACTAAAAATAGTCATGCCCGATGTCGGTCAAAAATACCTAGTTGGTGTTAGTAGAAAAAATTCTAGCCAACATCAACCAAAAAACCTAGCTAATGTGGTTAAGAAATAACTCTGGCTGATGTCGGTCAAAAAACCCTAGTCGATGTCAGAAAAAAATCCTAACTGACTTCGGTTAAGAAAATCTAGTTGACATCAACCAAAACACCCTAGCTAACATCAGCTGAAAAATAACCCTAGCCAATATTGGCTAAAAAATAGCTTTGGCTAATGTTGGCTAGAAAAACCTAGCTAATGTTGCCTGAAAAACCCTAGCAGGTGTCTACTCAAAAGTTAGCCATGACCGATGTCAGTAGAAAAAATCTAGCCAATGTCGCCCAAAAAAATCTAGCAAACGTCGGCAAAAAAAAATCATTGGTCAACATCAATTGAAAAAACCAGGATGACAACGGTAAAAAAAATCTTTGGTCGACTTTAGCAAAAAATTCCCATGAAAATAATCCTAACCAACACCATCTAAAACAAATCTTAGCCGATATCGGCGAAAAATAGATTTGGTTAACATCATACAAAAAAAAAGTTGAACAAACAAACCTCGGCCAACATTAGTGAAAAACAACTTATGTCGATGTCGGCCGTAAAAACTTTAGTCACCCGTAGTTACGAGTGTTGAGCGAGAAAGAGTCGTGAGCAAAAACGTGAGTTAGAGTGAGCATCTCTGAAAAAATAATTTGAAATTTTTTATTTTTTGAGAGAATTTGAAATCCTAATGTTTTAGTAAATCAACATGATTCATAAAAATACCAAAAATTAAATATCCTTTCAAATATTCTATCTATACGATCTATTTTATCATGAATCCTTTTAAATTTCTTGAAAAAATGATTTCTCATGCTGAATTGATCCATCCAAACACACTGTTAAGGTCTTTGTTAATAGTTGGTGATTCTGTTTTTCTTTATATTGTTTTATGCTTAATAACTATTGTCTCTTGTCTCTACCTTGGTTCATTGTCTTGGCCCTTTCTATTAATATGTAGTTTTTGTCAAGTTATAATGAATATGGTTTCTTGATTAAAAAAAATAATGCTTTTCTGATAACTAGATTAAGAATTTGATATTTGAATTTCTTACGTCAAGTTTTCTATTTGCAAAAATCCTTGATTCTTCTTCAAGTTGCTCAAGATCTCAAACTATATAGCTACGAATTTCTGCCACTCAAAGGTGGAGTCGGTGGGGGTGAGTGCGGAGGAGAGGTGTTTTGTATATTTTTAATTATTTGAAAATTAAAAATTTGGGATTTTTTAAGGATATTTTTTTATCTTTCACTAATATTAAGACGCTAAGTTAACAGTATTGACTAAGGAGGTGTCAAAGTAATACATTTTAATGGAGAAGAGATGAGTGTAATAAGCTTATATAGCATAGGAAAAATGAGTGTTACTTTAAATTTAATTACAATGTATTTTATAAAGATTTTACATTAAAAAAAATCAGTTATGTATATTGCAGTTTATATAAAGATAGAGTATAAAAATGATGGGAATATATTAGACACTAACTTAAAAGCAACTCATAACATTAAGCCATTATAAATTCAACATACCGTACATTGATAATTCAACATAGTAGCCTCTCATATTTTATATTATCTTCATAATGTGCTCAACATTTTCAAATGCCGTACAATGTATAGGAGATAAATTGAATAAAAATAGAAGAATCAGATAGGTTGCAGTGAAAAGGTCTTTTCTTGAAGTTATTGTTGGAGTATTATACCTAGCAAATTGCTATACGTACAATGAATCATGAAGTCAAATGTGCAATAGAGGATAACCACCATCTGTATGTAGAATCATGTTAAATATTATATATGGATTTCTGAGAGATTAAGCTAGCTACCCATTTCCTTTTGTACATAATGTTAGGTTGAAGACTCATGTTGGAAAGTTTCCAAATCTTAAAATAATCGCAAGTATACCGATCATAATTACTACTAAAAAAACATTTAAAATTTTAAAAATCATACAACATCCATTCTTCAATTTAAAAGTAGGACACTTTCTATTTCGATTATAAAACCAATATAAAAGGTACACTTACCTAATAAATATACTAAAGATGAAAATATATAAATATACTAAAGATGAAAATATAAGTGTTAGGAATTTTATAATTCTTAATTAATTAATATGAACTACATATTATATTATAATATTTATATTAGTTATTTTCATTTAGGTGGAGTTAATATAAGTGATCTAATTTAGGGAGTTCATTAATAGAAAACTGATAAGAGCTTATTAAGCAAAAACACGTTTAGGTCATTACGAGATAATAAGAAACCTAATATGTTAAAACTTGAGGCATGTTATGGTTCCCAACACATCAAATCAAAAAATAATTTTATCTCTCTCCATTTTAAGAGAAAACGACGATCCTGTAAGGAATAAAGTGATTTGATTGAAGTAGGTCATAAAATCAACTTTTCGTGATCATTCTTGTTCCGCTACGTTTGTTTGATCAAACTCCATGAATCCATGTATACCTTAAACCTTTCTTTCAATAATCTAATGTAATGTGTTTTATGCTCATTTGGTATTTTATATGATTTGTTAAAATTCTAACATGTGGTATCAAAGTCATCATTACAGTTAGATTATTGAGATTTAAAGTTGTTTGATTCTTTTTATAGTTGGATCTTTTAATTTGTTATATGAACCCTAATTTTATTTTAGGACAATACAAATTAATTGTCCGTAAATTCAGATATTGTGATATCCGGTATTTGGTTTCGATTGTATTTTGTTCTTTTGGATTTATGCACGACTTTTGTTCATGTCTTGTGTGATATATATTTAAGGAAGC
Organism: Glycine soja; assembly: GCF_004193775.1. Lineage (NCBI taxonomy): Eukaryota > Viridiplantae > Streptophyta > Magnoliopsida > Fabales > Fabaceae > Glycine > Glycine soja. The sequence continues at coordinate 32,096,863 of NC_041008.1, read as the reverse complement.
TTTGCAAATTTAGTTTTCTTTTAAGCTTTCTTAGAATCTTTTCTAAGTTGAACCCAAAGTCACATGGGTTATACCTTTACATAAAGTTATTACGTGCAATTTGTGAATACTTTGGATGTCATTATCATGTTGTGTATGTGACATTATTTTTATTTGATATACATTGTTTACATTGATTTGGGATGCCTTTAGTAATCCGTAAAACCTTCTATTCAAGAATTCATAAAGTTATGAATTGGCTAATTGATACATGAATCCGGGATTGTCTTCTATGATTGGTGATGCTACAATAATTTTGGGATAGCATTATTTACGGATGTGATATTTACTTGTGATTAACTTTTATGTTTATTGTTATCATAATTAGGTACAAATTTAGCAGTTACAAACTTTCCCTATTTATTTGCATGTTTGGTAATTTTTTAAATTAAATTGATTGGCACAATATGTTGTCAAAGTAATATCTATTGTACAAATTGATTTAATTAAAATTATATAGATGTTAGTATGAGATTATTTATGCGAATTGTGTTTGACCGAAAGGAAGACACAATTGACCAAATAATAACATATTGTGATGACAATATATAAAATTATAAGGTATTTTTATGTGAATAGTAGTCAATCCAAAGAAAGGCTATTATTTGACAAAATTAATTGTCAATATTTGATCATTGAATTGAGAGTACCAATTACAAATTAATTTATCTGTCCAAAGACTAAGAAATATTGTTGTGCTGGATATCTTGATGAGTTTGTTATGCAAAATATTTGTATGTCTTGTTATATATACTTTATATGTCTTGTTTGTTAATTGTGAACATCTTATTAATTTTGTTCTGTTTTTAATATTGTTGACGCTACAAATGTTGCTGTTGAAGTGAATTTTATCCCTATGCTGAATGGGACAAACTTTAAGGTCTAGAGAGAAGCCTTAAAAATCGTTCTTGACTGTATGGATTTGGACTTCGCACTAAGGACAAAATGACACATTTTCACTATGAAACCTCTAATGAGGCAAAAATTGAGAAGTTGGATCAATCCAATCGAACGTGCCTGATCATGAAACACTATTCCAGCGGTGTTTCAGGGTTCTATTTATGAGGGTCAAATTGCAAAGAAATTTCTTGAGGAAATTGAGCAATACTTTGCCAAAAATGAGAAAGTGGAGACAAGTAACCTTTTGGCTAACTCATCTCCATGAAGTATAAGGGAAAAGGAAACATCACGGAATACATAATGGAAATGTCCAATCTTGCATCAAAACTCAAGTCCTCAGGTTAGAGCTTGGTGAATACTTGCTTGTACACTTGATTTTCATCTCACTTCTTGCACACTTTGCGCAATTCAAAGTGAGTTATAATACTTAGAAAGACAAATGGTCCCTCAAACTTATATCACTCTGTGTGCAAAAGGAAAAGAGGCTGTAGAGAGATAGGACTAAGAGTGCTCACTTGACTTCGACCTCTCCGAATAAGAAAAGGAGGAAGATTAATGATGTTGTGGAAGGGGTCTTCTTAGCAAACAAAACAAAAGAAGGTTTAGAAATTTACTTGCTACTTCTACAAGAATTTTGGACACATGAAGAAAGAGTGTCCCAAGTATGCCACTTGGCGTGTAAAGAAAGGTAAATTTCTTACTTTAGTTTATTTTGAAGTTAATTTGGATTTTCTATCTAAGGATACTTGGTGGTGGGTGGATTCTGGTGTTACTACTCACATAAGTATATCTTTGCAAGGTTTCCTATGGAGATGACCCCAATTGATGATGAAAGATTCATCTTTATGGGTGAAGGCATAAAGGTTACAATATAGGCTAATGGAACTTTCAGATTGTAGTTGAAGATTGGACTTTATTTGGATTTATTTGAGATTTTTGTTGTACTGTCTTTTAGATGGAACTTGATTTCTATTTCTAGCTAGTTTGAACAAATTTGGATTTTCTTGTTCATTTGGAAATAATAAAGTTAGTCTCTGCCAAAATTCAAATATGGTTGATTTTGGTTCTTTAATTGATAATCTTTACATGCTTCATGTTGTTAGCTCCTATAATGAAATATTGCAAATGAGCGCACATGGTACAAAACAAAAATTAAATGAGAACTCAACCACCTTATGGCACAAGTGTTTAGGCCATATCTCTAAACATAGAATTCAGAGACTTGTGTTAGATGATTCCCTTAGATTTATCAAACTTTGAGGTTTGTGTTGAATGCATAAATGGAAAATGAACAGTCATGAGAAAATTAGGTGCCGAAAGAGCTAATGATGTCTTAAAACTAATGCATACAAATATTTGTGGTGTTTTCCCTACTAATTCTTGAATGGACAACAATATTTCATTATGTTCACAAATGACTACACTAGATATGGTTACCTATATTTCATACAGCTGAAGTTTCAATCCTTAGACATTTTAAAGACATTTAAGGCCGAAGTTGAACGTCCACTTGAAAAGAAAATTAAGGTTGTCAAATCTAACTGTGGTGGTGAGTACTATGGAAGATATGACAAATTAGGAGAACAACGTTCAGGACTTTTTGTGCTTTTACTCAAAGTGTGTGGAATTGTTTGGCAATACACTATGTTTGGAAAACCTAGCACGAATGGTGTAGAAGAACGAAGAAAGCAAACTCTTAAAGATATGGTGAGAAATATGATTAGTCATTCTTTTTTGCCAGAGTCACTTTGGGGAGAAGCCTTAAAGACTACAACTTACACCCTTAATAGGGTGCCAAGTTGATAAGTGTCATATTTCAATTATTTTTTGGATTAAAATGTTAGCACTTATCTTTCTTTTGTAATAGTTTTCTTATAAACTTCCCTTAAATCTAGTTGGTTTATATATATTGTACATTTACTAATGTTTTTGTTTAAATATGAAAGATTCATTCATGGTTTTGTAGGTTTTGATTGTAGAAGCAAGCTTCATGATGATGAATCAAGATTGATTCAAGGAGTTTTGATGATAACAAAGATGATGACAAAAAGCCCAAGAGAATGAGTTCAAGATTGAGTCAAGAACACTTCAAGAATCATGAGAAATTTGATTTCAAGATTCAAGAATCAAGTTTCAAGAATCAAGAATCAAGAATAATCAAGTTGAAGATTCAAGAATCAAGAAAAGACTCAATCAAGATAAGTACTAAATTTTTTTTTCAAAACATTGAGTAGCACATGAAGTTTTCACAAAAGCTTTTACCAAAGAGTTTTTACTTTCTGGTAATCGATTACCAGTTTACTGTAATCGATTACCAGTAGCAAAGTTTGTTTTCAAAAGCTTTCAAATTGAATTTACAACGTTCCAATTAATTTCAAAATGGTGTAATCGATTACAAGATTTTGGTAATCGATTACCAGTGTGTTTGAACGTTGAAATTCAAATTCAATTGTGAAGAGTCACATCCTTTCACAAAAATGCTTTGTGTAATTGATTACAATGATTTGGTAATCGATTACCAGTGATAAGTTTTGAATAAAAATCTAAAGATGTAACTCTTCCAATGGTTTTCAAGTTTTTCAAAAGGTTATAACTCTTCAAATGGTTTTCTTGACCAGACATGAAGAATCTATAAAAGCAAGACCTTGACTTGCATTTTAGATTCATTCATAACAATTATTACAATCCTTTACAATCTTTGAATCTCTTTGAACATCTTCTTCTTCTTCTTCCTTTGCCAAAAGCTTTCTAAAGTTTTCTGGTTTTCTAAACCTTGAAAACAAAAGTGTGTTATTCGTCTTTTTCATTCCCTTCTCCCTTTGCCAAAAAGAATTTGCCAAGGACTAACCGCCTGAATTCTTTTTGTGTCTCTCTTCTCCCTTTTCCAAAAGAACAAAGGACTAATCGCCTGAATTCTTTTGTGTCTCCCTTCTCCCTTGTCAAAGAATTCAAAACGACACAGTCTGAGAATTCTTTTGATTCTTCCCTTTCCCATAAATAAAAGATTTCAAAGGACTTACCGCCTAAGAATTGTTTTGTTTCCCCATTCACAAAGTTTCAAAGGACTAACCGCCTGAGAACTTTGTCTTAACACATTGGAGGATACATCCTTTGTGGTACAAGTAGAGGGTACATCTACTTGGGTTGTTGTAACTGAGAACAAGAGAGGGTACATCTCTTGTGGATCAGTTCTAATGGAGGGTACATCCACTAGGTTGTTCAAAGAGAACAAGGGAGGGTGCATTCCTTGTGGATCTTTGCTTGTAAAGGATTTTACAAGGTTGAAAAGAAATCTCAAGGACCACAGATCGCTTGGGGACTGGATGTAGGCACAGGTTATTGCTGAACCAGTATAAAACTCTTGTGTTTGTCTTCTTCTTCCCTACACTCTTTAATTTCTACTGTGCACTTTAATTATCGCTTTTACTTTTGGTTAAGTTTTTATTTCTGTTCTTTACTTTCTTAACATTTTAGTAAAAGCCTAAGAAGGGTAGACTTTTAATTAGTAAAGGTTCGTTAATAATTAATTCAACCCCCCTTCTTAATTATTCCGAGGCCACTCGATCCAACAACCTAAGCACACATAGTAGAGAATCTTGAAATTGATCTTGGATTAGTGGGTTGAACCATAACTGAAATTCACTAATCATAATTAGTGAAATTTTGGCTCCAAAATTTGGCTCCACAAATTCAAGTGAAATTTGAATTGAAATTCAAATTTCCCTCCAATTTTGTGTGACACTTAGGCTATAAATAGAGGTCATGTGTGTGCATTTTTTCAACTTTCATCATTTGAGAATTACACTTCAAAGTTCAGACCTCAATCGAGGCACAAAATTTCGTGCTCCTTCTCTTCCTCTCCCTCCACTCATCTTCTCCTTCTTTCAAGCTCTTATCCATGACTTCCTATGATGGTGAGCTTCTTCTTGACTCATCTTCTCCTTGAAGTGGCATCTCCAATCATCTTTCTTCCTTCTCCATTCTGCTGCCAATGATCTTCAAGAAGCAAAGGACTCCATTGATGAAGAAGATCCAAGGCCTACAAGCTCCAAAGGGAGCTACATCACTAGGAATTAACCAACCTTACCTGCCAAGCAAACGAAAAATTCCTAGGTAGATACAACAAGTACATCACATGTCGTCTATCTCTTTTTTATCCAAGACATAATTGTGTAAGAGACTTTATAGAAGTTACAAAATATTGTTATATATTTACAATTTTAATCATTATCTAAGTGACCATTAATAATTGTTAAAAAAGAGAGATTAAAATGTAATTTTAGTCCTCCAAATTTTATCAATATGTGATTTTTGTCCCCTTAAAATTTAATTAAAACATTTAGTCTTCCTCATTTTAAAAACTCAAGATTTTTGTTAATATGCTTGATTACTTACAAATAATTATAATTAGTAGAATTATTTAGTTAATAATAAATTAACTAAAAACCATTAATTATTAAAAAATAATCAAAGATTTATTGATAAATAACAGTCACAGTCCCTTCGAGTCGTTGCCGCTAGCGGTCTCTTCCACGACATCGTCCCCCTCCGTGTGGAGGCAGAGACATCATCCTCGGCAACGATTCACAATGATAGGAAGACTAGTCGCTCACTTGCAATCTCAAAGTCTCAATTGTCTTGAGAAATAAGAAATCCCTCAGATCCAGTCCAACCCCAACGTGTGTGCAACAACAACAACAACCTCACACAACTTCCTTCATTATAATATTATTATTCCCGGCCCGCAATAACAATCAAATCCATTACACAACAATTACCATTTATAATACAAGGGTGACAACGACAAGCAGATCTTTCCACTATTCATCCTCCCAAATCCCAACCCTCCAAGATGGACCCAAACCAAGTTCCCAAGGAGTTCACCTGCCCCATTTTTTGGGTCCCTCATGTCCGATCCGGTCGTCGTTGCTTCTGGCCAAACTCAAACGTGTCGTCATTCAAGTTTGCAAGGGCCTAAACTTCTCCCCATGGGTAGAAAATGAAGACCAAATAAGGTTTTCGAAAAGGAGCTTCTCAACGCGGTGGTCGATAACCCTGTCGAGTCTGGCATGGTTCAAATAATTGTTATCATAAAAAATTGAGGAGAATAGTGGTTGGAGAATGGCGTAGTTCTTGCCTTCGTGGCTGGGATTGAGGGGGAAGAAGGGTTGGGTTGTGAATTGTGATTGAGATTGAGGGGAAGCGGTGGGTTCAAGAATCTTTGATAAAAGTTTTTAAATTATTAATAATTTATAATTAATTAATAATTAATTTAATAATTTTATTAATTACAACAATTTGTTAATAATATGGCACATTAACCAAAATCCTGAATTTTTAAAATAAAGAAAACTAAATATTTCAATAAAATTTTAAAAGTTCAAAATCATAAATTTATGAGAACCAAAATTATATTTTTAAAAAAGTAACCATTAAGAAAGGGAAGGAAATTAACATTGCCATTTTCTTTATGTACATTGACAATATTGATATTAGATTATATATGACTTCATGTATATTACTCAAACTCTCTAATGCTAAGTCGACCCCAGTGAGTATCAATGTTAGGAATTTAAAACTATTAAGAAAGGGTTTTCTACCTTTGTGGTTAAAGTAACCAGGCATAAAATTTAACTTATTCTTTAATTAAAAAATTAGACCTTTCTCAACAATTTCTAAGAAAAAACATCAAGAAAAAAAAATAGCTATTCCTTGACTAAACGTTAAGGTAGATATTTTATTTGTTAAAATATATGTTTCTTAGTAATTTCATGGTAAATCTACTAATAAATGTTAAATATATTACTAATGGTTAAGAGTGGTGTTCTTTATTTATCTATTAAAAACAAGGTTGTTTTCAAAGACAATATATATCGACAATCACTATATTTTACAATTTTTAAAATATTCTTTTTATTTATTTTTATGCCTAAGACATTGCTTGAATAAAGTTTTTCATAAGTTCTGTACAAAAATAATAAAAACTTCTTCACAAGTATTTAGAAGAGAAAAATAATAAGAAGGTAAAATGATTTGAGTTTTTTTTTTTTTTAACTGTATCTAACTTTTATAGAAGCACTTTCATCCAAGTTCTCTAAATGTTGAGTTGAATAAGTTAATTTTAACTTATAAAGGAGACTAGGGTGAGAGACCAACTCGTATCTGCCATAATGTAAAACGTACTTATTATAAACTTTTAGATTTGAGAACAAGGTCATGGAGATGTGGCTAAGCTTTGAGAACTGCTACAAAAACTGTGATAGCGTTGTTTCGGAGAAGGTGAATTGATGTTGGTACGTGCGGATTGGTGGTGATGATGGAGTGCATGACTGACGTTTGTAAGGACCTTGTGAAATCACACATCCAAATATTTTCAAGGATACAAGTTTGTACCTCCACTAACCTTCCAACACTAGTCTTAGACTCAATACATGCTCTTAACAACAAGGACATAAGCATGAATACATGATTAATTCCACCATATACATCATCAACACATCATAAATTTCATAACACTTACACCTTTTTCATGGAGAGTCAACAACAATGTTATTGTTGGGTCCGGAACACCAAGCTTTAACTACAAAACAAGTATAACCCTCCAGAAGATTTTAAGTATTCATAACACCTTATAATAATTCTTAAAAAAAAAATTGTAGACATTTTTCACTACACACTCTTAGGGCCGTTTAGTTCAAGAAATTATTTTCTATTTTTATTTCTTGAAAATAATTTTAATTTTGAAATTTTAAATTTAAAAAATATATCAACATGTGTTAGGCAATAAATTGACTATCGATATGTCATTATTCATTGTTATATGTCAGAAAAATATATTAAATACTTAATGAAAGACTAACCAAAGGACCAAAATTGCTTAATTTTGAAACTCAGAGGACACAATTTTGCATAATTGAAGTAATTGAAATTTGAAAAATATGGCACAATTATAATACTTGAATGACTAAAAGTGCAATTAAGGTTTTATTATCTTTGAATTATGAATATATTGACTGTCATTAGTTTCCAGTTTTTGTGATTGTAATGCCTAGGTTATATACAAACATAAAAAAATAATACACATGATTTTTTTAATTAGCCAAGACAATATATTAATGATGGTACAAGGGTACCAAAACCCATATACAAAGGAACCAAAAAACGAAAAGCTTTACCTGGTTAGGAGACATTTATATCAAACATAACATAAATAGCTACTAACCTCAAAAAACCATCCGTCCCCAGCAGCCATATAGCCTCATAAAAACTAACCATCTTTCCTAAAACGAGTAAACATCAGTAAACTTAAAAGTTGTGTCCCAACATGACCCAATCGAAACTTTCCCCTCCCCTTGATTTCAGCATTACTCTCATCCTGCATTCGGTGTCAGCATACAGGTCCACCAAATTGCCTCCTAAGGTTGATGCTTGCAATTATGTTGTATATCCACACTTTAAAATCACTTACGTATAATGAAGTTTAAAAACTGCATGAAACTCAACTCCCCACAAAATCCTCAAGCATAAAACCACAATAACCACTAATTGAGTATCACCCAATTCGCTTTGAGTTAGTAGAATGCCATTCAGTTACCAACATACCCCGCGTAATATTACCCCCAATAGAGATTTCTCCAACATTCATATCCAACGAAACCCCTGCCACCTGTTTTCCTCCATAAAAGAAATCATGATATCAAGAATAAGATAAACTTCCCGTAACCAATCTCACAACTTTTTTTGTAGAACCGATCTAACGTTTGATGAGTAGTGGAACCCCTTCACTTTTGCTTTATTCCACTACCCAATGTAAATCCCACACCCACAATGATCAATCCCACCTCCCCACATCATTTATACAGCAATCCAACTATTGAGAAGCAACAAACAATCTACTATATTTGTGCTTTAACACCTCTTACCTAGCCATAAATCTTTCCAAAAAGAGGTATTACCTCCATCACCCGCCTTTCTCTTCAAAGATTTCCAAAACCATTCTTGTTGCTAACCATTGGAGGACACTTCATGTATGTCCTACCACCATGGTGAATGGATGGGTTTCTCAAGAGATCCTCCCATTGCCGTGTTCTTCCTTTTAGAATCCTAACCCATAGAGAGTCTTGTTCATTTACATATCTCCACATCCCTTTAGATACTAAGGCCTTATTAAAGCATCCAAGATCCAAGATCCATGATCCCCAACCCCCTACACTCCTTTGGAAGGCATATTTGTTGCCAACTTACCCAATATAATTTTTTCTAATCTTCCTTTGCCCCCCGTAAGCACCTCATTTGAAACTTTGTAATATCCTTAATGACCTTTTTTGGCGCTTTATAAAGTGAAAGAAGAATAACGGGAGAGATGATAACACTGATTTTAGCAAACAAATTCGTCCACCAAAGGATAAGAAATGATGTTTCCACGAAGCATGCTTCTTTATTATTTTATCCAACACCGGTTTCCATGTCAACTTTCCCTTAAAGTTAACCCACACAGAAATTCCTAAGTACACAAAGAAAATTTCCATCAACTGACACTTTACTATGCAGGCAAACCTTTGCACATGTTCCTTTGATACCCCTACACCCACCAACTTACTCTTATGAAAAATCACTTTAAGCCTCAACAACATTTCAAAGCATCTTAAAATTGTTTTCCAAGTAAAGGCATTTCTCACATTTGATTCCCTAAATAACATGTCATTCACGAATTGTAGAGAAACAATATGCACACCCTCCTCACCCATTGTACACCCCAACAAATTAAATCCCCTTTGCCATCGCATTCCTTACAAGACCACCAAGCCCGTCTCGTTTTTGAACTCCTGAGTTGGACTCCCATTCACAAGAACCGACATAGTAAAGGTCTCAATGCACCCTTTTATTTAGGAAATCCATGTTCGACACATTTGCTATAACCACTCCATCTAACATATTTCTACCTTCAAGGAAAGCCAATTGTCACTCATGAATGACCTTGTGCAACACTTTCCTAAGGCAAATAGAAAGTATTTTAGCTACAATTTTGTATAGACAACCCACAAGAGAAATGGGTCTAAACTCATTCGATCCAATTGAATTCTCTACCTCAGGAATGAGTGTCAAGAAATTTTCATTTGCACCCTTAGGTAGAACACAATTTCTATGAAATTCCTTCATTACCTTCACGATATCTTCCCTCAAAACATCCCAACAAGCTTTAGTGAAATAAAAATTATAACCATCAAGGCCTGGGCATTTATTTTCATTGCATTCCCAAACAGTTTGCTTCACTTCATCCTTTAAGAATTTGGCCACCGATATAGAATTATCACTTTGATCAATTGCCTCGAAGGGGAGACCTTCAAGTGAAATAGCTTTACCCCTTTGTTCCTTGTACTTGGATTTAGAAAACCTCTTTACTTCCTATTTAACTATCCTTGATTCATCTACCTATGTGCCATCAATGTTGACCCCTTTCATAGCATTTGATCTTCTTTACCAATTTACCACATTTTGGAAGAATTTTGAGTTTTCATCTCATTCTTTCAACGACTTTACTCTATAATTTTGATGCATTAACAATTGTTGTCTCCTTGAAACACTACTAGAAAAATTGGATTTTAAGTCGGTTCTTATGCCCATGTCACGACGGTTTTCAACCATCGTTAATGCCAACGTCGTAAAATATATAAGCTATTTTACGACGATTATGGGAACCGTCGTTGTAAGTTTTGAATACTACGACGGTTAGCTATAACCGTCTTAGTATGTGCTAAATATTACAACATTTCTTCTATAACCGTCTTAAAGTATACATATAATTTTGGGATATGAAGATGGTTACGATGATCGTCTTAGTAGGTGCGCATCGTCTACGACGGTTATTGGAAAACCGTCTTAATTGTAATAATCATAATTTACATTTTAAGACGGTTTTGATGACCGTCTTTGACGGTTTTTATGACCGTCTTAGATGACATGTCAAGATTGCATACTAAGACGTTATATGGGAAACGTCTTTGTATGTTATGCCAATTTACGATGGTTATGGGAACCGTCTTTGTAGGTCTACATTATGTTGTCATTTTACGACGTTTTCGGGAACCATCTTTGTATGTCTAATTTTTTTTTATTTTCTTCGTTTTATTGATGCGTTTTTTTTACATTGATCTCTGGTACCTATAAATTAAATCAGACCATGCAAATTAAATAATAGCATCAAATGAAATCTGAACAATAGCATCAAATGACATGCATCCTACATATATAAGTCCATGCAAATTGAATACCCTTTTTTGAATTAATGATCCTCTAATGTATCCAAAATACAAAGTTGTAGCCATAATTGTTCTAATTCTTTGATGAAACCACAGGAAAAATGTACTTGTACATAATACAAATCAAATTTAACAACTGCTTTTCCTAAAAGATAAAAAGTAAGTTGCCCATTTCTGTCGAACTGTTGTGATGGCCTCCACGTCTAACGATGAGCCATCAGAAAACCACTACAAAATTAACATTAGATAAAATTATTAGTAACTTAACAAATATTGACCAAAGTTACAATTGTAACTCCATGCATTATGTTTACCTTGTGCCAGTCATCCTTCAAACCGGCAGTCACGATGTACCACATCCAGTGCATGACATAATATCCGCACTCAAATCCTCCACTTTGCACATTAGTCTACATATAACATTTTTAATGGTTACTTAACATTCAACACTTAAAGATGTACAAACGGTTCATTACAAACAAGTACTGATTACCTTGGGTTCAACCCACCGAGGTGCACCTTGATTAGACATGCCTTCAAAAGAACTGGTTATTGTCTTCATTGCACTAGTTAAAAAAAATAGCATATATATGACAACCATTTTTGCTGTATATGTAACAACAATTACCAACTAAAGGATGCCATGATTTGTATATTTGAATAGAACCTGTTAATTGCGCCTTTGATGTTAATATCAGGCTTCTTCCTCAATTCATCCACTAGATTTTCCCCCTTCTGCCCTGAGAATGGTCACACCTCTTCCTAAGTATCCAAGTCTCCAATTTGTTTTTATCACACTTGTTATTTTACTCTCCACATCCCCAAACAAATCCACATTTCATTTTTTAAACTCCATTTTTAATCTTTTTAACTTTTCCTTGAGAACAAATGTCGTCCAACCATCCACCTTAACCACTGAGAGTGATTCATGAACAAAAGGTGTGAATGATGGATGAGAAAACCAACAATGAAGGACTGAAAAAGGTTTTAGGCCCAAATCAAAGTTCACGTCCTTCACTACCAAGGGGAAATGATATGAAATAGACCTATCAAACACATATTGAGTTAAATTCAGCCATAGAGATAAACATTATGGACTCACAAGACATATCAATATGACTCACTGCATTTCTTGAGGAGCTAAACCAAGTAAAATGTTTTCCTAACAAAGGAATATCAAATAGATTCATATCATCAATGAAACTATTAAATTCCTTTATCTCTGTTGAATCATTAATCAAAACACCCTTTGCTCCTCTTTTTTCTTCCTTATCTCTAACAACATGAAAATCTCCTATTAAACACCATGGGCCATCACCATTGAAGCTTTCAACACCTTTAGCCTCTCCCATAACACTCGTTTATCTACCAAAAACACATGGTTAGTATATATTAACAATAGTCATAGGAAAAGTTTCACCTTTTATGGTATCTTTATTTCCCAGGAACCCTTCACCTAAGCAAACATCGAACAACTCAATCTAATTCTACCTCCATAGAAACAATAATTCGCCACTTGTATTTCTTGTTGAGGATAAACCATTTTTGCGGTGATATTTTGTGAGTTTTTGTGCCATTTGCATGTATTTTCTTGGCAGAACTCATGTTTGGATGCTAGTTTTGTCTTGCAGAAGCATCACCATTTAATTAAGTGAAAAGAGTGGAATTAGCACTTTTACCTGAAGATTTGAAGATTTTGTCACTTGACCATGATCGTAGTACATCTAGCATGATCGTGGTGAACATGATGGCCATGGTAATATGATGACGACCCTTTATAAACAACATCTTCCTTTTGGTGACAGCCGTAGTGAACTTACTATGCTTTAGCATCATAGTTTTCGACTAGAGTCATGGTGGATTTCAGCATGGTCGTAGTGTTCCTCAAATGAGTTTGTTTTCTTAGGAAGCTATGAATAAAAGGGCTAGAGTCTGTAAAAGTAACTCTGTTACTTTTACGAATTAAAGAGCTTTTTTTTAGGGTTTTAAGGGTTGTAAAGGGTAGGCAACACCGTGAGGGTGGACCATGATCATCATTCTTCCATTGTGGTTTGTCTATGCTAATTTCTTATAGGATTTCTAGTTTGCTTTGATTATGAGCTGCTAGTAACTCTAGTTTGGGGGTTATGATGTAATTGTTCATTTGTATCCCTTTCTTTGTTCTTAATGGAATTCCTTTGTGTATTATGTTAATTAATTTTCTTCCTTATTATTATTATTATTTAATTGGGAATTGATCATTCTTATGCTTAATCAAATGTAATATGGTGATCATTTGCGTATGTTTGGTAGACCTAGATAGAGAATGTTTTGCACCAAATTGTATGATCAAACTATTTAGGCAATCTATGATAGATTAATTAATCCTTAATGATCATCCCTAGACTTAATTATATCCTTTGACTTAAAATGATGTATCCATGATCATTGGAGTATCGATTTAAGGCAAAGAACAACATCAGACCTTGATCATAGGCATTAGTTGACTTTGGGAATCGGTAATTCACTATAGAAGGAACATCATTAGAACTACAATTGGGGAGAAAATTGATACTAGTGAATTATAATCCTTGGTCACTTTTAATATCACTTAAATCTCTCATCTCCAATTTTTATTTGTTTTTCTTTTAAAAACCACAAAAAATATTTCAATCTTCTTTTAATTATCTCAACTATTTAGTTTAATAATTTTGACTATTTGGGAATACAACTGGTCTCTAAGGTTTGATAATTGGATTTTTAATCCACGGTTACTACTACGGAGGGTACACTTGCCCTTGTATGAACACTATTTTTACACATCAAGTTTCTAGCACCGTTGTTAAGGACCAATTGCAAAAATTATTGAGTAGTTTAATTTTGTTGAACCGGGTAGTTTTTGTTTGTAGAAATTATTTCATTAATTATTTAATTTTATGCTATTTCTTTTTGCTTTATTTTTATTGCATTGATCTCCCCCTTTTCTTTTTATTATGAAAATTGTAACACCCTGAAATTTCGATAACTGAAAATAGATGTTTGATGTATTTCTTGTGTTATTTGATTACTTGATTAATTTGGATGAGTTGAGGTATTATGTGAATTAGCCATGTGTGATTTGATAGGTGTGAATGTTGATTTATGCGGAGTCTTATTGACTTAGGTTGAAATTATGAGATTTCAAGTTTTACCTAAACCTATTTTGGTAAAACTATGATCCTAGATCTGTTTACCATTGGATCGCCTTCAAATTTAAACTTTAGGCTTCCAACCTAAGTCTTCACGTTGTGACCGTTGGGATTTTGAAAGTATAATCTAGAGTAGAGCTATAATATTTTCACCAAAGCAATAAAATTTGTTGGAGCAAAATTCGCCCAGGCGAGCAGCGTAAAACAACCATTTTGCTTCCATCTTCTTACCCAAACCCTCACCCAACACCCCCAACCTCCTCCTTCACCGCCACCGACCACCGGTGACCGCCATGAGTTGTCATTGCTTACCGTAAGATCACCGCACAGAAAGTAATACTTTAATCGAAGCAAAACCTTCAAAACTCAACTCGAGGATTCGATAGAGAAAAGAGCCTCCAATCCTCCCTTCATGATTTCTTCGAGGTAACTATGATTTCTAAGCCTTATCCTAGTTAGTTTGAGCATATCTTTGCATCTCTTGTGACTTGAGTACCATTATTGGATATTTTTACACTTCCTTTGAAAAATCCTTGAAAATGAGACGTTGTAAAAGTTGCCTTTTTATAAAACAGACTTTGTTTTTGTAACCTTCACTAAACCCTTGTCACAGTGGTGTGATCAGAATTTCAAAATGACGTCTCTTTGATGTGGATCTCAAAACACCCCTTTAGCCCTTTTTAAAATTGAATGGGTATTTGACCCCCAAAGTTGATATTAACCTTATCTTTGAAATCTACACTAAATTATCTTCGATTTGGTATATAGAGCTTTGCGTTTGGACGAATGGACGTGAATCTAAGAGATCTTAGAACAACACCGTAAGGAACTAACAAAGAGATATAGATAGCTGAGTGGAGTTTATTGTTTGTTAACAACTTTTGATACCGTAGTTGGGGTTAAGGAGCCCAATTATAGGAATGTATGTTTGTCCTTGTGCATGTTGGTTTTCAAGAAAAATTGTGTTTTTAACTAATGAGATGTGATATATTTGTTATTGATGATTGAAATTGTCAATAATGTTTTTGTTGTAATGATTGGAATTTTTGGGAAAAGTAATTACAGAGGATACTCTGCCCAAAATTTATATTTATTCTTCTATTTACTTATTTATTAAATTTTAAATGGGCATAAGAGTTTGTCTTGAAAACCATAGTTCTCCTGTTTAATTTAGAATTTTCCTTAAAATATTAGTCTCATGATATTATGGATTGTTGTTGTATGAGGTTTATGTTGCCTGAAGACTTGGGGAATGTGAATCCCATGCATGAATTTATATGTATGTTTGTGGAATGTGATTGCTTGTGATGTTGATGATGATATTGAGCTAAGATGATATTAATGTTGATGATAATGTTGAGATGAGATGATGTTGATAATGATATTGAGATGAGATGATTTTAATACTGATGATAATGTTAAGATGAGATGATGCTGATGTTGATGATGATATTGAGATTAGATGATGTTGATGTTGATGATGTCATTATGATGATGTATGTTGTGTATGTACATGGGGGGTGCAGTGACCATGTTGGATATCCCTGGAGGGGGAAACAGAGTGTTTAAAGAGTTTTAAGCATCCCTGGAAAAAGAAGGGGATGACTTAGAATCTTTTACTATCCATGGTCAGTGCATTGATTATGCTCATGTTTCATACTTCATATTGCATGAAAATAGTATAAACTTTGTCAAATAGTGCTCATAGTTTTTCATGAGGAAAAATACTTGTACTTGGGGGCATCTCACTCGGTTTGGAACTTCCTTGAGACTCAGGTTGATCACCATAGGGGGAAGTTACTTCTGCACGACAAGGTGACCTCAACACTTACTGCCTATTTTTCCTAAGTGAGAGTGTCATGCAGACACACTTAGGCTATTTCTTGATGAATGGTACCACATTGCATTTTAGAGTTGAGTCAGGTTCATGCATCATTCTGAGCATAATTGATTTGAATTATAGAAAAGTTGATGACTAGTTTGTTAAGTGTATGTTGAACTGATGGATTATTGAGAATAATTGTGGTTATTGTTATTGCTTTCTTGCTAATCATTATCATTTGGTGTTTGTTGATCTTTTATAATAAACTCACCCTTGCAATTTTTGTACCGTGTGGTTAGTGCCTATGATGATCTTGAACTTTCATTCGTCGGAGCAGATAAGTAGCAATAGGTGACTTGGAGAGAAGTCTTTTGTTGGAGTCGCCAAGCCGACATGATAACATTGGAATTTATTTTGGGGAAGAGTTGTGTTTTGTTATCAACTCTTCCTTAGTTGGTTCCTTAACTCTTTTTGATTGGGCATGTAAATCCCAGGTTTAGATATATGTCAAAACTGAATTATGTTCTAACATTTGTTCGTTGTTTGATGAATGTATATTGCAAAACATTTACCATCATTTTCATAATCAAATTAATGGAGCTTTCACTTAAAATTGAAATGTCACATTTTATAGTTAGTGATATCGTAATGACGAGGCGGGTCGTTACAAAAACCAGGTCTCAAAATCCTCCACTACAATACAAACTTGATATTAACATGCTAATACGAAAACTTCATTCATAACTCCATGGAGAGAGAGAAAGAGCAATGGCAGTTGATCTAGCTTAAACCCTTATAGACTACCTCACCCTACCTTAGGGGAAATCAATACCATCCAACTCCCCGAGTTGCTTGAAGGAGTAATATTTGACTTCAAGCACGGGTTCTAACAGATGTTGGATAACAACCTATTTAGTGGTGCTGCCCATGAAGACCCTATGCAGCACCTGAGGAAGTTGATCAAGTTGACCAACATGGTGAAACAAAATTGTGTATCGATAGAATGCATGAAACTTTATGCCTTTCCTTTTTCTCTCAATGGGAAGGTGATGTGCCATTATTTTCTCCTATTTCTTAACCCTTTTTGCACCATTTTAAGTACTGATTAATCTTAATTGTCAAATTAATTAGACAGTTTTATTATTTGGGCCCATTCAGCTAATTTGATGTTTTTAATTTAATTTCAGGAATTAATGAAGCATTGGGCTTGAATCTAGAATTGGGCTTGGACTTGAAGAGGGCAGACTATTTTATTCTACAAAATTTTATCTTATCTAGACTTTATCTTATCTAGATATTATTTAGATTTGATCTCATCTAGATATTATTTCATCTAGATCTTATCTTATCTTATCTAGATTTGATTTTATTTTATTTATGGGCTTGGATTTAAAACAGATTTGTAAGCTTTGGGGCTGGAAAATTATATAACAACACCAAGGTTCTAGTTTAGGCCCTCTCCTCTCTCTTCTCTTTCTCCTATTTTCGTTTTTCAGTTCTAGGTTTTTCTTCTTTTAGACATTATTTTCATTTTGCAATTCCAGCTTTTACTTTTCGTTTTAGCAATAAAATTTCGTTCTCTATTGATTAATGGAAGGCTAAGTCCCCAGCGTTGTTTTCTCTTGAGGATCAAGCACAGTTCTCTTTGAGGTTCTATTATTATTGTTAAATTCTATTCAGTTTTTTTTCCTCTTCACTAATTACTCTGAATTTGTTGCTATTAATTCATGCATGCTTAGTGCTTGATTAATTGTCTCTGCGCTTAATTTACGTTCATGCTTAATGATCGTTTATGAGTAATTGGTGTGTGTGATGCTTAATCACATAATGAATGCCTTATGTTGAATTTCGCTTAGTAATTTAATTTAGGGTTGGATTAAGTGGTTGAACTAAATAAGTATAAACTCTCGTAACCTAGGATAAGAGATTTGCTTGTGAATCAAGGGAAAGCAACGTGTTTTAAATTCTGATATTTTCTAATTCACATTTATTCACTGTTTAATTTACAAAAGCAAACAACCCCCCCCTCCCATTCGTTACTATTTTCCTACTATTTGTTATGAACATTTGGGGTATCATTGCTCGTTGGGAAACGACCTAGGATCACTTCCTAGTTACTACATTTTAATGTTTATTTGATTCGGGTACGGCCTCGATCAGAAGGCATGAGATTGGCTATATGCACTACCAAAGAATGGAATCACTACATGGAATAAGTGTCTTCTTAAAGAGGTATTTCTCTTCCATGAAGACAAATCAATACATTAGGGACATTGGAAACTTTTTGCAGATGGAGCAAAAAAGTCTACCTAAAGCTTAGGAAAAATTGCAAGAGATGATCAAAAGTTGTCCTCACCATGGCTTTTCTCAACAAAGGTTGGTTGATATTTTCTATGGTGGAATGTCCTCACATAATAGGACAAGTTTAGATGTTGCTTGTTATGGCAATCTCATGTTAAAGCCCTTACATATATCATCAAAATCATTGAAGACATGTGTTCTAACCCCTACAATAACTTAAGGGATAGGACGATTACGAAGAGAGGTGTCAACTAGGTGCAGAAAGATGAATCCATAACTAAATTAGGAAAGCAGATGCAAGCTCTATCACTGAAGATTGAGACACTCATGAGAGCTAAAGCTTAAGTCCCCATCGTCGTACCTCCTTTCCCATCCTGTGATAGATATGGGATTATGCATGGATGAGATCAACTTTGTTGAGGGAAGGAACAATTATTATAATCAATACCCCAACAATTTCAATCAAGGACAAGGCTTCAGGAAAAATCAGGGAATGCATAGGTCTCAACCCAAAATGATAAGAGAATGAAGTAGGTAGAGTCTCAATTGACCAACATACAATCTCTCTTGTCACATGGGAAGTTGTGCAACCTCCCTTCATAGCCTGAACCAATTCAAAGAGGAAGGATGCCAAAGTTGTGATGACTAGAAGCAAGAGGACTCTGAGGAGAAGGAAGATTCTCCTCCAAAGGTTGTAGATGATGTCCTCAAACATGTTTTACTTAACCTACCATCTTCTATTCTAGTTGTGATTGTTGTAGGTTTACATGAAACTAAGGAGGAGAAACTGTTGTGGGTTCTAAGGGAAAACAAGGAAGCCTTTGGGTGGATCATTCATGAAATAAATGGTTTAGACCCCACCCTTTGCTCATAGAATAAATACTGAAAAGGGGTTTCCACCCAAACAGTTACGCCAGAGGAGGCTTAATCCTAACATGATAGAAGTGGTCAACGAAAAGGTAATTAAGCTGCTGGATGTAGGTATTGTCAATCCTACCTTTGATAGTCCTTGGGTTAGTTCTATTCAATGTGTCCCTAAGAAGAGGGACACTATTGTGATGGAAAATGAGCACAATGAGCTCATAGCTATGAGAAAGACAACCTGGTGATGAATGTGTGTTAACTATAGAAAACTCAATGAAGCCACCCAGAAAGACCCCTTTCCCCTTCCTTTTATTGACCAAATGCTTGAGAAGTTAGCGATAAAAGCTTTTTATTGTTGTTTAGATGGATATTCTTGCTATTTGCAAATTCAAGATGCTAAGAGGAACCAAGAAAAAAACCACTTTCACATGTCCCTATGAAACTTTTTCATATAGGTAGATGCCATTTGGACTTTGTAATGTCCCTGCTACTTTTCAAATATGCATGATGTGTATTTTTTTTTCTTATTTAATTAAGTTGTGTTTTAAAACATTCATTGATGATTTTTCTATTTGGAACTTGTTTTCACACATGCTTGCATAACTTGAATGTGATCTTGAAAGGTGCAAGGATACAAAGTTGGTCTTGAACTAGGAGAATTTCCAATTCATGGTGAAAGAGTGAATTGTATTGGGGCATAAGTTGTCCCATGTTGACATAGAGGTTGATCCTGCCAAGGTGGAGGTGATTGCAAAATTACCACCACCAAATTATGTGCGAGTTGTTTGGAGATTTTTGGGGCATGCTGGATTCTGTAGGAGGTTCCTTAAGGACTTCTAAAAAATAGGCAAACCCCTTAATGATTTATTGGCTAAGGATGTAAACTTTTCATTTTGTGAGGAGTACCTATGGGCATTCAATATTCTTAAGTAGAGTCTAGACAGTGTTCTTGTGGTGATAGCCTTTGACTGGTCACTACCTTTCGAGCTCGTGTGTGATGCCAATGATATATCTATGGAGCAATTTTGGGGACAAGAAAGGATAAGGTGTTTTATACCATTTACTATGCTAGTAGAACCCTTGATGATGCCCAAAAGAACTACACCACAACAAAAAAAGTTTTTGGAAGTTGTTTATGATTTTGATAAATTTAGGCATTACTTGGTTCTGTGTTGTGTTGGGGGAGGCACTTCTCGAGGGGGGGGGGGGTGCAGCCTTTTGTTGCATCCCCTGCCGGGGAGCGTATCCTGGTTACTATGATTCTCCCCCATTCTGTTTTTGGGGGAGCAAGAAAGAGTGGTGGCAGGGACATTAGGGCGTCCCCCCGCGTGCGACGTGTTGGACAAGTGGCCTCTATAACTTATGAGGAGGGGGGTGAATTAAGTTTTAAAATTTTCCCACTAACAAATTTTAACCCCCTTTTAAATGATATGTGATAGGCTCAGAATGCAGAAGAAGAAGAAGAAGAAGAAGAAGCAATCAATTTAATAATGATCTTTTAAATGCGCAAGAAAAAGTAAACTACAATAAAATAACTGAGATAAGGGAAGAGAGAAATGCAAACTCGATTTATACTGGTTCGGTCACTTCCCGTGCCTACGTCTAGTCCTCAAGCAACCCACTTGAGATTTTCACTATCTTTTTAAAACTTTTTTACAACTTCTGAACCACCTAGGGATTTCTCTCCCTTGTGTTCAGGATTCTCACAATTCAAGAGACAAACAGTCTCTTGATCACAACAATTTTTTTTTCAGAAAGTACAAAAGTTTTTCTCTCTTTTAGAGAAGATGATACAAGTTGAAGATCTTAGAAAAATACTCAATTGATTTTCAAGTCATTGGCCAATGATTTGTTTATGAGAGAATAAGACAATAAGGTTCTGAAAAACTCTGAAGATTTTCGTAGAAAAGTCACATATTTATATGTCCTTAGTGACTTTTCAAAAACTTTTGAGGACATGTGACTTTTCAGAATATTTTTCAAAACTTCTCTCACTGGTAATCGATTACAGCTTCTTAGTAAATAGATTGCACAGTTATACATTGAGGAGTCATGACTTTTCAATTTGAATTTTTGAAGTTTCGTTGCTGGTAATCGATTACAGTTAATAGGTAATTGATTACAATTTTCAAAATTCAAATTTTAAACTTCTTTTTGAGAACCCAATTTGCAATCTGTCTTTGATAATCGATTACAATGCCTGGTAATCGATTACCAGTGGAAAAATACTTATTTTATCAATGATAAAATATTTTAAAACTTTTTATAATCATTTGAAAATCATGTTTTTGAGGCCAAACTTTTTTAACCAATAAGAGATTCTTTTAACAAAAATAAACTAAGTCTTATCTTTCTATTGATCTTGTTTTCTTGATCTTGAATTTTGACTTGAAGCAATCCTGTATTGCTTACATCTTGGCATCATCAAAACCTTCATACACATACATTCACATTCTTCCCCTTTTTGATGATGACAACCATTTGAAAGAATGTACAAAAAATATTTCTTTGCGATACAATCACTCCTCCTTAAAGTTGCAATCATTGCTTAGTAGAATAAATATTTTCAGAAGATATACCCTGTACCTTACAGATTTGTGTCCCCCTTTGGCAACATCAAAAATAAGGAAGCACCGCAAAAGCATAAAGAAGGAGTAGAAAGATCCATACATGTCCAGAAATAAACAATCATTCACATAATAAACAAATTCTAATTTGTAATCCTCTTTTTGAACATGGTCTCGAAGGAAGTGATGCCTTATTTCAATATGCTTTGTTCTAGAGTGCAGAATAAGATTTTTGGACATATTGATTGCACTAGTATTGTCACAACAGATAGGTATATGATCAAGTTTTAAGCCATAATTAGAAAGTTGTTGTCTCATCCAAAGGATTTATGCACAAAAACTTCTAGCAGAAATATATTTCGCTTATGCAGTTGATAATGCAACACTATTTTGCTTTTTACTATGCCATGATTCTAGAGCAGAACCAATAAAATGTGGCAAGTTCCACTGGTACTTCTTTTATCAGTTTTGCATCCAACAAAATCAGAAACAGAGTATCCTACTAAGTTATAAGAGGAATTCTTAGGATACCATAACCCTAGATTTATAGTGCCTAATAAATATCTCATTATTCTTTTAACGGCACTAAGGTGAGATTCTTTGGAATTTGATTGATATCTTGCACACATACAAACGCTAAACATTATATTAGGTCTACTTGCTAATAAATAAAGAAGAGATCTGATCATACCTCTATATTTCTTTATGTTTATTGATTGATCGGTTTCATCTTTATCCAGATAGCAAGCAGTGCTCATGGGAGTGGCCATTTGTTTAGCATTTTTCATCCCAAACCTGTTAAGCAGTTTTTTGTAATATTTTGACTGACTAATAAATTGTTTCATTCTTTGTTTGTTTTATTTGTAGTCCAAGGAAGAAATTCAACTCTCCCATCATGGACATTTCAAACTCACTTTGCATATCTTGAGAGAATTCTTTGCACAGATAATCATTAGTAGACCCAAAGATTATTTCATCAACATAAATCTGTACTAAAAGAATATCATTCATTTTTCTTTTGATAAAAAGTGTGGTATCAACCTTTCCTCTAGTGAAGCCCCTTTCTAAGAGAAATTTGCTTAAACGTTTATACCAAGTCCAAGGGGCTTGCTTTAAACCATGTAGAACCTTTTTCAATTTAAAGACATGATTGGGCATATCTAAATTTTCAAAACCAGGAGGTTGATTAACATACACTTCTTCTTGAATAGAACCATTTAAAAAGCACTTTTAACATCCATTTGATAAAGTTTAAAATCCATTATGGATGCAAAGGCTAATAAAATTCTAATGGCTTCTAATCTGGCTACTGGAGCATATGTATCTTCATAATCTATTCCTTCTTCTTGATTATATCCTTTAGCCACTAATCTAGCCTTATTTCTAATAACTATTCCATCTTCATCCAATTTTTTTCTAAATACCCATTTAGTTCCTATAACTGGATGATCATTAGCTTTATCAAATAATTCCCATACTTGATTTCTTTCAAATTGATTCAACTCTTCTTGCATAGCAATGATCCAATGTTCATCATTTATGGCTTCATTTAAGTTTTTAGGTTCAATTAAAGAAACAAAAGTCATATTATTGCATGCATCTTTGAGAGAGTGTCGAGTTGTTACCCCTTTTGAGATGTCACAGATGATATCATCAAGAGGATGGTATCTTGAAGTTCTCCACTCTTTTGGAAGATCTGTATTTGTTTTAGTTTCATCAATTTGAGAGTCTTCATCACTTCCATCTCCTTTTCCTTTGTGCCCTTCCTCATGAATGTGCATGTCTTCTAAAGAATTTGTAATATCATCAAGTGTTTCCTTCAATAATCATAGTTCTTTTGTTATAAATTCTAAAAGCTTTACTATTTGAGGAATAGCCAAGGAATATACCTTCATCTGATTTTGCATCAAAATTACCTTAGTTGTCTTTCCCATTGTTTAACACAAAACACTTGCATCCAAAAATATGAAGATGAGAAATGTTTGGTTTTCTTCCTTTGTACAATTCATATGGTGTTTTCTTTAAGATAGGTCTAATTAAAGCTCTATTCATTATATAGCATGTAGTATTAACAGCTTCAGCCCATAAATACTTAGGAAGATTTGTATCATTTAGCAAAGTTATGGCCATTTCTTCTAAAGATCTATTTTTCCTCTCAACTACTCCATTTTGTTGAGGGGTTCTAGGTGCAGAAAAATTGTGTTCAATACCATTTTCATCACAAAATAATTCAAAATCTTTATTTTCAAATTCTCCTCCATAATCACTCCTAATGGATGCAATGTTAAGATTTTTCTTGTTTTGAATGAGTGTAACAAGTTTCTAAAAAGCATAAAAAACATCTCTTTTGTGAGTAAGAAATAATGTCCATGGGAATCTTGAATAATCATCAACTATAACAAGGGCATAATAATTTCCACCAAAACTCATGGTTCTAAAAGGACCAAAGAGATCTATGTGCAAAAGTTGTAAGGGTTGAGTGGTAGAAACAATATATTTTTTATTTGAAAGAGACACTTACTTGTTTTCCTTTTTGACATGCATCACATAATCTATCTTTTTCAAATCTGAGTTTTGGTAACCCGATTACTAAATATTTAGAAATTAATTTATTTAAATATTCCATATTTATATGAGCAATTCTCCTATGCCATAACCATGAATCATTATCTTTGCTTAAAAAGCGTTGAACATGATTTGATGTTTTATCTAAATTGAAATTAGCCAAAATAAACACTAAAAGAGGTATGAAAGATAAGGTAAAAACTAATTGGTAAAAGACAAGATATCTAGGCGGTTTGACAATGGAAGGTAAAGGAAATAAGCTATGAAAGTAAGCAAGAAATGCAAACTAGACGAATCCTAAGTGTTTGGATGACCACATTTAAGGTTCCCAACAAAACACTCACAATCCTAAGGGAAAATTGCCTAAAATTATTACACACAAACGGAAGTAGGGTGACCTATTGGAGGCTCCCAACTTACTTCTAATGAAAGGCCTTTTTGTTACAAAATTTGAAAGCAATGAAAGTAAGTAAATTGTCATTATAAAATTACAAAAAGGTCCTCAATTTTGGTGGTTTTTCTCTCTTTGGTGATTCACTCAATTTGTAGTGCTTCTTAGTCCAATACCTCTTAAGGTGGTTTTCCCCTTGCTTCTTGACTCATATTCTACAAGGGACGACACCAATCCTCCTTTCCAATTCCCTGTATGGCAACTCACAAACAAGGAAACAAAGAGACAAGCAATAACCAAAGACCAAAAAAATTAAATGAAAGCTAAACCAATAGAGTTTTAAAAATAGAAATTTTCAAGGATTATTCAACAATTAAAGCAATGAAAAACACATAAAAGCAAGCTAGGACTCAAAGAGAAACTTAGAATGGCTCTAGAGTAGAGTAAAAAAAACTAAAAAACAAAAAGACTTAAGAAACCTCTAGTTTTGGCACTTGTTTTCACACTAATTTTCAATTGAAATTTCAAAACTAAGATTGTATAAAATAGGCACCAATTAGAGAACAAATTTCGTGTCAAAACAACAAGCACACTTCCCTTTCACTTTTTTTTCCCGGACACTGATTTTTCTGCCAACTTGTGTGATTTTTTTTTATTTTTTCCTTTTATCCAAATCGCTTGGTTCTTTTTTTATAATTTTTTTCCAGATGTGAGAAAATTCAGTAAAACTTTCAGCTCAAAATTCATAGTGACCAATTCTCAGTAATTTATACAAGTTCGTATGTTCAAGCTGCCCGCACCAGTGATTTCAACCTAGAAATCAAGAGTAGTGTTTATGTTGCTTAAGGCTTGGATAGTTACAATTTGTGTTTGCTTATGCTCAATTATCTTGAATAACATAATTCAAGAGAACTTAAGACTTATTTTGATCCACAAATCCAGCCACAACTCAGCACCATAACTCAATTTCTTCATAGGCATCATATAGGAAACATAGAAAACAAAAAAGTTCAACAACAAGACTACATCTAGGAATTGATTTAGAACATGTTATGAACTAAATAACATGCATGAATTAGACTCAAAATTCAAAAGATAGGCTAAGAATGACAAGAATACATGAACAAATGTATCTAGAATTCAATCAACAAAATAAAAATTGAACACAAACATAGAACATAATGTGACAATTATTATGACTAAACATGACTCTAAGACAACATGGATTAAGTGATTTACACTTAGATTTTTGTGTTTTTTTCTAATCAATATTTTGGAAGAAAATTGAGATCTAAAGGTTCAGCACAAGAAGATTATGACTAAAAAATGATAGAACCTAAAATCAACACAAAAACATGATTCAAGAGTAAATCTATAAAATTTGAACCATAGAAATGCAAGAACAAGTGCAGATCTAAGATTTAATCGGTTTATTTTTTTGAATCTACTCTAAAAAGCACCGAACCACAAGACAATGGACGATATACATGGAGAATAAGATAAATTAAAGTGAATTGGCCGAACAAAAAGATTGAGGAAGCAAAAGAACATCACCTAGATGAAGATGCTCGGATACCAAATGATGTAGCTCCATGTGGAGCTTCTAGGCCTTAGATCTTCTTCATCAATGGAGTCCTTTGCTTCTTGAAGTTCAATGGCAGCGGAAGGGAGAAGGAAGAAGGATGATTGGAGATGCCACTTCAAGGAGAAGATGAGTCAAGAAGAAGCTCACCACCATAGGAAGCCATGGATAAGGGCTTGAAGGTAGGAGAAGATGAATGGAGGGAGAGAGAGAGAGGGAGCACAAAATTTTGTGCCTCAAAAGAGGTCTGAACTTTGAAGTTTAATTCTCAAATGATCAAAGTTGAAAAAATGCACACACATGACCTCTATTTATAGCCTAAGTGTCACACAAAATTGGAGGGAGAAATTCACTAATCCAAGATCAAGTCCAAGATTCTCCACTAAGTGTGCTTAGGTGTCATAAGGCATGTAAAGCATGAAAGACATGCACAAAGTGTGACTATATGATGTGGAAATGGGGTGTAGCAAGCAAATGTTCACCTCTCCCTCTAAAATTTAATTGGATTGGGCTTCTCCCAATTCAATTAAATTTATTTCCCAACACACACATCAAATATTCACTTAATGCATGTGAAATTACAAAACTACCCGTAATACAAAAACTAGTCTAAGTGCCCTAAAATACAAGGGCTGGAAAATCCTACATTTCTAGGGTACCCTACCTACATTATGGAACCCTAAATACAAGAACCAAAAATAATGAAATCCTAATCTAATATGTACAAAGATAAGTGGATCCAACCTTGGCCCATGGGCTCAAAAATCTACCCTGAGGTTCATGAGAATGCTAGGGCCTTCTTTAGTAGCTCTAGCCCAATCCTCTTGGAGCCTCTTGCTCATGGCTCTGGTAACTAGTCCCTTCCTAGGGAGGATTGCATCACTCACCAACTCAATGAGTGGTGCTACAAGTATAGAAAAATATAGGACAAACCATTTGTAAAAGTTTGTTAAGTCATAGAAGCCCCAAATTTTCCTTATACTTGGTGGAGTGGGCCACTCAGGAATGACCTTTATTCTCTTAGGGTCCATGAGAACCCCTTTATCTTTATTTAAAAATTAAGGAAAGTAATGCAATAAAACATACCTTTCTCTGTATTTTCATGTTGATTATTCCTATCGAAAAGTATGACAAACCTAAGGTGTCCCATATGAGCACCTAAGTTTGTTTTAAAATTAAAAATAAGAACAAACCTATCTAATGAGTCCCTATGTATGTGTATCATGATGATGTTGGATGCATGGGTGATTTTACAAAAAAGGGTTGCACCACTCAACACATTCATCATACCACCTATCACAAGGATTCGGAGCCTCATAATACCTATTTTAGGCACCAACAAAGCACAAGGATTTAAGCTCTTACGAACCAAACCCTTATTGAAGCTCAAAGATCCAGCATCCATAGAAGCTTCTCAAGCAAGCTTCCATTAAGGCCTTAGGGTTCTCATGAGTCTTAGGGTAGATTTTGGGCCCATGGGCTAAGTATGAGCCCAATTATCTTTGTACATATTAGATTAGGGTTTCATTATTTTTGGGCCTTGTATTTAGGGCTCCATAGTGTAGGGAGAGTACCCTAGTAATGTAGGATTTTTCAGCCCCTGTATTTTAGGGCACCTAGACTAGTTTTTGTATCAAGGGTAGTTTTGTAATTTCGCATGCATTAAGTGCACTATTTGATGTGTGTGTTGGGGGAGAAATTTAATTGAATTGGGAGAAGTCCAATCCAATTAAATTTTGGACCAGCATAAAGGGGAGGTGAAGGAAGCTTGCTTAAGAAGCTTCTATGGAGGTTGGATCTTTGAGCTTCAATAAGGTCTTTCAATGGTGATTTTCCACCATGGAGATGTAGCAGAAGATACAGGAGAAGAGGTGAGAGGAGGCATCATCCACTAGGGAATAAGCCATGGAAGGAGGAGCTTCACCACCAAGAGAGTTTCTTGGATAAGAAGCTTAGAGAGGAAGCTTCAATGGAGGAAGAGAATGAAAGAAAGGGGGGACACGAAATTGAAGGAGGAAAAGAGGGAGAGAAGTTGAACTTTGAAGTGTGTGTCACAAGTTTCACATTCATCAAAGTTGTGACAAGTGTTACACATGTTTCTATTTATAGCCTAGGTCACTATTTGTGAATTTCATTTTCATTTCATGTGAATCTAATAGGAATATTCCAAGGATATGCCAAAGGCATCTTAGAATATTCCAAGAATATGCCAAAGGCATCTTAGCATATTCCCTTTAGATGCCACAAGAATGAAAGGTGTGACTCTAGCACATGGGAAAAGAATATGCCACAAGAATATGCCAAACGAGGGGGGGGGGGGGGGACTACACACACCCCTCCAATAGCTAAGCTCACACCCATGCCAAAATACACGAAAATACAAAAAAAAATTCCCTACTTCAAAGACTACTCAAAATGCCCTAAAATACAAGGCTAAAATCCCATACTACTAGAATGGCCAAAATACAAGGCCCTAAAAAAGGAAAACCTATTCTAATATTTACAAAGACAAGTGGACCCAACCTTGGCACATGGGCTTAGAAATCTACCCTAAGGTTCTTTAGAAACTTAGGGCCTTCCTCAGCAGCTCTAGCCCAATCCTCTTGGAGTCTTCTATCCAATACCCTTAGGGGTTAAGATTGCATCAGGCCTTCTCCTGCATCTCTGGCCTAATCTTCTTGGAGTCTTCTATCCAATACCCTTGGGGGGTAGGATTGCATCATCCCCCCCCCCTCTTGAAAAGGATTTGACCTCAAATCCAGAGGTTCTTGAAACTCTTGGCTTCTTCCCTCAACACTTATAAAAAGAATAAAAACATATATATTAGCGGTGTTGGGTATGTTAGAGTAGGATAAGGTCTGAAAACCCCTTTCTTGGGCTTCTTCCCATGAGAGAACATGGTTCCTCACCAACTCAATGAGTGGTGCTACAAGTATAGAAAAATATGGGACAAACCTTTTGTAAAAGTTTGTTAAGTCATGGAAGCCCCAAATTTCCCTTATACTTGGTGGAGTGGGCCACTTAGGAATGACCTTTATTCTCTTAGGGTCTGTGGTAACCCCTTGATCACTATTTTAAAAATTAAGTAAAGTAATGTAATAAAACATACATTTTTCTGTATTTTCATGTTGATTATTCCTACCAAAAAGTACAACAAACCTAATGTGTTCCATATGAGCACCTAGGTTTGTATTGAAACCAAAAATAACAACAAACCTACCTAATGAGTCCCTATGTATGTGAATCATGAAGATGTTGGATGCATGGGTGATTTTACAAAAGAGGATTATACCTCCTATCACAGGGATTCAGTGCCTCTTAATACCTATTTTGGGCACCAACAAAGCACAAGGATTTAAACTCTTACGAACCAAACCCTCATCCAACAACTCCTTTACTAGAGGAATAACCTCAAGCTCAAGAGGTATGGCAGTGCTAACAAGTGTTCTTTTACAAAGGAGAAGATGTGGAGGTTGTCTAAGAAGGGAAGTTTCTTTAATGTCTGTCTTTATTGCAAAATGACTTTCCTAGCTAACCTCTTGGAAGAGACATTTACCTCGTTACACTCTTCTTTAGCCGCTAAATGTTGTTCTTCTTTTCTTTTTCTATTCTTTTCCTCATCCCATTAAAGCTTTATTTGTCCCAATGGAGAAAGGTTCCTTCACTTGTTGGTTAACTATCATTTCTCCTTGCTCATTGAGCCATTGAAGTTTATAAGGTTTTGGGTGGGGAATGATAGTGGCGTTCAACTTAGAAACTAATCTTGTGCTATAAAAATTACAACAAGATCCACTATCCATAAAGAGAGAACAAGTTTTATCTAAAATTCTACATCTTGCATGAAAGATGTTCTCTCTTTGGGATTGGGATAGATCACAAAATTGGCCTCCAAGGAGCCTTCTAACCATTAGGAGGTCACCTTCTTCATGAGGGTAGACTTCCACACTAGAATCTTCACCCATTACTTCATCTTCACTTCCACTAGAGGAAGGGAAAGAAGTAGTCTCCTCTTGACTACTATAAAAGTCTTGACCCCTCATAATCATGGTTTTCTTTGTGGGGCATTGAGAGGCAATGTGACCTCTCCTCCAAGACATTTGAAGCATTTAATGTTGCTAGTCCGTGCTTGTGAACTAGTCTTAGGGGTGGATTTCTCTATGGTTTTACCCTTATCTTCCTTCGATTTTGAAGGTGCAACCCCCAGAATTCCTTGGGCTTGGTCCTTCCTTGGATAAGAGTGAAAGCCATAAGATTTTGAAGAAATCTTTCTTTTAAGTTGTTGCTCCACTCTAATACAAAGTTGGACTAGCTCATCTAGGTCGCTATATGGAAGGAGTTCAACCTTGTCCCTCACTTTCATATTAAGCCCACTAAGGAACCTAGCTATGCTTATTCTTTCCTCCTCCCTAAGTGCAGCTCTTAAAAAAAGTAGTTCCATTTGTTGTCTATATTCTTCAACACTCATACTCCCTTGTCTAAGCCTTTGGAGCTTGTCCATAAGCTCCCTATCATAGTAGGAGGGAATGCGTCTCTTCCTAAGGGCACTCTTAAGATCATTCCAATACTCTACTGGAGGATCCCTGTGAATCCGTCTTTCCCTAACAAGGGAAGTCCACCAATAGAGAGCATACCCTTGAAAGCTAAGGGTAGCCAATGGAACTTTTCTCTCTTCACTAATATGATGGCAAGCAAAGAGTTGTTCAACCTTCATTTACCAATCTAGGTAGGCCTCAACATTATCTTTTCCATGGAAATATGGGAGGCTAATGTTAACCTCTTGAGGTCTTCTATCCTTTTCTCTTCTTTGGGAGTGATGTTTAGTATGTGACCTATGTCGCCCTCCATAATAGTTGCTAAGTTCTTAACTTCAACTCTTGCAAGAGTCATGACTACTTTAGGAGGCATGTTTTTCTCTTTTCATTTCTTTCAATATTTTTCTTCTTTCTTCCTCTCTTATTTTCTCTCTTTCATCTTGACTTATTTCTTCCACTCTTTTTTGTCTTTTTTCTTTTCTTTCTTGTTTTTCTTTCCATAATTTAAGGGATCTCAACTCTTCTAGTATCCTATACAAAGGGTCCTTAGGAGTAGAACCTCACCATTAACACTAGATGAAGAATGAAGACTCATGTTGGTTCCTAAGTTGTGGTTCTTTCTTGTTGGGGAATTGAAAACAAGAGGTAAAAGAAACTATGGTTGAAACTAACCAAAATAAACACTAAAAGAGGTATGAAAGATAAGGTAAAAACTAATAGGTAAAAAGCAAGCTATCTAGGCGGTTTGACAATGGAAGATAAAGGAAATTTAAAGCAAGCTAGATGGTTTCCTATGTGAAGGCTTGGATGACCCTTTAGAGGTCCCAACTAGCTCTTCACTTGGTCTACATGGTTTACACTAAGCTATTACACACAAATAGAGGTTTGGGTGGTCTCTTGCAGACTCCCAATACACCCCTGAAGAATGTCCAAATACAAGGAATTGTAATAGAAAAAAAAAAATTAGCACTCAATTGTTCTATTACAACAAATTTAACAAAGCAATTAAGGTCTTCGAATTTGTCTTCAATGATTTTTTGTTTTCTCAAGTATTTCACTCAAAATTTGGCGAGGCTTTGGTTGCTTCAAATCCAATGGTGCTCCTAGGATGGTTAACCTCCAAGACTCAAAAATATTCCTTCAAGCAACGCATCAATTTCCTCTTCCAATCCTTATTGTAGGCAACACTTAAACACACAAAAAGAAGAAGAAGAAGAAGAAGAAGACAAGCAAGAAACCAAAAGATTAAATGAAAGTTAAACCAAAATTAAATTTAACATGACAATAATTCAATGAGATTCAAGAAAAAATAAAGCAAAAGGACAGCACCACAAGCCAAGGTGGAACACAAAGGAAGACCTAGAATGACACTAGATTAGATTGACAAATTAAAAGCAAGACTCAAAGAAAAATTCTAGTTATGTAAATTTATAAACACGTCTAAAAAATGAAAAACTCCAAGGAGTCAAATAGGCTTGTAATACAACTCAAAATAATGAAAAATTTTCAAGCAAATCAAGCATACCCATTTTCTTTTTTGTTGTTTTGGACGTGTATTTTGGTGTTAATCCTTATCACCTTTTCTTGCTCATTTCTTTTCGTTTTTGTTCATTATTTTTCCATTGTTTTCGTCCAGATGTCTATTTTATCCAGTTAAAGTTTCAGCTCAAAAATCAAAGTATTCAAGCCATCGTGGAGTTAAGAAGACAGTGTGCCAAAACGGGAAACAACCAGAATTTCAGCCTAGAAATCAAAAGTAGTGTTTATGTTGCTTAAGGCTTGGATAGTTACAATTTGTGTTTGCTTATGATCAATTTTCTTGAATAACATAATTCAAGAGAGCTTAAGACTTATTTTGATTCATAAATCCATCCACAACTAAGCACCATAACTCAATTTCTTCATAGGAATCATATAGGAAACATAGAAAACAAAAAAAGTTCAACAACAAGACTACATCTAGGAATTGATTTAGAACATGTTATGAACTAAATAACATGCATGAATTAGACTCAAAATTCAAACGATAGGCTAAGAATTGCAAGAATACATGAACAGATTTATCTAGAATTCAATCAACAAAATCAAAATTGAACACAAACTTAGAACATAATGTGACAATTATTATGACTAAACATGATTCTAAGACAACATGAATGAAGTGATTTACACTTAGATTTTTGTGTTTTCTTTTCTAATCAATATTTTACAAGAAAATTGAGATCTAAAGGTTAGCACAAGAAGATTATGACTGAAAAATTATAGAACCTAAAATCAACACAAAAATATGATTCAAGAGTAGATCTATAAAATTTGAACCATAGAAATGCAAGAACAAGTGTAGATCTAAGATTTAATTAGTTTATTTTTTGAATCTACTCTAAACAGCACCAAACCACAAGACAGTGGAGGAAATACATGGAGAAGAAGATGAATAACAAGGAATTAAAATGAATTGATCGAACAAAAAGATAGAGGAAGCAAAAGAACATCACCTAGATGAAGATGCTCTTGATACCACCTGATGTTGCTCCATGTGGAGCTTGTAGGCCTTGGATCTTCTTCATCAATGGAGTCCTTTGCTTCTTGAAGATCAATGGAAGTAGAATGGAGAATGAGCAAAGGTGATTGGAGACGCCACTTCAAGGAGAAGATGAGTCAAGAACAAGCTCACCACCATAGGAAGCCATGGATAAGAGCTTGAAAATAGGAGAAGACAAGTGGAGGGAGAGAAGGGGCACGAAATTTATGCCTCAAATGAGGTCTGAAATTTGAAGTGTAATTTCTCAAATGATCAAAGTTGAAAAAATGCACACACAAGGACTCTATTTATAGCCTAAGTGTCACACAAAATCAGAGGGAAATTTGAATTTCTATTCAAATTTCAGTTGAATTTGAATTTGAATTGTGGAACCAAATTTGAAGCCAAAATTTCACTAATTATGATTAGTGAATTTCAGTTATGGTTCAGCCCACTAATCCAAGATTCTCCATTAAGTGTGCTTAGGTGTCATGAAGCATGTAAAGCATGAAGGACATGCACAAAGTGTGACTATATGATGTGACAATGGGGTGTAGCAAGCAAATGTTCACCTCCCCCTTAGGCTGATCCAAAATTTAATTGGATTGGGCTTCTCCCAATTCAATTAATTTTCTCTCCCAACACACACATCAAATAGTGCACTTAACACATGTGAAATTACAAAACTACCCCTAATACAAAAACTAGTCTAGGTGCCCTAAAATACAAGGGCTGAAAAATCCTACATTACTAGGGTACACTCCCTACACTATGAAGCCCTAAATACAAGGCCCAAAAATAATGAAACTTTAATCTAACATGTACAAAGATAAGTGGGCTCATACTTAGCCCATAAGCTCAAAATCTACCCTAAGGCTCATAAGAACCCTAGGGCCTTCTCCTGCATCTCTGGCTCAATCTTCTTGGAGTCTTCTATCTAATACCCTTGGGGGGTAGGATTGCATCATCTCCAATCACCTTTCCTCCTTCTCCATTTTGCTGCCATTGATCTTCAAGAAGCAAAGGACTCCATTGATGAAGAAGATCAAAGGCTTACAAGCTTTACATGGAGCTACATCAAGTGGACCTTGGGTTTTTGTACCAAGGGTGGACCTTGGGTTTCTGCACCAAGGGCGGACCTTGGGCTTTTGTACCAAGGGTGGACCTTGGGTTTCTGTACCAAGGGTGGACCTTGGGTTTTTTATGTTCCTACAGACTTGTATTCCTATATAGATAAAAATTAGGAAGAGGAAAGATTGTCAAGGGTAAACCTTGCGTACCTTGAGTTCTTATGGAGATGGAACTTAGCAAACGAAGGGGCTCACCAAGGGTAGACTTTGGGTTTAACGAGTCTGTGGAGCTGTGTCAAGGCTTACCAAGGGCAGACCATGGGTTTGAAAAGCCTTTGGAGAAAAGAGACTCACCGAGGGTAGACTTTGGGTTTGACTAGTGTCGCAACCAACCCTTCAGCGGGAGGGCGAGGCGAGATAAAAAAAGTGCATCTTCTAAAAAAGGAGAACGTGCGGGAGTCGCCACCAACATTTATTCAAGGAAAATGTTAGAAAAAACCAAAAGGAGGTCTTCTAATTTCAAAGAAAAGGGTTTGGGAGTTGTTTACACGCAGGGAAGGTATTAGCACCCCACGTGTCTGTCACAAGGGACGACAGCCTTTAATCGAGTGTGCAAAAACGTGACTTCAATATTATTTATTTTCCCTTTTTATATTTCTTTATTTTTTTGGGGTCGACAAGGGTGTTGCCCTTACTCCTACGTATCCTTAGGTGCGATGAGGAATTCAGACATACGTAGTTCTTTAAAGCGAGAAAGTTGTGTGTTGAGTTGATTTTAGGCTTTGGAAAGATTCATTTCAACTAACAAGAACAAAAAGGGAGTTAAGGCGTTGGACCTTGAAAGATCTCGAGTGACTTTGATGGAGAAAAAATTCAGTTATATGTTGATTTCATCTTGATTTTGTTCATTAACTTTGAATCTCTTTAAAAAGATGATTTACAACACAAATGATCGGTTGGAATTTATTTTACAAGAAGAAAATGAGATTACAACACAAATGATCGATTGAAATTTATTTTACAAGAATAAAATGAGATTACTGATGA
Source organism: Glycine soja (assembly GCF_004193775.1). NCBI lineage: Eukaryota > Viridiplantae > Streptophyta > Magnoliopsida > Fabales > Fabaceae > Glycine > Glycine soja. The sequence goes on along the minus strand of NC_041008.1, from coordinate 32,061,236 downwards.
TAGAAGAATGATATGAAGATGCGCAAAGCAACAAAGAGGACCCCTAAGTGTGCATAGACCGTATCCAAATCCTTAAAATAAATACTAACCAGATGCCGAACGAAGAACACCGAACGAAGAACAATGTAGAACTCGATTACGGCACATTTCGATATGGCCTCAGCCTCGTTTTTCTCTTCTTTCTGCTTCTTCTCTCTGATTTCTCTCCAATTTCTTTTAACACTGAAGGTCCAAACCCTTCCTCAGCCTCCCTCACGCCTATTTATAGGAAATTAGGGCACTTGGTGGTCTTACAGCTCGCCCAGGTGAGTTGTTTCTTCACCTTGAAGTAACTTGGCGTGCCCAGGCGAGCTGGTTACTTCACCCCTAAGCTATTTGGGGGCCCAGCCAAGCCAGAGGCTAGCCTGGGCAAGCCAGGGCCCAGAAAAATGCTTTAAATGACCTTTTAGCCCTTCCCCTTGGGTATCTTCTGCATCCTTGACCAAAACATCTAATGATTTTTCATCTTGCGCAGTAAGTGGTGTCGACTAGCTCAATTCGGCTAGCGAGAATCAAAATATTCATGAATGATAGTCCCCAGACGAAATTAGGGTCTAACAACTAACCTTTGGAGAAATGACCAGCGACGCATCCGTCCTGAATTTTGGCAAGACTCACCAAGGGAGGACCTTGGGTTTGACGAGCCTGTGAGACTCACCAAGGAAGGACCTTGGGTTTTGCGAGCCTTTAGAGAAAAGAGACTAACCAAGGGAGGACCTTGGGTTTGACGAGCCGTGAGACTCACCAAGGGCAGACCTTGGGTTTTGTAAGCCTTTGGAGAAAAGAGACTCACCAAGGGAGGACCTTGGGTTTGACGAGCCTTTGGAGAAACAAGACTTACCAATGGGAGACCTTGGGTTTGATAAGCCTTTAGAGAAACAACCAGGGATGCACCCATCCAGGATTATGGTGAGACTCACCAAGAGTAGAGCTTGGGTTTTGTGAGCCTTTAGAGAAACGAGACTCACCAAGGGTGGACCTAGGGTTTAACGAGCATGTGGAATTGCGACTAGGGATGTACCTCTCCTGAAGTCTATCCAGACTTACCAAGGATAGTCCTTGGCTTTAACAAGCCTTTGTATAGTCACTACTAGATAATAGGGTTTTAACATCAGTTATTAAGGACTTTCAACATCGATTATTAACCGATGTTGAAAGTACCAACGTTGAAAGTAATACCATTAACATCGGTTTTCCAAAACCGATGTTAACATAAAAATTACAACATCAGTTTTAAACATTAAAAAAATGATGTTATATAGTAAGAATTATAAAAAAAATCATATATCTTCACATCAACATTGGTTTTCACCAAAACCAATGTTAACTTGTACATACGACATTAGTTTTTGGGAAAACTGATGTTAATATATACATACAACATCGATTTTTATAGAAACCGGTGTTGTGAATGAAGCTTAACATCGGTTTTTGCAAAAACCGATGTTAATATACACATACAACATCAGTTTTTACTAACAACCGATGTTTTTTATTGGATTGTTTTTAATGTGTTGTCTGTTTTTTTTATAACCCCAAATTAACCTGCAAATTTAAAAGCAAAACCACAACAGATAATTTTCATTCTATTTTGCAACATTTTTTAGCATAAATTTCATAAAAATTGAATATTTGATATGAATTAAAAGAATATTTAATGTGCATATAACATGAATTGTAACAAATGTAAATTAACTAAACTACAATTCCAAAATTACTTAAACACTAATTGTTTCATTTTTAATTTTCAAATAGTAGCTTTCCCACTTGATGCGAAGCGCCTTCAATCTCTCTAGTTCCAATGGTCTAACATCATTGAAATACTACATGATATAATAAAACATAAATTAATAATATATAATACCAATTATAACAAAATGAAATACATTTGAATTAATCAATTACTGTTTCCCAATTATTCATGAAGCTTCCTAATATTATAGTTGACATTCAGTGCATGACGTAATATCCACACTCAGTGCTTCCTTTTTGTCTATTACACTAAATACATTATGAAATTTAGATATTCAATGTTAAGTACAAATTAGTCTACACAATATTAAAATATAACTAGAAACATTGTTTAAATGGCTTATTTTATCAAGAATCCACCTAACAACAACCTTGGACTTACTTTGTGGAGTATCGTCAAATCCTTTCAAAGCACTATTCAATACAAACATGGATGTGTATTGTACAATTAAAATATTGATGTTTCCAACTAATGCTAATGTAAATGTATTGAAAAATATAACTGACCTATTAATAATTCCTTTCAGGTAGTTGTCTAGCCTATTATGCAACGAACAAAACCAGATGACAACATTTTCCTTAGGCAAAATGACAACCATTTGTCAATGTGCAATGTAGTGGAGAACAATATAAGTTATTATACTATTATACATTATTTAAATGAATTCGTTCAATTTAACTTACTCATTCAAGTAAGCTCCTACGTACACATCCCTCTTTGAATTTTATATCCAGTTATTAATATAACTTTCTGATTCAAATTGCAATTGCCCAAATCTCTGTATAGACTGTGGCTCGAGGAATCCATACACATCGGAATTCCCCACTCGCATACTTGTCTCAGTCATATGCCTATTGTTGTTAAAATAAAGTAAATTATGTATGAACTTAAAACAATAAGTTAGGTAATAAACCATAATGTAAAGTGACTTACAGAATCCACACAGTATAACAGAGATGCTGAGATATTGACCATCGTATCCTATTTCAGACAGATCTTTATGCTTTATGTGCAAGGGAAAGTTTTCATTAAACAGCCCAAACACGGTAGCATCCCACGTAACTTGCAATGGCTTTAGAAAAAGTTGTGGGATGATCCATGTCATCAGATATATGGGATCATCAACATCATAATCCGGCCTATCTGCAGGTTTTGCTGGTCGCACGGGTCCCTGTTTATCCAACACATTTAATTAACATAATTTAACTACAGTGCACACTTTAATTGGGAAAAAAACATTTAATGACAATGAAATGTTTGTTCTAATAAACATTTGACAAGATTAGTTGGCCAAGCAACGAAGGTGTTAAGTGCCTGCCCCACTAACTGAACCTCTTGAGTGGGTACATGAATAGGAGCATCTGCATCTCTAACTTCCTCAACACCAACCTTGACTTGATCATTGCGCAAAGAGATATTGTGAATGGTTGTCAACCCCTCATAAATTCTTCCTAGGGCAACCTGGCGAGAAGGATTTTCTTTGACGTACAACCCGCATTTCTCTAAGCCACCCATGCCTAGGTCGTTCCCTGAGGGATCAACACAACAATCCTTTGTGCTGACACGAGTAGCTGAAGGACCAACTTCAGGCTCAAGAGGCAATGTGAGTCCCTGTGATTGCATCTGCAATTCAAACTAGGACTGCATCTGGCTAAAGGACAACATTAGTTGTCGAGTCATTTTTTATGTGATCGACTCCTCCAGCTGGTCCCTTACTTTTTGCGTCAGCTGCTCCAGATCTTCAGGAGCCATGGACAAAGACGTGCAGGAGGTCCTTGGAGCCGGTCCAAAGTATTTTTTTGATCTTGACATCAGCTCCAGCAGCATGCACATGACCAAGGTGTTCTAGTCGCCCAATGGCAGCAATCATTACATCATGATGTCCATGGGCGACAAAGGAACCCTGTGAGGTTTGCTTGTCCATGGAATCTTGAAACTAACACATTTATTGGTTTACTCAATTAAACAATAAACATAAATAATTGCAATTGACAATTGATAGTGACTTACAATCTTGTCAGCAATTTCCTTTGCTGCCTCAGACGTCATTTGGCCAATTTTCTTGGTGCAAACCATCTTCCACTTCACGTGTCGTCTGATGAGAGATGGAGGATCAATGACAATGTCAGTGCTACTGGATTTAATAGCTTCCTCCAGTTATTTCTTTTTCTTCTCCTCCATCAACTTGTTTTCTAGAAATTCATAACCCTCATGAGACAACACGTGAGGGACAGTGTTTTGTTTTTGAATGGCATGTGCCTTCTTTCGCTCATCCTTTAAAAATTAAACATTATCCAGAGTTATTATTACTAAAAATAATAAGTAAATTTAAAGTTTAAAATAATAAAAATCATAAAGTTACCTCCCACGAAGAGTCTCTACAACTTTGAAAAAATTGGGTCCACTTCTCCTTGCTAATGTCCTACTTTTCACAAACAGTGTCATCAACACCATCCTTGTCGGCTGCAAGTACCCATTTCGACATCAAATCAGACTTAAACTGTCTCCACCGCTCCCCCACGATCTGAAGTATTTTCTTTTTCATCCTTAAATTAGATACTTCAGGGATATCAAATTCAGCCTGACAAACAAAAATTATATTTTATTGTTAGTAAATTACAAATTTATTGTTAATCAACAACATGCAGCATTTAAGTAAAATACATGAATCTCCTCCTATATCAAATCCTTCTAGGCAATAGGGACTTGTTTCCAATTCTTGTATGTCACATCCACCTTATCCCGAGTGACGATCCCCAGTTATGCTCTTAACCTTTTTCTGTGGGGACCGTCGGCTTTCCCAGTTGTAGGATCCACATGGACCAGGGGTCTTTCTGCCCCGACAGGTCTAGTAGACAATGATCTCAGTCAGGTCGCTTTTCTTGTCCTCTTGATGGTAGAAGGTGAATGTGATGTTGAATTAGTAGGAGGAGGAGGAGGATGAGGGGAGCTGGATGGTGTAGTCATTAGCTTGTTAACAAACAAAATTAATTTTAAAAATGATCATAAAACTATTTTATGTTATGTAACTGAATAAACAGAAATGAAGTACATATAAAAAAAATTACATTAGACAATGTTAATTAATTCTCTTTCATCATGATCATTACGATTTGCATGAACACCGTCAGCTTTTTCTTCTCTGATGATGTTAGGCAAGATTTGTGTGGACAAAGGACTAACATAAGTATCAATGAGTGAATCATCATCTTCAAAATTAACACCAATTGTTTTCCCATGTAGAACCACTGACCACCTTTCATCACAAGGGTCTTGAACATAAAATACTTGTTTAGTTTGTTCTGCCATGATGAATGAGTCATTCTGGTAAACGAGTTTCTTAAGATCTACCAACGTAAATCCTACATCATCGGTCCGCACACCGATATTGCTGTCAACCCACTTACATTTGAAAACACAGACAGTGAATTTAACATAGTTAAGCTCCCAAATTTCTTCAACGAAACCAAAGTAAGGGATGGAAGCTACACGGGGATTGTCATCATGTATACTAGCGAAGTGTTGAGATTCAACCTTTAAGGTAACCCCACTATTTTGCATTGTACTTTTCTCATCTTGTGCTTTTGAATAGATGGAATACTTGTTTATATCGTATCCTTGCCAAGTTATAACATTTCTTTTAGGCCCATCTGCTAGCTTTCTTAATGTTTTAGAAGCATTATAGTCACCAAAGATTGTATCTTTAAACCAATTTAGGAAAGTCTTGTTATGCTTTTTCAACACCCTGTTCTTCGACATTTTTGGATTACTTTCCTTCACTAAACCTTCATGGCAAAGTATGTATGGCAAAACTTCATTACCATTATTCAATATATACAAATGAGCTTGGGTCAAATCTTCTACACTTGGAATGATAACATGTAGTCCTCTTGAACCCTTACCTCCCACTCTTTCGTCATGGTGAGACTTGGGAAGCCCAACAGGTTTTACCTTTTCAATGTACTCTGAAAAAAAAATCAATAGCTTCTTCTGCAATGTACCTTTCCACAATAGATGCTTCCGGACGGTGTAGATTCTTTGTATACCCTTTTAAGATCTTCATGTATCACTTAACCAGGTACATCCACCTCAAATAAATAGGACCACAACATTTGATTTCTCTGACCAGATGAACAATTAAGTGAACCATAATGTCGAAGGAAGCAGGAGGAAAATACATCTCCAACTGACACAACATAATGGCAGCCTCATTTTCCAACTCATCTAACTTGACAGGATCAAGGACTTTGCTACATATGGCATTGAAGAATAAGCACAACCGAGTTATGGCAAGCCTGACTTTGTTAGGAAAAATGTCTCGTATGGCCACGGATAACAATTATTGCATCAAGACGTGGCAATCGTGAGACTTTAAGCCTACCAACTTAAGATTTTTCAACTGCACAAGGCTCTTAATGTTTGAAGAGTATCCTAGTGGGACTTTGACATGATGCAGACACTGACAAAAACTCATCTTCTCCTTTTTGGACAAAGCATGACAAGCTGGAGGCAAGTATATTTTTCTACCATCAGACCTTAGAAGTAACTGGGCTCGTATACTCATCTCAGCTAGATCTTGACGAGTATTCAAACCATCTTTTGTGTTGCCTTGAATGCTAAGGAGCATCCCAATGGCACTATCACATACATTTTTCTCTACATGCATAACATCAATACAATGTATAACATCTAGACCGGATCAGTACGGAATATCAAACAAAATCGACCTTTTCTTCCATATGCAAGTTTTATTTTTTTTTTCCATCTTTTGGGTCTTTCCAAATATAGTATTAAAGTGTTGAACCCGCAGAAAGACTTGGTGACCAGTTAACGGTATCGGCGCATTTTCATGCTCTTGACTTTTATTAAATGCTTTTTTCAATCGCCAGTAAGGGTGATAAGGTTTCAGAAAATGTTGATGCCTAGTGTATACTATTTTCTACGATGTTTCAGTTGTATGTAGCTTGTGTCTTCTTCACGGATAAGGCATGCACGATGACCCTTAACACTGTACCTACTCAAATTCCCATATGCTAGAAAGTCATTAATGGTACAAAAAAGCATTGCACACAAATGAAAAGTCTCATTTCGAAACCCATCAAACACTAAAACCCCCTTGTCCCACAACTTTGTCAAGTGTTCAATCAAGGGACTAAGATAAACATTGATGTCATTTCCTGGCTGTCTTGGGCACGATATCATCATAATCAATATCATGTATTTTCACTTCATGCATAACCAAGGAGGCAAGTTGTAAATTACTACCAAAACTGATCACGAACTGTGTTGAGTACTTAAACTACCATATGGATTCATTCCATCAGTGGCAAGTCCAAGCCTAAGATTTCTTGCCTGTTTGCCAAAATTCGAATACAAAGGATCAATCTTCTTCCACTGGGAGGAATCAGCCTGATGACAGAGCATTCCATCGCAGTTTCTCCTATTTACATGCCATGTAAGGTCTTTTGCATCATCTCCATTAGCAAACAGGTGCTTAAACCTTGGAATGATTGGAAGATACCACAACACATTCGTTGGGGGGCCTTTCTTTGAGTTTTCGTCACTACTAGACTCGTCATCATCTTTCACTTTGTATCGTGATACCCCACACCTAGGGCAGTTGTGCATTTCTTCAAACTCATGTCTGTACAATATGCAATCATTATGACAAACATGAATCTTCTGATACTCCATACCCATCAGACACAATATCTTCTTGGCCTAATAGTAACTTTTTGGCAACGTGTTTTCGTCTGGAAGCATATCATGCATTACTTGAAGCAGTGAACTAAAGTTTTTGTCACTCCACCCATATCTGGCCTTCACATTAACCAGACTTAACACCACTGACAACAACGTCAAGGAATTGTTGCACCCCAGATACAAAGGTTTCTTTGAATCAGTTTGCAATGTATCATACACAGGGGCATGTGCTTGCTAAAAAGACTCTTGTCTAAGATCACGAATCATATCCTCTAAGCAATCTCCCATTTCTACATCAAACGGTTTAGACTGGAACCACTCTGCATGTCTGTCAATTCACCATGTCATATTCATGTTGTATAATTCTTCTTAATCCCATCACACAACAGATGCTCCCATATGTCATCGAGTATTTGTTGTCTCCCATTCAAACAATTCATACAAGGACAAAACAAAATCCATCCTCATCCGATTGACTTCTTTCGGAAGCAAATTGCAAGAATTGTTCCACGCCTTCCTCATACATAGGGCTCATGTGACTTTGGTTCATCCAACTTTGATCCATCTAAATAATAACTTTGTGATACTCACAAAGTTATTCGATGCATGAAAATATCACTTTTTCATTAAAGGTATGGCCCTATCCCATTCAGGAAGACATTTTTTATGGTAGCTTCATACGTCAAGGTTAAGTCTCTTTTGTTAAATTTGACAAAATTTCGGCAGCATTTTGCATTCATCTACAAGTACACGACATGAAAGCGGTGAGATTAATTCCCCGGCAATCAAGTATGCACTCAGAGAACTAGAAATGCATTGTACCGAAATTTTATCAAATTCAACAAAATAATATTAACCTTAATGCATGAATCTACCATAAAAATATGATTCTTCCCAAACTGTCCAAACGGACAATTCAAGATTCAATACAATAATTAATGAAAACTATCCACAAGAACCATTGTATTCAATCTCAAACGGGAATCTAAGGTTCACTCGTAATGAACATAACTTGTATAACATATATCAGTTCTCATTAATCGCAGTGAACAAGTAATAAAAACATTGGTAACAGACAACAACATCAAAAGTTTACAAAATACATTTGTACCTGTGATGATGAGCAGTATGGTCCAAAAATAAAGCAACAATCCAATAAAGAACTCAATCACCACCTACATTAATCATCATTCCCAAAAACATTAGATATAAAACTTCCCCACCTACATCAATCATCAACCATATTGCTAACATGTGACATACAAAAGTTGATTGACAAACTTACCAACAATTCAAGCAACGAACTAGTGTGAAGCTGGGTTGGAGTAGGAGCAAGGAAGTCAAGGCTCAACAGAAAACCAACCAAGTCATGACACCCCAAATATGCTAGAAATAGTGAAATCAACAACTTTGATCAGAACTCAAAATTAACAATTAAAAGAACTAACAAATAGATAGTAATATCTAACAGTTTCAACCATCGAAGTCTAGAAGATATTAATAATAACAGTTTCAACCATCAACAAACTCAACAACAACAACATGGACATAAAATGCCATCAATATAGTTCTTCTCAAGACCCCGAAAATTGGTCATGCCATATCCACAACACAACAAACTCAACAATAACAACGACGACGTAGCTAGAGAAATGCTAGAAGTGAAGAGTGAAGACCCACAAAAGGTAAATACAAATTATACTAAACACCTACTAAGGTTTCATTAAGTTTGCTCCAATACCCTTATATTTTTTATCCTTACATTAACCCCTTTAATTGTTTGAAAAACATTACACCTCTACTCCTTATATACTTCTAGTTATATATTATAGTGACAACCTCTGCTATCCAAGAAACACATTACACCATGTATTCCTTCTGAAAGGTTAGTATCAATATAAAAAACCTCACAATGATTAGTATAATTTGCTAAACATAAAGTCCTTCTAAAAGGAAATAAAGTAAAATACCTTAATATACTCAGAGATAACTAAGAAACAACTTAATGATGAATTAAGAAGAAGATACAACGCTTTAGTTTAACTTACCTTGCATCTCAATGCAGAAGAGCTAAAGTTAGCTTTGATAGGTTCTAACAATAAAAGACCAAACAAGGTCGAGTCCTTGAGAGACACACCACTCTTTCCCTACAAACAAAAAAGTCATGGTTCAGTTATCTCTTTGGAAAAAGTATATAAGACAATGAATAAGAACAAGCAACAGTGTGGGAGATTGAAGCAAATCTCTTTAAGAACCGAAAAACAAGCAGGAACAAGAGAAGCAGCCTAGAGAGCCATTTCAAGAAGAAGAAAAAAGTATGAAACTAGATTTTGAGTTTAACAATATTGTTCTCAAGTAAAGTTGTTGAGTTTTACAATGTTTGTTATCAATTGTAACTCACAATGAAAAAATAGTACAAAAGTAGCCATTCAAACCATTCCACAAATTTTGAGTGGTGCTTCATTTCATTGTCATTGACAAAATAGAAATCAAAGAAGCTACTGAACATAGGAACCATGAAGACAGAGGAAACACGAAAATTGCAAAATAGCCCAACAACAAAAAAACAACAAATAACCGGTTTTGTTTGACACACGAAATAGACACACAAAGTCCATGATGAAAACCATTCCATTTAAAACAGAAACAATACATAAGTATGATGTGTAAGAGAAGCTTACCTTGACACCAACAACGACAGTGGCAGCGAGACTGGCTGCGAGTGGTAGTGAGAATGAAGAATCACGACGTGGGAAGTTTGTGATGGAGAGAAACATGCGGAGGCGCAAAACTCGGATGTTACGAACCATGAATGGAGGAGTTGCGACGAAGAGGATGACGCGAGCGACACCAGAACTACAGCAGAGACGAAGATATGCAACAGACGTGAGTGAATTAGGGTGTGGAGCCAATAATATTTTTAAAAATCGAGTTCATTAACATCAGTTTCACATAAAAAAACCGATATATCATTTACCAACATCGATTTTTCCAAAAACCGATGTTAAGGAAGTGATGTGAACATTAACATCATTTTAAAAAAAAAATTGATGTTATCGAAGTGATATTAACATCAGTTTTTTAAAAACTAATGTTAACCTAATGTGTTAACATCGTTTATTTAAAAAACCAATGTTAAGAAACTCACGTTATTTACCATTAGGCCACCATATTTTTGTTAACATCGATTTTTGATAAAAACCGATGTTAACTTAGCGGTGTTAAATCTACATTTTGTAGTAGTGAGTTGACACAACAAAATTGTAAAAGTGAAGGGATGTAGAATTTTATTCAATGTGGTCAGTTGAGTACAAATTCCCTTCATTACCCCAGATGTGCCTCGCTAAAACCTCTCAAGCCAAAACCCTAATTTTTCTCTTTTGGGACAAAAGATTTGAGTAGGAAAAAGAGTACAACATCCAATCTTGCAACAAGTCAACTGAAGTAGAACTTCAAATGGGTAGTGTTCCATGTTCTTGGAATTGCTTTGCCATCCAGTTTCTGTAGTTTGTATGCTCCATTGTCTAGGCTTGTTGCGACCCTGAATGAACCCTCCCAGTTAGGACCAAGCTTTCTCGCTCGAGGATATTTTCTGGCTTCACCTCGGACTCGCCATACGAAGTCACCGGGTTGAAAGACTCATGGTTGAACCTTTGTATTGTATCCTTTTTATGCTTGGAGCTTGGTAGCTTCTTCTTTGATCTTGGCCATCTCTTGGACTTCATCTGTTGTTTTGAGTTCTACCCTCATGTTTTCTTCATTTTGCTGTTGCTGGAACAACAATCTCCTTGTCGATGGTTCCCTAACTTTGATAGGGATCATGGCGTCTATGTCATATGTGAGTCGGTAAGGAGTCTCATTAGTAGTTGTCTAGGGTAAATAATGGTAGGCCCAGAGTATACTAGGGAGTTCCTTTTTCCATAGACCCTAAGACTTATCGAGTCTAGTGCGTAGTGCCTAGAGGATAACTCTGTTGGTTGCCTTTACCTGATCATTGGTCTGAGGATGTTCGATAGAGGTGATAAGGTGATTGATGCCTAGCCTCATCAAGAAGTCTTCGTAAGTTTGAGCTTTGAATTGGGTGTTGTTGGTGGTGACAATGGCATATGGAAGTCCATACCTGCATGTGAGGTGTTTCCAGGTGAACTTCTCTGCCTCGTTGGATGTGATTTCTTGAAGTGGTCTTGTCTTGATCCACTTGGTGAAGTAGTCAATAACGACTAGTAAATATTTGACTACTCCTAGGGCCTTTGGCAGTGGTCCCAGTATGTCCATTCCCCACATGGCAAAGGGCCAAGGGGAGCTTAGGCTATGGAGATTGTCAAGAGGGGTGCGTGGAATGTCTTTAAAATCTTGACATCGTCTACATCTCTTTGTGAAGTCTAAGGCATCAGCGCTGAGTGTCAGCCAGTAGTAGCTGGCACACACGACTTTTGTTGCAAGGGAGCATCCCCCTATATGGAGACTGCAAATCCCTTCGTGGAGTTCTCTTATGACATAGTCTGCTTGTTGGTTGTTCAGGCTTTTTAACAAGGGTGATGTCAACCCTCTTTTGAATAGATCGCCATCCAGGATGACATAGTAGTTGACCTTCCATTTTAGGCGTCGGGCTTCATTCTTGTCTGATGGCAACACCTCCCAAATTAGGAAATTCTTGTAAGGGGTCATCCGGACTGGTTCCTCCACTTCTCCGACCATAAATTCTTCAATGTCTATGGTGGGAGTTTAGAGCGGCTCCTGGATGATAGTCTTAAGGTGCCCGGTCTTTTCGGTGCTAGCCAGCTTGGAGAGCAAGTCTACTTTGGTGTTGTTCTCCGTGCGTATGTAGTACATCTCAAAGCATTCAAAATTGTCAATGAGTGTTTTGGAAATTTGGTAGTACTTGAGGAGCACTATTTCCAAGGTCTAGTATCTGTTAGCAACTTGCCCCTAGACAAGCTATGAGTCTGTGTAGCATCGTAGTTTCTTGGCCCTGACTTCTCTTGCTAGTTTTAGATCTGCAATAAGTGCCTCATACTTGCCCTGATTATTTAAGGCTTTGAAGTTGAGCTTGAAGGCTTACTCTAGAGTGACATTTTCAGGGCCTTGGAGGATGATTCCTACCCCGCTCCCCTTCACGTTGGACGCACCGTTAACATAGAGGATCCACTAGTCTAGGGTGGTTTGGTCATTTCCAGCAAATTCTTCCAGAAAGTATGCCATGAACTGTGTCTTTATGAAGACGCAGGGTTTGTATTGGAGATCAAACTCTAAAAGTTCAACTAACCATGCTACCATTCTCCAAGCCAGTTCAGGATTTTGCAAAACCTATTTAATGGGGTAGTTTGTCTTGACTACCACTTGATGACTCTGAAAGTATGGCTTGAGACGTCAGGCCGAGGTAATAAGTGCTAGCACCACCTTTTTCTATCATTTGGTTGTGCTTCTCGATGTCATGGAGTATGCAGCTAGTCAAGTAAATGGGAAGCTGATGCTTCCCTTCCTCTTGTACAAGGGTTGAGCTAACGGCTTCGATAACTACAAAGAGAAGTAGGGGTACTCTTGGCCTGGGTCGACTCAAGACTAGCGGTGTCACAATGGTCTTCTTAAAGGCTAAGAAGGCTTATTCCCAGGTCTCATCCCATAGGAATGGCTCAGTTTTCTTGAGTAGTTTATAGAACAGCTTTGCCTTTTTGGCAAGCTTAGGGAGGAACTTGGACGAGGATGCAAGTCTACCATTCAGCTTCTGGACTTCCTAGATGTTAGTAGGACTATGCATCTCTAATATGGTTGTGCATTTGTCGAGGTTGAATTCTATCCCCCAATGTGTGATCATGAAGCCCAGAAACTTGCCTCTACTGATCCCAAATGTACATTTTTTCAGGTTGAGGTGCAAGTCATATTTATAGAACTCTCTAAAGACCTATTCTAGGTCTGCCATGTGTTGGGATTTAACCACCATGTCGTCTACATAGACCTTGACATTTCGTCAAATTTGTTGTTTGAAAGTTCGATCCATCAATCTCTGGTATGTAGCGCCTGTATTTTTAAGGCCAAAGGGCATGACCCTATAGCAAAAGTTGGCATCTTGAGTGATGAATGTCATTTTCTTCTTGTCTGGAACGTGCATTTGAATTTGGTTGAATCCGAAGTAAGCGTCCAAGAAGCTTAGTACTTGGAACCCGGATGCTCCATCAACTAGCTTGTCGATGTTAGGTGGAGGGTATGCATCCTTAGGGCATGCCCTATTCAGATCAGTGTAATTGGTGCACACTCACCATTTGTCATTGGCCTTTTTTACCACAATGACATTGGCGAGCCTAGTGGAATACCTGACTTTTTTGATGAAGTTGACTTTGAGGAGCTTGTCCATTTCTTCTCTAACCCCTTTGCATTATTCTTCTCCCATCTTCCTCTTCTTCTGTAATACCGGTTTGGCCTATGGACAAATGGCTAGCTTGTGGTAGATAATGTTGGGATGGATTCCCTGCATGTCAGATGGCTGCCAAGCAAATAGTTCTTCATTCCTATGTAGGGCATCAGCTATGTGTTTGTGCTCATGGCTGGGGAGGTCCCTACTGAGCTACGTGCACTGCCTGAGTTTGGGGCCAGGTTGCAAATTAACGAGTTCTTCAATAGGCTTTGGGCCTCTATCAGAAGTATCGTCATGCAGATCTACATTGAATACATTGTCCAAGCTTGCTTGGTAGACAGTTAAGGCTCAGATTGGAGACCCTTCGTCCATGCTCATGACTTGAGTACCACCACCTGCTATGGGGTGAGGCTTGGCAAGCTCCCAAGTGGGAGGATAAGGTGCCACTTTCAGGCTTTTTGCGTAGCACTATCGTGCCTTCTTTTGATCTACCTTGACAATCACGATCTCTCATGTCAAGGTGGGGAACTTCATCTTCAAATGCAGCATGGAGACGATGGCTCCGAGATCATTGAGCGTTTTCCTGGCAATCAATGCAAAGCAATAGGTATTTGCATCAATGATTAAATAGCTGATTGTAAAGATCCTTAAGAGCTAACCTTGACCAAAGGTGGCCATTAGGTCAACATAGCCTCTGGTATATACAGTATCTCCTATGATGTCGAGGAGTGGACCGATGTGAGGCTGGATGGTGTCAAGTGAAACTTCAAGACTCTAAAATGTCTTCTAGTATAAGTGTCATACCCTAATTTCGTCCGGGGATTATTACTTGATGACATGAAATCTTGGGTTAGCCGCTTTGAGATACTTGGCGTCCTTTGTTGCACAATAAATGAAGTCCTGAGACGTCTCAGAAATCTAAAGGAAGCAGGCTTGCGCGATCCGTGAAATTCCGTAATGTGGCGGAAGTCGAAAAGAGGTGTTTTTGCGCAATCCGTAAGTTTCCGTAACTTCTTCGAAAGCTAAAAAAGAGTAAATACATAATTCGTAAGGGTTCGTAACCTTGCGGAAGAAAAAATAAGTATCGTTACGAAATTCGTAAAGTTTCGTAACATTACGGAAAAAGAATCACCAAAAAAATAGAAGGGGTGTATTTAGTAAAAATGGGGGTGCAAATAGCAACTAGGCCCACTTGGGCCCTCCAGAAGATTCCTCCAGAAGGCTGTTGCTTCTGGAGGAAGCAACCTTGCTCGCCTGGGCGAGCTGGGCGGCAAGCTTCTCCCCTATTTTGCTATAAATAGGGGAAGAAGTGAAAAAGAAAAGGGTTTAGCCCCTTAGGCACTTCTCTCTCTCTCGAAATAGCTGAGGAAAATTAGTTCCGTGAAGAAAATCCAAGCCGAGGCGCTTCCGTAACGTTTCCGTAACGTTTCCGTGAGTAATTACGCGAAGATTCTCGACCGTTCTTCAAGATTCATCGTTCGTTCTTCGTTTTCTTCAGTCTTCAACGGGTAAGTACCTCAAACCAAGCTTTTCAATTCATTCTATGTACCCGTGGTGGTCCACATTTTGTTTCATGTATTTGTATTCTCGTTTTCATTTACTTTTTATACCCCCTTTTGACGTGCTTAAGTCATTTATTTAAGTCATTTCTCACCTAATCTAAAAATAAAATAAATTTCCACCGATCGTTTGAATTGTAACATCCGTTACTTTCGTTTGAAATGAATTCCGACCGTTCGGTCTTGCCGTAACCACGTTGAAAATAAAAAAAAAAAGAGGTAAAATAATAATATAATAATAAAAAATACCTTTTAGTAAAATAAAAGCGTAAGATCAATCAGACGTTTTCTCTTTAGGACTTCTCATTCTTAATTGAATTGACTAATAACTAAAGTGAAACTAAGGCTAAAATCAACTCGCCTAGTCAAGCTCGTCCACAAGAATAGGTTCTTTGAAAGTTTATCATGTCAGTTTCTTACTAAGTAAAAAAGGATCATTTTTAAGGTCCAACGCCTTAAAATGATCACCCCTCAAGTAAAAAGAATCACTTGATTCACGCATAAGAAAGAACTACGTAGGTCTGATTTCCTCTCCAAAGAAGGGTACGTAGGAGCAAAAGCCCCGCTTTTGTCGACCTCAAAAAATAAAAAGAAATAAAAGTTAAGATAACACAATTCCACAATTCTAAAAAAATAGACTGTTGTCTTTCGAGACAAACGTAAGAGGTGCTAATACCTTCCTCAAGCGTAAATACAACTCCCGAACTTAGAATTTTCATTTTGACCGGTTTCCTTCGATTTTTCTGACATTTTCCACAAATAAACGTTGGTGGCGACTTCGCGCACCTTTCCTCCTTTGGAAAGCACACCCGTGAACCTCGCCCTCGCTCGCCCGCAAAAGGGCACGTTGCGACAGTTGGCGACTCCACTGGGGATCTTTTTGTGAGTTAGGCCTATTTTAGGAATTGTGAAATTGTGAAACTTCGTGTGTGCATTTGTTGAACTGTGTAAAATGTAAATAACTGTTGTCTATTTCGCATTCTTTACACTGCATTCTAAGCACCCACGAGTTTGAGTAAAAAAGGGGCCCTACACCCGGGTTCATGGGAATTTAAGGAGTGGAGGTGAATCTATCATCATGCTTGGTCTCCGACTTGCTTGATAATAGTGAAACCCCGTCTAGAGCTTTCTCTCTTTATAATGTGTTGTCGCTGGTATTCCATACCGCCACAATATTGTTATCTTGAGTGATGATACCTCTAGAAAACAGCCGTGTGAGTTATGAATTGTTGGGGAGTAGTTATTAGAGACCCCTAGATATTGTCCTAGGTTCCCAAATAGGGGCAAAGAGCACACATGCTCCGTGCCATTCGTTCTCATGCATTTTTTTGTAAATAGCACTAGTTTATAGTTTTGCTAGTGATGTTTGTTTTCTTTAGAGTAATACGTAACCTTTTTAATGCTATGTTGAGGCGCCATCATGTCCCAAAACGTAGCATTAAAAGGGGGTCTTTGTGGTCTCGTGTGTATGAATTACCCCTTTTTCTTGTTCATGCATCCACATTGCATCATTCATGTCGGAGTCTTGATCCACCCCTTTTTTAGGTAAATGATGGGGACAAATCAAAACGGCAAAAGGTTTTATCAAGTCAAGGTTAAAAGTCTAGATGTCACCAGCCTCAAGGAATTGGGACGATTGATGGGACCCCTCCAAAGGCAAGCCTTCCGCAAAGTGTACGGGAAGATCCTAGATTTGGCCGCAGCGGAGGTATTTACGGAAGTCGTCGTATCCCTCGTCCAATACTATGACCATCCGTTGAGGTGTTTCACGTTTGGGGACTTCCAAATGGTACCAACTATTGAGGAGTTTGAAGAGATATTAGGATGCCCTCTCGGGGGGAGAAAACCGTATCTTTTTTTCGGCTTTCTTCCTTCCTTGAGCAAGGTTGCGGCTGTGATTGGAGATTCAGCAAAAGAGTTGGATCGCATGAAGCAAATTCGAAACGGCGTAGTGGGCCTGCCTCGGAAATACTTGGAAGACAAGGCAAGGGATATGGCGAGCCAAGAGAAGTGGGGCCCGTTTGCGGATGTTTTAGCTTTGCTGATTTTTGGGGTTGTCCTCTTTCCGAACGTTCACGGCTTGGTAGACTTAACCGCCATTGATGCTTTCCTCGCATATCACCATAGCAAGGAAAGTCCAGTGGTGGCTATCTTGGCGGATTTGTTCGACACCTTTGACCGGAGGTGCGAGAAAAACAGTGCACGGATTGTCTGTTGTTTACCCGCTCTCTGTGTATGGTTGATTTCACACCTGTTCCGACAAGACACGAGACACCCGTGTCCGCTTCAAAGCTATCGCTCGTGCGCCGAAAAAGGAAGAGTCGTTTGGGACCAACATTTGGCTGGGATAGGGGGCAGCACGATCAATTGGTTTCCTCGTTGGAAGGAAGGCAAGGAAGGAGTTCTTTTCTCGTGTGGGGACTATCCTAATGTTCCACTGATAGGGACTAGGGGTTGTATTAATTATAATCCCGCACTCGCCATAAGACAGCTAGGGTATCCCATGAGGGGAGCGCCAACCGAAGAAAGTCTCTCGCCTTTCCTTGTGAGGGATCTAGGCGCGCAAGGTCTCAAGGTTATACAAAGAATCCACAAGGCGTGGAGGAGTCCGTTGAGGAAAGACAAGGAGCTTAGGGGCATCCGAAACGGCGTCATTGAAGGTTATCATGGGTGGCTAAGAATTCACACGCTGGGCTTAGGTTGGCTCTCCAAATTGAAAGTTGTCGATGAGGAGAAATTCGAAGCTCCGGAGGAAGATGAAGAAGTCCGAGCTCTAAAGTTAGAGCTAGGGAAGGCGAGACTCGCCAAGGAGAAGTTCAAATCAGCTGCCACACACATCCAGAAGGAGTGCACCGAGTTACAAGAGGAAAACGCGGCCACTGCAAGAGCTCTTGAACAAGAAACCAAAAGGGCCCGCAAGGAGGAACATGGCCGAGAAAAATTCCGAGGAGCATTGTGGGGTAGCAACAATGAGCTCAAGCTCCGAAGAGAGGAGAGAGATCGGTCACAGGTGCATGGCATGATCTTAAAAGAAGAGTTAGTTGCTTGCGCGAGGTCCAAAAGGAGTTTGGCTCAACACTTGGAAGCCACGGAGCAAAGCATGCTAGCCATCATAGGGCAATACAAGGAAGAATTGAACCAGTCCATGGCCCATGAACAAAAGCTAGTGGAGGATTTTGCACAAGTGTATGCCGAAAAAGAAGCAAGAGGGAGGGTGATTGATGCGCTGCATCAAGAAGCGACTATGTGGATGGATAGATTCGCCTTGACCTTGAATGGAAGTCAAGACCTCCCGCGTCTATTAGCCAAAGCAAAAGCCATGGCCGAAGTGTGTACTGCCCCCGAGGAGATTCATGGGCTAATCAATTACTGTCAACACATGATAGATTTGATGGCCCATATAATTAGGAATCGTTAGGTTCTTTTGTAACACCTTTGTATAATCTTGGCTAGATGAAAGCTTTGTTCTTTTTATAAAATGAGAAGTTCTGGACTCATTACGTTATCTAAAAATCTTGGGGTGGATCCAAGTGCTCCGATCATCCATTTGCATACTCATGTTTTGGTGGCATACTCACCGTTGTTTATTTCTTTAGGAATTTCATCATAACTAAGAAAACACCAAGGCACCCCTATAACACTCGATCCAGAAAAATGGATAATGAAGAGGGCGTGCAGGAACAGATGAAGGCCGATCTATCGGCCTTAAAAGATCAAATGGCTTCCATCTCGGAGGTCATGTTAAAACTCCAGAAAACCATAGAGGATAAAGCCACCGCAACCGCCTCCAGTACAGTTAGGGAAGCGGAGCCGGTGCTGCAGCCCGCCTTGAATCCGGGCCTAGACAGAAACACGGCCGTGTTCGGTCGAAGGTATAGTCTGCAAGCTTATCCTTATGGCCTGCCTCCGGACTTCACCCCCCGTGCCACTCCGGAAGATTTAAGCCAAGCCCCTACTTTTGAAGGGCAACTCCCACCTTATGAAGACTATCCCGGACAAGACGATGGGGAAGGAGATACCCATCTTGGCCCCCTGCTCCACCTCAAAGATCCATCCCCACATGAACTACCCCAGCCGAACATAGTCCGTCATCTCCCGGCCTCACCCACACCCGTAAAAGAATCTGTTCCCTTTGCAAAAGATAAGGGAAAGATTGAGGCGCTTAAAGAGAGGTTAAGAGCAGTCGAGGGCCTCGGTAATTACCCATTCTCGGATTTGGCAGATTTATGTCTTGTGCCCAACATCGTCATCCCTCCCAAGTTCAAAGTACCAGACTTTGATAAGTACAAAGGGACGACATGTCCAAAAGGGCATCTCCGGATGTATTGCCGGAAGATGGGGGCGTATTCTGCGGACGAAAAGTTGTTGGTCCATTTCTTTCAAGACAGCTTGGCCGGGGCAGCTGTAGCATGGTATACCAATCTGGAAGCTTCCCAGATCTGATCATGGAAGGACTTGGCAACTGCCTTCATTAGGCAGTACCAGTACAATACGGACATGGCTCCCGATCGGAACCAGCTTCAGGGTATGACTAAACGAGAGCATGAGTCCATTAAGGAATATGCCCAGAGATGGAGAGATCTCGCAGCCCAAGTCGTACCGCCCATGACGGAAAGGGAGATGATCACAATTATGGTAGATACGTTACCCACGTTCTACTATGAAAAGCTGATAGGCTACATGCCAGGTAACTTTGCGGACCTCGTCTTCGCCGGAGAAAGGATTGAATCTGGGCTACGAAAAGGCAAGTTCGAATATGCTGCCAATATGGCCCCCAACAACAACAAAAGAGCCCCAGCAGTGGGCGCGAGGAAAAAGGAAGGAGACGCCCACGCGGTCACCACCGCCGCAACATGGATGAAAGCACCCCAAAATATCCAAAGCTCATACCAGCCCAATCCCCCAAATTTTTTAATCCGAGTCGGGAATTCCCTCCCGACTCAAGTAAAAGGACCACCCGCAGCAGAAAGAGCGCCGGCCCAACGCACAGCTCCAGCCGCACCCTGGCCAGTTAATAATACAGCCCCCGGCGCGACCTATAAATATGCACAGCACCCGAAAGACAACTTCCCTCCTATTCCCATGGCATATTCCGAGTTATGGCCTTCATTATTGGAGAATCACTTGGTGGTGGCCATACCCAAGTGGTATGATCCGGGTGCCAAGTGTGTGTACCATAGTGGAGTTCCCGGACACAATATTGACTCATGCATCCCGTTCAAGTATAAAGTGCAGCATCTGATTAGTGCCGGTTGGCTAGCGTTTCAGGAAGAAGGCCTAAATGTTAAAACCAACCTGCTAGCTAGTCATGGAGGTGCTAGCGTGAACGCCGTCAAAGAGGACGGGCCATCAGGGACAAAGAGGTTGGGAGACGTGGCTACTTCTAGACGCTTCATCTATCAATCACTGCAAGCGGCGTGCATGGTCTCCCGAGGTGGAGATGAAAGGGATGAATATTTGTTTCACCTCAGGGAGACGCATGACATGGAAACCTGTCCCGTGGTGGAAGAATTGCTTCAGCGGCTCATGGATTGCGGGCAGCTTGAAGTGTTCATAGGAGGGAAGGAAGAACCACAAATTTGCATGCAGTCGGAAGAGAAGAAGGTTCCTCTAACCCCCAAGGCCCTAGTGATATGTTTTACTAGGAAAGGGACCGGCTCCACACCCATATACCCGCAGGCGGCGCCCAAGCCAACGCCATTTGCATACCAAAGTGATAAGGCCGTTCCGTGGAAGTATACCCCTCCCGCGTCCAGCGAAAGAGTTGTAACCGAAGTTGACTCCCTATCAGCTAAGGTAACCAACATCATCGGCCTTAGTGGCGTAACCCGCAGTGGTCGGGTGTTTGCTTCCCCCCACCCGGCGGAATTGCCCTCTAAAGGGAAGGCGCCCATGGTCCAAGAGCCCACAGACATAGCCACCCCCTCGAAGGAAGTAGATCCTCCCATGGCAAGAGGAGTCGAAAAGAAAGAGGGACTTCAAGGAAAAACCGTGACTTTGGAAGAGGCCCATGAGTTCCTCCGCCTCATCCAACAAAGCGAGTTTAAGGTAGTCGAGCAACTGAATAAAACTCCAGCAAGGATCTCTTTGCTTGAACTACTCATAAACTCCGAGCCTCATCGTGCGCTGTTGATGAAGGTTCTTAACGATGCCCATGTAGCACATGATATCTCAGTGGAGGGTTTCGAAGGCATCGTTAATCATATAACCACCAACAACTACATCGCGTTTACGGAAGAAGAGATTCCCGTTGAGGGGAAAGGACACAACAAGGCTCTACATGTGTCGGTGAGATGTATGGACCACGTTGTCGCAAAGGTACTTATCGACAACGGATCGAGTTTAAATGTAATGCCGAAGACCACTTTGGAAAAACTTCCTTTTAGTGCGTCACGTTTAAAACCGAGCTCGATGGTGGTGCGAGCCTTTGATGGTACTCGGCGGGAAGTAATGGGGGAAATCGACACTCCCATTCAGATAGGCCCCCACACTTGCAATGTGGTGTTTCAAGTAATGGATATAAATCCTGCCTATAGCTGCCTCTTGGGAAGACCGTGGATTCATGCCCTGGGAGTGGTCCCTTCAACGCTTCACCAAAAATTGAAGTTCGCAGTGGATGGACTTTTAGTGATAGTGTTGGGTGAAGAGGATATGTTAGTGAGCTGCCCCTCCTCCGCACCATACGTAGAAGCGGCGGAAGAGTCATTGGAAACGGCTTTCCAATCCTTTGAGGTGGTGAGCTGCGCCTCTGTGGAACCGAGTCAGTCGTTACCTTCTCTCTCCAAAGCGGCCATAATGGTGGTGCGTGTTATGC
The DNA here is from genome assembly GCF_004193775.1 of Glycine soja. Lineage (NCBI taxonomy): Eukaryota > Viridiplantae > Streptophyta > Magnoliopsida > Fabales > Fabaceae > Glycine > Glycine soja. The sequence goes on along the minus strand of NC_041008.1, from coordinate 32,039,016 downwards.
TCAGGAACGGATTTGAGCCCGGGATGGGTCTAGGCAAGGACTGCCTCGGGAATGCCGACGTGGTCGATATCAAGGGAAATCCATACAAGTATGGATTAGGGTACGAACCCGGGATGCCGGGGAGGAGGAACATGCCGTCAAGATTTCGGGCGGATAGGGCATGGCCCGGCCGTATTAGCCAGTGTTTCACCAGCGCTGGAATGGCGTCCGAGGAGGAGGTGGCTGCAATAGAAAAGGAGTTCCCTCAAGACCCACCATGTTTTGTGCAACCATGCCACCCCGATTCCCAAGTGGGGAACTGGCGCGTGATAAGCCAGTCAGAAATCTATGTCGCTGATTCAATGTAATTAGAGCCTATAGATTTCCGTTCTCTTTTGTTTTGTGAAACCTACCTTATTAAATAAACAAAGAGATCTTGTTTCATCTGTTCTTGCAGTACCACCCTTTCTCATATCATTTTGCATGTTTTTTGTTTCTTTTGTCTTGTTTGGTATAGATATGAGGGTCGATTCTTTGAGGATCCTAACAACGAGGGTTTGACAATCGATTTCGATCGAGTATAAGCCAAATGATAAACGAGGAAGAGGAAGAGGACGTCCTGTCACCAGAGTTGGAGAGGTTGGTCGCTCAGGAAGAACGTGAAATGAAGCCTAACCAAGAAGAAACCGAATTAGTAAACTTGGGGACCACGGAGGAAAAGAAAGAAGTGAAGGTAGGAACCGGTATGACCGTGCCTATCCGCCAAGGCTTGATAACCCTTCTTGAAGAGTATCAAGATGTCTTTGCGTGGTCGTATCAAGACATGCCCGGTCTAGATTCCGACATTGTGCAGCATAAGTTGCCTTTGAATCCTGGGTCTTCTCCGGTTAAGCAAAAGTTACGAAGAATGAGACCCGATATGTCCTTAAAAATTAAAGAAGAAGTAAGAAAGTAGTTTGATGCAGGTTTCTTAGCTGTGGCACGGTACCCGGAGTGGGTGGCCAATATTGTCCCAGTCCCGAAAAAGGACGGCAAGGTTCGAATGTGTGTAGACTACCGGGACTTGAACCGAGCCAGTCCTAAAGACAACTTTCCCCTGCCACACATTGACATATTGGTAGATAATACAGCCAAATTCGCCCTTTTCTCATTTATGGATGGTTTCTCGGGGTATAATCAAATAAAGATGGCGCCCGAAGATGTAGAGAAGACCACTTTCGTCACCCTATGGGGGACATTCTGCTATAAAGTGATGGCCTTCGGGTTGAAAAACGCTGGGGCAACCTATCAACGTGCCATGGTGGCGTTGTTCCATGACATGATGCATAAGGAAATAGAGGTCTACGTAGATGACATGATTGCCAAGTCTCGGACTGAGGACGAACACCTTGTCAATCTGCGTAAGCTGTTTGGAAGGTTGCGGAAATACCAATTAAAACTGAACCCAACCAAATGCACTTTTGGGGTGAAGTCGGGGAAGCTGCTAGGATTTATCGTAAGTCAGAAAGGGATAGAGATAGATCCCGAGAAAGTGAAGGCCATCCTTGAAATGCCGAAACCCCGCACGGAGAAGCAGGTTCGGGGGTTTTTGGGCAGGTTGAATTATATCGCGAGATTTATCTCGCAACTCACCCCTACCTGTGAGCCCATTTTTAAGTTGTTACGTAAGAACCAAGCGATCCTATGGAACAGTGACTGCCAAGAGGCTTTCGAGAAGATCAAACAGAGTCTCGCGAATCCCCCGGTGCTCATGCCACCCGTAACAGGAAGACCTCTTTTCCTATACATGACCATGTTGGACGAATCTATGGGGTGCGTGTTGGGTCAGCATGATGATTCTGGGAAAAAGGAGCAAGCCATCTACTATCTGAGCAAGAAGTTTACCGCATGTGAGATGAATTACTCAATGATGGAAAGGACGTGTTGTGCTCTGGTATGGGCATCACATCGGCTTAGGCAGTATATGCTCAGCCATACCACGTGGCATATTTCCAAAATGGATCCCGTGAAATACATCTTTGAAAAACCGGCCCTCACGGGACGAATCGCTAGGTGGCAGGTATTATTATCTGAATTCGATATCGTTTACGTCACCCAAAAGGCGGTAAAGGGAAGTGCCTTAGCAGATTATTTGGCCCAACAACCCCTCCAGGATTATCGGCCGATGCACCCCGAGTTTCCGGATGAAGATATCATGGCCCTGTTTGAAGAGAAGCGGACGCACGAGGACATAGACAAATGGATTGTTTGCTTCGATGGGGCATCTAATGCTTTGGGCCACAGAGTAGGGGCAGTCCTTGTATCCCCGGATGATCAGTGTATTCCTTTCACGGCTAGGCTAGGTTTTGATTGTACCAACAATATGGCCGAGTACGAGGCATGCGCCCTCGGGGTTCAGGCGGCCATTGATTTTGATGTAAAACTACTCAAGGTGTATGGAGACTCAGCTTTGGTCATACGCCAGTTGAAAGGAGAATGGGAAACTAGGGATTCGAAGTTGATACCCTATCAAACTCACATCTTGAGGTTAGCCAAGTACTTTGACGATATTTCCTTCCATCAGATACCTCGGGAAGAGAATCAAATGGCTGATGCATTAGCCACCCTGGCATCCATGTTTCAACTTGCCCCACACGGGGATCTGCCGTACATCGAATTCAAATCTCAAGGCAGGCCGGCATATTGTTATGCAATAGAGGAAGAGCGGGATGGGAAACCGTGGTATTTTGACATCAAGCAGTATGTCGAGAACAAACAATACCCACCAGGGATTTCTGACAATGACAAAAGGACGTTGAGGAGATTGGCTATTGGTTTCTTTGTAAGTGGTACTATCCTTTACAAACGAAACCACGACATGACCCTCCTACGATGCGTAGATGCCAAAGAGGTGAACTTCATGATTGAGGAGATCCACGAGGGTTCCTTTGGGACACATGCCAATGGGCATGCTATGGCCAAGAAAATCCTCAGGGCCGGCTATTATTGGCTCACCATGGAAAGCGATTGTTGCGCTCATGTCAGGAAATGTCATAAATGTCAGGCATACGCGGACAACGTCAATGTTCCGCCACATCCTCTTAATGTTATGTCCGCCCCTTGGCCTTTTTCTATGTGGGGGATAGATGTCATTGGGGCCATAGAACCCAAAGCGTCGAATGGTCACCGCTTCATTCTTGTGGCGATAGATTACTTCACCAAATGGGTCGAAGCAGCCTCTTATACTAACGTCACAAGAAATGTGGTAGTTAGATTCATAAAGGAGTTGATTTGTCGATACGGACTCCCCAGGAAGATCATTACTGACAATGGCACCAATCTGAACAATAAGATGATGCAGGAGATGTGCGAAGACTTCAAGATCCAGCATCATAACTCTACCCCTTATCGGCCAAAGATGAATGGGGCTGTAGAGGCTGCGAATAAGAATATTAAGAAGATTGTTCAAAAGATGACAGTGTCATACAAAGATTGGCATGAGATGTTGCCTTTCGCCCTACACGGATACAGAACCTCAGTACGAACTTCTACCGGGGCAACGCCGTATTCCTTGGTTTATGGGATGGAAGCAGTGCTCCCATTTGAGGTAAAGGTTCCTTCTCAGAGGATAATGGCAGAGTCAGGCCTAGAAGAATCAGAATGGACTCAAGCACGCTACGACCAACTTAACCTTGTTGAAGGTAAGCGTTTAGCCGCCATGAGCCATGGGCGTTTGTATCAACGAAGGATAAAGAACGCATTCGACAAGAAGGTACGCCCGCCCAAGTTCAACGAGGGGGACCTCGTGCTGAAGAAGATGTCCCACGCTGTTAAAGATAATCGAGGCAAGTGGGCCCCGAATTATGAAGGACCTTTCGTGGTGAAAAGAGCTTTTTCTGGGGGTGCTTTGATACTCACCCACATGGATGGCGAGGAGTTGCCCTCGCCTGTGAACTCCAATGTAGTTAAACGATATTATGCTTGAAATCTGGGGCAATCGAGGGGACCGTTGCATGTTCTTTTAATTCTAAGTTTTTGTTCATCCTGGTTTCCTCCAGGGATTCCCTTCCTCTGTATTTGTTCTTGTTCTTTTAAAAAAGGGAAAAGATAGGCGAGGTTTTAGTCCTCCCTTTGGTTTCAAACTTTGTGTTTTAGATTTGTTATAAGCATGAGCCCTCTTCGCTCGGTGTACGGGGTGCCCCAAACGCTTACTTTAAAATTGAACCTAACCAGCCTTCACTAAAATAAAATCATCGCATTAGAAACATTCATACATTCATACATGCACATACATATCTTGTGATAGCAAAGAGTAGAATCGTCTCAGGCCACGGTCAGAAGTCAAGACAAATCAATGGCAGAAATCAACCAAGGTAAGACGATGACCGGTCACGATTGGCCGCGTATGTTTGTTTCCTACTCGCAGGTACATAGGGACGGATGCAAGTGGGGCTAGGGTCACGACCGACTGATCGTTGCCCCTTCCCGGCGCTAAATAAGCAGAGAACGTCGCTGCAAGGCAGCCCAGTATCCTTTGTGTTCGCAGTTTCTTTTACTATTTGTTTGTTTTAAATAAGTAATCAACGCCTAATTCTAACTTAAGTAGGTTCAAGTTAGGCAAACGCTGGCCCGTAAGGGAGGAGGGGACATGGTTAATGTTCCCCTCAAAAAAAAAAAAAACGAGGGGGGGGAACGTTTTGGCATCCAAAAACTCCCCCCCCCCCCCCCCCCTCATTCAAAAGATAGAGAACACGAAGGCTTGCGGTTTCTTGCTCCCCTAAGCCTTTTGATCGCAATTTGCTTTCGTTTTTGGTATTTCAATTCACTCCAACAAGCAAGTATTCCATCCTTGATGTTTTTGCTTTCCATTGATGTGCTTTCTTCATCTTTTGGTGTCTCGAATTGTGAGAACATGCTTATATTTGTAAGGCAGTTTTGGTTTGCTTTGGTGCTTGTTTTCTTGAATTGTGGATTTGAATGAAAAAGCCTTAGGCCTAGGTTGTATTCTGAAGCAATGGGGCATGCCACATTGCTCCCATTCTCTTGCAATTTATGTCTAAACGTGCGCCCACCAAGTGCTCGATGAAATGCCCCAATGATATATGAATATGATTTGGCAAAATTGGGATGGTGGGGTTGTTTTATGTATGTAGAGACAGCATGGGAAAGTCAAAATAGGTGCCCAAATGTAATCCCAAGCTTAGAAACCCAAACTTTTTAAAGCTTCAATGCAAGGAAACATGCTTATGGCTAGGAATCCAAAATTTGGTTTTAGGATTAGAAAAGCATGAAAATAGGGACTTTTTTGTAAGGATTTGAGTTGCCCCATGATTGGCACTTTGCACCCAAGTAACGTGGGAGATGCTTTTCAATGGTGTGTAGATATATGTGAATATATGGCATAAAAATATGTTGCAAAGTGTGTGAATATATGGCATAAGAATACCTTGCAAAGTGAATGAATAGTAAATAATGCATTTCAAAATATGTATATTTGTGGATAAGTAGCATAAGGAGCCTTTTAAAAAAAAATGTACCCGTGCCAAAGATGGCACGAGAATGCTTCCCAAATGAATATATGATGTGGAATTGCCCCTCAAGAGTAGGTAGATGACATGAAAGTTCCTTTTCAAATGCAAGTGTGTGCGTGATGTGAGATTGGCTCTCCAATGTGCATATATGTATAAATAAATATGAATGGAACAACAAAAATTTGTATGTTAATAAAATACTTCAAATGTGTGTGGGAAGTTTGTGGTAGCAAAATAGTTAGGATATGAACATATGTAATTTTGGCACAATACCTTGAGCATGCATGTAAGTATTCTTTCCAAAAAATGTATATGTATGGTAACTAGAATGTTTTGAATATCCTTGTATGTTGATATAAATAATGGGATATTTTCTACACGTACATGTGTGCATAAATGGATTACATGAGTCCGTTCTCCATCAGAGGGATTAGCACGACCTTTTTGCGTTAAGATAAGTGTTATCTTGTAAAACTAACTTTTAAATGTTTGTTCTTGCAGGAAATGGCCCCGAGGAAGCTCGCCTCAAAGAGATCTAGGAAGGATAAAGCGGCTGAAGGAACCAGTTCCGCTCCCGAGTATGACAGTCACCGCTTTAGGAGCGCTGAACACCAGCAGCGCTTCGAGGCCATCAAGGGATGATCATTTCTCCGAGAGCGACGCGTCCAGCTCAGGGACGATGAGTATACTGATTTCCAGGAAGAAATAGGTCGCCGGCGGTGGGCATCACTGGTTACCCCCATGGCCAAGTTTGATCCAAACATAGTCCTCGAATTTTATGCCAATGCTTGGCCAACAAAGGAGGGCGTGCGTGATATGAGGTCCTGGGTGAGGGGTCAGTGGATCCCGTTTGATGCAGATGCTATCGGCCAGCTCCTGGGATATCCTTTAGTGCTGAAAGAGGGCCAGGAGTGCGAGTATGGCCAGAGGAGGAACCGGTCTGATGGGTTCGATGAGGAGGCCATCGCCCAGTTGCTATGTATACCGGGGCAAGATTTTGCCCGGACTGCTGCCGGGAGATGGGTGCGGATCATGCGCACCAACATGACCACCCTGACTCAGATATGGATGACTTTGCTGCTCAGCAACATCCTGCCCACTGATCATAATTCCGACCTCCCCCTGCCGAAGTGTCAGCTGGTGTACGCCATCCTGACGCGGATGAGCATCCATGTGGCTCAGTTAATCGTTGATGCCATCTATATTTTTGCAGGTATGGCGCCTACCAGGCACCCTCTGGACCCAGATAAGTCCAACAGGGCCCTGGGATTTCCCGCCTTGATCACAAGACTCTGCCAGTCGTTCGGCGTCCCCGTCACACCTAGCAAGGTGATTCGGCCGCCCATCACCCGAGCTTTTATTGAGAAGTACTGCACGCAGAGACAGGTCCAGGGTGATGCACCACAGGCCGCGGACGCGCCGCTACCTCATCAGGCTGGTCCAGCCGAATCATTTGACACGGAGCAGTATTTGCGGCATTTGGTTCGCCAGCAAGTGGCCAACCACCGGGCACATGTACAGACCCATGATTGTCTTTATCAGATGAGTCTCAGCCTGCAGAGCCAGGGCTTTACTTCTTTTCCGTGCCCTACTCCGGACCAGTTCAGGGCAGAGGTCGCATGGCCTGGAGATTGGCCTGAGGCCCAGGCAGGAGAGGCACCAGTAGGGGCACCAGCAGAGGCTCCCGACGAGGCAGATGAGGCCTGCGAGGATGAAGAGATGACCGATTTACTTGATTTCTTAGGAGGTAGCGGGGCCACATGATTGGGAGATCTCTCAACCCATACTTCTTTTTGTTTCCATTTGTTTTTTCTGTTACATATCATCTTATTTTGTGTTTGACTAAGGGACTGACGTTTGTTTCATGTTTTGACTTTTGTTTTGTACATACATATCACTTGAGTTGTTACGTCGGTATTTATTTCGTTGTTGTCAATAATGTTTGTTGAAATGCTGGAACCGCGTAGAGTTTTTTCATTTTAGGAGCGTCGTCCTAAAAATAATAAAATAAAATGAACCAAAAATCCTAATAAAAAGAAAGAAGCGTTGTGAATAAAAGTCAAGTTCATAAAGAAAAGAAAAAGGTTTTTATTTATACATGTATGTAAAAGGAAATGTGTATAGAAGGATTCTTGTGTGTAAATGATGCGTGGAAAGGAATTCTTGTGTGTGTGAGCAACGAGTGTATATGAAGAAACTTTTGTGTGAACCATAAGGGTGTGTTGGGAAAAATGAAAATCTTTGAATGTAAATAGGGTTTGTATATAGACCGTGTGACGTAAAAAGAAGAGTTCTAATGCGTGTATAGAAAAAGTTTGTCATGTATAAAATATAGATGTACAAAGAAAGATTTTCCTCATAAAGAACCACAAGTGTATAGTTTTAGTGAACATATTTAAAAATAAAACAAAAAGTAAAAAGAAAGAAAGACCGCAAAGATCGACATGATTTAGTTAAGAAGTATGAATCATTCGTAAAGAGCAAACGCATCTTCTGGAAACAAGGGACCGATGCTAAGAGTTTATTTTCCGGAATGAACCGAGATAAGGATGGATGAATGCATTGAACTGATGAAAGAACATAATTTGGAAACGTTGGGTCTGTCTGTATAAATTCCCAACCGTAGTATCACAATGCCATAAACGGGATGCTTGAGTGCCCACCTGGTTGTAGCCATGACTAATTTTGCACGTTATTTTCAAATCATCATTGTCACGCGTGCCTTATGGAATAATGTGGAAGTTCGGCCCGAGACCGACACCTTGTCACCCAGATTTGTTTCGCCCCATATATCAAGATTGGGTTCCCATGATAAAAGACCCCATTGAAACACAACCTCGGACCTTTTTGAACCTTGGCCTGTAAAAAAGGAATCCTCATTCTTTCCCCCGAAGCAAAGGACAGTGGAATCTCCTCAAGGGAGAGCGAATAGAATGTTAAAACCCGATTTCCCAAAGAAAGGGAAGGGGAAGGAAAAGTGAAAAGAAAGACAAGGAAGAAATGGAAAGAAAGAAAAAAGAGAAAAGTAAAAATAGAGAAAAGAACAAAAGAAAGGAAAAAAGGATTCCCGATCAAAGATCGAAAAGAAGTGAGAAGGGAAAAGAAGCAATTCTCGATCAATGAAAAAAAGAGGACAGAAATTCTTCAAAGCCAGATTGCCACTCCTAATCATTCTTGACTGGCAATATCCCCACCCCACATGAACAAAGAGGAAAAAACCGAAACACCCAGCTTCCTCTCCAAAAAACACTATCTGCGAGAAAATCCTATTGGTCCGTGATCGTGCGTTTGATCTTTGATTCGATAGGAAATCGTGTGCAAAATAGAGTCATGGTGCAATTATGGTTTGGGAATAGGATAAAACACTTGCCTTGTGAGTTTTATACACTATGAGTGATTTATTTTCAGCTTAGTCCGATGTTTCCCTGCGTGTTCATTTGAAAGCTAGAAGTTGACATCCTACCCTTCATTCTCGGTTACAAGGAAGATTACCCTTGGCACAAGTATATTGTTTCTCTAAGATGTGGTGCTCTCGCGAATGATTTATTTTTCTTTGCAAAAAGCATGTTATCCTTTTAGGTGGAAAAACCCGGTGGACCGTTCGGTCCCGCCAACTCCTTTTTCGGAGCCACATGAATGTTATTGCTTAGGGCTGTTCATGTGTCCTCCATTTTCGAGTTTGGAGCTGTGTTTCATGATTGCCTAAGAGAGGACCCTCAAGGCAATCCTCCATTCTCATCCTTTTCCGGAGCCACATGAATGAATTGCATTGTCATTCATGTGTCCTCCATTTTCGAGTTTGGAGCTATGTTCCATGATTGCCTAAGAGAGGACCCTCAAGGCAATCCTCCATTCTCATCCTTTTCCGGAGCCACATGAATGAATTGCGTTGTCATTCATGTGCCCTCCACTTTCGAGTTTGGAGTTGTGTTCCATGATTGCCTAAGAAAGGACCCTCAAGGCAATCCTCCATTCTCATCCTTTTCCGGAGCCACATGAATGTTATTGCTTAGGGTTGTTCATGTGTCCTCCGCTTTTGAGTGTGGAGCTGTGTTCCATGATTGCCTAAGAGAGGACCCTCGAGGCAATCCTCCATTCTCACCCTGTTCCGGAGCCACGTGAATGAATTGCGTTGTCATTCATGTGTCCTCCATTTTCGAGTTTGGAGCTGTGTTCCATGATTGCCTAAGAGAGGACCCTCAAGGCAATCCTCCATTCTCATCCTGTTCCGGAGCCACGTGAATGAATTGCGTTGTCATTCATGTGTCCTCCATTTTCGAGTTTGGAGCTGTGTTCCATGATTGCCTAAGAGAGGACCCTCAAGGCAATCCTCCATTCTCATCCTTTTCCGGAGTCACATGAATGAATTGCGTTGTCATTCATGTGTCCTCCACTTTCGAGTTTGGAGCTGTGTTCCATGATTGTCTAAGAGAGGACCCTCAAGGCAATCCTCCATTCTCATCCTGTTTCGGAGCCACATGAATGTTATTTCTTAGGGCTGTTCATGTGTCCTCCATTTTCGAGTTTGGAGCTGTGTTCCATGATTGCCTAAGAGAGGACCCTCAATGCAATCCTCCATTCTCACCCTGTTCCGGAGCCACGTGAAGGAATTGCGTTGTCATTCATGTGTCCTCCATTTTCGAGTTTGGAGCTGTGTTCCATGATTGCCTAAGAGAGGACCCTCAAGGGAGTCCTCCATTCTCATCCTATTCCGGAGCCACGTGAATGAATTGTGTTGTCAATCATGTGTCCTCCGTTTTCGAGTTTGGAGCTGTGTTCCATGATTGCCTAAGAGAGGACCCTCAAGGCAATCCTCCATTCTCATCCTTTTCCAGAGTCACATGAATGAATTGCGTTTTCATTCATGTGTCCTCCACTTTCGAGTTTGGAGCTGTGTTCCATGATTGCCTAAGAGAGGACCCTCAAGGCAATCCTCCATTCTCATCCTGTTCCGGAGCCACATGAATGTTATTGCTTAGGGCTGTTCATGTGTTCTCCACTTTTGAGTTTGGAGCTGTGTTTCATGATTGCCTAAGAGAGGACCCTCAAGGCAATCCTCCATTCTCGTCCTTTTCCGGAGCCACATGAATGTTATTGCTTAGGGTTGTTCATGTGTCCTCCACTTTTGAGTTTGGAGCTTGTTCCATGATTGCCTAAGAGAGGACCCTCAAGGCAATCCTCCATTCTCACCCTTTTTCGGAGCCACATGAATGTTATTGCTTAGGGTTGTTCATTTGTCCTCCATTTTCGAGTTTGGAGCTGAGTTCCATGATTGCCTAAGAGAGGACCCTCAAGGCAATCCTCCATTCTCATCCTTTTCCGGAGTCACGTGAATGAATTGCGTTGTCATTCATGTGTCCTCCACTTTCGAGTTTGGAGTTGTGTTCCATGATTGCCTAAGAGAGGACCCTCAAGGCAATCCTCCATTCTCATCCTGTTCCGGAGCCACATGAATGTTATTGCTTAGGGCTGTTCATGTGTTCTCCACTTTTGAGTTTGGAGCTGTGTTTCATGATTTCCTAAGAGAGGACCCTCAAGGAAATCCTCCATTCTCATCCTTTTCCGGAGCCACATGAATGTTCTTGCTTAGGGCTGTTCATGTGTCCTCCACTTTCGAGTTTGGAGCTGAGTTTCATGATTGCCTAAGTGCAGACCCTCAAGGCAATCCTCCATACTCCACCTTTGTTCGGAGCACCATGAATGTCATTGCCTAGCGCTGTTCATGTGTTCTCCATTATCCAGTGCGAAGCTTCTGGTGACTGGGAAGCACGTTATTCTGTTGTTTTCCAGATCGGTTCCTTCGCCAAGTATGTGTATATGTGTATATCTGTATTATATTCATTGTTCTGGTTGTTGTTTGTATTTTGTTTTGTGCAGAAGAAAAAAAGCAGAAGTAGAGATGAGAGTCGTCATCGCGAAAAAGGGCAGGACGGACGAAATCAGTGTCCTATCTTTGCTTTCCTCTTATCTCCGATGAGAGGTAAGTAAAGAGGGGCAACTGTCATACCCTAATTTCGTCCGGGGATTATTACTTGATGACATGCAATCTTTGGTTAGCCGCTTTGAGATACTTGGCGTCTTTTGTTGCACAATAAATGAAGTCCCGAGACGTCTCAGAAATCTAAAGGAAGCAGGCTTGCGCGATCCGTGAAATTCCATAATGTGGCGGAAGTCGAAAAGAGGTGTTTTTGCGCAATCCGTAAGTTTCCGTAACTTCTTCGAAAGCTAAAAAAGAGTAAATACATAATTCGTAAGGGTTCGTAACCTTGCGGAAGAAAAAATAAGTATCGTTACGAAATTCGTAAAGTTTCGTAACATTACGGAAAAAGAATCACCAAAAAAATAGAAGGGGGTGTATTTAGTAAAAATGGGGGTGCAAATAGCAACCAGGCCCACTTGGGCCCTCCAGAAGATTCCTCCAGAAGGCTGTTGCTTCTGGAGGAAGCAACCTTGCTCGCCTGGGCGAGCTGGGCGGCAAGCTTCTCCCCTATTTTGCTATAAATAGGGGAAGAAGTGAAGAAGAAAAGGGTTCAGCCCCTTAGGCACTTCTCTCTCTCTCAAAATAGCTGAGGAAAATTAGTTCCGTGAAGAAAATCCAAGCCGAGGCGCTTCCGTAACGTTTTCGTAACGTTTCCGTGAGTAATTACGCGAAGATTCTCGACCGTTCTTCAAGATTCATCGTTCGTTCTTCATTTTCTTCAGTCTTCAACGGGTAAGTACCTCAAACCAAGCTTTTCAATTCATTCTATGTACCCGTGGTGGTCCACATTTTGTTTCATGTATTTATATTCTCGTTTTCATTTACTTTTTATACCCCCTTTTGACGTGCTTAAGCCATTTATTTAAGTCATTTCTCACCTAATCTAAAAATAAAATAAATTTCCACCGATCGTTTGAATTGTAACATCCATTACTTTCGTTTGAAATGAATTCCGACCGTTCGGTCGTGCCGTAACCACGTTGGAAATAAAAAAAAAGAGGTAAAATAATAATATAATAATAAAAAATACCTTTTAGTAAAATAAAAGCGTAAGATCAATCGAACGTTTTCTCTTTAGGACTTCTCATTCTTAATTGAATTGACTAATAACTAAAGTGAAACTAAGGCTAAAATCAACTCGCCTAGTCAAGCTCGTCCACAAGAATAGGTTCTTTGAAAGTTTATCATGTCAGTTTCTTACCAAGTAAAAAAGGATCATTTTTAAGGTCCAACGCCTTAAAATGATCACCCCTCAAGTAAAAAGAATCACTTGATTCACGCATAAGAAAGAACTACGTAGGTCTGATTTCCTCTCTAAAGGAGGGTACGTAGGAGCAAAAGCCCTGCTTTTGTCGACCTCAAAAAATAAAAAGAAATAAAAGTTAAGATAACACAATTCCACAATTCTAAAAAAATAGACTGTTGTCTTTCGAGACAAACGTAAGAGGTGCTAATACCTTCCTCAAGCGTAAATACAACTCCCGAACTTAGAATTTTCATTTTGACCGGTTTCCTTCGGTTTTTCCGACGTTTTCCACAAATAAACGTTGGTGGTGACTCCGCGCACCTTTCCTCCTTTGGAAAGCACACCCGTGAGCCTCGCCCTCGCTCGCCCGCAAAAGGGCACATTGCGACAATAAGATGTCAGTGGAGCTACCCAGGTCGATGAGGACCTTGAACACCATGAAGTTTGCAATTACAATAGAGACAACCATGGAGTCGTCCTAGTTGATAGGGTTGATACCCTTGAAGTCTCTGCCAGTGAAAGTGATAGGAAGGAGACTTCATGGTGATGGTGTATCGACATAGTTGATGTCGATGTCCTAAATGGCATGGAGGTGATGCTTGCGAGACTGACTGGACTCCCCTCCATAGGAGAATCCACCCGCAATGGTGTTGATTACACCTCTGATTTGTTGGGCGGGCTCCTATTCTTGTGGAGGTTGTCGATCATGTCTCTATTAATGGTGTCTCTATCTTCCTCGATCTTATGTTGATCCTCTTGGTTTCCTTCAGGTCTTTCTCTTGCTTGGTGGTTTTCCAGCCTCTTAACAAACTTGGCTAGATACCTAGTCTGTATGAGCTCTTCTATTTTGTCCTTCAGGGCACAACAATCTTTTGTGTTGTGACCATAACTGTGATGGTCTTCATAGTATGTAGTCTTGTCTAACCCCATCCTGGGAGAAAGCATCGGAGGTATCTTGATGGGTACCTCCAAGTTGAAAGCCTCCTCAAGGATTATAGTGTGATTGGCCGTCAGGGGTGTATAACACTCGTACCTAGGCCCTTTTGGGAGAAGGTGGCACGTGTCGAGCTTATGCCTCTTGTTTGACTTGTGTGAGTCGGTCTTGGTGCTTCCTTCTTGCTTGTCACACTTTTGTCCGGCTTGTCGAACCTCATTCTTGAACCTAGACATCTCTTCCATCTAGATGTTGCCTTTAGCTTGTTAATGTAACTCATCCATGCTACAAAGGGATTTTTTGCAAAGTCTGTCCACAAACTTACTAGGTCGTAATGCAAGGAGAATAGAGTGTAGTGCTACCTTAAGATTGAGATTTCAGATCTGGACAACAATGTGTCCAAACCTATCCATGAATTTTTGGAGAGATTCATCATCTACTTGTCACAGGCTAACCAATGAAGTAGATGTCATACGGTGCGACCGGCTGGTTATATATTGCACACTAAAATGCTTTACAAAAGTGTCAAAGTTGTTGATGGACCTTGGAGGAAGTCCAACGTACCAAGTCATTGCCCCCCCTTTAAGGAACATTGGGAAGACATGACATAAGATTACATCATCATTGGTGTATAGTTCTGTCTGGGTAAGGAAAGTGTCCAGATGTTCATCTGGATTAGTGGCCTCCTCATACCGCTCTAGGTTGAGTGGTTTCAAACCTAGGGGTATGTCAGATTCCATGAATCGATCGACGAAGGGTTGTCAACAAGTAGTCCACCCTATAGGACGGTGCATGTGGGACAGACTTGGATTATCTTGAGTATTGATTGTGCATCGGGGCTGTGATTCCCCTTTAGTGCGCTCACGAAATTTGTGAGCAGAGTGTCCGTCGCCCTAGAGATGTCTTGATGTAAGCTCCATTGGAGCTTGTAGGTCTAGGATCTTCTTCATCAATGGATTCCTTTGCTTCTTGGAAGATGAATGACAACGAAATGGAGAAGGAAGAGAGAGAGGAGATGCACTTTAAGGAGAAAATGAGTCTAGAAGAAGCTCACCACCATAGGAAGCCATGGATAAGAGCTTGGAGGAAGAAGGAGATGAATGAAGGGAGAGGAAGAGAAGAGCATGAAATTTTGTGCTCTAAAAGAGCTCTGAAATCTAAAGTTTGATTTTCAAATGATCAAAGTTGAAAAAAATGCACACACATGACCTCTATTTATAACCTAAATGTAACACAAAATTGAAGGGAAATTTGAATTTCTATTCAAATTTCACTTGGATTTGAAATTGAATTTGTGGAGCAAAATTTTGGAGCCAAAATTTCACTAATTATGATTAGTGAATTTTAGTTATGGTTCAGCCCACTAATCCAAGATCAAGTCCAAGATTCTCCACTAAGTGTACTTAGGTGTCATGAGGCATGTAAAGCATGAAAGACATGCACAAAGTATGACTATATGATGTGGCAATGGGGTGTAGCAAGAAAATGCTCACCCCCTGTCTAAAACTTAATTGGATTGGGCTTCTCCCAATTCAATTAAATTTATTTTCCAACACACACATCAAATATTCACTTAATGCATGTGAAATTACAAAATTACCCCTAATACAAAAACTAGTCTAGGTGCCCTAAAATACAAGGGCTGAAAAATCCTACATTTCTAGGATACCTTACCTACATTATGGAATCCTAAATACAAGGCCCAAAAATAATGAAACTTTAATCTAATATGTAAAAGATAAGTGGGCTCATACTTAGCCCATGGGCCCGAAATCTACCCAAAGGTTCATGAGAACCTTAGGGTCTTCCCTTGCATCTCTGGCCCAATCATTTTGGAGTCTTCTATCCAATGCCCTTGGGGGGTAGGATTGCATCATTCCCTCCCCCTTGAAAAGGATTTGACCTCAAATTCATAGGTTCTTGAAACTCAGGGATTTTTTCCTCAACACCTGTAAAAAGAATAAAAACATATGTATTAGTGATGTTGGGTATGTTAGAGTAGGGTAAGGACTGAAAACCCCTTTCCTGACCATCTTCCCACGAGAGAACATAGTTCCTCACCAACTCAATGAGTGGTGCTACAAGTATAGAAAAATATGGGACAAACCTTTTGTAAAAGTTTGTTAAGTCATTGAACTCCCAAATTTCCCTTATACATGGTGGAGTAGGCCACTCAGGAATGACCTTTATTCTCTCAGGGTCCATGGGAAGCCCTTGAACACTATTTAAAAAGTTAAGGAAAGTAATGGAATAAAACATACCTTTTTCTTTATTTTCATGTTGATTATTCCTACAAAAAATTATGACAAACCTAAAGTGTCCCACATGAGCACCTAGGTTTGCATTGAAACAAAAAAATAAGAACAAACCTACCTAATGAGTCCCTATGTACACAAATCATGAAGATGTTGGGTGTATAAGTGATTCTACAAAAGAGTGTTGCACCACTCAACACATTCATCATACCACCTATCATAGGGATTTGGTGCCTAATGATACCTATTTTTGGGCACCAACAAAGCACAAGGATTTAAGCTCTTGCGAACCAAACCCTCATCCAAAAACTCCTTTACTTTAGGAATAAACTCAAGTCCAAGAGGTGTGACAATGCTAACAAGTGTCTTTTTACAAAAGAGAAAATGTGGAGGTTGTCTAAGAGGGGAAATTTCTTTAATATTTGTGTTTATTTCAAAATGTCTTTCCTTCTTAGCTAACCTCTTGGAGGAGACACTTACTTCCTTAAACTCCTCCTTAACCATTAAAGGTTGTCCTTTTTCTTGGGGATATATTTCTTCACTAGATTCTTCCCTTTTTTCTTCTTCACTTTCACTAGAGGAAGGTGAAGTAGTAGCCTCATCTTGGCTACTATAAATGTCTTGGCTCCTCATAATCATGGTTTTATTGGTGGGGCATTGAGAAGTAATGTGTCCTCTTCCAAGACATTTAAAGCACTTTATAGAGCTAGTCTTTTCTAGCATACTAGCCTTAAGGGGTTGCTTTTCTATTGTCTTCCCCTTATCATCTTTGGGCTTAGAAGGTGCTACCCCTAAGATGCCTTGACCTTGGTCTTTCTTTGGATAAGAATGAGATCCATAAGATTTTAAAGTAGACTTTCTTTTAAGTTTTTGCTCTACCCTTATTTCCCAATCTAAGTAAGCCTCTACATTGTCCTTCACATGGAAGTATGGGAGGTTAATGTTAGCCTCTTGAGGCTTTCTTTCATTTTCCCTCCTATGGAAGTGAGGTCTAAGATGTGACCTATGCTTTCCTTCATAATAGTCACGAAGTTCTTCACTTAGGCTGTTGCAAGAGTTATGACTACTATATGAGGCATGTTTTTCTCTTTTCATTTCTTTCATTATTTTTCTTCTTTCTTCCTCTCTTATTTTCTCTCTTTTATCTTGACTTATTTCTTCCACTCTTTTTTTCCTTTTTCTTTTCTCTCTTGTTTTTCTTTCCACAACTTAAGGGATCTCAACTCATCTAATATCTTATACAAGGGGTCCTTAGGAGTAGAACCCTCACCATTAACACTAGATGAAGAATGAAGACTCATGTTGGTTCCTAAGTTGTGGTTCTTTCTTGTTGGGGGTTTGAAAACAAAAGGTAAAAGAAACTATGGTTGAAACTAGCCAAAATAAACACTAAAAGAGGTATGAAAGATAAGGTAAAAACTAATTGGTAAAAGGCAAGCTATCTAGGTGGTTTGACAATGGAAGGTAAAGGAAATAAGCTATGAAAGTAAGCAAGAAATGTAAACTAGGCGAATCCTAAGAGTGTTTGGATGACCACATTTAAGGTTCCCAACAAAACACTCACAATCCTAAGGAAAAATTGCCTAAAATTATTACACACAAATGGAAGTAGGGTGACCTATTGGAGGCTCCCAACTTACTTCCAATGAAAGGCCTTTTTGTTACAAAATTTGAAAGCAATGAAAGTAAGTAAATTGTCAATTACAAAATTACAAGGTCCTCAATTTTGGTGGTTGTTCTCTCTTTGGCGATTCACTCAATTTGGAGTGCTTCTTAGTCCAATAGCTCTTAAGGTGGTTTTCCCCTTACTTCTTGACTCAAATTCTTCAAGGGATGGCACCAATCCTCCTTTCCAATTCCCTATATGGCAACTCACAAACAAGGAAACAAAGAGACAAGCAATAACCAAAGACCCAAAAAATGAAATGAAAGCTAAACCAATAGAGTTTTAACAAGACAAATTTTCAGGGATTTCTCAACAATTAAAGCAATGAAAATCATATAAAAGCAAGCTAGGAGTCAAAGAGAAACTTAGAATGGCTCTAGAGTAAAGTAAAAAAAACTAAAATAAAAAGACTCAAGAAATCTCTAGTTTTGGAACTTTTTTTTCACACTAATTTTCAATTGAAATTTCAGAACTAGGATTGGTATAAAATAGGCACCAATTATAGAACAAATTTTGAGCCAAAACAACAAGCACACTTCCCTTTCACTTTTTTGTTTTTTTCCTGGACACTGATTTTTCTGCCAACTTGTGTGATTTTTCTTATTTTTTCATTTAATCAAAATCGCTTGGTTCTTTTTTCATAATTTTTTTCCAGGTGTCTAGAAAATTCAGTAAAAATTTCAGCTCAAAACACGTAGTGACCAATTCCCACTAATTTATACAAGCTCGTATGTTCAAGCTGCCAGCACCAGCGATTTCAACCTAGAAATCAAGAGTAGTGTTTATGTTGCTAAAGGCTTGGATAGTTACAATTTGTGTTTGCTTATGCTCAATTATCTTGAATAACACAACTCAAGAGAGCTTAAGACTTATTTTGATTCACAAATTCAGCCACAACTCAGCACCACAACTCAACTTCATCATAGGCATCATGTAGGAAATTTAGAAAACAAAATAAAAAGAGTTCAACAACAAGACTACTTCTAGGAATTGATTTAGAACATGTTATGAAATAAATAACATGCATGAATTAGACTCAAAATTCAAAAGATAGGCTAAGAATGACAAGAATACATGAACAAATGTATCTAGAATTCAATCCACAAAATCAAAATTCAACACAAACTTAGAACAGAATGTGACAATTATTATGACTAAACATGACTCTAAGACAACATGGATTAAGTGATTTACACTTAGATTTTTGTGTTTTTTTTTCTAATCAATATTTTGGAAGAAAATTTAGATCTAAAGGTTCAGCACAAGAAGATTATGACTGAAAAATGATAGAACCTAAAATCAACACAAAAAGATGATTTAAGAGTAGATCTATAAAATTTGAACCATAGAAATGCAAGAACAAATGTAGATCTAAGATTTAATCGGTTTTTTTTTTTTAATCTACTCTAAACAGCACCAAACCACAAGACAATGGAGGATATACATGGAGAATAAGATGAAGAACAAGGAATTAAAGAGAATTCACCGAACAAAAAGATAGAGGAAGCAAAAGAACATCACCTAGATGAAGAAGCTCTTGATACCACATGATGTAAGCTCCATTGGAGCTTGTAGGCCTAGGATCTTCTTCATCAATGGATTCCTTTGCTTCTTGGAAGATGAATGGTAGCGGAATGGAGAAGGAAGAGAGAGAGGAGACACCACTTCAAGGAGAAAATGAGTCTAGAAGAAGCTCACCACTATAAGAGGCCATGGATAAGAGCTTGGAGGAAGAAGGAGATGAATGAAGGGAGAGGAAGAGAAGAGCATGAAATTTTGTGCTCTAAAAGAGCTCTAAAATCTAAAGTTTGATTTTCAAATGATCAAAGTTGAAAAAAATGCACACACATGACCTCTATTTATAACCTAAATGTAACACAAAATTGGAGGGAAATTTGAATTTCTATTCAAATTTCACTTGGATTTGAAATTGAATTTGTGGAGCAAAATTTTGGAGCCAAAATTTCACTAATTATGATTAGTGAATTTTAGTTATGGTTCAGCCCACTAATCCAAGATCTAGTCCAAGATTCTCCATTAAGTGTGCTTAGGTGTCATGAGGTATGTAAAGCATGAAGGACATGCACAAAGTGTGACTATATGATATGGCAATGGGGTGTAGCAAGAAAATGCTCACCCCCCCCCCCCCTCTAAAATTTAATTGGATTGGGCTTCTCCCAATTCAATTGAATTTACTTTCCAACACACACATCAAATATTCACTTAATGCATGTGAAATTACAAAAACTAGTCTAGGTACCCTAAAATACAAGGACTGAAAAATCTTACATTTCTAGGGTACCCTACCTACATTATGGAGCCCTAAATACAAGGCCCAAAAATAGTGAAACCTTAATCTAATATGTACAAGGATAAGTGGGCTCATACTTAGCCCATGGGCCCGAAATCTACCCTAAGGCTCATGAGAACCTTAGGGTCTTCCCTTGCATCTCTGGCCCAATCTTTTTGGAGTCTTCTATCCAATGCCCTTGGGGGGATAGGATGGCATCATGTCTCACACAAGCCTCGAGCTGATCATGGTCAGCCTATAGCTTTCTGAGCTCCTCCTCATTGCATCGCTCCATCTCCCCAATGCAATTTTGGAGTTGCTGGAGAGTATCAGTATCTAGCATGGTTGTTGGAGGAGGATTTGAGCTTTCAAAAGGGGTCTCGCATTTGAGGTCAAACTGCGTCCTAACTATGGGTGAGAAAGAGAGAGAGAGAGAGACCGTGAGGTATGTTTTACCACAGCCCCACGGTGGGCGCCAAATGTACTTAGCAAAATCCGGAGTTGGCACACGTCAAGGTAGACATGGTTAAGGTGGGCTCCTAGACTTCGTACGTCGGACTGAAAGTGACCTTTGTTAGGAGGACATGAGGAGGGACCTAGAAAACAAAGGACTCTATCGCTAAAGTAAGTACGTGAGTTAGGAGAGTGAGAATGAGTGAATGAAAAGAGTACGAGGGAACTTGGTACTTATAGTGTAGAGAGGGAGCTACGTATCCTTGTTTGTAGGGGCTGCTACAGTGACGTAACAACCCTTGCAGATAATTACCAGCTTGTAGATAATGGTGGCTTATAGATAATGTTAGAGATAATATATGGCTTAAAGATAATTATTTACCTGCCATGTGATAAGGAGAAGACAATATATTCAAATAATAAGAGGTTAGAGATAACTGGTCAGTTGAGAGTCATTCTGCTATGGGCCTATCGTCCGTGCTCCTGTGCCAAGGCTAACGTGGAGGGATGACATGTGTCTCAGGGTACCACGTAGCTTGACACGTGTATTTGGTGGACCCTGGATAGTACAGCTTTTGAAAAGGCTAGTTCTCTAACTTCTTAGTAAAGAGAGCCATTTAGAAATTGCAAAGTCTACTAACCCACCTCCAAATGAGATTTTTTCTTTGTTGCAAGAATTTGAGGATGTCTTTCCCAAAGAGGTGCCTCACGGTTTACCACCTCAAAGAGGAATAGAACATTAAATTGATCTCTTTTCAAGAGCTTCCTTGCCAAATAGGCCATCATATAGGAGTAATCCTCAAGAGACCAAAGAAATTCAAAGACAAGTTGAGGAGTTGATGCAAAAAAGGTGGGTGCAAGAAAGTTTGAGTCCATGTGCAGTACTAGTCATTCTAGTGCCTAAGAAGGATGGAACTTGGAGGATGTGTATAGATTGCAAATCCATCAACAACATCACGGTAAAATATAGGCATCTCATTCCTAGGCTAGATGATTGGTTAGATGAATTGTATGGTGCTTGTGTTTTCTCTAAAATTGATTTGAAAAGTGAATATCACTAAATTAGGATTAGAGAAGGTGATGAATGAAAAACAACTTTTAAGACTACATATGGTCTATACGAGTGGACGGTTATGTCCTTGGGGGTTAATCAATGCTCCTGGCACTTTCATGAGATTGATGAACCATGTGTTAAGGGAGTTCTAGGAAAGTTTGTTGTAGTTTATTTTGATGATATTCTAATTTATAGCAAATCCTATGATGATCATCCTGTGCAATTGAGGTGTGTTTTAGAAGCTCTTAAGCAAGAGAAATTGTATGCTAACATGGAAAAAAATTGTGTTCTGTATGGACCATGTAATTTTTCTTGATTTTTTTGTTAGCTTACAAGGAGTGCAGGTTGATCAAGAGAAGGTGAAAGCCATTCAAGAGTGACCAACCCCCAAAAATGCAAGTGAGGCAAGAAGCTTTCATGGCTTGGCTAGTTTCTATAGGAGGTTTGTTAAGGATTTTAGCACTTTGGTTGCATCTCTTAATGAAATTGTTAAGAAAAATGTAGGGTTTAAATGGGGGGAGAAACAAGAGCATGCATTCACTGCACTCAAAGAAAAATTGACTCATTCACCTATTCTTGCATTACCTAATTTTACCAAATCTTTTGAAATTGAATGTGATGCATCCAATGTGGGGATAGGGGCTATTTTAATGCAAGAAGGGAATCCTATTGCTTATTTTAGTGAAAAATTGAATGAGGGTGTTCTTAATTTTTCCACATATGACAAAGAGTTGTATGCATTGGTAAGGGCATTACAAACTTGGCAGCATTACCTTTTGCCCAAATAATTTGTCATTCATAGTGGTCATGAGTCCTTGAAGCATTTAAAAGGACAAGGCAAGCTGACCAAAAGACATGCCAAATGGGATGAATTTCTAGAAAAATTTCCCTACATGATCAAGCACAAGAAAGGTAAATCTAATCTGGTTGTAGATACACTTTCAATGAGGTATGCTTTGTTCTTTACTCCTAAGACTAAATTCATTGGTTTTGAGCACATTAAGGAATTGTATGAACATGATCCAAATTTTGCTTCTAAATATTTTGATTGTGTGCAAAAACTGCTCAAAATGGTTACTTTAGGCACAATGATTATTTGTTCAAAGAGAAAAGATTATGTGTGCCTAAGGGATCTATAAGAAAATTGCTTGTGAAAGAGGCACATGAGAGGGGGATTAATAGGGCATTTTGATGTTCAAAAGACTTTAGACTTGTTGCATGAGCATTTCATTTGGCCTCACATGAAACATGATGTAAATAATTTTTGTGAGAATGGCATTGTTTGTAAGAAATCTAGGTCTAAGGTCAAGCTTCATGGACTTTATTCTCCTTTGCCTATTCCTGACTATCCTTGGATAGATTTGTCTATGGACTTTGTTTTAGGATTGCCAAAGACAAGGAATGGCAAGGATTTCTATTTTTGTTGTGGTTGACAAATTTTCAAAGATGGCGCATTTTATACCTTGCAAGAAAGTTGATGCTTGCCATGTTGCTGACTTGTATTTCACGGAAGTGGTGTGTCTCCATGGACTACCAAGAAGTATTGTTTTTTATCGAGACACCAAGTTCTCCAGTCACTTTTGAAGAACTTTATGGGGTATGCTTGGCACAAAGCTTCTTTTGTCTACTACATGTCATTCCCAAATTGATGGACAAACTGAGGTAGTGGATAGAAGTTTTTCCTTTATACTTAGAGTTGTGATTAAAAATAATACAAAGACTTGGGAAGAATGTTTACCACATGTTGAGTTTGCTTATAATAGGGTTGTCCATAGCACTACACAACACTCCCCATTTGAAATTGTGTATGAATTCAACACTTTAACCCCTTTTGATTTGTTGCCATTGCCTAACAATTTTGTTTTTAATATAAAGATGGTAGGGCTAAGGCTGAATATGTGAAAAAGTTGCATGAATAGATGAAGGCTCAAAATTGAGAGGAAAACTGAAAAGTATGCTAAACATGTAAATAAAGGTCAAAAACAAGTTGTCTTTGAACCAAAGGATTAGGTTTGGTTGCATACGAGAAAAGAAAGGTTTCCTTCACAAAGGAAATCCAAGCTTCAACCACAAGGAGATGGTCCTTTCCAAGTGTTGTCCAAAATCAATGATAATGATTACAGGATAGATCTATCAGGTGTTAGCAATACTTTTAATGTGTCTAATTTGTCTTCTTTTGATGTAGGTGATGAGGATTTCAATTTGAGGTGGAATTCACTCAAAGAAAGAGGGGATGATGAGAATCAAACAAGGAACAATGATATTGAAGAAATACAAGGACTTGGTGGACCTATGACAAGGGCACGTGCTAAGAAAACAAAGGAAGCCTTGAACCAAATGGTGACAACCTTCATTGAACCAAATTCACGACTGGAAAGAATAAAGCCCAAGTCGGTCAACTACATAAAGCAACTTAAGGAATGAAGGTGTCTAGTTTTTTTTATTTTATTAAAGTTTGTAATAAGATGTTTAGAATAATATTGGTTGTTGGTGCATTCTTATGTCTCTTAGGTGACATAAATGATAATTATTAAGCCACTTAATTGAGACAATGATCACCAGTAAATAATAGGAGTTAGACTTTTGGTATCCTATGACCAACTATATGTATTTCCTATTTTGTGAATGAAGGGCAGATCAAATTACAATTTATCCATTGTGAGTGAGACTAGTTCTCCTAGGTTCTTTTGAGAATCTTTGAACTTATCAAGGGTGCTTATCCTTGTGGAATTCATAGGCTTATCGATCCATGGATTGTGGAGCCTTCCAATTTTGGTTCCTTTATTTTCATTTCCAAATTTTTATTGAATCAAACCCTAACCCTCAAATTCCCAAATTTTGTCTCAGTTAATCTCAAAGTGTATCTCATGAAATACCTGGCCTTTTTGGTGTTTTTTAGTCTATCGTGCAATTTTGAAAGTGTTCGTTCTCCTCATTTTAAAAACACTCAATTCAAAGGAGTAAAACATGAGATAAGGTTGTCTGTTAACAATATGTGCTGGAAGCTGAATATTGGGTTAAATTTCATTCCTAGATTATCTAGTCATCCACTTCCAATGAAGGTTGTTATCATATCACCCTTGTCCCAATGTTTGACCTTACCCCTAAAGTGTTTCCTACCCCAACTTGCCCTCACCCTCTCTACCTCTCAAGCTAAATCGCTTACAATAATATAAATGATTGTGAAAAATAAATTATCATAAACATTTAGTGTTGTTATGTCCCATACTAATTTTATTTAAAAGTTGAAGAAAAATGTTGCATCAGCTTACCCCCATGTTATTTTTTAAAAATTAAAAAAAAGGTTAAATAAAATTTTAGTTCCTTAACTATTACAAAATTTTGATATTTAGTCACATTTAAAATTTATCCATTCTTAGTCTTTATCGAATTTTAGTTGACTATTTTTAATTCTTCTATTTTTTTTCTCATTTTTAATCCTTTGTTTGTTTTTTAGTCAAAATTAGTTTATGTGAGATTGAATTTTAACCTTTTTCCCCTATTTTTATGAACTAGTTTTGAGCAATAAAAATGAACAATTTTTTTTAGTGGAACTAAGTTTAGTGATCTGAATTTCAACATGAGTTAAAAATAGGAAATTTTTTAAAAGGGATTAAAAATTAAAATCTAAAATAGGTGGAGGACAAAAATCTCATTTAACCCTAAAAAAAATCAGCATAATTAATATTGCTATTATTTTAAAAAAATATTACAAAAAACTAGTATTCACTTTTTTAGGGCACATAGTGTCACAAGAAAAGTCGATTACTAACTTTTAGTGTAAGCCCCATAGCCTATGCTAAGTTAATGCTAAATTGTAAATTAATGTTGACCTTGTCTATTTAGTTTGTACTTGCATATATATTATGTTGGACTGAATGTGGATCTAACACTTCCTTTCTTTCATAGTTTGTATATTGGGAAGTAAGAAATTTCTGTCAACTTAACTGTAACGGGTTTCAAACACACCTTTAGTGTGCACTTTTGGTCATGATAAATAACAAAAAAATAATGTGATAAAATCTAATCAAATTTTAGTTAAAAATCTTTTATCATGAAAAATAAAGTATAAATGTTCTTTATAATGTAAAAATTATTTAATATATGAAAAAAACTTAACTTTTCTTTTAAAAGAAATGGATATAAATATTATAGTTTTTTATGTGTGTAAATATTATATCTTAAACTAACAAAAAAATTGACACCCTTAACATATCAAATAAACACGGTAATATATATATATATATATATATATATATATATATATATATATATATATATATATATATATATATATATATATATGAAGATAAAGTGTATTTTTATTTTATCAAATGAAAATAAAACAAAATTTAATTGTTTAGTTAATAAATTATGAATGTACAACTCTATTATATTCTTTAAAATTATAAGTATGTTTTAATTGAATTATTTGACTCTAGATATTTTAAGTTCAATCATTAATTTAATCCTTGTAGTTTATACTTACTAATAATTTCATTCTTATATTATAAAAAATATCTATTTAGCTCACAAATATCAAATGTTATAATAATTTAGTCCAACTATTAAAATCCTCCTATCTTTGCATATCGTTGTAGCCTACATGACTCAAATTGATTTAAGTGACAAAACAAATATATAACACACACGGACTAAATTGTCATTAAAATTAAAAAGTGTAAAACATCACAAAAAATCCTTTCATGAATGTTTCCTTTTTTGAAAGCCAACCCCACCCAGTGGGCTATATTCCATTCCTTTCTCCTTGTTGCAGCGACACACACCATTCTCGTGCACTTGTTGTGCTTCCTCATGTGGCCACTTGCGAGAACGTGGAGATTTTTCACGCGACCAGAATATGATGTCATCCCCACCACCCAAGACCTAGAAAGTGAACGCAACACACATTCTTTCTAGCACCGATTGCGCTTCCGTCTGGTGGCCACTTGCTAGAATGTGGCCAAAAGCGATGCAACCAGAGCGATGTGACAAGAACGCAGCTGGAGCACGGTGAGAACGTGACACAACCTGTTACGCTTTCGGTGTCAGTTATCACTTATTTGATGGGTTAGTTTGTCAATTAGTAATATTTGTTAAGGATCAATTTGTCAGAAAATATATACGTTTTGGTGAAAAAAATTTAGAAGGAAAGTTCATTTGTACGTAACCGTTATGTTTGTTACTACGAAAATCAATACATTAAAAAAAGTGACAATTTAGTTCAAAATGACGTGAAAAGCTACTGTGCACATATGGACTTGTTAGGTGGATGAGTATGAGCCACATAGGCTATACCCAATAATGGAGACGATAGACTAAATTGTTTTGACATTTGACATTTGTAAACTAAATAAGTAATTTTTATAGTATAGGGACAAAATTATCAACGAGTATAAATTACACAGACTAAATTAACTATTTACCCAATTAATTGAGTTGTCAATTTTTGTGATCTTGTTTAGCTTAATTCAATCTTCGTCTCCTTGCAGGGTGGACTAAAAAGCTGAAAATTATTTTGGGCAATTGTGACCCTAGCCCGACCCTAGCATTATTTTAATCAATCATATTACGCATTTTTTCTTTTAAAAAAAATAAGCCCATTTATTTAGCGCTTGACATTATCCCAACACAAAAATAATAATAATCAATGTATATTATAATTTTAAAGAAAATTCGAAGTTAATCTTAAACAACAAAATGATTGTAACCATAAAACAACAAAAATGACCAACTGTCATAATTTTGAAGCAGGGAAAATAAAAATGTCGGTAGCTTGAACTCGTTATAGCTGCCTCAGATCAAAACCGATTATGATATGTTTATAATCGAATCAAGTTTTAAAATCTAATATATTGTCTGTATGACTCAAAGTCCAAATGTGACCAAACTGAGCTGGGTAACTAAAATTTGGATGCTCGTTCCAAATCATATTATTTACATATAGTTTGTAGAATAATTTGTGAGGAGTATAAAAAATATATTCTTTTTGACGGATTAAAATTATTAAAAATTATAAAATTAAAAACTAATTAAATGTGATATATGATTCATAAATTTTATTATTTTCGATAAATTTTAACAAATAAAAAAATATTCAAAAGAATATGTTAGCATTTCTTATAGTTTGTTTCCTCTTTGCCAAAGAGACTTTCTAACCAACAAGTTTTTTTTTTTCCTTTCCAAATTGCTGAAAGCGATCATAGAAATTAACTCATGTCATCTATAGTTCACCCACATCTCAATAATATAAATAGGCCAATCTCAATCCAATCAATTAGACACACTTATCCTCCATTTTTATTCCATCAAAGTGTTACTTAAAAATTGAACTATTTATTCCTAATCTTGCTATTCACATTACATTCACGAGTAATAATACTATTGCAAGAAAGTTAATTTTAGTGTAGGTGCCGATTTTTTTATTTTAAAGTATTTAAACCATCATTTGAGATTGACCAAATTTTTATATCTCAAGAGGCTATGATATTTCTTCTTTAAAAAAAAAGAAGAAGTGGCCATGATATTTGAAATATGAAATTTACATGCATGAGTTATATTGTTTGAATAATAAAGATTTTGAGAAGGTCAATTCTATATCGCGTTCAAAACAAAGAAGCCAAATTTGTTGAATAAAAATGACTAAATATCAAAGAAAAAGAAGATTCACAGACAAAGGTTTGAGTATTCCAAGTAGAATACAAAGAAAATAATCGTAAATTAATAATATTAAAAAAATTAAATAAGTTAATAAGAATAAAATTGAGAAAAAATTAACATCTTATTAATTAACTTATTTTCATAAGTACTTGGAAGTAACTTATTTTGATCTAAATAACTTATAAGTTATTTTTTAAACTCTCCAAAAATCTTACTAAACACACTTTCAAGTCTATGATTAGAATTCTACGATATCAAAATAATTTCCATTGTCAACACTTAGCTTCCACAATTTATCTTTTAAATAATTTTAATCATAAACTTCTATTAATATTACTAGTTAAAATATTTAGCAATATTAGTTAATAAGATTTTATTACGATAAAACTACAATTTAAGGCTTTTTTTTAAGAAAATGGTATAATTAACTTTTAAAATTACTGTAAAAGTGTAATTTATCTTACAGGGTATAATTAACTTTTTAAGAAAGTTAGTATTCCCAAAGGTGTAAGAATCAAATACTAAATAAATCATATATTTATGATTTATCAGCAATCCGACAGTCAGGGAGGATCGGTGGCTGATGGGGGCCTCATCTGTGGTACATCACCATCACACCGAAGCAAAACATTGTGATCCTTATCTTCATCGAAAAAGGTTTTTTAATTATACATTAAAGTGTGAAACAGCGAAGACAAGTTGAAAGAAGCCTTATCCGCGAGACGACTATTTAAAATTTGTGAAATTGCCGCCCCTGTCCCTGTTCGGTTCCTCTTGTCCCTTTCTCTTCATTTTTTCCAATAAAAGCAAATTCAGAAAATGAATACCACGTGGTGTTCTAGGAATCTACCACGTGTTCCTATAGCTGCTGCTCCTTGTATGGTCCTAATCCATGTTGCACTTTAATTGAAGCAATTTAAGGTTATCCAACGTTAACGCTTCTTAAAGGAGTGAATAGGCAATTTAGTCCCTGAGATTGTAATCAGTTTGCATATTAGTCCTTAACTTAAATTTTAATTCAAAATAGTCCCTATCTTTACATCCGTTATGCAAATAAGTCCTTGCTGTTAAAATCTAATTTATTCCGTTAGTCAAATGTCTATTTGGCACACCTCAGTCCACGTAAGCAACCCAATGTGGCAAGTTTGAGTCCAATGTGGCAAGGACTAAATTGAAAAATCTAAAGAAACACAAATTGCTGCAGAATCATTACCCCACTCTTTCAAACACGGTATAAATAGGGTAAGCTTCCTTCATGGCATCAAAATCGGCATCCAAAATATATTATTTGAAGCAATTCATGGAGAAATAGAATTCAAAATATTAAGAACAACAATTACATACGGGTCAGGCGAAAAAAAGGAATTTGCAAGCTGTTCATCAGGAGGGCTTCCATCAAATGAGACAGCATGTGCAGCCCCGGCTGAGTAGCAAGCAGAAGAAGAGGCTGAGAAATTCTTGAGCCATGATCCATGCAGCAAACTCGAATCCCGGATCCTCCTATTAGCATCAAAAGTAGAACACCCAAAACTCAAAGGACCATACAATGGTTGTAGTCTCCTTAGATTCACACTACCCCTCAAGCAACCTACAGCAGGCTTTGTGAAGTCTCGCACACTACCACGACCTGAGATTAAGCCATAAGCATAAACATCTCCCAGCATAGCATTGGAATGTGAGGCAGTAATCATTGATTTTGTGTGAAGTGTGTGACTTGAAGTGAGCGAACAAAGAGGCAAAGCTGAACTTCTGTACAAGGATGTCGGCACTCCTTGTTGCCTTGTTATTGCTTCCCGAATGCGACAGTAAATGGTTGCATTCAGCCTTGAGAGAATGCCAGGCATGATCTTATTCCCCTATGCAAAAATACCCTTAATTCAGTTTCCCGATTAAGAATAATGTGAAACCACGGGTGTGATTTGAATTAACAAAACTCATTCCTTTTTTACCCCCACCAAACCTTGCTTCAAGAGTAATGAACCGCACTCATAATCTGAAATGTTGAAATTTGAACAAATATTATTCGAAGTTTCTAACTTCATGAAAACAAACACCCCACCAGATGCAAAGAGCAAGTACTAAATAATTGATATTATCATTTGTGAGAGAAACCCCCAAAATGTTTTGACTTGGGAAATATCTTTTTATTGAGAAGCAAATGTACTGGGACTGTATCAATTTTGCATCAGTCAATAATGGATTTCATCAACCTGTTCAATACTACTTAGGCACTATCTTATATTTAAAAAAAAATTGAATATGTCAAAGCCAATTAAAAAAAAATGAAGCGGTTTAAAGTTAAACAGGGCACTCAGAAAAAAGTTTAGGCATGAATTCCAATGTGGTCCCACCGTAAATTAATACCAGCAAGAAAAAGAAGATGGATTCTAATGTTCTATGGCGTACCTGTTGAAGGAGGAGTTTCCTGTTGAAAGAGCAACAACAAGAACAAAATGCGGCGGTGAATGAAACACAGGAGGCTTGTAACGTCAATGAAATTTTTTACTCAGGAGGCTTGTAATCTAGAGATGCTCAAACAAGACGATGGTCAATTAAGAAATCTGAAAGTGGTTACAACAGGATGGAACAATTTCTTGCTTCAAGATTGAGGGAAATTATGAAGGCAAACTCCTGCGACTTTTTTATGCCCAAGGTACACCAATAGGTTCTGCAAAAGGGTTTGGGTTGGGGTTTTGGTTTGCAATTCCACTGGAGGAGGGCAGAGGGGGGTTTGGGTTTTTTGGGGGTTAGGGTTTTGGAGGGGAAGAGGGGAGAATGGGGGTGGAGGAGGAATGCGGAGTTGAGGGTGGTGGTGGCACCGGGAAGAAGATGAAGAGATGACATTAGGAAGGGGAGAGAGGGAGAGGGAGAGGGAGAAGAAGAAGATGAAGGATGACGAAGAAGAAGCACAGTGGTTGAGTGAAGGATGACGAAGAAGAAGCACAGTGAAGAAGAAGGACTATTTTGCAATACTACCAATAATAGTGCCACGTTAGTTAGCCTACGTGGCACTATAATTGCCAACAATACATCTCATTAACGACGTTAACTTCGAATGTAACGGTAAGGACTTATTTGCATAACGAATGTAAAGATAGGGACTATTTTGAATTAAAATTTAAGTTAAGGACTAATATGCAAACTGGTTACAATCTCAGGGACTAAATTGCCTATTCACTCCTTCTTAAAGTTTTGTTCATAATTTTTTTTTTAATCATGACTGGACTGGTTCCATTTAAATTGATAAAATAATAGATACAAGATTTTTTTTTTTTTTTTTGTATTCTTTATGTACAAGAGCCTTTGAAATTCTTTTTTATTTGTAACAGCTATTTGTAATGTTGGTAAAGTTAACTTCTATAACGCCTAAATTCACAATTATCCTTTTTTAAGTCTTTAATAGTAATTAAAGACTATACTTAAGTAGTCATCTATCTTACACAAGTTGTCATAATTATACCGTACCCAAGAATTCATTCGAATTAAGCAATACGTACTACCAATTTAAAAAGAAACTAAAATTTCTAATGAAAATGCAATCTTTATTTTGAGTTTTGTTAAAATTGGTTTCTGCGACCTGTGATCAATTGCCAATATCGTGTAAAAAGCTATTAAACAATTAAGAGAAAATTGTTGATAGTTAAAATATAAAAATAATTGGGTCATTACTAGTTACAAAGTCTAGCAACAATTGTTTACTTTTCCCTAGTAATTTCTTAAAGAGTTAATACCTTTATTATTTTTTCAATTATGTCATTTATTAATATACTTATTTTTTTTGGAATATTTATATATTTATTTTAAATAAATAAAAATTGAAATAATTTTTAATAGAAATAAAATTATATTTCTGAATTTATATGTTATCTTTTAAAATAAACAAAAAAATAATCTTCTATCCAATAAATAATTTTTTGTTTTAAGAAAAAAAAATTCACTATTTTTTAACTCGCTAAAAAATAAGATAAGAAGTATATATATATATATATATATATATATATATATATATATATATATATATATATATATATATATATATACTAGTTTTGTAATAAAATATTAATATATCATTATAATAATTTTTCAACATATTCAAGTATGGTTTTAAACATATCACTCCATCAATTTGTATATATAGTTTTTAAAAGTAATGGCTTCTTGGACTGAGCACTGGATCTGGGTCCCATCAATGACGTGGCACAAAGTTCAATGTGACATCCAGCTGTCCACGCTACTGAGTCGGGGCTCCGAATTCGAAGCTCCATTTTCACACTTTCAATGTTATCCTCTCATGCCACGAACAACCAATCACACTTCGCCACTTCACCACATACGATGACTTTCTCCACGTGGCAAGCTCCAATTGGCTTTTCCACAGGCTCACGCTGTTTCCGGTGCACTGGATCGGTGCACCCAGTGTCGGGACACTAGATTAGGATGACATGCAGTAGCATCAAAAACAGTGACGAATCTCAATGCGGCGACGAACGGCCAAGAACATGCCACGTGTCCCGAGGACGATGGCGGACCCAATGAGCGCGCGAAACGTGGCGCGACCAACGAGCTTTGCAGCTAATTTCAGACAACCCCTCGCAGGTGGGTCCCACGCGAAACATAATCCTCGGTGACGGACTTGCCGAAGGACAAAAGATAAGGACGAACTCATGAGAACATTGCACGCTACTTCCCACGCGTCTATCTCACGGTGTACTGCACATCGTAACTTTTGATCTTAATTACTTTTAGTCTTCTGACACCATCAACGGTCAGGAAGTTTCCTTTTTCAATGAGTAAAAATTAAATAAAAAAACGAAGTTGTTTTTAGTGGTTGACTCACGAAAACAAGTGAGCTTCCAAAAGTATCACACTGTTGCATGCTGTCTAGGCTCAGTGGAAAGAGATATCATGGGGTTGGGTGGCCATTGTGGATCAGTGAGAAAGCTCTTCCAAAAGATAATTCAAGATATTTTCTCTTTATTTTCTTAGTCATTTATATTACTATTATTACTATTTTTTATTTTTCTTATTCTATGAGGTGGTTTTTCTTGAATGATTTATCTTATATGGATTATGGATATGGATATGGATGGATTCTGATTTTTTTTACATTCACCGAGTGAAAGTGAAAATTGGAATTCAAGTTTCTCAACCAATCTGGTAATTTTCTTGAACTGTTAGTTAAGTTCCATTTGGGTTTCCTTGTTTTTTTATTTATCCTTTTTTTTTAGCTTTGCTCCTTTGGTCTTTTAGGCCATCTGGTTCTGACTTCCAAGTTCAGTCCGTTTATGACATCAATCTCTGGGGGGTTGTTTGGTTGCTGTTTCTTGTTGTAGCTGTTTATGTGATCTGAATCTATTCCATTCCTTTTGTGCTTCTCTATCTCTCTCTCTTCTGGATTACTGGCAACTACATGTTTCATCTGTCCCTTGCTTTGATCCCTTTCTCCAAACTCATCCTAAGACAAGTTCTGCTCTCCCTTTTGATGCTCTTCAATATTACTCATCACAGATTCACCACCTGCTCCTCTTGCCATTTCATGCTTCGTAATTTCTCTTTCACTCAATTCAGGACAAGTATAAGTTGACCCTTATCTCAAAAACATAGTCTTTGTTTTGTCCAGTTCAGTGGTTAACCCACACCCTTTTTGTTCTTCATCATCCATTTGGTTGATTTGGGTTTACCCTTTTTGGTTAAAAGTGTTGTGATGTGGACCTTGTTTGTGAGATGAATATTGTTGGCTATTATTGAGGATTATTACCTTGGATGGTATGTGGGTATATAGTGTCTCAAATCAGTGTGAGTTAGCTTGTGATTGATTGATTACAAGGTTACAAGGATGGTATCAAAATCCTATTCAAACCTATTGGAGTTGGCCTCTGGGGAGGCTCCATCATTTGGGTACATGAACAGGAGAATTCCAAGGATTATGACTGTGGCTGGGTTGATATCTGATGTTGATGATGACCCAGTGGAGAGTGTGTGCTCTGATCCGTCGTCGTCGACAGCGCACCGAGACCGGATAATCATGGTGGCTAATCAGCTTCCCATAAGGGCCCAGAGGAGGCCAGATGGGAATAGGAGTTGTTGGTCTTTCGAGTGGGATGAGAATGCACTTCTTCAGCTGAAAGATGGGTTAGGGGATGATGATATTGAGGTTATTTATGTTGGATGCCTTAAGGAGGAGGTGCATCCAAGCGAACAAGATGAGGTTTCACAGACACTTCTTGAGACCTTCAAGTGTATCCCAACTTTTCTCCCAGCTGACCAGTTTACTAAGTACTATCATGGTTTTTGCAAGCAGCAGTTGTGGCCACTGTTTCATTACATGTTGCCCTTGTCACCAGAGCTTGGTGGCAGGTTTAATAGGTCACTGTGGCAGGCTTATGTGTCAGTCAATAAAATTTTTGCAGATAGGATTATGGAAGTTATTAACCCTGAAGATGATTATGTGTGGATACATGATTATCATCTGATGGTGTTGCCAACTTTCTTGAGGAAGAGATTCAACAGGGTGAAACTGGGGTTCTTCCTTCACAGTCCATTCCCTTCATCAGAAATATATAAGACATTGCCTGTTAGGGAAGAGATCCTGAGAGCCCTCCTTAATTCGGATTTGATCGGCTTCCACACTTTCGATTATGCGCGGCATTTCCTCTCCTGTTGTAGCCGGATGCTCGGCCTTACCTATGAATCCAAGCGAGGTTATATTGGGATTGAGTACTATGGTAGGACTGTTAGTATCAAAATTCTTCCTGTTGGTATTCACTTGGGTCAGCTTCAATCAGTTTTGAGGATGCCTCAGACTGAAGAAAAAGTTTGCGAGCTCATTAGACAGTTTTCTGATAAAGGAAGGACATTGTTGCTTGGGGTGGATGACATGGATATTTTCAAGGGAATAAGTTTGAAGTTGTTGGCCATGGAACAGCTTCTCATTCAGCACCCTGAGTATCGGGAAAAGGTAGTGCTGGTCCAGATAGCAAATCCTGCGAGGGGGCGAGGGAAAGATGTGAAAGAAGTGCAAGCCGAGACGAAGGCCACAGTGAAACGGATAAACGAAACATTTGGGAAACCCGGGTTTGATCCTGTCATTCTGATTGAGGAGCCTCTCAAGTTTTATGAGAGAGTTGCTTACTATGTTGTTGCGGAGTGTTGTTTAGTCACTGCGGTAAGGGATGGAATGAATCTCATACCGTATGAATATATCATTAGTCGTCAAGGAAATGAAATGTTGGATGCAGTTTTGGGTCTAGCTTCCTCCCCTAAGAAGAAAAGCATGTTAGTTGTGTCTGAATTCATTGGCTGTTCCCCATCTTTAAGTGGGGCAATCAGAGTGAACCCTTGGAATATTGATGCTGTAGCAGATGCAATGGACTCTGCGCTGGAAATGGCTGATTCGGAGAAAGAGCTTAGACATGAAAAGCATTATAGATATGTTAGTACTCATGATGTTGGGTACTGGGCTCGAAGCTTCTTGCAAGATTTGGAAAGGACTTGTAGTGATCATGTGCGACGAAGGTGGTGGGGGATTGGTTTTGGATTAAGCTTTAGAGTTGTTGCACTTGATCCAAACTTCAAGAAGCTCTCAATGGAGCACATAGTTTCAGCTTACAAGCGGACGGCAACTAGAGCAATCCTTCTTGACTATGATGGTACACTAATGCCTCAATCATCCACCATTGATAAGAGTCCAAGCAGTAAATCCATTGAAATTCTTAGTAGTTTGTGTAGAGATAAGAACAACATGGTTTTCCTTGTTAGTGCTAGAAGCCGAAAGATGCTTTCCGAATGGTTTTCTCCTTGTGAGAATCTGGGAGTTGCAGCTGAGCATGGTTACTTTCTAAGGTAAATTACTTATGCTTGTTGCCTTTTCAACATCAGTGCTTTCTTGAGGTAGAATTAATGGTTGACCTTGCTTTTTATATCATGTATGGTTTCAGAATGAAACGAGATGAAGAGTGGGAAACACATGTTGCAGCAACAGACACTAGTTGGAAACAAATTGCAGAACCTGTAATGAAACTTTACACTGAAACAACTGATGGATCCACCATTGAAGACAAGGAGACTGCACTTGTTTGGTGCTATGAGGATGCAGATCCAGACTTTGGATCGTGCCAAGCTAAGGAACTCCTTGATCATCTTGAGAGTGTGCTTGCAAATGAACCAGTAACAGTCAAGAGTGACCAGAACAATGTAGAGGTTAAACCACAGGTGTGTACAACATTCCACTTCTAGGAATTAGTTGTATATATCTATCTATCTATATATATATATTCATTTTATATTATACCTTGGATATTGATGTTAGTTGCCGCATCATCAGTTACATTTTTGCATAAACTAATTCCAAATCAAAACTGGTGGGTAAGCTTGCAAAACTTGTTTTGCATTAAGGCATAATTTGAAAACAAAATCAATCATTGTGGTTGGAATTATCAATAAAGGCACAGTAGCATTGTTCAGCATAAAATCAACAGTTTAATTAATATATGTAAAAAAAGGTATGCATCATAGACCAGAGAAAGGACAAAGAATTGAAAGAAGAAAGCTTGTCAGTAAGTCCATTTTTAATTGGTGAATTTTTATCATAATTTAGAAATATTAATATGTATTGTAGGTACTAGTTAACCTATTCAATTTCTTTTACCTTATTTGAACCCGTGTTTGTAAAATAACCATAAAAGGAAACATGTGAATTATTGTTGAACTGTCATGTAGATCCACTCTTGAAAGATTATTTTTCTCTTTTTGATGTGGTTATGCTTTTGAGAAATGTCAAATGTTTATAGTATCCATTTTATTGTTCTACACTTCTACTTAAGCCTCAAAATCTAATAAATACATGTGGAATGTGTACACATGCAGGGTGTGAGCAAGGGACTAGTGGCCACACGCCTACTTTCTGCCATGCAAGAAAAGGGGATGTGCCCTGATTTTGTTTTGTGTATAGGAGATGACAGGTCTGATGAAGACATGTTTGAGGTAATTACCAGTTCAATGGGCGGTCTGATCGCTCCAAAGGCCGAGGTATTTGCATGCACGGTTTGTCGAAAACCCAGTAAGGCTAAGTACTACCTGGATGATACAACTGAAATAGTGAGATTGCTTCAGGGCTTAGCCTGTGTTTCAGAACAGATAGACAAATAGTTTCATTTTCTTCAGAACAAGAAATAGTTTGTTAAGCTTGGGAAAAGTGGTGGTGGTGGTGAGAGGTATTATAATTATATTGTGCTTGCTTTACTTTGTCATTGAGGATGTAGGCTCAGTTGTGCTGCTCTTAAAATCTTAATACACAATTAAAATTATTGGTTTCCTTGATATTCCTTGTATATTATCCTAGTTGTTACTGAGAGAAGTTCTGTATCGGATTCTGCTCCTTAAAATGCTTGATTTCCATCAGGAAAACTTGTACATATAGTTAGTTGGTTTCTTTCCAGCCATGAAGTCTTGTGCATTCCTTTAAGCCATGCATGTTTGGATGTGAACATGATGCTGTGAATTGGTATTAGTTTTGTTTACGGTAGTAATCGAGTGAATTTGATTTGCACATTATGATTAGATGCTTGTTTATATCGAAGTTGAGAAAAATTATTCTATTAATTTTTTAATTACTAGTTATAATTGTTAATTTTTTATATACATATTTTAGAGGATCCATACTCCTTTATGTGATTCTAATTTTGTCCAAATTTTCGTAAGTATTCATGAGTGGTTAGATCAAGATGAGTTGCTGGTAATTTGAGACGTTTAGAGAAATCCATACGCCTTTTATGTGCCTAATTTTGTCAAATTTTACTCGAAGTATTCATGAGTGGTGCGATCGAGAGAGTTACTGGAAATTTGAGACGATTCAAAGATCATAGGCTCTTCTCTTTCTGTTTGTCTCATTTTTCGGTACAAGTGTTTGTCTCATTTGTATCCTAGTATTATGTTGGACCACTCATTAAACAAGTTAGGATATTATATTATGATAAATTAAGGAACAAGAATTTTATTTTTTTGGTAACATATTAGGTATAAAATTTGCGAACGAAAAGAATATGCGTGGAGTTTCTTTTTCCTTAGATAAGTTTACTTAATTTACTAACTTTTATTAATGAAAATTTAATGTGACTTCGGTATGAAATGAAAGCTAGGATGCTGTCGTTGGCAAAGCTCCAAGGCCTTTTCCATGAAAATCGTACATTTTATTTGGTCCTCTAACATTTAATATTTCAATCATTTTTTTAATTTAATACCAAATTTTGTTATTTAAAGGTTTGTGGCACACGAAACAGCATCAAAATGGTTTGAATTTTTGTAATATTAAACTTCACAAAAGGAGTATTTTGATGCTGCTTCAATTTTTAGGAAGATGGACAATAACAATAAATCTTTCCACGAAAAGAAAAAAGTCAAAGGAGCCCCAAACATTAATATCGAGTGCATGGATTAGTAGAGTTATTCTAGTGTAATTAGAGCTTAATTAGTGAAGGATATCCGAGATCTATATATATAAAAAAACTCAAATTAATAGGATTTATTTATTTATTTTGATATTTATAGATTTAAACTCATTTCACTCGTAATAACATTTCAAATTCTAAATTACTCATGCTAGTCAACATTAGGAATTATTAAATATTGTTTTTAATTTGTGTTCAAATTAGTTTTCTTGTTTGGAATATATATATATATATATATATATATATATATATATATATATATATATATATATAAACAAGAATGTTTAATTTTATGGAATGGTGTCACGTAACAAACTTATATTCATTCCATCTAAAAATATTAAATGTTATTATTCAATTATATTATTAATTCAAATCAATATTATTTTATTATGTAAATAGATTTTATTTTATTATTCATTCTATTAGAGTTATATTCAATTATTATTCTATTAAATGCAAATAATTCTATTTTTAGAATTTTTATTCTTAATCAATTATTTTATTCTTTTTTAGTATTTTTTTAATAACGATTTTTAAGGTTAAACTTACGATTTTACGTAAATTTGTGGAGATCTCATAAACTCGACTCGTAAAATTAACTTGTGAACTCGTAAGAATTTATTCAATATAAAAAATATATTAATATTTTTATATATAAAATCGTAACTTAATATTTCAACCTTAAAATAAATCAAAATAACAAAATTTAACAATAATTCAATAAACTAACAGTCTACATCCAATCAAACAAATTCATATAATACAAAACATAAGTTCTTAAAATAAAAGCATTTTAAAAAAAAATTAAAATAGTTCAAATATTCATCAATCCTCTAATTAAATCATCTCAAATATCACCACCACCACCACCATCTTCATCTCCATCATCTTCAAGCTCTTCCTCAGTTGAGAAGTGATATTCAAACATTGTAATTCAAAACCAAATTTTCAATATCAAATGCATCCAAAGTTGAATCACTTAAACTTCCTCCAACCAAGTCAATATTACTTTCACTGCTACTTTCACATAGAGGTTGTTCAACCTGGACATTGTCTTCATAAAAAAATATCACCTCCCTCTTTTATTATCCATTTATCATTACATTTCATATCTTCAAATGGAAGATTGAACAATAATTTTTCTTATTTGTCTACTTTTCAACTTAAAGTTATACATCACATAAACTAAGTCATTCATCTTCTTTTGATATGAGTGTTTTCTCGTCTTTATATGAGCTTATAAATAACATATAAATATGAAGTTCATAGATCCGATTCTATCGAATTTACTCTGATTCTACTGAGTTTACTCTGATACTACTGAGTTTACTATCGATTCTACTTGATTTGCGATTGTACTCACTATTTAACTCATGGAAGCATTGTGAAATCATAAACTTGTACCATTTTACGAGTTAAATAGAGATTTTGATAACCATGACGATTTTAGTATCGTTTAGTAATATACTATGAAAAAATTATTGATCATTTTATTTCATTCCTTTTTAGTTTTTTTAGTTAACAATATATCTTTTTTAGACCATATATATATATATATATATATATATATATATATTAAGTTATATTAGTTTTACTAGTAAGGATAAACTCATATTTTACATTATGTAATATACTATATGCGTATATATAAGGTTTTATTCTATGGAGTGACAACACGTGTCATCCCCAAATTTATTCCCTCCAAATAATTCAGTTAATGCAAATTTTATAGTTATTATATTTTCAATAGAATAATTACAAAATCCTAAATCAACAATAGTACATAAGAACGGTATAAGTAGAAATATTCAAATTTTATATTTATTCTATTCTTTTTAATTTTATATAACAAGTTTAAGAACCATGAAAATTGATATGATATATTTTTTTGTTGGTTAAAATGAAAATATGAAAAATATCTTATTACAAGTACATTTTAAAATATAATAATTATCGTTAAAAGTAAATTTTACATAAACGTAATTAATAAAGAGTCATTTTTAGTGTATATTTTTCTAATTCATACATGTATATTCTACTATTATGAAACATATACGTGCAAAATTTTAATTAATTGTCCAATAAAATAATTTAAATCAACTTGAATTTATTTTATATATTTACTTAATATTATATATTATAATTTAAAAAGTTTAAAATTCATCACAGGTGTGTATATAAAATATACTTAAATATTTATTGACACATCTAGAAATATACATTTATTAAAATTTAAATTAAATAAAACATATTCAAAATCAAATAATATAAAAAATTAGTCTTATCAATATAAAATATGAATTTAATACCACAAGAAATTAAACTAGTTATTATATAACAGAAAATTTTGTCACGTGAATAAATGTC
This sequence comes from Glycine soja, assembly GCF_004193775.1. Taxonomy (NCBI): domain Eukaryota; kingdom Viridiplantae; phylum Streptophyta; class Magnoliopsida; order Fabales; family Fabaceae; genus Glycine; species Glycine soja. Next base: position 31,998,174 of record NC_041008.1, on the reverse strand, counting down.
AAGTGATATCTCCATATTAATTCTCAGTAATTATAATTACATAATCATTAACTATTAGAATATTCTAATGAATAATACCATTATAATTAAAATTAAAATTCATTAATAACACAAATATATATTTTTATTTTAATTAAGGTAATTATTCTAGTTATAGTAACCAATCATGATTAGAATATTCTAATTAATAAATAATTATATTTTCTAATTCAAATTAACTAATAACACAAATAATTTTTTAATCAATATTTATATGTACATAATTTTTATTTTAAATTAATCAATATTTTTAAATTATTAATCACTTAAAGTTTGGGCTGGTGTTAATTAATAATTTAAATTTATATCATAATTAAATTAAATGAATGTTATTTAAAATTTCATATTCAGCTGCATTTTGAATCTTTTCATTTTATCCCGTGTATATTAGAAAAAAAAACAATTTTAAAAGTAAAAAATAAAAAGACCAAATAATATCATTGTTCTCAAGCTCGATATAATATGATTTAAAATATACACTTAAACTACTAATAAACAAAAGAACAATGATGGAGAATAAGTTTCTTTTACTATTTCTACTAATATATTTCTTTTAAAATATATACTTGAGCAAAATTAATTTTATATTAAATCATTTACATACATAATCGTCTATTTTTTTATATTTATTTACGTATCCATCTTAAATTAATATCCACTTAAAATCTTAGACTCATGATAATAAATCATTTAAATGATTTTCATAAATAAATGAGCATTCTATGTTTAATTTCATATTTATTAAAGTATTTTCATAAATAGTCCCATAATTTAAATTAATTGATTATTTTAAATTTTGGATTAGTGTCAACCATTGATTAAATTATCTCCATAAGTAAAAAAAAAACATTATAATTAATTATATATTATATATTTACCTGAATTTTGATAATTTCCATTTAAATTGAATTATTTCTTGAAATATATTTCATATTAAAATATTCCAAAATGATTGCATCCTTAAAAGGTTTTTGTCATATATATAGATATCGTATTAAATCATTTTCATACATAATCATTTATTTTTATTTTTTTATCCGTTATTTTAAATTAGTGATCACTTAATTATTGAACTAATTTAATCAATAAATTAATTAACATACAATTATAAGAAGAAGACAACATGTAAGATTTTTAATTTTAAATACACTAATATGATAACATATGACAAAAGGAGACTATAATAATAATAATAATAATAATAATAATAATAATAATAATAATAATAATAATAATAATAATAATAATTATAATATTTTTTTATTAATCAAAATATAATAGTTAAATACATTAAAAATTTATAAATTATAAAATTAATACCAGACACGAGGTATTTAAGTAGTTTATTATAAAAATTGAAAGATGAATGAACATACAAATATAATTGTTTATTTAATTAAGAAACATAAAAAACGAATCAATTTTATATTACTTGTATACTTGATTATCCTGTTTGGTATAGAATAAATACAAGTTAAAATATATTTTTGGTTTGTTGTTTTTTCAATAAAATTTATTTTTTTTCTTTTATATTTAAAACATTTATTTTATTTATTTATTTTTAAATTTGGTCATATCATCGACATAAAACTAATGCCATTAGTGCTTTATGTACTAATTAATTTTAATTGATTAATTTTAGAATAATGATAGATTTCTTTTGAAGGAAATGAACTTATATTATATCAAGATGAATTAGAGTCAATACAAGGTGTACTATAATCAAAACTTTTTGACAAGCAAAAGATTTAGATATTCTTGTGACATTCTCTATGTCGACATATATATAAATAAATAAAACATATAAAAATATTAATAAACAAATTCACATAGGTAAAAGGTTTACATTCACTTCACTATTATCAAATAAAACTAATTAACAACATATCCGACTCAGAACAAGGCCTTCAAAGTTTACAAAAGAAATTTTGTTAAATCAGTGTGGTAAAATAAAATAAAATAACATTATGCAATTAAAATAAAAACTCATCCTCAACATCACATCATATCAGAGCATTGTGTCTCAGCCTCTAGCACGAGGTTCTTTAAAGTCATCCACCTAGTCATCTGCTCCCACGAATACAAGGTTTGAGATCATCACAGGATCCAAACACAAATAACACATAGAGAGTGAGTTATCACATTTCTAAAAAAAATACAAATAAACAAAGATGTAATCAAAATAAATTATGGAAGTATTTATAACAAAGCTCAACTTAATACAGTCCACATCACTTCACCACTTTATCATTTAAAATTCATTTTTCAATCACCAATCACATTACACATCAATCACACACTCGAGTCAAGACGTAATAACACTCATCAATTTCACAATAAACAATTAGTAATCGTTATGCAATAATTATACTAAGACTCAAGCCTATATGCAATCTGGTATCATGTTAGTGAAAAACCAAACTGGGGCACTTAGGAGTACATAACAAGACAAACCACACAATAGGTATGTCAGGTCACTCTTACTAAGTAAAATCATAAGGTGACCAATCAGAGTCTCTCTATTTTGCGAGAATGCTCCAACCATATGGGATCAACATAGGCTTAAAGGAGCACTCAAACCGAGTGTCTTTGCCCCTAAGGCCTAGACTCCGAAGAATCTGTTAGGGCCTTACCTTCCTGATTCAAGTCCAACTCTTAAAACAATTTTTGCACACAAACACTGCCCATGAATTATACAATACCCACGACCTCACACTCGTGTTTCAAACACGTTCAACATATTGCGCTACAATTTAACACTTTAGGTTTCTAACTAGGAATCCTACATTTTTCCTTTAACACTGTGCATAAACACTTTTCTCAAGGTAAACACCAGTCAGATTATTATATAATTCACAACTCACAACACAAGTATTGTCATATCAAGTGTTAACCACACACTTATTCACAACCAAATTTCATAATAAACAATTTTAACATATCACAACATCACAATCCACTATCACACGTTTATGTGTATCTCACAAATCAATGGATGTTCAACTTTGCCCTTATACTCAATTCCAATAACAATGTTATGATCTCAAAGCAGCATGTTATATAATAATTCATCACATATTCAATTTATCACTTAGGCACAATTTTAATTACAATTTCATAATCTCAATATAACAATTTATCATGCCAATCTACCAAATCTTGTCCAAAGTACAAACAATTTATACAAAAATGTTTTTCACAATATGGGTAGTAAAACCCCTCAAATAATTTCACACAATCATATCAAAATCAATGAATCAAAATCTAGGTTAAAAACACGAAAACACCAAGAGCACTCAATTTTATCAACTAATTCATATCAGGACGTCAATTGGTCCATCAAACACAGCAATATCGTATTTATAATCATAAAGAAAAAAATTATAATTCAATAAACATCCCAAAATAAATCTCAATTTGATCATTTAAGGATCCCTACACATGTTCATTCTAACCCCAATTGTGATAAACCCATCTCTTACCTCTAAGCGGGCTCACGTGTGTAGTCCGACAGTGATAGTCTCTAGTAGTTCCCTAAGATTCCTCAAGATTTTTCCCTTGTTTGCTCTGTTAGGGTTTCCAAGCGTTAGAGAGAAGACGAAGAGATTGTAGCCTCCATTTTACTGTCAATATATGAGACTAATTTCTCTCTTTTAACATTATTTCGCAAATCCCAACGGTGAGAATGTGCGCAAATGGGTTCCAAAGGAAGTGTGAAAATTTCACAAAGATCCAACGATTGAAGAGTCTAGAATCATAGTTTTACTGAGATAAGTTTTGGGTATCTGCGAGAAAAAAGAAAACTTAGTGCGAGGGACATTTCTTCATGACATACATTATACTGGAAATCCCAATGGTTGGTGTATGAAAAAATAAGTTTGAAACCACATGTTCAAATTTCACCACAATCAAACGGTTAATGATTCTAGGATCATCGTTTTAATGAGATAGATTTGAGTGTATGCGGGAAAAATAGAGTTTTGGGAAAGGAAGAAGGGAAAATGGATTTGAGAGGAAGAGATAACGCATAGACGTGTGGTAAATGTAAAGAGTGACCTATTACGTCTCTATTTATATCTTCGGTACTCTGGGTCTTTTATTTACTCTATTTTGTAGTTATTTATTTTATAAAAATGAACTCTATTTTATTTCCTATCAAATGAATAAATAATTTTTTTCTTATTTTCTTTCAAACCATTATTTTAATTAATAAAATTATTTCTTCTTATTTATTTAATCATAAAAATCTCATCATTTTTCTAAAACTCTATTTATTTTTAAATAAAAAAATAATTTTTAATTTATTTTATGAATTATGGGGTGTTACAACTCTTGTTAATTGTACTACTTAGACTCGAAGAACCTCTGTATTTGCTGGTCGACTAAGTAGGCTACTTGAATCTAGAGAATATGATAGATATAATTACGATAAGAGGGAAACTCTATCTTCTACCAGAAAGATAAAGATACCCCTTAAAATTGGATGTTATCTATTATTAGAGGAAAGATAAGATAAAATCATATTTTCCCCTATTTACATTATCTTAGAAGGGAAATTGAAATCTTATCATCCAATGTCACCTCTGTAAAAGGAGATAATCAATGTTCAGGTAAACTAACTCTTAATCCAACCTATATTCTAATACATGTATACTTCTATGTTGCTAACTTGAGCGTCAGAATGCCTTTGTAGGTACACTCCATCACCATTCATGGAAAAGCTCATGTAGAAGCATTGTCATGAGGAGATTCTACCAAATTTAGTAAAAACATTTGGTGCCCACTATGGGGTCAAAGGAAAACTTTCCCTTCAACAACTACATCATCAATGGCAACAAACAACAACATCAACGCCTTTATTCAAGGAAAATGATCACATGAGCAGGAATCCATCGTGAATGGGATACTTGTTATGGGTGCCCTTGAAAAGAGGAACCCAACAAGCCTGGTGAGTCACTCGCGTCAGGAGCTTGATGATCACTTGTTGATCATTCCCTTGCAAAGAAAGATGCACTCCTTGAATCAAAGAAACACTCAGGAGATGGAAGACCTTCAAAAGGAGAACACCATTCTCAAAGAGTAGTATCTGAAGCTTCAAGAGAACCAGAAGGCAAACTTAGTTGTAACAACAACAACAACCCACCGGACCCAATAGGCTAGGACAGACACAACTAATATGATGTGGCGTGAAGTGACTTCCTCCATCATGCGACCAGTCCAGAGAGCAGCAAACGCTAACACTTGGTTGCATCCTTTCGTTGACGGGGTTAAAGAGGCATAACTCCCACCTGGATAATAGTCGTTGAAAACTGACCATTATGATGGATGCTAAGACCTAGACGAACACATGGACGCATTCGTCACACAAATGAATTGTTGACGAATGTCGACACAATCATTGCATAGTTTTTCCTACAACATTGAAAGGTGTAGCACTCCATTGGTATGCTTGACTGCTGAGAAAATTCATTGACTCATTCATAAGGCTTATAGAGTGTTTTGGAGCTCAATACACGACGAACAGACCACACCATCTTACAGCTATGGCACTCGCCAACATTAGGCAAGAAGAAGACAAATTGCTTTGTGATTTCATGGAGAGGTTCTCATCAGTCTTAGTTCAGATTTAGAACTTGAGTCTAGAAGTCTAACTCACCTTAATGATTATGGCACTAGAATTTGGTCCCTTCTTGGACAACTTATGCAAGAAACCACTTGCAACATTGGACGAGATGAGAACATGGGTTGTCGGGTTCATTTAGATGGAAGAAATGACTAGGTTTAGAGAAAAAGTGTGGCGAAAATCGTTAAGGAAGCCAGTAGACTGGAAAGTGAAGGTCTAGAGTGGCTGCAATTGAGGAAAATCTAGAGTCGATAGACCGCCTTGGTCCAAATTCAGCCACTACACTCCACTAATTGAGAGTCAAGACCGAGTACTGGAGGAAGCTTGCAATACCAAATTGATCCAGTTGTCGGCTAAGAATTGACCTCCACTTGGAGCAAACAAGTCCAAGTATTATCGATATCACCAAGTCACTAGTCACAACACTAAAGGTTGCACTACCCTTAAGGATAAAATAGAAAAGTTAATCCAAAAGGGGCACCTGCAAAAGTTTTTCAAAGACCCATCATGTGATAGGGAGCGAGATAGAAGTCAAGAATGCAATAGGACTTAAGAACCAAAAAAAAAAAAAAAACACAACATCAAGACAAGAATCCCTCACGTAAAACTTGGCTTCAAGGTGTAATCAACACAATAGTTGGAGGATTCACAGGGGGAGAAAGTTCAAACTCGATGCACAAGTGCTTTGTTTGAAACCTTAAGTCTCTTAGCATTCACTGCGTGTTAGTACTATTAAATGTAACATGGACGGATCTACGAAAGACACTTTTGGGCATGCTGTTGCTGAAGGTAATTTTCGGGATCACTCGAGAGGTTTTTCGGGTTGTTTCTCCTCCTATATAGGGGTTTAAACAAATTTTTTTGCTAAGGTGTAGGCATCACCTTAGAAGTAGTGAAGTGCAAAGGCTGGAATAATTTGTGGATTGAATGTGACTCTTCACTGGTCATTCAGGCTTTCAGCAATCCTTTGTTGGTTCCTTAATGTCTCCATAGTAAATGGGAAAAATGTTTATTTTTTTTGTAAAAATATAGTTTTTTGTTACTCACATGTTTATAGAGAGGAAAACTCATGTGTAAATAAACTTGCTAACCTTGGCACTTTGACTCATGAGAACTACACTTGCTAGGACTCTGTCCTTGGTTTTGTTAGGACAGAATTCCTTAGGAATATAATTGCTCCCCTTTCCTATAGGTTTTGTTAATTTCTCTCTTGGGTTTTGGTTTTGTCCCCCAAGCTTGTACTTGTTCTTCTTTTTTCTATTTGATGTTATTTGGGGTGTGATTAGGTTTATGGGGTGTTTAGGGGGCTCCAACCGAGTTAAGATTTGCCTTCCTTAACCCTTCCACTACCTTAATTTATTTTAAAAAAACCTAATGTGATTTCACGACCATGCCATCAACGTAGGTGATGCAATCCTACCCCCCAACTCCCCAAGGGTATTAGATAGAAGACTCCAAGAAGTTTGGGCTAGAGATGCAGGAGAAGGCCCTAGGGTTCTTATGAGCCTTAGGGTAGATTTTGGGCCCATGGGCTAAGTATGAGCCCACTTATCTTTGTACATATTAGATTAGGATTTCATTATTTTTGGGTCTTGTATTTAGGGCTCCATAGTGTAGGGAGGGTACTAGTAATGTAGGATTTTTTAGCCTTTGTATTTTAGGGCACCTAAACTAGTTTTTGTATTAGGGGTAGTTTTGTAATTTCACATGCATTAAGTGCACTATTTGATGTGTGTGTTGGGAGAGAAATTTAATTGAATTGGGAGAAGCCCTATCCAATTAAATTTTGGTCTAGCCTAAAGGGGAAGTGAGCATTTGCTTGTTACACCCTATTGCCACATCATATAGTCACACTTTGTGCATGCCCTTCATGCTTTACATGCCTCATGACACCTAAATACACTTAGTGGAGAATCTTGGACTTGATCTTGTATTAGTGCTGAACCATAGCTGAAATTCACTAATCATAATTAGTGAAATTTTGACTCCAAATTTGGCTCCACAAATTCAAATTCAAATTCAAATTCAAGTGAAATTTGAATAGAAATTCAAATTTCCCTCCAATTTTGTATGACAATTAGGCTATAAATAGAGGCCTTGGGTGTGCATTTTTTCAACTTTGATCATTTGAGAAATTACACTTCAAATTTCAGACCTCATTTGAGGCGTAAATTTCGTGCCCCTTCTCTCCCTCTCTCTTCACTCATCTTCTCCTACCTTCAAGCTCTTATCCATTTCTTCTTATGGTGGTGAGCTTCTTCTTTACTCATCTTCCCCTTGAAGTGGCATCTCCAATCACCTTTCCTCCTTCATTCCGCTACCATTGATCTTTAAGAAGCCAAAGACTCCATTGATGAAGAAGATCCAAGGCCTACAAGCTCCACACGGAGCTACTACACCAATAGGCCTCCACATTCTTCCTTATAAATTAACTTAGACTTTGTCCATCAACCTTTGGTAAGTAGCACTAACATTTTTCAAGCCAAAAGGCATGACCTTGTAGCAATAATTGGATTGTCCAACGATGAAAGTTGTTTTGTCCTCATCCATGGGATGCATCTTGATTCGATTATACCCCAAGTAGGCATCCATGAAATTAAGTAATTGGTAACCCGAGGCCCTATTGGCTAGACAATTGATGTTTGGTAGGGGATACAAATCCTTAGGGCAAGCTTTGTTTAAATTTGTTAAGTCGACCTACATTCTCCACTCCCTCTTGATTTCTTCACCATCACCACATTCGCCAGCTAGGTCGGATACTGAATTTCTCTGAAATGTAATATCAACTTTTTTGTTTTGTCAGCATTTGTTTTCATTTTTTCCTCCCTTAACTTTCTCCTTTTCTAGATGATTGGCTTTACCGAGGGGTCTAAAGCCAATTTGTGATAGAGGAAATTAGTATCTATACCTAGCACGATTTCTAAGCTCCAAGCAAATGTTCCAATATTACATTTGAGAACATCAAAAAGCTTGACTTCAAATCGAGGATCTAATGTTGATATGATTTTCACTTTCTTCCTTTCAACTATATCAAATTCCTTCAATTCTTCAAGGAGACTCAACCAAGACATTAACATCGTGTTGTGTTAGTTGGCCATGCCAATTTCTTTTGGCTCTTAGACTTTTTTGGTAACATTTTCTAGCCACTTCTTGATCTACCTTGATTGTACCAATTGTGCCATTATCCAATTGGTATTTAAGCTTTAGGTGCCCCATCAATACCACAACACCTACCTTGTTCAGGGAGGGACGACTAAGGAGAACACTATATGATTACAAAGTGTTCGCCACCAAATTTTTGATGGTTAAAGTTTTTTCTTACTTTGTCTCCCCAAAGGTGATCTCTAGCTCCCCATGACCCTGAGCCTCTATCTATCCACCATTGAAGCCAACTAAAGAACCATGATGTGGTCGGAGGAGATCTTTGAGAATGCTAGGTCCCACAAACATATCCCAAAATATGATATTCGTTGAGCTTCCTTGGTCTACTAATATTTTTTTTTACATTGAAATCCATCGTGACTGCCAAAATCACCACCAAGTCGTCTTAGTGTGGGAAGGCTCCCTTAAAGTCGATGTTAGTGAAGGATATTGTGGGTGATGGACGACCGGGTTGAATGGCTACAATCATGACTGACCTAACATATCATTTTCTTGCCAATGATGTAACTCCTCAGCCTAAAGTATCACCAACAATAATATTAAAGTTTCCAAATATTACTTATTGGTGTTTAGGCTACGTTGAGGGACCATTGGTTGGAGGAGGTGTTGGGTCTCTCCGATCTACCTTATCTTTTCCGCTTGCTCCTCATTTCTCAATTATTGTATGAACATACTTCACTAGAGGCCCTTATTTTATCAGCTTCTAAATCTGTCGAATTAAAGCATAACACTTCCATGTATCATGGTCATTAGTCTTATGGAATTCGCACCATCTAGAATGATCTGTTGGATCAAGTGGCTTCAGAATAATTAAGAAGGGGGGGGGGGTTGAATTAATTATTCCTAAACCTTTACTAATTAAAAAATTTACTCTTCTAAGGCTTTTACTATGTTGTTAAGTAAATGAAGAATAGAAAAGAAACTTAACCAAAAGTAAAAGTGGAAATTAAAGTGCAAAGCGGAAATTAAAAGAGTAGGGAAGAAGGAGACAAACACACAAGAGTTTTATACTGGTTCGGCAACAACCCGTGCCTACATCCAGTCCCCAAGCGACCAACAGTCCTTGAGATTTCTTTTCAACCTTGTAAAAATCCTTTTACAAGCAAAGATCCACAAGGGATGTACCCTCCCTTGTTCTCTTTGAACAACCTAGTGGATGTACCCTCCACTAGAATTGATCCACAAGAGATGTACCCTCTCTTGTTCTCAGTCAACAACCCAAGTAGATGTACCCTCTACTTGAACCACAAAGGATGTACCCTCCAATGTGTTAAGACAAAGTTCTCAGGCGGTTAAACCTTTGAAACTTTGTGAATGAGGATACAAAAGAATTCTCAGGCGGTTAGTCCTTTGAAATCTTTTGTATATGGGAAAGGGAAGAATTAAAAGAATTCTCAGACTGTGTCGTTTTGAATTCTTTGACAAGGGAGAAGGGAGACAAAAAAAAAATTTAGGCGATTAGTCCTTCGTTCTTTTGGAAAAGGGAGAAGAGAGACACAAAAAGAATTCAGGCGGTTAGTCCTTGGCGAATTCTTTTTGGCAAAGGGAGAAGGGAATGAAAAAGATGAATAACACAATTTTCAAGGTTTGGAAAACCAGAAACCTTTGGAAAGCTTTTGGAAAAAGGAAGAAGAAGAAGTTCAAAGAGACTCAGAAATCAATTGGCTAAAGTTTGTTGTCTAAAGAATGAATTGAAAAGATACATTGAAAAGCAAATCAAAGCCTTGCTTTTATAGGCTCTTCATGTCTGGTCAAGAGAACCATTAGAAGAGTTATAACCTTTAGAAAAACTTAAAAAACCATTTGAAAAAGTTGAAAACTATTGGAAGAGTTACATCTTTTGATTTTGTTCAGAAACTATCACTGGTAATCGATTACCAAATCAGTGTAATCGATTACACAAAGCTTTTTTGTGAAAGGATGTGTCTCTTCACAATTAAATTTGAATTCCAACGTTCAAACACACTGGTAATCGATTACCAAATCATTGTAATCGATTACAACATTTTGAAATCAATTGGAACGTTGTAAATTCAATTGAAGGCTTTTTTGAAAACCATTTTGCTACTGGTAATCGATTACAACAATATGGTAATTGATTACCAGAGATTAAAAACTATTTGGTAAAAGGTTTTTGAGAAAAATTCATGTGCTACTCAGTTTTTGAAAAAACTTTTTAATACTTATCTTGATTGAGTCTTCTCTTGATTCTTGAATCTTTAGTCTTGAATCTTGATCTTGATTCTTGGAACTTGAATCTTGAAACTTGATTCTTGATTCTTGAAATCAAATTTCCTTTTGAACCTTGAAGTGTTCTTGATTCAATCTTGAACTCATTCTTTGATTCTTGAGATCATCATCTTTGTTATCATGAAGTGTTCTTGACTTTTGAGCTTTTTGTCATCATCTTTGTTATCATCAAAACTCTTTGAATCAATCTTGATTCATCATGAAGCTTGCTTCTACATGATCGACTACCATATGTTTTGTCAATGACGACATGTATTAAATCAAATTTGTGTGGTATACCTCTTGCACAATAAGCTTTCAAGGTACAACCAAAGGAATTGGATTGTCCGTTGTACTAAGGATTCACTAAAAGGTCCTGGATGCAACCCTTTGCAAAAACCAACCATATTCATTCTTTCATTTGGCTCCAAGACTCGCACTATTGTTGCATTGAAATGAGTCAAAAGTTCTTTCAGGGATTCAACTGTCTACTAAAGGATGTCAAAGAGATCGACTGCCACTGACAACTTTTCCTTGTTGGCCACAAATTAAGTAGTGAAGAGACTCAACAATTCATTGAAATGAGAAATAGACCTATCGACTAGTCCACTAAACCAATCCAACACGACACTTTTAGTGCTCCTACATGGAATTTACAGCAAAGAGCATCATTACTACCAGTCATTATCATATAAGCTCGATATTGCTTCAGATGTAGTGTGGGATTTGTAGTCCCATCAAAATGTGGAATCTTTGGGACCTGGAAGTGAGGAGGGATGACTTCGTTTACTATCACTTTAGCCAAAGGATGAAAATCCCTCGACAGCTCAATTATTGCCTCTCCTTCCAATTGTTTCAAATTTGTTACCTGGTTCTATGTCGTTGTTTGGGCAGTATCTGTTCTACTCCTTATCCCATCATTCCACTACTGCACAAACACCCTGTGCCTGTAATGCCTCATCAACTATCCTCCTGGCTTCTTCATTTTGGAGACAACGGGTGTCTTGACCTCTCAGTGCCTTACTCACTATCCTCTTAGACACCTCAATTTGTATCCTCATCTCCGCCATTAGAGATTCCAACATCGTAGAAATAATGGGTGTTCCTGATGTGGAATGGTTGTTTGCAACTCCACTAATTCCATCAAAGAAAACAAAGCTAAACATAGGGAGATGGGAAAAGTTTTATTATTGCCTCATGGTGGGCACCAAAATGTTCTTGTAACTAAGTCTCACCTAGGGTTTACGAAACCTAGCCTAAGACTATTCAACTAAGACAAGTGTAATTTGTCTTCCTTACTTTGACAGAAGAATTCTTATTAACAGGGTCTTCCTCTCTGACTGGTGGTCATTATCTTCCACCTTAATTGCCTATTAATTTGATATTTTAAAGTGTCTCATAATGGTGCCTCTTTGATAATCATTATGACCTCAAAGAGGGAAAGAAGGGTTACAAGTGCAATATAATGGCAACAATCATATGCGTGGTCGATCACCAACTTGAAACAAATATGTTTAGGGAATCCTAGACCATTTGACAAGCATCCAGGAAGGGTACACAATCCTCCAGCCTCGAGTGCGTAAGCACAAAGAGGCTTGAAGTTATCTTCAGTTGGCGATCGATTGTGAAGGGTACATAGTCCTCTAGCCTTGAGTGCATAAGCATGAAGAGACTTAACATCTTATTAAATAGGCAATTGATTAAGAATGATACACAATCCTCCAAGCTTAAGTGCATAAGCACAAAGAGGCTTGAAGTCTTGTTCGGTTGACGAATGATCGAGAAGGGAAAACAGTCCTTCAGTCTCGAGTGTGTAAGCACGAAGAGGCTTGAAAGTCTTCCTCAGTTGGTGGATGATTGAGAAGGGCACACAACCCTCCAACCCTTGAGTGTGTAAGTACGAAGAGGCTTGAAGTCTTGTTCGGTCGACGCACAATCAAGAAGGGTACAAGTTCAACATTAGTTTATTAAATTTCCAAAAAAAAAAAAATAAATCCAGATTTCAAAAACTACAAGGGCAGTACATCTACTAGAATGTAATACAAGTAGTAAAGTAGGGAATATGGATCAGTATTAGAATTTGGGTTGGTAACTCAATATAAAGAAGCAATGGTGTGTGTTTAAGGATTTGTTATTCTCACCTTCAGTTTTTTCAGAAAATGTGAATTGATAAATGTATCCCCCATCCTTTCCGTACACCCCCCTTACCTTTTTCCCTCACACTTTGCTATCACACATTGGCATCCCACCATCCTTTTTCCTTTGTTCCTTTTTCATGACACCCCAAATCTCCATCCTTTGAGCTTGATTCATTAGTTTTATATTTGGTTGAGTTCATTGTTCAAGATTGTTTTTTCTTCTTCATTTGGTCACAACAAAATTATGATTCAACACAATAAAATCATAATTCTATTTTTTATTTTGCTCAAACATAAATGGAACATGATTCCATTTGTGTTTGGGTTGAGACACACAATGTAATCATGATTTCATTGAGTGTCTCTACCAAGACACAAACAAAATCATGTTTTTGGTTATGGCATTGTGAAAAAAAAAACGGACATGATTTTGTTATGTAATTCCATAAGAGAAATATGACTTTTTTGTATATTTGTCTTAGAAAATAGTGTTTTTTTATATTTAAATTGTATGATTTATTAACAAACAATGAATTCATCAACTATTTTTTATTGACGGTAGAGCATATGTAATGGAAAGAAGTTGGAATGCTTTCATTTCTAAAGAAGTCACTATGCCATTGGGGATAATGGTTTGGGACATCCAATTGAAAGGGAATTTAATTAATGGTTAGGAAATTGACCCAATTCTAATTTTCCTGACTACTTTGAACATTTCATGACTAATGAGATATATTGTCGATTGAATTTATAAGTTGTATTCACATGTGTGTTTTGTTACTAAAATAAATATTATTTATTGATTTTAGCTTTTTGCAAAGTGAGGTGAAATGCATAATGGAAACATGATTCCATTTTGTATTTTTGTATGACAAAATCGTGTGTTTTTATTTATTTAAATTGTTTGATTTATTAACAAACTATGAATTCATTGATTGGTTTTGATTGACTATAGAGTATACATAATGGAAATAATTTGAAATACTTTTATTTTTGAAGAAGTTAGGATTCCAAGTGGTTGGAAAATATAATTGAGGCAAGCAAGGATGCTTATGATCATCCAATAGAAGTAGAGGATAATGGTTTGGGACATTCAACTGAAGGAAATAATAATGGTTTGGACATTGACACCATCCCAATTTTCTTGACTCCTCCGAATATTTCATGACTAATGACGTATATTGATTAATTATCGATTGAATTTATAAGTTGCATTTATGTGTGTTTTGTTACTGAAAAAATATTATTGATTTTAGGTTTTTGCAAAGCATGATGATCTATTGAAGTGGGTTCGAGATGTCAGGAAGAAACTTAAATTTGTTGTTTGATAGAAATGTTAGAAACTGGCAGGAAAACCTTTGACTTATTGGCTTGTGAATAAAGAGGAAAGTACAAAAAATAAAAAGATAAGTTAGCCGGTAAGACTACTGGAAGCAAAAAATGGGAGTGTCTAATTAAATTAAATGGGAGCTTTGTGTAAGACATCGAATGACAACTTTTTGTAGCTTGTGATCTTCATAACCACAAAGTGTTTCAAATATTGTTGAGTCATACACATGTTGGTCATTTAAGTAGTGAAGAAAAATCTCTACTAGATCAAATGACTAAAAACATGGTCAAACCTAACCAAATTTTTGCTAACAATCAAAGATTAAGATTAGAAAAATTCCACCACCATCAAAACCATATACAATGCACGACAAAAATATTGTGGAGAACAAAGGGGTCCAAGATTTAAAATATAATATCCCATGAAGTTGATAGAATATGATGAATATGTTTACTAGTATAGAATGGTAAACACTCAAGATGTTGTGAGAAATATATTATGGTTACATCTAGATTCCATCAAGCTTTTGAATGCATTCTTAATTGTGTTAATTTGTGATAGTACTTACAAGACGAAAAAAATATCATCTTCCACTATTGGAGATTGTTGTGTGACTTCTAAATATGATTGTTTTATGTTGTGTTTGCTTATTTAGTATAAAAAAGGTAAAAAAATTATTATGGGCATTAACTAAGGTCAAAAGATTGTTTGTGAAAGATGATACCTTGCCTTAAGGAAATATTACACTTCTTGGGAATTACCTTTGTTTGGAGAAAGTTACTGGATAGAATACAAATCAAGGAAATATTGCACTTTATAACAGAGATTAAACATGGCCTTTTCTACAGTATCAACGCGAAAACAACAAAGTCATCTCATATTCTAGTAAGTTTGGCTTGGAATTCAAAAATGAAAATGTTTTGGATGGACACCTGTTTCTGACTACCTTGTGTATGTTTCATTAGTGTTAGTAGCCGTGCAACGCGCAGGGCAACACATGGAAATATTATAAAAAAATTATTAATGAGTATTATAAATATTGTGTTAATGATACATCATGATTTATATTAATAGAATAAATTTAAGGAGAAAAAGAAAATAATCAAATTAAAACTGTAAATTAAAATTATTATAATAAAAAATTATAATTTCATAACAATAATGTTAGGTAAATTATTTATCTCTGTAAATTAAGTGATTTTTGTCATACTTGCTTTTATAAAAAAAATATCATCATGTATTATATTTTGTATATAATTTTTATTTTACTAAATTGACATGCATGTATATATGTGTGTAAAAGAAATTAACATTTATCCAAATCTTAAATATTTTATTTAAGTTAAAATATAATAAATAAGGAATGAATAATTGTTTTCCTAAAATTAATTTTTGACACTCATTTTTCATGGAAAAGTTAATAATAATAATTAAATTAATTTAACTTATTTTTTGTTATGTAATTATATATATATATATATATATATATATATATATATATATATCTCGTGAATTAAGCAAATTCCCTACTTGTTTTCTTAAAAAATTGTGGATCCGCATGTGTTATATTTATATATTTTTTATCTTATAAGTTAATTCTAAAATAAATTAACTCTAAATTTTCTTCATATTCTCATAAAATTATTCATCTTCATTTATTATATTGTAAATATTTTTTATGTTAAATAAAAGAAAATGTTTAATGAATTATTTAAGTTAGGATAGAGAAGAAAAAAATACATTTATATTGAAATTATTATTATAACTAAAAAGTATAATCTTATCATAATAACTTAGATGTTAATGTGATTTCAAGCAACTTATTCATCCCATAAATTAGGTGAAAATTCTCTTACTTGTTTTTATAAAAAAATATATATATTCATCTCTATGTATGATATATATATATATATATATATATATATATATATATATATATATATATATATATATATATATATATATATATATATAATTATTTCCTAAAATTAATTTTAGACACTAATTTTATATGGAGAAAATAGTAATTATTACATCAGTTTAACTTGATTTTTTTAAGTAATAATATATTTTAATTAGGTAAAAGAAACTTTAATTTTGAATGGACAAAATTTTGTTAGTCAAAAAGTTCTGTGAATCAGTGAATTAAGTATAAATTTCTCTATTTATTCTCATAAACAAAATTGCTCACTCTATGTGTTATATTTATATATTTTTCCTATAAGTTAAATCTCAACTTATCATTGTACTTTCATAAAGTTAATCAATTCCATTGTTATTTTTTTAATACTTTCTATGTTAAATAAAAGAAAACATTTGATGAATTATTTAAGTGAGGAAAGAGATATAAATAAAAAAAATACATTTTAATTAAGTTACAAGATTATAAGCACAAAAAAGTAAATTAATATTAAAATTATTTTAAAAAAATAATAAATTTATCATAGAAAAAATAATATTAATATTTACTGAGTAAATATTATTAATAAGTAATGACATTTTAGGAGCGGATGATACTCTGTTTCAAGAAAGATATGAGAGTCTTGTAAACAATAAAAAATTAAGGCTATGAATAGTTTATTTGTACTTGTTGATATATTTCATTATCTTTTATAATTTTTCTTTATTTATATTTAACTTTTGTAACTTTTCTAATTATCTTTTGTACCTATAAATAGATTACTCCTATAAGAAAGAATGTACACAATTCTCATTCTCTTTAAGCTATTGTCTTCTTATTCACTTTTCTTTGCTTTAAGTTATATTTTATTTAACATGTTATTAGCATGATTGTTTTTCTTTCACAATTGATATTGCAATTTGTAAGGAGAAATATAATTATATATGTAAAGAAATCGATTGGAGAAAATATTTCAAGATTAAAATTTTTTTCTATCTAATTTTGTTAAATATGATGTGTATAATTGTATTATTCATATAAATGTAAAATTTATTTAGACATGATGTGTCTTGAAAACACTATCAAATAAAAAAAATTTAAAAATATTTTTTATAAAAGATCTTGAGAACCTTATCAAGTAAAGAAATTTAAAAAATAAATTCTCTTACAGGAAGTGAGAAAACAATAAAAAAATGAAGAAAGGAAGAATTTTCATTCTTAAAGAATGAGAATATTGATTATTTTTCATCACAAGTCAGGAAATACTACAAAAATTGAAAAAGAAAGAATATTTTATTCTTGAAAACTGAGAATAGAAAAGATAGATTCTTTTTCCTTGAAGTGAGACAGCATTGCAAGAAAAAAAGAAAATTTTTATTCTTAACACTACTATAAAAAAATGATTTTACATCGATTCTAAAACACTTTTAACACGATTTTAAATCGTCTTTGTAGCCAATATCATAAAAATTCAAAACTTTGAAGAACATTACTTGCGGTCTCGGAAGCACACAACTTACCTGCGGTTATAAACCCCTGCAAAGGCCACGATAACTACGCACGCTCAAGACTCTGACACTTACCTGGGGTTTCTTAACCGGCAAATTTACGTCAAGGGATCACATTTAAAAAATATTTACGCAAAGGGGTCTCTTTTCTAAGTATTTACGGAGGGGGTCCGTTTTTGCATGGAAGCCGCCAACGATAATGGCGAGAAAGCATGAGCTGCCATTGCCATTGGCGATACAGGGTTGACGTGGACGGTGCCGCCAGTGGAACTGGCGATACGCGCTGACATGGAGGGTGCCGCTTTCTCCATTGGCGAGACACACCACACATAGGATCTCGCCTCTCCCATTGGCGAGACACCTCAGCTTGTGCAGGGTCACACTGTTTGCAGTCACGGCAGTGTTTAGGGCTGCAGCCTTATGCAGGCTAGGTTACAGCTTGGACCTGAAAATGTAGAGTAGCCTTTTGATCGTTGCTTCTTTACGTTTTCTGCTATAAAAAAACCTCCATCAACGTAAAGACTACACTTCTCCTCCCCAAGCTGAGCTTCTCCTTTCTTGAGTCTCCTTGAGTGTTTGAGTGTGTGTGTGGTGCGCTTCCTTAAAGTTTGCTGTGTGCTTTCTCTTCCATAATTCCTGGTAAGTGATTTTCTTAAATAAAATTTTTATATTCTGTTAGGTTAGTTAGTATAGTAGGTATTGTAAGTTTAGGTTAATTAGTATTAATAGGTATTCTAAGCTTAGGTTAGTAACTATTTCTGTTCTTAATTTTTATGTATTAATAGATATTTCAAGGTTAGGTTAGTTAGTATGAAAATATTATTTGGTTGTTGTATATATTCTTAGATATTATATATGATATATATATATATATATATATATATATATATATATATATATATATATATATATATATATATATATATATATATATATATATATATATATATGTATGATACTTTAGTGATGCGCGAACACATATGTAAATTTTAGCTTTAGGTATATATTAGGCGCAAGTTAATATTAACTTTAGGTATATATATGTAAATTTTAGGCAGACATAAATTTTTAATTTTTGTAATATTAAGTATTTTACACGTAAATAAATAATTGTAATATTAGACACACGTAAATTTGTCTTTTTAGTGTTATAATTTTGTATGTTATATATAGATAGTATAGTTTTAAATAAATGAATTGATAACTTAATATCATTTGAGTTAATTATTTTTAGTTTGAATGTTATTATATATATATATATATATATATATATATATATATATATATATATATATATATATATATATATATATATAAAATTTTGCATTTCAATATTTATTTGTATTTTAATTTATTTGTTAGTCCATATTTGATTTAATTATTTTTTGTTAATTGTAGAATATATGATGTTAATTATTTTAATTTTTTTTGCGTGTATGTATTTGAAATTATTTGTAGAATATATTTCAATTTTATTATTTATATAATATATTTTGTTATAAAATAAATATATTTTGTTATTTATTTAAATTTGTCTTCACATGTATTTTAATTTAGCTGTAGAATATATTCAAAATTAATTATTTGTATAATATATTTTGTTATTGAAATATAAAAATTCAAATGTATATATTGTGTTATTTATTACAAATTTATTTATATATATTTAATAACATTTTTATAAATGTGTTTTGTTTTATTTATATTATGTAGAAATAATGTATAAATTATTTTGTGAATTTATTGTATTATATTTTATTTTGCAGTATCAATGACATCTTCGTCGTCATGTCCATCAAATATTAAAATTAAGTTTGGCCCGATCGATAGTGACGTATTATGTACGCAAGCTAAGCATATTTCAGAACATGTTTGGAATGGGGAAGAAGACCGCAAATTACACATCAGAAGAGCTGTCCCCACTTATCAAGGGGAAGAAGAAATACCAGAGCAAATTTTTCCTTTCCTTCGACAATCTGGTTTTTACTGGATTATGAAGATGAGATACTTAAAAATAAATGTCTCATTAATTAGTGCTTTGATAGAAAGATGGAGGCCGGAAACACATATGTTTCACATGAGATGCGGAGAGTGTACTATTACTCTT
Source organism: Glycine soja (assembly GCF_004193775.1). NCBI lineage: Eukaryota > Viridiplantae > Streptophyta > Magnoliopsida > Fabales > Fabaceae > Glycine > Glycine soja. Next base: position 31,978,138 of record NC_041008.1, on the reverse strand, counting down.
CAAGACGTCTCTGTATTGTTAGGTCTACGTGTGGATGGTTTACCATTAATCGGTCCAACAAATCTTAATTAGGCTGATTTATGTGAGGAATTATTGGGAGTTAGACTACAAGAAGGTGAAATTAAAGGTAGTGTGGTTAAATTAAGTTGGCTGGCTCACCATTTTGCACAAATAAATAACCACGACGACGAAGAACATGTACGAAGGTTTGCCCGAGCATGGATACTAAGATTCATTGGAGGTGTCTTGTTCGTTGACAAAAGCAGTAACAAAGTTTCGCTAAGGTACCTTCAATTTTTACGTGACTTTGGAGACGGTAGCACATATGCATGGGGACTTGCCGCACTTGCTTTTCTATATAGAGAGATGTGCAGTGCCACCAATTATAAAACTAAATCAATCAAAGGTATGTGCATCTTACTACAAATGTGGGCATGAGAACGATGTATAACCTTGGCTCCAAAGAGGACTCCTTCCCAAGTATAAAATAAACCACTCGGGCACAAGTTAGTCATTTTTAAAAGCGTGTTTCATTTCAAAAGAATAAATGGTTTTAGGGTATATTAAATTTTAATCTTTGTAGGTGGCTGCGACGTGGAAATCAACATATCGGCAATGATGATGTGAGAGTTTTTCGTCGCAAGTTTGATATTATGAAATGTCATAAGGTAAGAACATGGTATTGTATTTGTAAAATAAAAAATAATATGTGTTATTTTATTAAAATGCTGACAACTATGTTGTTATATGCAGTTTGTGTAGGAGCCTTACACAACAACTGTTATATCATTGTTGCCTCCCATTTGTGTAGTCGGAAGTGTCGCGTGGTGCACGGTGGTGCCACTAATTTGTTTCCAAGTTATTGAGTGGCACCAACCGGATAGAGTATTGAGACAATTTGGAATGCATCAACCAATTCCAGAGTCTCCTTCGCAGCCCTTGAACATTCATGGCATAACACTCAAAGGGAAACATGACGAAAATTGGGGGCAATTGTTCGCCCCAATGATTGATCAGTGGAACAATCGTCATGCTTTTAGGGTCGACGCTTATCCCCGACAAGAGGGCCTATTGAGCTTTAACTCCGACTACATGGTCTGGTATAGGCGAAAGACAAAGATGTTTGTTGACCACAAAATGCAAACACAACTACATTGATATTTTTTTGTTTTTCAATATTTAACTTTAAATGTTTTTTTTAATGATGCGCATTAATTTTCTGACCCTAATAATTGCAGGCTGAAGTTGTGGAGACATTACAATACATGGTGTCTCATCAATGGAGGAATACATGGACAGTTGATGATCTCGTGCCTTATGTGGAGAAAATTAAGATTTTATCCAAAGAGTACGAGAGAATCATCGAGCCTGTGTCACATGGTCCTGCATCAGAGCATCAATTTCCAGCACCAGAGTTTCACATTCTTCAGTCAAGTGTTGAAACTCAGGGCATAGGCAGACGAAGGGAGGCTGTTGAAGCGGAAGAATATTCCCAAAAAATGGCGGAGCGTGGCCATGGAATGTATTACACGCCACAAACATTTGCTCAGTATCTGACACAGATGTATCAGTATCCTTTTCAGGGTCATCACACTGATACTTCTGCAAGCGAGCATTCATTCGGTGGTGTTGCGAAAACACATCCTCATTTTTCATGGCTGACTATGACCCCTTCACAGCAATATCATGGCCCAATTCCAACACCTAATGCCCCATTAGGTACACAATGGAATGTATCGGGACCAATACCTAATATGGGTGACTTATTAGGTGTTGATTTGCGTCACGAATTTTCTGCTGAGCCTGACGAAGAAGAAGCGGGGAGACATCGGGGTAGAAGAAATCCTGATCGCCAAGCATGAAGATGGGATCGACCATGTGGCACATCCTCATGACATCACGGACACCAAAATGAATGATTTGCATGTCCCTGTTTAAATATGTTGTTGAATATTTCTCATTTGAATTTGACATTTAATCTATCGTATGCAACTTATTAAGCCTTACTAATGGATACAGTTTATGTCGCGCATCAAACTATAATAATAAATAAAGTTAAAAAAAAACTAAGGTAGACAAAAGAAAATAACTAATGTTTCTAACTAACGCTGAACACCAATGCCATATGTGCACTAAGGTAGACAAAAGAATATAATTAATGTCACTCAACCTGGATTGATCCACTCCATTTATTTCAACTTCTAAATGTAATTTTATTTCATTAGATGCATATCAGTATGGAGTAATTCTATTTAAACCCTACACCCTAAACACTAAACCTTAAACCCTAGACCATAAACCACAAACCCTAAACCGAAAACCATAAACCTTAACCCTAACCCCTAAACACTAAACAATAAACCTTAAGACTTAGACCCTAAACCCTAAACCCACAAACCCTAAACCCTAAACCATAAACCATAAACCATAAACCCTAAGGCTTAGACCCTAAACACTAACCCTAAACCCTAAAATATAAACCATAAACCCTAAACCATAAACAACCAAAACTAAACCCTAAACCCTAAACCCAAAACCCTAAACCCTTACCCCTAAACACTAAACACTAAACCCTAAGGCTTAGACCCTAAACCCTAAACACTAAACCCTAAACCATAAGGCATAGACCATAAACCCTAAACCCACACACCCTAAACCATAAACCATAAACCCTAAACCATAAACTCCAAACCCTAAGGCTTAGACCCTAAACCATAAACCCCAAACCCTAAGGCTTAGACCCTAAACCATAAACCATAAACCATAAACCCTTACCCATAAACATTAAACCATAAACCCTAAGGCATAGACCATAAACCCTAAACAATAAACCATAACCCATAAACACTAAGGCTTAGATCCTAAACCCTAAACCATAAACCCTAAACCCTAAACCATAAGGCTTAGACCATAAACCCTAAACCATAAACCCTAAGGCTTAGGTGTTATTCTATTATGTTATTCTGTAGTGATTAGGGTTTATTCTTTAATGTTTATTCTATAGGGTTTAGTCCTTGTTCTAGATAGTCCATAATGACTAAGTCCATAGTTTGTCATTGTAGATAGTTGTCCTTTAGTATCAATTTGAATACCGTTAAGTACAACATTGTAGATAGTTCTCCTTTCAATACAATTTCGAAAATAAGTAATGTATAAATTTCCTGACAAAAGTACACATTTGAAAATAAGTAACTGACGATTTCATTAAACACCACAAAGTAAATACATTGAACAAAATCTCAACCAATACAAGTCACTCATCTAACATACATAAATCAATTAAATGAATTACTCCCACGGTCAGATTGCATTGGACATTGGCGCCTATTGTGCCCTTCTGCTCCACATCTACTACATTTTTGTCAGTGGTCAGATGGTTCCAGCCAATCCATCTCATTCATTATCCTTGTTGATTTTGGCCAACCTTTCGCACGAATTGTAGTTGGGTCAAGGATAAGTGTCCATGCATCATCAGAAGGAGGAATTGCCGCTTCATTCCCAAGAGGCCACCACTGTGCGGAGTATGCTTTTAAGATGTGCTCATTTGTGTAAACAACATCTATATATTGGTAGTAGTTCATGCTCACGTAACCACAAGCTGCAATAATGTGTGAACATGGATAGTGAAGCGCAGAATACCTTCCGCATTGACAATAATGGCCATTCAAGTTAACTGCCCACTTTTGTCCGCCACGTTACGTTATAGGATTGAAGGTCTCCTCTACTTCAAACCTTGTCGAGTGGATATCATACACGCGAACAATGTGCGAACAAGCTTGTTCTTGATTTTTCCTAAGTTCTTTAACAAGCTTAGAACAATATACTTGGCCTTCGTTTAATTGTCTTTGGGCTTGGCGACCACGATCAACAAAGTACTTTCGGCACCTACTATATGTTGACTTGACCAGCGCTGTTATTGGAATGCTGCGACAATCTTTCAACACCTTATTCACACATTCTGAGAGGTTGGTTGTCATGTGACCATATCTTCGTCCAGATGTATTGTAAGCCATGCTCCATTTTTCCTTTGAAATGCGATCAATCCATGTTGCTATGGCTGGAGTCAATTGATGAATTTTTTCTAAGTTTTGATCAAACACATGCTTGCAAGGCGTGTACGCTGCATCAAATTTGTTACCATCAAAAGTTGTAGGTAGATATGAAACTCAAATTAACTTCATGTATAAAATAAACCTTACCCAATTTCTTGAACATCTCTTTTTGTTCCGTGTTGTTGAATTTGCGATTGAAATTGCTCGCTATGTGTCGGACGCAATACACATGATAACCGTGGGGAGGTTGCCAACCAAGTGCTTCATTAGCGACAACAAACTTTATACTCGCGTGACGATCAGATATTAGACAAATTCCATTCTTATCTGTGACGTGTTCATGCAAGTGGGCCAAAAACCATGACCATGCTGTTAACATCTCACCTTCGACCACGACGAATGCTAGAGGAAGAACACCACCATTTCCATCTTGTGATGTGGCCATTAACAGGGTCCCACGGTATTTCCCGTATAAATGTGTGCCGTCAACTTGTATGATTGGCTTACAGTACTTAAAAGCCTCTTTACATTGATCAAATGTCCAAAATACTCTATAAAACTGACGATGTTCGCGACTCACCCTATTACTAACAATAAAATCGTCATGTAGTATTTGAAAGTAAGAGCCAGGAGAATGATTTTGCATGTGTGTTAGCCATGACAAAAGTTTCGCATATGACTCTTCCCAATTGCCATATTCAATTGCAATCGCCTTTTGTTTCGCCATCCATGCTTTTCTGTATGAAACCTTATAGGAAAATTCACTATTTATCCTTTCTTGAATCAAAGAAATTTTTATTGATGGATCTTCTCTAATCATGCCTGTAATTCAAATAATAAATTAAAATAACAAATTAAAATAACAAATAACACAAAAGTAGGATAATATGAACATAAAAAACGTAGCTTTCTACGCAAGTCGCAATTAAATCTGAATCAAGCTTCTCATGGTCTTGTGTCATAGTCATATTTAGACATGTGTGCGGTCCACCCCATTGTGTCACTTTCCATGCATCAGTTTTTTTAGATAAAATTGCCCTCATATAAAAAGGGCAAGGAGACTTTGTGCTGTTGTTGGGGCAACAAACAATATATTTGTGCGATTTCGTTTCAACAACCTTAAAACTTTGATGCACCTTCATCACATATTGTTTCAGTGCATTTTTGACCGCATCTTTACTGTCAAAATCCATGCCAACATATAATTCTTGTTCAACATTAAAAGTCGTTGGCATGCCCAAACCACAAATGTCCTCCTCGTCCGGATGACTCCAATTGATATTATTATAATGCAAAACATCATTCCAAAATGGATTTTGATTTCCTAGTACACCTAATAATTTCAAAAAAAAAATCATGTCAACAAACTACTCGTATTTAGTTACCATTAAATACAATTCTCATAAAAAGATAGATGCATTCAACTAATTTTGTATTTCATAAAATTTACCTTTAGTTGGGTGAACAATTGAAACTGGTTCAACGATGTCGGTGACTTCATCGTCTGTATCAGATATTCCATCAACACTATCATCTTCATCGAAAGACTTTTCAACGTATGAGTTAGACGCAAGATAATCATCATCATCATCTTCATCATCATGTAAATTGCTTATATTTCTTGGTAGTTCCGACTCATGATGAGATATATTATGTCCACATGACGTAATAGAATTTGCAGGATGAAACATAGAACCACCAGCAACATCCTTTTCTGCGTACAATTATAGAACTGACATTTGTTGTTGTTGTTGAAAACTTTCGATCATAGTTTCAACATCTTTGTCATCACAAATTTGCAACGCAACATATTTTCCTGAAACTAAAAATCTACAACTTATAGTAGAAGTAATTTCCTTATTTTCTAACTTTACATTATCTCTAATTTTTTTTTCAAAGCATTGAAACTAATTCCGCGTTTAATCTGAATCACCTTTTTATTGCCTTCAAATATTACACCATCATTGTCTTCATATACTCTTCCATTGAAATACAACACTATAATAAATGAATTCATGATATACCTACATGAACAAAATTAAAAATAATTACCATAACAACAGTAGTTTTAAAATAAATAAGTGTATTTGCTTGCTTCATCTACTAACTTAAACTTAAACTTAAACTACAGATTAAAATTTCATTCTAACTTCAAAAAATTAGAAGGGAATCAGGTAATTATTTGTAAGGCCTGTCCACCCATGAACAAAGGCTTGTAAATAATTAAACATTATTAAAATAACTTCAAAGTAAAAAAACTAATTACAAAAATTAATAAGCTTAAACTTCACGTTAAAATTTGTTTCTTAATAAAACAATTATTACTTCAATTAAATATCTTGTGAATGATAAAAATAAAAAAATCTATTTGCTTGCTCTATTAAACTTAAACTAGACATTGATACGTCATTCTAACACAAAAATTATTACTCTAATTAAATAATTCAAAAAAAAATTCCTTAACTTCAAAAACTTGAAGAGTCACCTCTAAATATTTTTAACTCACAAATAGCATCAACAAAAGTTTATAACCAGAAGGGTCACACGTCAAATTTCCAAGCCATAAAAACCATGAACAAAGAGGATTACAAATAATTACTCATAATAATTTTAAAATAAAAATTCTAATTCAAAAAATTAATACACTTAAACTTTACCTTCAAATTTTAGTCTAACAAAAAATATTATTACTTCAATTAAATATTTTGTCAATGATACAAATAAAAATATTTATTTGCTTACTCAATTAAACTTAAACTACACATTCATACTTTATTCTAAAAAAAAATTACTCTAATTAAATAATTTATGAAAAATTCCTCAGCTTCAAAAAAATTCCAGACATAAAATGGAAGGGTTACACTTAAAAAATTCCAGACACAAAAACCATAAAAAAAGGCTTACAAATAATTACTGCTAATAATTTTTAAATAAAAAATCTAATTCACAAAATTAATACACTTAAATTTGAGCTTCAAATTTGATTCTAACCACAAAATTTATTACTTCAAAATAAACAATTTGTAAATGATAAAAATTATTCTAAAATTTAAGTTGAAACAAAATGAAAGAAGGCTTCCTTTAAATAAATACAAAATATCCTTACTTTAAATAAATAAAAGATGGAATCAGCAAACTTCAAGCAAAATGAAATGCATTTCTTTCTCTCTTCACACTACTTTGTTACTCTCTTCAGTGTCAAATCTTGTAAGTGCTCAGTGTCAAATTTTGCAAATGCTCTATTTAAAGAAAATTTACACCAAAGCTGAAGCATGCATGTGATCTGCAACCAAAAATTACACGCCATTAAAGCATGCATGTGATCCTAAAACTGTATGCATGTGACCCTGCTGCATGCCCTAGCCTGCAAATCAGCAATGCCCTAACCTGATGCCCTAACTTGTAACCTGCAATGCAAGAACAGTGCCCTAGCTAGTCTGATGGGACCTTTCTCGTAGATTCACGTCCACGTTGGTCACGCAGGAGCCAATGGCGGGACTGTCCACGTTGGCACATGTCCCGCCATTGGTATTGGCGGCATGGGCAGTATCGCTATTGGTGCTGGCGGCACCCAGCCACGTCAGCACCATTCTCGCCACTGCTGATGGCAGTATCAATGGTATCGCAATTGCAGGTGGCGGCATCCATTGCAAAACTGATCCCCTACGTAAATACTTAGAAAAGAGATCCCTTTGCGTAAATAGTTTCTAAATGTGACCCTCTGACGTAAATTTGCCTTTCTTAACCCCCGTACATACAGATTTTAAAAACGCGTAGAACTTACCAGGGGTTTACTAACCCGTTAATATGTTACTTTTTTAATAAAACTTTAATTAACTATTACATTTATATTTGAAAAAATCCTTTTTATATCAATTGATTAAAATATTTGTATCTGCATCCAAAAATTCTAAATTTACATAAATATATTCCAACAAAAATAGAATAAGCAACTTAGAATTGAATAATTAGAATTACAAAATCCTTGAGACATACAACTTTTACTCAAATTGCCTATCCTAACAGCACAAAATCCAATATTTACATAAAAAGGAGTCCAACACCTGCAGATATTAAAGGAGTTGTTCATCAATACATAAATTTTGTGCATTAACATTATTAATCCCAGACGCCATTGACAAAGTTGCAGAACATTCTTAAAACTTGGCTTCGAGAACTTTCGTTCCTCCATCTTGTGTCCTTTTTGTAAAAACCTTAATGTCACCATTACCATGTATTGCTTTTGGTGTCCTATATAACAATTAAAAAAATTCGCATATACATATCAAGCTATAGGCAGCCATACTAAATGTCAGGGAGGAAAACATTGAGTTACATAGATATATTATGATTGAATTTTTCCAATTTTAAGATAGTTCAATACGAATATACAGAGAGAATGTATCATATAAGAATGATCATCTTATGTGAGAATGAAAATAATTAATTTCAACCGTTATATTAAAATGAAAGATCAAGATTAAAACATTTTACATTTAAATTAAAAATTCATTTAATTATACAATCTCCATATGATTTACCAAATAGAAAATCATTTATCTTAAAGATTTAATCTATGATATCTTAAAATATCTCAAACCTATCATCACTATGACCACCACTACCGTTATGACTATTTCCACCATAATTGTCATGATCATCACTATAATCATCATCATGATCGTCAATCATCGTCGCCACCACTAACATGATTGTTGTTGTCGCCATCACTGCCACCACTACTAACATGATTGTTGTCGTCGTCATCACTGACACCGTCACCACCATCATTGTGATCACCGTCTTCACCATCAACATGACTGTCGTTGTCATGCAGTGACAACAACGATGTTCATAGTGACGATCACAGTGATGATGGTGGTGATGGTGACGTCAATGGTGTTGGCTGTGGTGGTGATCATTTAAATTAAATATTTAAGATATTTGATTTTCTATATGATAAATCTAGAGATTTTATTGTTAAATGTGATTTTAATTTGAATTTAAAATATTTTAATCTTAATTTTTTATTTTAATCCAATAATTGAGATTAGTCATTTTTATTCTCATATAAGATGGTCGTTCTCATATGATATGTCATATATATATATATATATATAAAGCTAAGAGGTCAAAATTAATAATTGGTTTCCTTTGATAAATCCAAAGCAATTTACATATATAATAATAAAGGTCAAAATGATACGTAGCATATAAGCTTGTTTGTAAAAAATAAGCTCATTTCTAGATTATTCTTATCCATAAAAGGTTTCCTCCAAAAAGATATAAAATTGGTTTCTCTTATCATATATCATCACAGTACACTGAATCTACTCCACACTTATTTCAAGAAAAAGGAAATAAAATAATGCTCCTAGATATCTAGATAGTCAAATAAACAAAAACTCCCCATTAATATTAGCGTTTAGGAGAGAATTAACATTCATTGCACGCATCACATGTTTACATACGAGGAAATTGTTTATGTATAATATTTGTAATTTGGTTTTCTAATAATGGAATATTTTAGAATAATTGAATGTAAGTCCTTTTGAGGATTAAACTAATATAAATTTTGTATGTGATTTTTTTTTTAAATCTTTAGTTTTATGAATCAGTTTTGATATTAGAATTGATATATGTGGGCCTTAAAAATTTATTTTCTAAGGTTTGTGAATTTATTGGTTTATTGTGTAGTTAATATGTTACAACAAGACTTTCTGAGAAAACCTTGATTTCATAGGGAGTTTGATTTTAATTGAATATAAACAATGATTAAGTAAAAGTTTTGAAAAAAATCTATTCAACTCCTCCTCCCCTTCTTGATTCTCGGTTAATCCAACATTTTTATATTTTTATTTTATTTAAATTTTTAAGTTTATCTTTATTTAAGTATTGTTAACAACATTTCAACTTAATATATACTATTTATACACTTTATTCTTACTTATGAATTTATCCTTATATAATTTTTTTGAAGAATAAACAAAATTATTTTAAGTTGACTTCCTTTCTATGATATGAAGTACTTAAAAAAAAGCTTAAATACATTTTTGTTCTTTGAAAAAAAAAATATTTTGTAGCTCTTCTTCCAAAAGCAACCATTGTGACATGACAATCTTCTTCTTTGTCTTCATCTTTGCTTGTTGGTGAAGATATTCATTATCATTGAATCATTTAATGTATGTGTCATACCCTAATTTCGTTCAGGGACTATTGTTTGATGGCATGCAACCTTTGGTTGACCGCTTCGAGGTACTTGGCACCCTTTGTTGCACAATACGTGAAGTTCCGAGACATGCCGGAAATCAAAAGGAAGCATTGTTACGCAATCCGTGAAATTCCGTAACATGCTGGAAATCAAAAGGAAGTATTGTTACGCAATCCGTGAGTTTCCGTCACATTCCGAAAGCTAAAAAAGGAGTAATTACATGACCCGTAAGGTTCCGTAACCTTACGAAAAGAAAACAAGTATCGTTACGGAAAAAGAATCACCAAAAAAAGCAAATGGGAATGTATTTAGTAAAAAAGGGGGTGCAAATAGCAACCAGGCCCACTTGGGCCTTCCAGGATGTTCCTCCAGAAGGCGGTTGCTTCTGGAGGAAGCAACCTGGCTCGCCTGGGCGAGCTGGGTGGCAAGCTCCTCCCCTATTTTCCTATAAATAGAGGGAGGAGTGAAGGTGAAAGGGGTTCAACCCTTCTGGTACTTCGTAATCACTTAAAATTAGTGAGGAAAATTTTTTCTGTGAAGAAAATCCAAGCCGAGGCGCTTCCGTAACGTTTCTGTGGGTGATTTCGCGAAGATTTTCAACCGTTCTTCGTCGTTCTTCGGTCTTCAACCGGTAAGTTCCCGAAAATCGAACTTTTCAATTCATTCTATGTACCCTTAGTGGTCCCCATTTGTTTCGCGTACTTTTATTTTTGTTTCACTTACTTTTCGTACCCCCTTTTGACATGCTTTAGTCATTTGCTTAAGTCATTTTCTCGCCTAATCAAAAAATAAAATAAATTTCCACCGATCATTTGAATTGTAATATCCGTTAATTTCTGTTAAAATGAAATCTGACTGTTCGGTCATGCCGTAACCACGTTGAAAACCAAAAAGAGGTAAAATAATAATATAATAATCAAAAATATCTTTTTGTAAAATAAACCAAAAAAAATCAATCGGACGTTTCGCTTTGGGATTTCTTTTTCTTAATTGAATTGACTAATAACTAAAGTGAAACTAAGGCTAAAATCAACTCACAAAGTCAAGCTCGTCCGTAAAAAATCACTAAAAAAGGATTTTAAAGGTTCAATACCTCAGTTTTTTTTCTCCAAGTAAAAATGGATCATTTTAAGGTCCAACGCCTTAAAAGGACCACCTTCCAAGTAAAAAGAATCGCTTGATTCGCCCTTTTGAAAGAACTACGTAGGTATGATTTCCTCTTCGATAGAGGGTACGTAGGAGCAAGAGCCCCGCTTTTGTTGACCTCAAAAATAAAAAAGAAATAAAAGTTTAGGTACACAATTTCACACAATTCTAAATTAAGACTGTTGTCCTTTGGGACAAACGTGAGAGGTGCTAATACCTTCCTCAAACGTAAATACAACTCCCGAATCTGGAATATTCTTCATGATCAGTTTCCTTCGGTTTTTTTGACGTTTTCCACAAATAAACGTTGGTGGCGACTCCGCGCATTTTCCTCCTTTGAAAGACGCACCCGTGAGCCTCGCCTCGCTCGCCTGCAAAAGGGTAGGTTGCGACAGTTGGCGACTCCACTGGGGACTGTTTTTGTGAGTTAGGCCTATTTTTGGAAAGTGTGGAATTATGAAACTTTGTGTGTGCATTTTTTCTTGAACTGTGTAAAAATAATAAATGTTGTCTTTTCCACATTTTTACACCGCATTCTAAGCACCCACGGGTTTGAGTAAAAAAGGGGCCCTATACCCGGGTTCATGGAAATCTAAGGAGTGGAGGTGGATCTATGGTCATGCTAGGTCTCCGACTTGCTTGATAATAGTGAAACCTCGTCTAGAGCTTTTTCTCTTTATAATGTGTTGTCGTTGGTATTCCATACCACCACAATATTATTATCTTGAGTGATGATACCTCTAGAAAACAACCATGTGAGATATGGATCGTTGGGAGTAGTTATTAGAGACCCCTAGATATTATCCTTTAGGTACCTAAAATAGGGGCACGGAGCAAACACGCTGCGTGTCGTTTTAAACACTGCCATGCATATAGTCCTAAATGTCATGTACGCCTTTGCTTGTAATTATTTGTGGATATTGTCGTACTCTGTGCATCCCCGTGTTATGCTTTTGCGTGTCTACATCATGTCGTCACGCACGGGTTGTATGTTGGTCTCGTCTTTTGTCATGGGAAGCCGGAAAATCCATATCACCTTCTTAAACTACACACATGGGGCACTGCATCCCCAAGTGTGCAAGTAAGAAGAGATAATTTTTCGGGGCTCTCGTGTCCGTAAATGCATTCATATCATGCATCGCATAAGCATCTCTTCATGGCATCATAATGAACATATCGTTCCTGCATTTGTCCGTTATCATATTCCAGCCTCACATTTTGCATAAGTCATTGCATCATCATGCATATGCATTCAACATACTTTTTGTTCTACAAACTGTATACCTTTTGTTTTCATGTTCGCTCATGCATGATCCTTGCATTTTCCTCTGCAAAACAAAAACAAAAAAAAGGAAGCGTGAAAATTCACACTACATTCTTAGTTGCATGTGTTAAGTACCATGAGCCAACCATGTTGGGATCATAAACCCATTTTCAAAAAAAAAAAAAAAACACAACAACAAAACAAAATGATTGAGCATGGTACCTAATGCATGGTTAACTAGGAAATGATATTTCTTCGGGCATCTTAACCTCATAATTACATTTTCCATGCATAGCATACGAATTCCGAGTCATTCATCCCTATGAAATGTGGTTGAAGTATTGGATTATAGGGTTGAACCAAACTCATGCTTTTACGAAAAGGTTCATCAAGTCAAGTTGAAGTATGGAAGTAACCATCTTGCAAAAATTGGGGCAAGAGATGGATCAAGTTACATCGCTGCTTCGTCTACTGCCAAACACATTTAGGACTGTTAATGTCCTTGCTACTTCCAGTTTCACCTTGACAAAGATGTAATGGACCATGTTAAAAAAATCAAAATTGATTCAACCCCATGTCCTGTGTAAAAATTTGCAATACTTCAACTATGCATCATTCGCATACATCCATGCTTTTCATTGGTTACATTGCTCATTGCATTCTTTCCTTGAGAAAAGAAAAAAACGAACTTAATCATTGTTATAAAAAAGAAAAAAAAACATGCTTTACGGTGCCCTTATCGAACCCGTGCTAGAGCTAGAGTAATGGGTAAAGCGGAGGAGGTACAAGAGAAGATGAAGGCCGACATGGAGGCCATGAAAGAGCAAATGGCCACGATGATGGCCATGATGAGCATGAGGAAGATAATGGAAGCCAATGCAGTTGCAGTTGCCGCTACCAACACTATTGCTAAGGTGAACCCGATGCCCCCATCTGGCCTCAACCAAATGAATCATCCAACCTCAGATATGGTAGGCAAAGATTTGGGAAGTACGGACGGCCCCATGATGTGCAAATTCAAAACGAGCACGCCTTCCCGCTATATGGCTTGCCTCCCAACTATACACCACCCGATGTGGCGTACACTCCCAATGAGGATGTCAATAACTCCACTCCCATGCTCATTGAGAGCTGACAACCTCATCATATACATGTCTCTCAACCCATGGGGGAGACACATGAAATACCCCACCACAATCTAGCCAACTTCAAGCCTTGCCTCGGATATGCCACTGAAGGGCAAGCAGTTGGTGGTATACCCCAACAAAACACTTTGGAGGGCCCTCAGTATCACCCACAACTACACCTCTTGCATTCCACAACAAGTAAAAACCCTCATGCTAGGGAAAAAATGGGAAAGTTGGATCATCTAGAGGAAAGGCTCAGGGCCATTGAAGGAGGTGAAGATTATGCCTTTGCTAACCTAGAAGAGTTGTTCCTAGTACCCAATATCATCACCCCTCCCAAGTTCAAGGTGCTAGACTTTGAAAATTACAAGGGGACTACTTGCCCCAAGAACCATCTAAAGATGTATTGTCGGAAGATGGGGGCATACGCAAAAGATGAGGAATTGCTGATACATTCCTTCGAAGAAAGTCTTACTGGGGTAGCTGTTACCTGGTACACTAACTTGGAACCTTCCCGAGTCCATTATTGGAAGGACCTAATGGTTGCCTTCGTTAGGCAGTGCCAGTATAATGGCTTCGGATAGGATGCAACTACAGAACATGTGCAAAAAAGGGGGCACGGATCTTTCAAAGAATACGCCCAAAGGTGGAGAGACCTGGCAGCTCAAGTGGCACCTCAATGACGAAAAAAATGATGACAATGATAGTAGACACATTACCAGTATTCTACTATGAAAAGATGGTGGGCTACACACCTTCAAGCTTTACGAATTTGGTCTTCGCCGGGTAAAGGATCAAAGTGGGTCTAAAAAGAGGCAAATTTAATCGTCTTGCTTGGACGAATGAGAAAAAACTGGGGCAAATGAAGAGGGTGAGAATAAGGGAGAAACCCATGTTGTGACTGCCGTTCCTACATGGTCGAGTTTCCCACCAACCCAACAATGTCATTACTCAGCCAGTAACAACCCTTCTCCTTCCCCACCACCCAATTATCCACAAAGGCCATCCCTAAATCAACCATAAAGCCTGTCTACCACATAACCAATGCTAAACACCACCTTTAGCACGAACCAAAACACCAACCAAAAAGTAATTTTGCAGCAAAAAACCTGTAGAATTCACCCCAATTCCGGTGTCCTATTCTGACTTGCTCCCATATCCACTCGATAATGCAATGGTAGCCATAACCCCTGCTAGGTTTCCTCAACCGCCATTTTTCCGAGGATAAGACTCGAGCGCAACATGTGCATATCATGGAGGAGCCCTGGGGCATTCCATTAAGTACTGTATGACCCTGAAGCATAAGGTGCAAAGTCTAATTGATGTGGGCTGGCTGAAATTTGAGGAGAATCACTTGTTGAATCCTAACACTGACAAGCGACACCACACATGGGGCAATTTTGAAAGCTGTTGTTAGATGTCTCTAATGACTCATCAGGATCTTCAAGTTTATGCCATTATTGTAAACCATAGTTACAATGCTAAATAAAATGGATAAATCTGACATCTTTGTCCCTCATCCTCTCGTAATTACATCTTTTCTTCCACTGGAATGTGGGTGCAAGCCATTGGTTTGTTTGCTCGAGCGACATGCGCTCCTGAGTGCTGACTTCCAAGACCGTTCAATCAGAAATTACTCGTCTTGCACGTTGGTGGGGGGTGCCGTGAAACAACGAGTAAAGTTCAAAACAAATAAGTTTCAAAATAAAAAAAAGTGCAAAAAGAAAAAGAAAAAAAAAGCATTTACTGTGTTTTCAAGACGTTCATGTGACCTCATTTTATCATTCCGAAAAGTTTGTCTTTTTAGAGAGAAGTGAGTTATCAAGAATAGGATGTTGGACAAATGGCCTCAGTTATCTTAAGAAGGGGGGGGGGGGGGGTTGAATTAAGATACAAAGACTATTCCCCAATTAAACTTTCACTCTTTTTTTGGATTAACAATGCACCCTTAACATGAATTACTCAAAAGACAATTCAAAATAAACTTCTTTAAAGCAAAAGATAAATAACAATAAATAAAAGAAGTTTAAGGGAAGAGAGGAATACAAACTTGATTTATACTGGTTCGGCCACTTCCCGTGCCTACGTCCAGTCCTCAAGCAACCCACTTGAGATTTTCCACTCTCTTTGTAAAACTCCTTTTACAAAGTCTGAACCACACAGGGACAACCCTTCTCTTGTGTTCAGGAATCCTCTACAACAAGAGACCCATGGTCTCTTAATCCATTTTCAGAAATAAGAAGAAGAGAAGAAGAAATCTCTCTTAAAAGAGATAGATTGTACAATGAAGATCAATCAAAATTCCTTATTGAATATGCAAGTGGTTGACCAAGGAATCTTTTTGAGAGGATAAGACATTTCAGTTCAGAAAAACTCTTAGTCTTTGGAGAGGATAAAACTTTTTGGGCACTGAAAACTCTCTTTATATTCGTGTTTCCGAGTCACATATAAATAGACCCTTGATGGTCATTCATAAACCATTTGAATAGATGTGACTCTTGGAAATTATTTTCTGAAAATCCCCTCTTGTGTAATCGATTACAGGCTTTAAAATTTGAATTAAAACGTTCAATAAACTGCTGGTAATCAATTACCATCCACGTGTAATCAATTACACATTATAAATTGTGAATTTCTAGTGACTGCTATAAACATTTTCAGCTGCTGGTAATCGATTACCAGAGAGTAAATCTCAATTTAAAATGATTTAGATAGAATTCTTTGGCAAAACCTTTTGCTTTTTCAATTTGGAAACTTCTTCCGAAGATTCTAGAGATCAACTTGATCATATATCTTGATTTTCTTGGATTCTTGGATTCTTGTCTTAGAAGCACTTGATCCTTTGGCATCATCAAAACGTCAAAACATGTTGCTTCTACATAGGAGTCATTTGACTTAACCCATCAACTGAAAAATCCTTCAACTATTTCTCGTCCTTTGTAAATTCTTTTTGCAAGAATCAACTGCTTCTTTCGTTCTTCCTCACTACGAGGTTGTGAAAACAAGACAACGATGGTTACCTCATAGCCCTACACTGGGGCAATGAAAGGCACCATGCATAAACCTCAAGCGAACCTAAGGGCAAATTAGAAGTTCTCACCCAATGGGTTCCCAGCTACAAGGTCATGACGAAAGATAAAAATGGATACCTCAAAGCCCTACACTGGGGCAATGAAAGGCACCATACAAAAACCTCAAGCGAACCTAGGGGCAGATTAGAAGTTCTCACCCAATGGGTTCCCAGCTACAAGGTCATGACAAAAGATAATAATTGGTACCTCAAAGCCTTACACTGGGGCAATGAGGGGCATCGTGCATGAGCCTCAAGTGAACATAGGGGCAGATCAAAAGTTCTCACCTGTCGATATTTTTAAACAAAAAAAAAGGGACAAACCCTAGGATTTCAATGGATTGATTAAACATCAAACGACTCCATTGCCGTCACTCCAAAATGGTCAAGTGACTAAATCAAACAGAACACACACTCTGAGGGAGTTCCCGGAGAGATTTGCAAAAGATAGGATAAGGTTGCATGGACTATCACCTCTTTCAAAAGGACAGTCAATCTGTGTTTTCCAAAAAAATCAAATCAAAATCAAAATCACAAAATAGGGAAAGAATGTCATGAACATTGTACAACTTTCCATTACACTGCATTGTTTCATATGAAGTCCGCATTTACCAAATTTCACGACAAAGGTTGCATGCATCTGCATCCCTAAAATTCATGTTAACTGCATAGATTTCCTACATCTAATGTCCAATCTTTTGAATTTGGAATGACCGGCCCTCTCAATGAGTCAATCTCTTGCTTTCTCATAAGGGTGGGCCCTAGGGTACTAGTACCCTCACCTTCAGAGGACTACACGTCCTCACCTTCCGAGGGCTACATGCCCTCACCTTCAGAGGACTACACGTCCTCACCTTCAGAGGACTACACGTACTCACCTTTAGAGGACTACACGTCCTCACCTTTAGAGGACTACACGTCCTCTCCGTCAGAGGACTATACGTCCTCACCTTCAGAGGACTACACGTCCTCGCCTTCAGAGGGCTTCACGCCATCGCCTTCAGAGGACTACACGTCCTCCACTTTAGAGGACTACACGTCCTCGCCTTTAGAGGGCTACACACTCTCGCCTTCAGTGGACTCCACATCCTCACCTTAAGAGAATTTAAGGTCCTCTACCCTTAAATGCTTAACCGAGACTTGCACTCCTGGTTAAGGGGCCAGTAGTTTCCTTTTATCAGTTTCTGGGCCACCCCCTAATATTGGAGGGCGACCAACTGTGCAAGCACAACCAGAGAGGCAGGCTATCATGCAACTACTATGCATACTGAGGCAAGATTTGACCCGTGCCGCTGCAAAGAGACAAGTGTGGATCATGCGCACCAACATGACCACTCTTACATAGATATGGATGATGTTGCTTAGCAAACATTCTGTCCAGGGACCGCAATACCGATCTCCCCCTGCGGAAGTATCAGTTGGTCTCTGCCGTTCCGACATAGGTAAGTATGCATGTGGCTAGACTGATTTTTGATGCCATCCACTATTTACAGGGATCGTGCCCACAAGGCACCCAGTGGACTCGGAGGAGCCCAACGGGACCCTAGGGTTTCAAGCTCTGGTTACGGGCCCCGATCAGTCCTACCGGATGCCCGTCCCCCCAGCGAGGTCACGCCATTATGACATAGGTAAGTATGCACATCGCTCAACTGATTTCTGATGTCATCTATTGTTTACAGGGATCACGCCCGCAAGACACCCAGTGGACCCAAAGAAGTCCAACAGGGTCCTAGGGTTTCCAGCTCTAATTACGAGCCTCTGTTAGTTCTACGGAGTGCCTGTCGCCCCCAGCAAGTTCATCAGCCCCCCTATTAACCGGGCTTTCATCAAGAAGTATTGCACCCCCAGGCAGGCGCAGGGCGAAACACCACAGCAGCTTGGGGATGGCCGGCAGCGGGCAATAAGCGCGCTGCCACCACCTATAGAGTTCACCTCAGCTCATCCACAAAAAGGTTAGAGCATTGCCTACGACACATGGCCGACCAATAGGCAACCAAGTCCAAAGCCAAAGGTAAGCAAAGTGCTAGGTCCATGGCCGACAAGTCATCATGCGTCCAGCTCAAGACGTTAAAGAAGCGCTACTAGGAGGCAACCTACTACCTTTTGAATCTATGCTTGTTATTTGATCACTTTTTGTAGTAGGACACGCCTAGTTGCTCATGATCCTAGGAATTTAAATAAAACAAGCACAAGCTCGGAAGGTAGTCATACCTCACAAAATATATATATGTATGTTTAGGTAGCAAGATACCTTGGATATGCATGTATATAGCAAAAATACCTCACAAAAATATACACATGTTTAGGTAGCAAAATACCTCATGAAAAAAAGGAAAAAACAAAAACAAACAAGAAAAGAAAATAAACAAATGATAAAAAAAAGAGAAAAGAGAAAAATAAGTTGTCTAGCTGAAAAACCAACATGCTTTTAAAAAGAGATGACTTCCAGCTTTTCTTTGAAAAAATTCACTGATCATAACTAGTTTTTGAAAAAAAATGTGTGTACACATTTGAAGGGTAAATGCTGTGAAAAGTTTTTCGAACACCCAAGATAGACTCGGATGAATGCACAAATTGATAGAAGAACATATTTTGGAAATACTGGGTTGACTAAAATAGAGAAAATGAATTATGAGCCCTAGCATCACATGACCAAAAATTTTTCGACACTTGAGTGTCCACATAGGTGCATGCATGATTAGTTTTGCATAAAATTTCCAAATCATCATTATTGCATTTTTGTCATGGAAATAATGTGGGACATCCCCTTTTATCTTGGGACCAAACCAAACCCTGAAATATATCAAGTCCAGCCGTGCTACAAGCCTTGAGCCAAAATCCCAATTTACCATAAATCTTGACCCAGGGTGAGAATGTCAATCCTTTCCCTCGGAAGAAAACAAAAAAAGGGAAGCAAAAAGAGAAAATTCCTAATCAAAGAGAGAGAGAAAGCAAAAAAAAAAAAAAAAGAAGAAAGAAAGTTCCCGATCAAGGATCGAAATAAAAACAGAAGAAATATGCAGAAAAGTCTTTGGATCAGACAATATCTTAACAATACAGAATTGTCACCAAGTAAAAGAAAGGAAACCACGACCTAAAGTGGTCCTCTCCCTTTGATTGCCAACCAAAATCCTGTACGTCGGTGACTTGTTCACCTCACACTAAACAAAAACAAAAAAAGGAAAAGGCCAAAAACACTCAAAGCCAAATTTCCCACCAAGAAAACAAACCATTCCCAAGAAAAAGTCCTATTGATCCATGATCACGCATGTAATCTTTGATTTGATAGGAAATGATTTGCAAAATCAAGTCATAACATATCTATGGTTTGGAATTAGGACGAAACACTTACCTGTGTGAGATTGATACACTTTGAGTGATTTTCTTCTATTTTTGTTGAACCCAGTGCTTCCTCTAAATGGTCATTTAGAAACGAAATGCTAATATCCAAAATCTCATTCACGGTTATGAGAAAATTTCATCAGCATATGTTGCTCTGATCAGTTGGAAGTTTTTGTCTCTTTACTAAAGCATGTTCACATTTTAATGAAGAAAACACCGAGACTATTTTTAGTCTCACAGTTAGCAAGAACTACGTAGGTCTGAGTTCCTCATCACAAATTGAGGATACGTAGGAGCAAAAGCCCTGCTTTTGTCGACCACCCCACCTTTGTTACCGTGACCCAAGAGTCCGGTGGCATGTGGAGCCACATGACCGTGGGATCCCCAAATTCGTATGTTCCATCATTTATCATTTGTATGTTATCTTGTTTCTATGACTTGAGGGACTAACGTTTGTTTTTGTTGTTTTTTTATTGTCTTCTGTTTTGTGCATACATTTTGTTTGGACTGTTGCATTAATGCTTACTTTGTTATTTGTCGATAATGTTTGTTCCGGAACCTTGTAGAGTTTTCCTTTAGGAACATTGTCCTAAAAATAAAACGAACAAAAATCATGATAACGCCAAGAATAGAAAAAAGAAAGAGGCATTGTGAACAAATGTCGTGTCTATATATAAAGAAAAGAAAAGTTTTTTATATGTAAAAAATGTATGGAAAGATTTTGTGTGTGTAAATAATGTGTGAAAAGAAATTCTTGTGTGTGAGCAATGAGTGTATATAAAGAAATTTTAAGTATAAAACCACGAGTGTATGTTGAAAAAGGAAAAAAGAAATCTTTGAACAGGAATAGAGTTTTTATATATACCATGTTGATATAAAGGGAAAGAGTTTTTAATGCGTGTGTGTACATAAAAAGTTTGTCGTGTATAGGGATGTAGGTGTACAAAGAAAAGCTTTTCTCATAGATAACGATGGATGTATAGTTTTGCAAACATAAAAAATGAAACAAAAAGAAAAATAAAGAAAGACCTCGAAGGTCGGCATGTTATGGTCATAGGAAGCATAAATCATTCGTAGAGAGCAAACATATCTTTTGGAAACAAGAGACTGATGCTAAGAGTTTATTTTCCAGAATAACCGAGATGAGAATGGATGGATTTGTTGAACCGATGAAAGAACATAATTTGGAAATATTGGGTCTACTGGTGTAAATCCCAAGCCTTAGTATCACAATGTCATAAACTGGATGCTTGAGTACCCACCTAGCTGTAGCCATGACTAATTTTGCACATTGTTCCCAAATCATCATTGTTATGCGTGCCTCGTGGAAATAATATGGAAATTCAACTCGAGACCGACACCTTGACACACGAATTTGTTTTGCCCCAGATATCAAAATCGGGTTCGCATGATGAAAAGACCATATTGAGACACAACCTTAAGCTACTTTGAACCTTGACCCATGAAAAGAATCCTCATCCTTTCCCCCGAAGAAAAGGACAGCAGAATCTCCTCAAGGGAGAGCGAATAACGAATGCTAAAACTCGAATTCCCAATCAAAGATCGGAAAGGAAGAAATGATAGGAAAGAAAAGAAAAGGAAAAGAAGGATTCCCGATCGAAGATCAGAAGAAAGTAAAAAGAAAAAGATCGAAGGAAAAAAATGGAATAATTCCTGATCAATACAGGAAACCAGGAAAGAGAACAGAAGATCTTTTGACCAGATAAATTTTTCGGCAGGGTAAATGACCGCCGGCAAAGGAAAACCCATTTTTGAAGTAGTTCTTTCTTTGGGATTCCCGTTCAAAGTCGCTCTCGACTGGAGATATCCCGCCCCACATAAACAAAGAGGAAAAGACCGAAACACCCAGCTTCCTCTCCAAAAAAACACTACCTTCGAGAAGATCCTATTGGTCTGTGATCGTGTGTGTGATCTTTTGGTTCGATAGGAAATCATGTGCAAAATAAAGTCATGGTGCAGCTATGGTTTTGGGATTAGGGTAAAATACTTACCTGTGTAAGTTTTTATACACTATGAGTGATTTTATTCCCAGTTTCAGTTTGACCCGACGTTTCCCCTGTTTAAAAGCTAAATGTTGACATCCTGCCCTTCATTTTCGGTTACAAGGAAAATTACTTTTGGCATGAGTATATTGTTTCCCTAAAATATGATGCTCTCGTGAATGATTTATTTTTCCTTGCTAAAGCATGTTCACCTTTTAGGTGAAAAAACCCAGTGGACCATTCGGTCTTGCCAACAAATCAAGTCTGGAGCCCCATGAATTGATTGCCATTCATGCATCCTCCACCATCGAGTCTGGAGCCCCATGAATTGATTGTCATTCATGCATCCTCCATCATCGAGTGTGGAGCCCCACGAATTGATTGCCTAGTGCTGTTCGTCTATCCTCCACCCTCAAATCTTATCCGGAGCCCCATGAATTTATTGTCATTCATGCATCTTCCACCATCGAGTCTGGAGCCCCATGAATTGATTGCCTAGCACTGTTCGTCTGTCCTCCACCCTCAAATCTTATCCGGAGCCCAATGAATTGATTGTCATTCATGCATCCTCCACCATCGAGTCTGGAGCCCCACGAATTGATTACCTAGCGTTGTTCGTCTATCCTTCACCCTCAAATCTTATCCGGAGCCCCATGAATTGATTGTCATTCATGCATCCTCCACCATCGAGTCTGGAGCCCTACGAATTGATTGCCTAGCGCTGTTCGTCTATCCTCCACCCTCAAATCTTATCCGGAGCCCCATGAATTGATTGTCATTCATGCATCCTCCACCATCGAGTTCGGAGCCCCACGAATTGATTGCCTAGCGTTGTTCGTGTATCCTCCACCATCCTATTCGGAGCCCCATGAATTGATTGCCTAGCACTGTTCATGCGTCCTCCGTTATCAAGCACGGAGCCTCCGGTGACTGGAAAATATGGTTTTTTGTTATTTTCCCGATCGGTTCCTTCGCCAAACATGTGCATACGTATATATTATGTTATTGGTGTCTTTTGTTTGTGTTTGTTTTGTGTTGCGCAGAGAAAGAAGAAAAAGAGACGGGAGTCGTCATAGACTAGATCACGGAGAGAGCAAAGACGGACGAAATAAGTGTTTTATCTTTGCTTTCCTCTTATCTCCGATAAAAGCTAAGTAAAGTGGGGCGACTGTCATACCCTAATTTTGTCCGGGGACTATTGTTTGATGGCATGCAACCTTTGGTTGACCGCTTCGAGGTACTTGGCACCCTTTGTTGCACAATACGTGAAGTTCCGAGACATGCCAGAAATCAAAAGGAAGCATTGTTACGCAATCCGTGAAATTCCGTAACATGCCGAAAATCAAAAGGAAGTATTGTTACGCAATCCGTGAGTTTCCGTGACATTCCGAAAGCTAAAAAAGGAGTAATTACATGACCCGTAAGGTTCCGTAACCTTACGGAAAGAAAACAAGTATCGTTACGAAATTCGTAAAGTTTCGTAACGTTACGGAAAAAGAATCACCAAAAAAAAGCAAAGGGGGTGTATTTAGTAAAAAAGGGGGTGCAAATAGCAACCAGGCCCACTTGGGCCTCCAGGATGTTCCTCCAGAAGGCGGTTGCTTCTGGAGGAAGCAACCTGGCTTGCCTGGGCGAGCTGGGTGGCAAGCTCCTCCCCTATTTTCCTATAAATAGAGGGAGGAGTGAAGGTGAAAGGGGTTCAGCCCTTCTGGTACTTCGTAATCACTTAAAATTAGTGAGGAAAATTTTTTCCGTGAAGAAAATCCAAGCCGAGGCGCTTCCGTAACGTTTCCGTGGGTGATTTTGCGAAGATTTTCAACCGTTCTTCGTCGTTCGTCGTTCGTTCTTCGTCGTTCTTCGGTCTTCAATCGGTAATTTCCCGAAAATCGAACTTTTCAATTCATTCTATGTACCCTTAATGGTCCCCATTTGTTTCGCGTACTTTTATTTTCGTTTCATTTACTTTCTGTACCCCCTTTTGACGTGCTTTAGTCATTTGCTTAAGTCATTTTCTCGCCTAATAAAAAATAAAATAAATTTCCACCGATAATTTGAATTGTAATATCTGTTAATTTTTGTTAAAATGAAATCCGACCGTTCGGTCATTGCCATAACCACGTTGGAAACCAAAAAGAGGCAAAATAATAATAAAAAATATCTTTTAGTAAAATAAACCAAAAAAAGTCAATTGGACGTTTCTCTTTGGGATTTCTCTTTCTTAATTGAATTGACTAATAACTAAAGTGAAACTAAGGCTAAAATCAACTCACAAAGTCAAGCTCGTTTGCAAAAAATCACTAAAAAAGGATTTTAAAGGTTCAATACCTCAGTTTTTTTTCTCACCAAGTAAAAATGGATCATTTTAAGGTCCAACGCCTTAAAAGGACCACCTTCAAAGTAAAAAGAATCGCTTGATTAGCCCTTTTGAAAGAACTACATAGGTCTGATTTCCTCTTCGATGGAGGGTACGTAGGAGCAAGAGCCCCGCTTTTGTCGACCTCAAAAATAAAAAAGAAATAAAAGTTTAGGTACACAATTTCACACAATTCTAAATTAAGGATGTTGTCCTTTGGGACAAACGTGAGAGGTGCTAATACCTTCCTCAAACGTAAATACAACTCCCGAATCTGGAATATTCTTCATGACCGGTTTCCTTCGGTTTTTCCGACGTTTTCCACAAATAAACATTGGTGGCGACTTTGCGCATTTTCCTCCTTTGGAAGACGCACCCATGAGCGTCGTCTCTCTCGCCCGCAAAAGGGTAGGTTGCGACAGTATGTCACTAACTTGTCAAACTAATATGATTAAACAATTAGCTTATGTTCCTTTTATTCGCACTTCATATCCTATGTTAGATGTCAAGTCATTTTCTTTAATTTGCACTAAAGTACACTAAAACTTATTTTGACAAGTCTTTTGATAAAGTAGGTAATTTTTTCATTTGACTTCTTTCTCTTTCTTACTCTTTGACAAATCATATGAAGAATAAAGGAACATTCTCTGCATAGAAGCAAAGCATCAGAGCATTAATATCATATATGCACAAATTTAGCATTTGTTGAGTAATCATTTGTTAGATAGACGTAGACACAACAAAGCTTTCGTCTAATCATAATAAAACAAAAACTTTAAAACTTAATATATATTTGCTTTAATCAAAATATTCGAGGGACTTGATTTGTCTTATGACTCAACACAGAGAGAATGACTTAAAGAGAAGAGAAATGTGAGTGTGAGTGATTTTAGGATGGTGTTTTAGATTTTTAGAGATTTAGAGAAGGATTTTATGGGTCTTTTTGGGCCCCTTTCTCTCACAAAGGCCCTTTTTATATACACCAAGCTCCCCTGCCCCCCACACATATAAAAAGCTTAGCAGTTAAGGTCGAGAGACTTATATCCTACACCTCCCTAATTGCATCCTACACCTCCCATTTTTTAAAAAACCCCCAACCCACCCTTTCTATCTTCTCCCCTTTCTTCCTCTTCTTTCTCCCACAACAGTTGTGCATTCTTCCGTTCATTCTTCTCTTCTTCCCATAGTGCACCCGACTTTCCAGTTCTTCTCTTCTTCTCCTATTCTTCCTCACCAACTTTTTTTCTCCAACTCAAGTCTTCTTCCAACTCTCTACGCCAAAGGTTCAGTGTAGAAGTCCATCTCCTCCTCCAACTCTCCATGCCAAGTACATTTCAACACTTCCCAATCACATTGTGGACATGTTTCTAAAACAAGCTTTCCAGAACGGTTTTTTTTTATTAAGGAATGATCATTCTAGATAAAAGGTTTTTTGAAACAACTTTTTTGGAAGCAAATCCATTTCGAAAAGCCTGTTTTGGAATGTACTTGTTGCTTCTGGAAAGGCCTTTCCGAGACACCTTTTTTGGAAGCCAAAAAAACATTCGGGAAAGGCTATTCTGGAGTGCACTTGTTTCTTTAGGAGTGGGCTTTAATCATAAATGAAGAAGTGTGTGTGTGAGGCAACCACTTGGATTTGAAGATAAGGAGAAACCTCAACATGTGTACAAGTTTGTTAAAGCTCTATATGGATAGAAAGAAGCCCTAAGAGCTTGGTATGAAAGGTTAAGCTTATTCTTAGTTTATAATGGATTCACTGGAGGAATAGTGGACACCACACTATTCAAAAAGGGCTAGAAAGGAAATTTGTTGATTGTTCAAATCTATGTAGATGACATAATCTTTGGTGCAACCTTAGAAAAGATGTGCAAAGAGTTTTCTGGGCTAATGAAAGGTGAATTTGAAATGAGTATGATGGGTGAGTTAAAGTTCTTGCTAGGGCTTGAAATCATTCAGAAAGATATGATGGATATTTATCCTTCAAGAAAAATACACAAAGGACATACTTAAGATGTTCAAAAGGGATGAAGCCAAACCTATGGCTATTCCTATGTATCCTTCTCTAGTCATTGATAAGGATGAAAGAGGTAATGATACTCGTAAAAAGATAACTGCTAGTAGACCAGATATTGTATTTTTTTTGTGCCTTGGTACAAGATTTTAATCTTGTCCAAAATTTTCTCAGGTTACTGCATTTAAGAGAATTTTAAGATATTTTGTTAGAACTAATAATCATTGCCTCTGGTTTAAGTAAAGGGTCTGAGTTTAATCTTGTAGGCTATTATAATGCTGATTTTGTTGGTGATAAGGTAGACAAAAAGAGCACTAGTGGTGCCTGTCAATTCCTTGAAAAATCATTGGTTTCTTGGTCATCAAAGAAACAAAGCACAATTTCTTTATCAACCTCAAAAGTTGAGTAGGTCTCAACAACTGTTTTTTGTTCTCAAATCAACTGGACCAAGCAACAGATGTTGGATTACTCACTGGAATACACAAAGATATGCTTCTGGTGTGACAACATAAGTGCCATAAATTTGTCAAAGAATTCAATCCAACACTTAATATCCAAACACATAGATGTCAAACACCACTTCATTAGGGATCATGCTCAAAAAGGGAACACTGAATTGAAATTCTTTAAAACCAGGCTTCAATTATTTGATATTCTCACTAAACCCTTGATTGGAGAGAGGTTTAAGTTTCTTAAATCTTTGATTAATGTTAAATGTTTGACTGATCTTTAATTAAAGCATGAAATTTTGTGCATGCAATCTATTTTAACTAAAAGAAATGCTTAGGTGTTTGTTATGTTTTCTTGCCTTAATGATCGTGTTTTTTTTTTGCTTAACCAAATTGGGTTTGTTTATGTTTTATGGTCCAAGTGCATTTATGGTAAATAAACGGCTATTTTTTTTATAAAAATCTATTTTATCATTTAAATTTTTTGTCTCCTCTACTATTTCTATATAAAGAGTTGCAGTGAAAAACAAATTTCACTTTCACTATTTCTCCTTTTACTCTCTTCCTATCTACCTCTCTCTCTACTCTCTCACATTTTCTCCCTCAAACCTCACAAATGGCCAGAACTAAAGCAGTAGCTATTAAAAACCCCTCAAATTCTTCTAGCTTAGAAAGTGAGTTTGTTCAC
Organism: Glycine soja; assembly: GCF_004193775.1. Taxonomy (NCBI): domain Eukaryota; kingdom Viridiplantae; phylum Streptophyta; class Magnoliopsida; order Fabales; family Fabaceae; genus Glycine; species Glycine soja. Next base: position 31,950,422 of record NC_041008.1, on the reverse strand, counting down.
TCACCCTCTCATAGAACCCTAGATAAGGGTAAAGACAAAGCAATCTATATCTCTTCTGAGTTTGACTCAGAAGCAACCATGACCTTAACACCCCCTCATGCTAAGGACATAGTGATTGACTCTCCAAGGAAGATATGTTCTATGAAATTGGAGAAGTCAGAAAAAAAAAAGAATGAAGAGGTCAAAACATGAGATTCCTACTCTTTGCTCTGACAAGGCATTAAGGAGAAGTTTGACAAAAGCTGGGTTCAGAAGAAAGTGGTCTATGGGAGATACATTGATCTCCTTGAGATAAAAAAGAATGGTTGGGACGTTCTCTATTTTATCAAGAAGCTGAAGTGGATTGGGTTCTTTGAGATGTATGAACCAGTCTACCTAAGCTTGGTGAGGGCCTTCTTTGTTACTATTGAGGTGGATAAAAACAACTTCACACTGAAGGCTACACTAAAGGGAATTGGGATTCTAATCTCAGAACAACTCTTGGCTGACTTATTAGGTGTCCCTGCTGATAATGAAAGACTTTATGATGATTGACTTGAGGAAGAGGAAGAAGAAGACCTTTATGAGCCTCAAAATGAGCTTTCTACAACTAATGAAGGTGGTCAACTTGTTCAAAATGAGGAAGAAAGAGCTCGGAATGTAAGAGTTCAGATAGCTAAAGCTTAGATTGAAGACATTCACCCTTTTAAGGTATGGAAGTGACAAGATGGCTTTAATGTTGATGACATTGAAGATGTTTTGGCCAAGTTGAGGACTATTGTTTTTAGCTTAGAGAAAAAAAGTACAGAGAAAGGAGAAGGACAATAAGATTAGCCTTCTTATAAGGCAGAAGATAATGATGTTGATGTTGCTCAAAATGCACCAGAAGCAAAGGTTGGTGAAAGGATTCTTGTTGGGTCTACGAAGGATTCAATTTTCAACACTGAAAATCTTGGGAATCTCCTCAACTTTCCCTTTTTTGACACCTCTATCAATATTATTTATGGCTTAGTCCCTATTTTAGGTGAATCTTCTACATTCTTTATCTTTTATCCTCTGCTTCCTACACTATTAGTTTCTGTAGAACCTTAAGGGTTCAGGAGGATGTTCCTCATGTTCATATTCTAATTCATCCTACTGTTGTTGCTGAACCCTCTTCTAAGTCAGTAGAATCTAGACTGACTTCTTTGGAGAAATGGATCAAGAATATTTATTTTGACCCAAATTTTGTTTTTTACCAACATTGATTAACTTTAGAGAACCATGAATGAGCTCTTCGAGAGATTCCTCAAACTTGAGGGGTGGATCTTAGACAAGGCAACACCTACCTTGATTCCTGAATTTGTAACTATGCAGCACGAGCCACCACCACCTCCAAGAGCTACCACCATGCTTTCCTTATCTTCATCATCAACAAACTCATCCCCTACCAAGCCTATATGATCTATCATCTTTGTTCCCTTATATTTTTTGCTTGATGACAAAGGGGGAGAAGTTAGGAGAGATTGAGTTGGAAGGGGGATCAGTTTTTACAAGAGAGTTGGGTCGCATGAAGCAAATTCGGAACGACGTAGTGGGCCTGCCTCAGAAATACTTGGAAGGCAAGGCAAGGGATATGGCGAGCCAAGAGAAGTGGGGGCCGTTTGCGGATATATTAGATTTGTTGATTTTTGGAGTTGTCCTATTTCCGAACGTGGACGGTTTGGTGGACTTAGCTGCCATTGATGCTTTCCTCGCATATCACCACAGCAAGGAGAGTCCAGTGGTGGCTATCTTGGCAGATTTGTTTGACACCTTTGACCGGAGGTGTGAGAAAAACAGTGCACGGATTGTCTGTTGTTTACCCGCTCTTAGTGTATGGTTGGTTTCACACCTATTCCAACAAGACACAAGATACCCGTGTCCGCTTCAAAGTTATCGCTCATGTGCCGAAAAAGGAAGAGTCGATTGGGACCAACATTTGGCTGGGATAGGAGGCAACGCAATCAATTGGTTTCCTCGTTGGAAGGAAGGCAAGGAAGGAGTTCTTTTCTCGTGTGGGGACTACCCTAATGTTCCATTGATAGGGACTAGGGGTTGTATTAATTATAATCCCGCACTCGCCATAAGACAGCTAGGGTACCCCATGAGGGGAGCGCCAACAGAAGAAAGTCTCTCGCCTTTCCTTGTGAGGGATCTAAACGCGCAAAGTCTCAAGGTGATACAAAGAGTCCACAAGGCGTGGAGAAATCCGTTGAGGAAAGACAAGGAGTTTAGAGGCATCCGAAATGGCGTCATCGGAGGTTATCATGGATGGCTAAGAATTCACACGCGAGAGTTAGATTGGCTCTCCAAGTTGAAAGTTATCGATGAGGAGAACTTTGAAGCTCCGGAGGAAGATGAAGAAGTCCAAGCTAAAAAATTAGAGCTAGGGAAGGTGAGACTCGCCAAGGAGAAGTTCAAATTAGCCGCTACACACATCCGGAAAGAGTGCACCGAGTTACAAGAGGAAAACGCGGCCACAGCGAGAGCCCTTGAACAAGAAACCAAAAGGGCCCGCAAAGAGGAACATGGCCGAGAGAAATTCCGCGGAGCATTATGGGGTAGCAACAATGAGCTCAAGCTCCGAAGAGAGGAAAGATACCGGTCACGGGTGCATGGCATGATCTTAAAAGAAGAGTTAGCTGCTTGCGCAAGGTCTAAGAGGAGTTTGGCTCAACACTTGGAAGCCACGGAGCAAAGCATGCTAGCTATCATAGGGCAATACAAGGAAGAGTTGAACCAGTCTGTGGCCCATGAACAAAAGCTAGCAGAGGATTTTGCACAAGTGTACGCCGAAAAAGAAGCAAGAGGGAGGGTGATTGATGCATTGCATTAAGAAGCGACTATGTGGATGGATAGGTTCGCCTTGACCTTGAATGGAAGTCAAGACCTCCCGCATCTATTAGCCAAAGCAAAAGCCATGGCTGAAGTGTGTACGGCTCCCGAGGAGATTCATGGGCTAATCAATTACTGTCAACACATGATATATTTGATGGCCCATATAATTAGAAACCGTTAGGTTCTCATGTAACACCTTTGTATAATCTTGGCTGGATGAAAGCTTTGTTCTTTTTATAAAATGAGAAGTTTTGAACTCATCACGTTATCTAAAAAACCTTGGGGTGGGTCCAAGTGCTTCGATCATTCATTTGCATATTCATGTTTTGGTGGCATACTCACCGTTGTTTATTTCTTTAGGAATTTCATCATAACTAAGAAAACACCAAGGCACCCCTATAACACTCGATCCAGAAAAATGGATAATGAAGAGGGCGTGTAGGAACAGATGAAGGCCGATCTATCGGCTTTAAATGATCAAATGACTTCCATCTCGGAGGTCATGTTAAAACTTCAGAAAGCTATAGAGGATAAAGCCGCGGCAACCGCCTCCAGTACAGTTAGGGAAGCGGAGCCGGTGCTGCAGCCCGCCTTAAATCCGGGCCGAGACAGAAACACGGCAGTGTTTGGTCGAAGGTATAGCCCGCAAGCTTATCCTTATGGCTTGCCTCCGGACTTCACTCCCCGTGCCACCCCGGAAGATTTAAGCCAAGCCCTTACTTTCGAGGGGCAGCTCCCACCTTATGACAACTATCCCGGGCAAGACGATGAGGAAGGAGATACCCATCTCGGTCCCCGGCTCCACCTCAAAGATCCGTCCCCCCATGAACTACCCCAACCAAACATAGTCCGCCATATCCCGGCTTCACCCACACCCGTAAAAGAATCTGTCCCCTTCGTGGAAGATAAGGGAAAGATTGAGGCGCTTGAAGAGAGGTTGAGAGCAGTCGAGGGCCTCGGCAATTACCCATTCTCGGATCTAGCGGACTTATGTCTCGTACCCAATATCGTCATTCCTCCCAAATTCATAGTACCGGACTTTGATAAGTACAAAGGGACGACATGTCCGAAAGGACATCTTCGGATGTATTGCCGAAAAATGGGGGCGTATTCTGCGGACGAAAAGTTGTTGGTCCATTTCTTTCAAGACAGCTTGGTCGGAGCAACTGTAGCATGGTATATCAATCTGGAAGCTTCCCAGATCCGATCATGGAAGGACTTGGCAACTGCCTTCATTAGGCAGCACCAGTACAATACGGATATGGCTCCCGATCGGAACCAGCTTCAGAGTATGACTAAGTGAGAGCATGAGTCCATTAAGGAATATGCCCAAAGATGGAGAGATCTCGCAGCCCAAGTCGTACCGCCCATGACGGAGAGGGAGATGATCACAATTATGGTAGATACGTTACCCACGTTCTACTATGAAAAGCTGATAGGCTACATGCCAGCTAACTTTGCGGATCTCGTCTTCGCCGGAGAAAGGATTGAATCCGGACTGCGAAAAGGCAAGTTCGAATATGCTTCCAATGTGGCCCCCAACAACAACAGAAGAGCCACAGTAGTGGGTGCAAGGAAAAAGGAAGGAGACACCCACGCGGTCACCACCGCCCCGATGTGGATGAAAGAACCCCAAAATATCCAAAGCTCATACCATCCCAATCCCCCAAATTTTTCAATCTGAGCCGGGAGTTTTCCCCCGACTCAAGTAAATGGACCACCCGCAGCAGAAAGAGCGCCGGCCCAACGCACAGCTCCAGCCACGCCCCAACCAGTCAACAATACGGCCCCCGGCACGAGCTATAATAATGCACAGAGCCCACTCCCGAAAGATAACTTCTCTCCTATTCCCATGGCATACTCCGAATTATGGCCTTCATTATTGGAGAATCATTTGGTGGTAGCCATACCCGGGAGGGTCCTACAGCCACCCTACCCCAAGTGGTATGACCCGGGTGCCAAGTGTGCGTACCATAGTGGAGCTCCCGGACACAACATTGACTCCTGCCACCCGTTCAAGTATAAAGTGCAGCACCTAATCAGTGCCGGTTGGCTATCGTTTCAAGAGGAAGGCCCAAATGTTAAAACTAACCCGCTAGCTAGTCATGGAAAGGCTAGCGTAAACGCCATCCAAGAAGATGGGCCATCGCGGGCAAGGAGATTAGGAGAGGTGGCTACTTCCAGACGTTTTATCTACCAATCGCTGCAAGCGGCATGTATGGTCTCCCGTGGCGGAGGCGAAAGGGACGAATGTTTGTTTCACCTGGGGAGTCGCACGACATGGAAACCTGTCCCGCGATAGAAGAATTGCTTCAGCGGTTCATGGATTGCGGGCAGCTTGAAGTGTCCATAGGAGGGAGGGAAGAACCACAAATTTGCATGCAGTCGGAAGAGAAGAAGGTTCCTTTAACCCCCAAGGCCCTAGTGATATGTTTTACTAGGAAAGGGACCGGCTCCACACCCATATACCCCTGGACAGTGCCCAAGCCAACGCCATTTGCATATCAAAGTAATAAGGTCGTTCCGTGGAAGTATACCCCTCCCGCGTTCAGCGAAAGAGTTGCAACCGAAGTTGACTCCTTGTCAGCTAAGGTAACCAACATCACCGGCCTCAGTGGCGTAACCCGCAGTGGTCGGGTGTTCGCTTCCCCTCACCCGGTGGAGTTGCCCTCCAAGGGGAAAGCGCCCATGGTCCAAGAGCCCACAGACGTAGCCACCCCCTCGAAAGAAGCAGATCCTCCAGTGGTAAGAGGGGCTGAAAAGAAAGAAGGTCTTCAAGGAAAGACGGTGACTTTGGAAGAGGCCCATGAGTTCCTTCGCCTCATTCAACAAAGTGAGTTTAAGGTAGTCGAGCAACTGAATAAATTTCCAGCGAGGATCTCGTTGCTTGAACTGCTCATAAACTCCGAGCCTCATCGCACGCTGTTGATAAAAGTCCTCAATGATGCCCATGTAGCCCACGATATCTCAGTGGAGGGTTTTGAAGGCATCGTTAATCATATATCCACCAACAATTATATCGCGTTTGCGGAAGAAAAGATCCCCGTAGAGGGGAGAGGACACAACAAGGCTCTTCATGTATCGGTAAAGTGTATGGACCATGTTGTCGCAAAGGTGCTTATCGACAATGGATCGAGTTTAAATGTAATGCCGAAGACCACTTTGGAAAAGCTTCCTTTTAGTGCGTCACGTTTAAAACCGAGCTCGATGGTAGTGCGAGCCTTTGATGGTACTCGGCGGGAAGTGATGGGGGAAATCGACATTCCCATTCAGATAGGCCCCCACACTTGCAATGTGGTGTTTCAAGTAATGGATATAAATCCCGCCTATAGCTGCCTATTGGGAAGACCTTGGATTCATGCCCTGGGAGTGGTCCCTTCAACGCTTCACCAGAAATTGAAGTTCGCAGTGGGTGGACTTTTAGTGATAGTGTCGGGTGAAGAGGATATGTTAGTGAGCTGCCCCTCCTCCGCACCATATGTAGAAGCGGCGGAAGAATCATTGGAAACGGCTTTCCAATCCTTCGAGGTGGTGAGTTATGCCTCCGTGGAACAAAGTCCATTGCTACCTTCTCTCTCCAACGCGGCCATAATGGTGGCGCGTGTTATGCTCAGGAACGGATTTGAGCCCAGAATGGGTCTAGGCAAGGACGGCCTCGGAAATGCCGACGTGGTCGATATCAAGGGAAATCCATGCAAATATGGATTAGGGTATGAACCCGGGATGCCGGGGAGGAGGAATGTGCCGTCAAGACTTCGGGCGGATAGGGTATGGCCCGACCGTATTAGCCAGTGTTTCACCAGTGCTGGAATGGTGTCCGAGGAGGAGGTGGCTGCAATAGAAGAAGAGTTCCCTCAAGACCCACCAAATTTCGTGCAACCATGCCATCCCGATTCCCAAGTGGGGAACTGGCGCGTGATAAGCCAGCCAGAAGTCTATACCGCTGATTCAATGTAATTAGAGCCTATAGATTTCCTTTCTCTTTTGTTTTGAGAAACCTACCTTATTAAATAAAACAAAGAGATCTTGTTTCATCTGTTCATGCAATTCCACCTTTTCTCATGTCATTTTGCATGTTTTTGTTTCTTTTGTCTTGTTTGGTATAGATATGAGGGTCGATTCTTTGAGGATCCTAACAACGAGGGTTTGACAATCGATTTTGATCAAGATATAAGCCAAATGGTAAACGAGGAAGAGGAAGAGGACGTCCTTTCACCAGAGTTGGAGAGGTTGGTCGCTCAGGAAGAACGTGAAATGAAGCCTCACCAAGAAGAAACCAAATTGGTAAACTTGGGGACCACAGAGGAAAAGAAAGAAGTAAAGGTAGGAACCGGTATGACCGTGCCTATCTGCCAAGGCTTGATAACCCTTCTTGAAGAGTATCAAGATGTCTTTGCATGGTCATATCAAGACATGCCCGGTCTGGATTCCGACATTGTGCAGCATAAGTTGCCTTTGAATCCTGGGTCTTCCCCGGTTAAGCAAAAGTTACGAAGAATGAGACCTGAGATGTCTTTAAAAATTAAAGAAGAAGTAAGGAAGCAATTTGATGCAGGGTTCTTAGCTGTAGCTCGGTACCCAGAGTGGGTGGCCAACATTGTCCCAGTCCCGAAAAAGGACGGCAAGGTTCGCATGTGTGTAGACTACCGGGACTTGAACCGAGCCAGTCCTAAAGACAATTTTCCCCTCCCACACATTGATATATTGGTAGATAATACAACCAAGTTCGCCCTTTTCTCATTTATGGATGGTTTCTCGGGGTATAATCAAATAAAGATGGCACCCGAAGATGTAGAGAAGACCACTTTCGTCACCCTATGGGGGACGTTCTGCTATAAAGTGATGGCCTTCGGGCTGAAAAATGCTGGGGCAACCTATCAGCGTGCCATGGTGGCGTTATTCCACGACATGATGCATAAGGAAATAGAGGTCTACGTAGATGACATGATTGCCAAGTCTCGAACTGAGGATGAACACCTTGTCAATCTGCGTAAGCTGTTTGGAAGGTTGCGGAAATACCAACTAAAACTAAACCCAACCAAATGCACCTTTGGGGTAAAGTCGGGGAAGTTGCTAGGATTTATCGTAAGTCAGAAAGGGATAGAGATAGATCCCGAGAAAGTGAAGGCCATCCTTGAAATGCCGGAACCACGCACGGAAAAGTAGGTTCGGGGGTTCTTGGGCAGGTTGAATTATATCGCGAGATTTATCTCGCAACTCACCCCTACATGTGAGCCCATTTTCAAGCTATTACGTAAGAACCAGGCGGTTCTATGGAACAGTGACTGCCAAGAGGCCTTCAAGAAGATCAAACAAAGTCTCACAAACCCCCCGGTGCTCATGCCATCTATAACAGGAAGACCTTTTTTCCTGTACATGACCGTGTTGGACGAGTCTATGGGGTGCGTGTTGGGTCAGCACGATGATTCTGGGAAAAAGGAGCAAGCCATCTACTATCTAAGCAAGAAGTTTACCGCATGTGAGATGAATTACTCAATGCTGGAAAGGACGTGTTGTGCTCTGGTATGGGCATCGCATCGGCTTAGGCAGTACATGCTCAGCCATACCACGTGGCTTATTTCCAAAATGGATCCCGTGAAATACATCTTTGAGAAACCGGCCCTCACGGGACAAATCGCTAGGTGGCAGGTACTATTATCTGAATTCGATATCGTTTATGTCACCTAAAAGGCGGTAAAGGGAAGTGCCTTAACGGATTATTTGGCCCAGCAACCCCTCCAGGATTATCAGCCGATGCACCCCGAGTTCCCAGATGAAGATATCATGGCCTTGTTTGAAGAGAAGCGGACACACGAGGACATAGACAAATGGATTGTTTGCTTCGATGGGGCATCTAACGCTTTAGGCCACGGAGTAGGGGTAGTCCTTGTATCCCCGGATGATCAGTGTATTCCTTTCACGACTAGGCTAGGTTTTGATTGTACCAACAATATGGCCGAGTACGAAGCATGCGCCCTCGGGGTTCAGGCGGCCATTGATTTTGATGTAAAACTACTCAAGGTGTATGGAGACTCAGCTTTGGTGATACGCCAGTTGAAAGGAGAATGGGAAACTAGGGATCCGAAGTTGATACCCTATCAAACTCACATCTTGAGGTTGGCCAAGTACTTTGACGACATTTCTTTCCACCACATACCTCGGGAAGAGAATCAAATGGCCGATGCATTAGCCACCCTGGCATCCATGTTTCAACTTGCCCCACACGGGGATCTACCGTACATCGAATTCAAATCTCAGGGCAGGCCGGCATATTGTTATGCAATAGAGGAAGAGCGGGATGGGAAACCGTGGTATTTCGACATCAAACAGTGTGTCGAGAACAAAGAATACCCACCAGGGATCTCTGACAATGACAAAAGGACGTTGAGGAGATTGGCTACTGGTTTCTTTGTAAGTGGTACCATCCTGTACAAACGAAACCACGACATGACCCTCCTACGATGCGTAGATGCCAAAGAGGCGAACTTCATGATTGAGGAGATCCACGAGGGTTCCTTTGGGACACATGCCAATGGGCATGCTATGGCCAGAAAAATCCTTAGGGCCGGTTATTACTGGCTCACTATGGAAAGCGATTGTTGCGCTCATGTAAGGAAGTGTCATAAATGTCAGGCGTACGCGGACAATGTCAATGTTCCGCCACATCCTCTAAATGTTATGTCCGCTCCTTGGCCTTTTTCCATGTGGGGAATAGATGTCATTGGGGCCATCGAACCTAAAGCGTCGAATGGTCACCGCTTCATTCTTGTGGCGATAGATTACTTCACCAAATGGGTCGAAGCGGCTTCTTATACTAATCTCACAGGAAGTGTGGTAGTCAGATTCATAAAGAAGGAGTTGATTTGTCGATACGGACTCCCCAGGAAGATCATTACTGACAATGACACCAATCTGAACAACAAGATGATGCAGGAAATGTGCGAGGATTTCAAGATCCAGCATCATAACTCCACCCCTTATCGGCCAAAGATGAATAGGGCTGTTGAGGCTGCGAATAAAAATATTAAGAAGATTGTTCAGAAGATGACAATGTCATACAAAGATTGGCATGAGATGTTGCCTTTCGCCCTACACGGATATAGAACCTCGGTACGAACTTCTACTGGGGCAACGCCATATTCATTGGTTTATGGGATGGAAGCAGTACTCCCATTTGAGGTAGAGGTTCCTTCTCAGAGGATAATAGCGGAGTCAAGCCTAGAAGAGTCAGAGTGGGCTCAAGTACGCTACGACCAACTCAATCTTATTGAAGGTAAGCGTTTGACAGCCATGAGCCATGGGCGTCTATATCAACGAAGGATAAAGAACGCATTCGACAAGAAGGTATGCCCGTGCAAGTTCAACGAGGGGGACCTCGTGCTGAAGAAGATGTCCCACGCTGTTAAGGATAGTCGAGGAAAGTGGGCCCCGAATTATGAAGGACCTTTCGTGGTGAAAAGAGCTTTTTCTGGGGGTGCTCTGATACTCACCCACATGGATGGCGAGGAGCTGCCCTCGCCCGTGAACTCCGATGTAGTTAAACGATATTACGCTTGAAGTCTGGGGCAATCGAGAGGACCGTTGCATGTTTTTATTTCTGAGTTTTTCTCGTTCTTCTTGGTTTCCTCTAGGGATTCCCATTCACTGTATTTGTCTCGTTGCTTTGAAAAGAAAAGATGGGCGAGGTTTCAGTCCTCTCTTTGGTTTCAAACCTTGTGTTTTATTTTGTTATAATCTGAGCCCTCTTTGCTCGGTTTATGGGGTGCCCCAAACGCTTATTTAAAATTGAATCTAACCAGATTTCACTAAAAAAATAATCGCATTAGAAACATTCATACATGCACATGCACATGCATATCTTGTGATAGCAAGGAGCAGAATCGTCTCAGGCCACGGTCAGAAGTCAAGACAAGTCAATGGCAGAAATCAACCAAGGTAAGATGATGACCGGTCACGATTGGCTGCATATTGTTTTTCTCCTACTTGCAGGTACTTAGGGATGGAGGCGAATGGAGGATAGGGTCACGACCGACCAATCGTCACCCCTTCCCGGCGCTGGGCCAGCGGAGAACGTCGCTGCAAGGCAGCCCAGTATCCTTTGAAAAGGGGGGGGGGTACAGGTTAGCTCGCCTGGGCGAGCTGAGCTCGGCTGGGCGAGCAACCCCTGTACGAAATTATAAAGGGGTGGAGGGGGAACGTTTTCTTCACCCAAAACTCTTCCCCCTCACTTCAAAAACCCCCAATCTCACGGGAACTACGAGAACAGCAGCCCCCGAGCTTCCATTGTTGAGTTTTTGCTTCCCTTTTCACGCTTTAATTCACTCCCCACAAGTAAGTGCAATTTCCCTTGGTTATTTGGCTCTCCATTGATGTGTTTTGGTGCCTTTAGTTGCTCATTTTTTGCAAAATTCGTGAAGCAATTCGCATCTGAATCCATGCTTGTTTTGTTGAGTTGAGGGTTTGAATGAGAAGGCCTTAGGCCTATGTTGTATTCTGAAGCAATGGGGCATGCCACATTGCCCCCATTCTCTTGCAATTTATGTCCAAACGTGCGCCCACCAAGTGTTCGGTGAAATGCCCCAATGATATATGGGTATGATTTTGCAAAATTGGGATGGTGGGACTGTTTATATATATAGAGACTGCATATGAGAGTCAAAATAGGTGCCCAAATGCAATTTCAAGTTTAGGAACCCAAACTTTCTAGCTTCAATACAAGAAGACATACTCATGACTAGGAATCCAAATTTTGGTTATAGAATTAGAAAAGCATGAAAATTAGGACTTGCATGTGAGAGTTTTTACTCGAATTTGGGCTGCCCCATGATCGGTACTTTACACCTAAGTGACGTGGGAAATGCTTTTCAATGGTATGTGGATATATGTGGGGCATGAAATTCCTTGCCAAGTGTGAATGATTATTTTCCTAAATGGATGTATGATAGCATGGAATTCGCTTCTGAATGCAAGTGTGTGCAGGATGTAATTAGCTTTCCAATATGTAGAAACAATAAAATTTGTATGATATATATTCCAAATGTGTGTAGTTAGTTTGTAATAGCAAATGTTTAGGATATAATTAAGTGTGAGTTTTGACGCAATGCCTTGGGCGTGAGAATATATGTTCTTTTCAAATGCATATATATGTATGACAATTAGAATGTGTTGGATGGCCTCTATGTTGATATAAATAGTAGGGTATTCCACACATACGCGTGTGCATAAATAGGTTACATGACATTTTTTTGCGTTAAGATAAGCATTATCTTGTAAAAATAACTTCCAAATGTTGGCTTTCGCAGGAAATGGCCCCAAGGAAGCTTGCCTCAAAGAGATCCAGGAAGGATAAAGCGGCTGAAGGAACCAGTTCCGCTCCTGAATATGACAGCCACCGTTTTAGGAGTGTTGAGCATCAGCAGCGCTTCGAGGCCATCAAGGGATGGTCATTTCTCCGGGAGTGACCCGTCCAGCTCAGGGACGACGAGTATACCGACTTCCAGGAGGAGGTAGTTCGCCGGCGGTGGGCATCACTGGTTACCCCCATGGCCAAGTTCGACCCAGACATAGTCCTCGAATTTTATGCTAATGCTTGGCCTACAGAGGAGGGCGTGCGAGATATGCGATCCTGGGTGAGGGGTCAGTGGATCCCGTTCGATGCGGATGCTCTCAGCCAGTTCCTGGGATACCCTTTAGTGCTGGAGGAGGGCCAGGAATGCGAGTATGGCCAGAGGAGGAACCGGTCCGATGGGTTCGATGAAGAGGCCATCGCCCAGTTGCTATGTATACCGAGGCAGGATTTTGCTCGGACTGCTGCTGGAAGACGGGTGAGGATCATGCGCACCAACATGACCACCCTGACTTAGATCTGGATGACTTTGCTGCTCAGCAACATCCAGCCTAGCGATCATAATTCTGACCTCCCCCTACCGAAGTGTCAGCTGGTGTACGCCATCCTAACACGGATGAGCATTCACGTGGCTTAGTTAATCGCTGATGCCATCTATCTATTTGCAGGTATGGCGCCTACCAGGCACCCTCTGGACCCGGATAAGTCCAACAGGGCCCTGGGATTTCCCACTTTGATCACAGGACTCTGCCAGTCGTTCGGAGTCCCCGTCGCACCTAGCAAGGTGATTCGGCCGCCCATCACCCGAGCTTTTATTGAGAAGTATTGCACGCAGAGACAGGCCCAGGGGGATGCTCCGCAGGCCGCCGACGAACCGCCACCTCATCAGGCTGGCCCAGCTGGATCATTTGATACGGAGCAATATTTGCGGCATTTGGTTCGCCAGCAGGCGGCCAACCACCGGGCGCATGTACAGACCCATGATTGCCTTTACCAGTTGAGCCTCAGCCTGCAGAGCCAGGGTTTTACTTCTTTTCCATGCCCTACTCCGGATCAGTTCAGAGCAGAGGTCGCTTGGCCCGGAGATTGGCCTGAGGCCCGGACAGGAGAGGCACCAGCAGAGGCTCCCGACGAGGCAGATGAGGCCCGCGAGGACAAGGAGATGACCGATTTACTTGATTTCTTAGGAGGGAGCGGAGCCACATGATTGGGAGATCCCTTGATCCGTATTTCTTTTTTGTTTCCATTTTTTCCTGTTATATATCATCTTATTTTTGTTTGACTAAGGGACTAACATTTGTTTCGTGTTGATTGACTTTTGTTTTGTACATACATATCGTTTGAGTTGTTACGTCAGTACTTGTTTCGTTGTTGTCAATAGTGTTTGTAGAAATTCCGGAATCGCGTAGATTTTTTTTTCATTTAGGAACTTCGTCCAAAATAAAAAAAAATAAATGAACCAAAATCATGATAAAAAAGAGAGAAGTGTAGTGAGTAAAATGTCTGCGTATATAAAGAAAAAGGAAAATGTGCATAGAAGGGTTTTTTTATAAAAAATACGTGTAGAGGGATTCTTGTGTGTGTGAACGAGTATATATAAAGAAACTTTTGTATGAACCATAAGTGTGCGTTGGAGAAAAACGAAAAAGATCTTTGAATGTAAATAGGGTTTGACCGTGTGACGTGAAGAGAGAGAGTTCCAATGCATATACAGAAAGAGTTTGTTATGTACAAGAGTGTAGATATACAAAGAAAATTTCTTCATAGAGGACCATAGGTGTATAATTTTGTGAATATGTAAAAATGAAACAAAAAGGAAAAAGAAAGAAAGACCGCGAAGGTCGACACGTTATAGTTAAGAAGTATAAATCATTCGTAAAGAGCAAACGTATCTTCTGGAAACAAGGGACTGATGCTAAGAGTTTATTTTCCGGAATAAACCGAGATAAGAATGGATGAATTCATTGAACTGATGAAAGAACATAATTTGGAAACATTGGGTCTGTCTGTGTAAATTCCCAACCGTAGTATCACAATGCCATAAACAGGATGCTTGAGTGCCCACCTGGCTGTAGCCATGACTAATTTTGCACGTTGTTTTCAAATCATCATTGTCACGCGTGCCTTGTGGAGTAATATGGAAGTTCGGCCCGAAATCGACACCTTGACACCCAAATTTGTTTCGCCCCAGATATCAAGATTGGGGTTCCCATGATAAAAGACCCCATTGAGACACAACCTTAGACCTTTTTGAACCTTGACCTATAAAAAAGAATCCTCATCCTTTCCCCTAAAGCAAAGGACAGTGGAATCTCCTCAAGGGAGAGCGAATAGAATGCTAAAACCCGATTTTCCAAACAAAGGGATGGGGAAGGAGAAGTGAAAAGAAAGAAAAGGAATAAATGGAAAGAAAGAAAAAGGAAAAGATGAAAATAAAGAAAAGAACAATAAAAAAGAAAAGGAAGGATTCCCAATTGAAGGTCGAAGGGAAGTGAAAATGGAAAACAGCAGAGGCAAACAAAATAATTTTGGGTCAGTGAAAGAAAGGGAATGGAAAATCTTAAGACCAGATAAATTCTCGGCAAGGTAAGTGACTGCCGGCAAAGGAAAACCCATTTTTGGTGTCTCTTCCCTTCAAATTTCCATTCAAGGTCGTTGTCGACTGGCGATATCCCACCCCACATGAACAAACAGGAAAAGACCGAAACACCCAGCTTCCTCTCCAAAAAACACTACCCTCGAGAAAATCCTATTGGTCCGTGATCGTACGTTTGGTCTTTGATTCGATAGGAAGTCGTGTGCAAAATAGAGTCATGGTGCAGTTATGGTTTGGGAATAGGATAAAACACTTGCCTGTGTGAGTTTTATACACTATGAGTGATTTATTTTTTGCTTAGCCCGATGTTTCCCCTGCATGTTCATTTAAAAGCTAAAAGTTGACATCCTGCCCTTCATTCTCGGTTACAAGGAAGATTACCCTTGGCACAAGTATATTGTTTCTCTAAGATATGGTGCTCTCACGAATGATTTATTTTTCTTTCCAAAAAGCATGTTTATCTTTCAAGTGGAAAAACCCGGTGGACCGTTCGGTCCTGCCAACCACTCTTTTTCGGAGACCCATGAATGTCATTGCCTAGCGCTGTTCATGTGTCCTCCACCTTCGAGTCTGGAGCCCCGCGAATATCATTGCCTAGCGCTGTTCGCCAATTCTCCATTCTCCACTTTTATTCGGAGACCCATGAATGTCATTGCCTAGCGCTGTTCATGTGTCCTCCACCTTCGAGTCTAGAGCCCCGCGAATGTCATTGCCTAGCGCTGTTCGTCAATTCTCCATTCTCCACTTTTATTCGAAGACCCATGAATGTCATTGCCTAACGCTGTTCATGTGTCCTCCACCTTCGAGTCTGGAGCCCCACGAATGTCATTGCCTAGCGCTGTTCGCCAATTCTCCATTCTCCACTTTTATTCGGAGACCCATGAATGTCATTGCCTAGCGCTGTTCATGTGTACTCCACCTTCGAGTCTGGAGCCCCGCGAATGTCATTGCCTAGCGCTGTTCGCCAATTCTCCATTCTCCACTTTTTTTGGAGCCCCATGAATGTCATTGCCTAGCGCTGTTCATGTGTCCTCCACCTTCGAGTCTGGAGCCCCGCGAAGTTATTGCGTAGTGCTGTTCGCCAATTCTCTATTCGCCACTTTTTTTCGGAGCCCCATGAATGTCATTGCCTAGCGCTGTTCATGTGTCCTCCACCTTCGAGTCTGGAGCCCCGCGAAGTTATTGTGTAGCGCTGTTCGCCAATTCTCCATTCTCCCCTTTTTATTCGGAGACCCACGAATTCATTGCCTAGCGCTGTTCATGTGTCCTCCATTATCAAGCGCGAAGCCTCTGGTGACTGGGAAATATGTTTTTCTGTTATTTTCCGGATTGGTTCCTTCGCCGAACATGTGTATATGTATATTATATTCATTGTTCTTGTTGTTGTTTGTATTTTGTTTTGTGTTGTGCAGAAGAAAAAAAAAAGAAGGAGTAGAGACGAGAGTCGTCATCACGGAAAGGGCAGGACGGACGAAATGAGTGTCTTATCTTTGCTTTCCTCTTATCTCCGATGAGAGGTAAGTAAAGAGGGGCAACTGTCATACCCTAATTTCGTCCGGGGATTATTATTTAATGATATACAACCTTTGATTGGCCGCTTTGAGATACTTGGCACCCTTTGTTGCACAATATGTGAAGTCCCGAGACGTGCCGAAAATCAAAAGGAAGCAGGCTTACGTGATCCATGAAAATTCCGTAATGTGACAGAAATCGAAAGGAGGTGTTTTTTGCAATCTGTGAGTTTTCGTAACTTCTTCGAAAGCTAAAAAAGAGTAAATACATAATCCGTAAGGATTCGTAACCTTGCGGAAGAAAAATAAGTATCGTTACGAAATTCGTAAAGTTTCGTAACGTTACGGAAAAAGAATTACATAAAAGGTAAAGGGGGTGCATTTAGTAAAAAAAAAGGGTACAAATAGCAATCAGGCCCACTTGGGCCTTCCAGATTCTTCCTCCAGAAGGTTGTTGCTTCTAGAGGAAGCAACCTTGCTCGCCTGGGCAAGCTGGGTGGCAAGCTCCTCCCCTATTTTTCTATAAATAGGGGGAGGAGTGAAGGGAGAAGGGGTTCAGCCTTCTTGGCACTTTTTATTCTCTCGAAATTGCTGAGGAAAATTGTTTCTGTGAAGAAAATCCAAGCCGAGGCGCTTCCGTAACGTTTCCGTGAGTAATTACGCGAAGATTCTCGACCATTCTTCAACATTCATCATTCGTTCTTCGTTTTCTTCAGTCTTCAACGGGTAAGTACCTCAAACCGAGCTTTTCAATTCATTCTATGTACCCGTGGTGGTCCACATTTTGTTTCATGTATTTTTATTCTCGTTTTCATTCGCTTTCTATACCCCATTTTGACGTGCTTCAGTCATTTATTTAAGTCATTTCGCGCCTAATCTAAAAATAAAATAAATTTCCACCGATCATTTGAATTGTAGTATTCGTTAATTTCTGTTAAAATGAATTCTGATCGTTCGGTCGTGCCGTAACCACGTTGGAAATCAAAAAAGAGGTAAAATAATAATATAATAATAAAAAATACCTTTTAGTAAAATAAAGCAAAAAAATCAATCGGACGTTTTCTCTTTGGGATTTCTCATTCTTAATTGAATTGACTAATAACTAAAGTGAAACTAAGGCTAAAATCAACTCGCCTAGTCAAGCTCGTCCACAAAAAATAGGATTTTGAAAGTTTATCATTTCAGTTTCTTACCAAGTAAAAAGGATCATTTTTTAGGTCCAACGCCTTAAAATGATCATAAATTCAAGTAAAAAGAATCGCTTGATTCACCCTTAAGAAAGAACTACATAGATCTGATTTCCTCTTTGATGGAGGGTACGTAGGAGCAAGAGCACCGCTTTGGTCGACCTCAAAAAATAAAAAGAAATAAAGTTAAGGTAACACAATTTCCACAATTCTAAAAAATAGGTTGTTGTCCTTCGAGACAAACGTAAGAGGTGCTAATACCTTCCTCAAGCGTAAATACAACTCCCGAACTTAGAATTTTCATTTTGACCGGTTTCCTTCGGTTTTCCCGACATTTTCCACAAATAAACGTTGGTGGCGACTCTGTGCATCTTTTCCTCCTTTGGAAAGCGCACCTGTGAGCCTCGCCTCGCTCGCCCCCCAAAGGGCACGTTGCGACAGCATGAATTGAGGGGGAACCTCCCTTTAATTGAAATGAAATAAAATTGATGCATAATCATAGTGGGAGCTAAACATTGAAAATCTCAAAAAGGTATTATCACCTTTTACATTTGCTCATATGGTTTGTCATCATAAAAAATAGGGAGATTGTTAAATCCACATCCCTGGTTTTATTTATGACAAACCATTAGCAGCGCAAATTGAAAGGATGATTGGTTTAAGTGATGGCTAACATTATGCTTGAGTGTTTCAATGTTTATTACATTAAGATATATATATATATATATATATATATATATATATATATATATATATATATATATATTCTTTCATTATAAAGTTCTCAAAATGATGCTTAGAAAGTTTCAGAGAACAGTTGTCAGAGTTGAGAACTCAGAAGAATTCTTGAAATCCATCAAAATGATGAAGTTTGCTTTCCTCTAAGTACTTAGTTCCTAGCAAGATACTGAACATCAAGGCCTTAAATAGAAGATTCATCAAAGGCTGGATAAAGAGTATTTTGATTCAGAATGAGGCTATGCAAAGTCTACATCATGATGAAGACCTTGACTCTGAGTTTTTGAACATCATAATGATTCAAAAAGACTTAAAATGCATCACTTGGACAATAATAACAGAAGATTGAAGTCTGCAAGTTCTTTACTTTCCACATACTACCACAAGCACTAAGGGCACATCAGAAAGTAAGAACTAACTACATAAGAAGATGCAAGATTGATGAATAATGAAGTTGTCCATGAGAAGCACAGATGAGAAGCATCAAAACAAAGGACTACAAAATACTTCTCAGTCTGACCTCAAACAGAACACTAACACACCAACACCTAAACTTCTACTAAGTCTTTCTGAAGTAATCAACTTCAAAATACTTGAAGTTGTGAAGAAGTGTTAAGAGTGATGAAGCTATGTTACTTCAGAATAAAAGATCTATATGAATTTCATCAAAGAAATTCATCTAGTATGAATTCATTCTCAGCAAACATCAGAATGACGATTCTAATGATTCTTCAGAAAGGTTCCTCAGAATGGAATCTTAGGATGGTTCTATTAGTTGTAACTTCATGATAGCTATAAAGTGCACCAACTTGCTCTAGAAGCTTGTCAGTTATGTGGAGCATACTACAAGAAACTTCTTGGAGTTATTTGGAGCATTTTTCATGAGGCATGAAGATATGTTGAAGCATTCCAAAATTGCACCACTGGGTGCAAAATCTCTGATTGAGAAATTTATATATTTGCTTCAACCCTCTTTGTGAGAATGACCCACTTTTGATTTATGCTTACAAAGCTTATAATAATATTATATAGAAGTGTGAGATTAAGTTCCTGAGTGAAATTCATCTTGTGAGATGAAAATCTATATTTGTGCAGTCAAATACAAATCCATTTCTCTGTAAAAGTATAGCATTAGCTGGCAAAGGTGAAACCCATTAGTATAGTTGGTCTAGTCGAGGCTATGATTGAAGTCTAGTAGGAAACTAACAGGTTGTTGAAACCCAATGGTTTGCTAGTCTAGTTGTGAACTGGTTGTGTTAGTGAAATCTCATCTTTAAGGACGAGGACTAGACATAGTCCAAGGTTGGGGTGAACCAATATAAAAACCTCTATGCACTCTTCTCTTTTCTTACTCTTGACTTTGTTTTGCACAGATCTAAAAAACTATTTTTTTATCAAAACATTAAATCTATTTACCTTTCATCTTAACAACTGAATTGAACTGTATGTTATCAAAAGATTTTAAGTTAAACATTGTCTTTGAAACAAAAAGCTTTATACTTCAAAAAGAACTTTTTTCCAAAACAATTTGTATTTTCATTCTAAGCAACTTGAATTTCCATTCTTCATTTTGAACTGGCTCATGTTGAACCATCTTTAGAAACCTTTTTGTTTGCAAAAGAAGCTTAAAACTTTTCAAAACCCCAATTCAACTCCCTTTCTTGTGGTATTTTAGTCACCTCATATTTGAATTGAGCTCTAGGAGCAACCAATTTTGAAGAAAAAATTGAAGAACTGAGTTGAAGACCTCTTTAGAGATGATGTGCCAATAACAATGATAGAAATGACCCCCAAACCCATCAGGACTCGACGCACTAGTACTGCTAAAAGAACTTTTTCCAGAACAATTTTTATTTTCATTCTAAACAACTTGAATTTCTATGCTGAGCTCAAAACAGTTCTTCATTCTGAACTAGTTCATTTTGAACTATCTTTAGAAACCTTTTTGTTTACAAAGGAATCTTAAAAGTTTTCAAAATCTCAATTCAACCCCCCCTTCTTTTGGTATTTTAGTTACTTCATATTCAAATTGAGCTCTAGGAGCAACCAATTTTGAAGGAAAAATTGAAGAACTGAGTTAAAGACCTCTTTCCAAACCCATCAAGACTCGACGCACTAGTACTATCAAAAGTGAAAACAAAATTTTTAACTATTCAATAGATGGAAGGTTGGTCAACATGAAGTTATCTTCTTGAGAAATAGGTTGGGGAATAAGATTTGTGACCATGTCGTTGGGAATGCACTTGTTCTCAGAAACCACCTTATATAAGTATGGGCCAAGAGAAGAGGAAAGTGACCAGATTTGGATCTTATTAGGGTGAACCAAGAAACATTGTCCTAGGTATCAAAACAGCCTTAGTTGCAAAGGGCAAGACCAAGACCTATGTTAATTCTATTGGACCCTAGTCTACCATTGGTTCATGTGAATTTAGCATCCTTGGATGAGTGAGACCATTGGCAGAAGACCAAGTTCAAAATTATTCACAAGAAATGCTTAAAGAAAGTCTCCCGCCCCATTTCTTATGGGCTCATTGGACAACATTGAAGTATCCAATGAAGACCTAAGGACTAGGATGATTGAGCTGCAAGGAGGACAATTCTTGCTAGAGTCTTCTTTTGTGAATATAATTGGTGGATCCATAGATACCAGAAACATTACATACAAGATCATTAATGGTCATTGCTAAAGAAACAAGTTGGTTAGAAAGAGAAAAAATAGAACAAAAGGGTGACAATGAAGAGTCACAAAGGCACTGAAGGTTAGAGACAAGAATGCCCATGTCATTCACAACTACAAGAGAAAGGCCAAGTGATCGAGGTCGTACCCGAATCAAATAAACATTAAAATGCAGTATCTAGGAAGTGATCCTAGGTCGTCTCCCAATGAGCAATGGTCAATCAAACGTTCATAATAGATAATAATAAAACAGTAACGAATTGGGGGGTGGGGGTTGTTTGTTTTTGTAAATTAAACAACAAGCAAATTTGAATTAGAAAATAACAGAATTAAAACATGTTGTTTTCCCTTGATTCACAAGCAAGTCTCTTATCCTAGGTTATGAGAATTTATCTTTAATCAATTCAACCATTTAATCCAACCTTAAATTAAATTACTAAGCGAAAATTAACATAAGGCTGTCATTATGTGATTAAGCAACACATACACCAATTAATCATGAATGAAACTGATCATTAAGCACGAACATAAATTAAGCGCGGAGACAATTAATCAAGCAGTAAGCATGCATGAATTAATAGCAACAAATACAGAGTAATTGGTGAAGAGGAAAAACTGATCAGAATTCAATAGTAATAACAAAACCTCAAAGAGAGTTGTGCTTGATACTCAAGAGAAAACAAAGCTGGAGACTTAACTTTCCATTAATCAGTAGAAAATGAAATTGTAGATTGAAGCATAAACGAAATTGTAGAAAACGAATTTTATTCTACATGAACAGTGCACATGAATAGTAAAAACTGGAATTCTAAAATCCTAGAATTATTCTCCTCCCCCAAAAATGAAAAAGGCCCTAAAACTAAAACCTTGGTGCTGTTATATTGGTTCTTAGCCCCCAAAGCTTACAAATCTGTTTTAAGTCCAAGCCCATTAATAAAATAAAATATGGACAAGATAAGATAAGATTTGATAAAATAAAATCTAGATGAAATAAAATCTAGATAAGATAAGATAAGATAAAATCTAGATGAAATAATATCTAGATGAGATAAAATCTAGATAAGATAAGATTTGGTATAATAAAATTGTCTGCTCTCTTCAAGTCCAAGCCCAATTTCGGATTCAAGCCCAATTGCTTATAATTCTTCTGAAATTAAATTAAAAACACAAAATTAGTCCAGTAGGCCCAAATGATAAAATTGCATAATTAATTTGTCAATTAAGGCTAATCAGTAATTAAAATGGTGATAAAAAGGGTTAAGAAATAGGAGAAAATGATGACACATCAAATCCCCTCACACTTAGCCTTTTGCACTCCTGGGCAAAATAAAAAAAAAAAAACAAAGCAAGGGACAAATCCAAAGACATCAAAGAGAAACAAACAGACACAAAAACAATTATATATTTCTCAATAAATCTCAAGGAATGAAAAGAATGGGTAACATCCAACACGTAAAGAGTTAAAGAATCAAGGTCGTCATGAAAATCATCCAAGCATCTCAAACATGACAAGATAGTCAATCAACTCAAGAATGAAAAGTGATAAAGCCTCACAAGATATGCACTCTGTCTCTCAAGTGTCTAAGCTACTGTTTACTTTCAAAGCACCCATGAAAACAAACACCAAATAGACTTGGCAAGACTCTAAAATTGACAACCACATCACAAGCACATGCACATGAGGATCAAAAGGTCTTTTAAGGTTGTAATGGGGCCATATATGGACAGTAAAAATTGAAAGCATTTGAAAAATAAAACAACAATTAGGCAATATATGTATACATCATCAAGCATGGCCAATAAAAACATATCATCCAATGAAACATATCCCCCCCTCACACTTATTCCCAAAACAATTCCAAAGCTCCAAAATTCCTTAAGAGTAGGGTGAAATCATGGTTTTTCACTTAAGGCTTGTAATGAGCTTCAAAACAAAGAAAGGGGAATATAGGCTCAAAGGGGCTATCAAAGGAATTATTTCAAGGTAGGCTCATTTGGCTAGAGGCTTATAAGAACAAAATGCCTAAATCATCTCCCAACATGCATGTGAAGCAAGAAGTATCAACAAGAGTCAAGCCAAGGCTATTATGCAAGCAATCAATGGGGCAAAACACACCGAATAAAATAGATGATGATGGCTTAAATTCTCACCAAGGGTAAATCTATCACTTTCAATTCGAACTTTCAAAACTAACTTGACATGTAGAGAAAAACAAGGGTTTCAATTCACAAAATGCCAAGAGACTCCTATTTCAAAAACAATTACCCATTACCTGTACATAACCCAAAATTCAAAGAGGAACATGCAATGTTGTACACAAAACATAAAACCAAAATAACAAAATTAACGTAGAAAAAACCTAACAAAATTAAACTAGAATACCCAACAAAATTAAAGAACAATCTCCCCCCCCCCTCACACTTAAACAACACATTGTCCTCAATGTAGCACAATCATAAGATCTAGAACAATCAAAACAATCAATAAATTTGGACAAGTGCAATAAAAGTAAAGAAGGAGACAAAAAAAGAAAACTCCCTAAGTCATGGCGGAAGAGAAGTAGGGTGAAGTAAGGAGGTCTCCTCCACCACTACATCCACTAAGCAGGGATTTGTGAAGAATGGTTTCAGCTGATGTCCATTGACCTTGAAGCTCTTATCTGTGGATTCACTTTTGATCTCAATTGTACTATAAGGAAAAACATTAGTCACCGCAAAAGGACCAATCCACTTTGACCTCAACTTACCACTCATGAGTCCGAGCCTAGAGTTATACAATAAAACTTTCTATCCAACCACGAAGTCCTTCTTAGCTATCAAGCTGTCATGGAACTTCTTGGTCTTTTCCTTGTAGAATTTGGAATTCTCATAGGCTTCTAACCGAATCTCATCTAGCTCATTTAGTTGCAACTTCCTTTCCTCTCCAGCCTGATCAATAGAGAAGTTGCAGGTTTTTACAGCCCAGTAGGCTCTGTGCTCTATCTCTACAGGAAGATGACATGCCTTGCCAAAGACAACCCGATAAGGATACATTCCTATGAGTGCTTTGTAGGCAGTCCTATGCGCCCAAAGAGCATCATCCAGCCTGGTGCTCCAATCCTTTCTGTTCGACTGCACAATCTTCTTTAAGATCCTTTTTATCTCCCTGTTTGAAATCTCAGCTTGCCCATTAGTTTGGGGGTGGTAAGGTGTGGAAATTCTGTGCACGACCCCATACTTTTTGAGCAAGGCATACATGGATCTGTTACAAAAATGGGTGCCTTGATCACTAACGATAGCTCTAGGGACTCCAAACCTGCAAAACAAATTAGATCTAACAAAATCCACAACAACCTTAGCATCATTAGTTCTGGTGGGTTTGGCTTCCACCCATTTTGAAACATAATCAACAGCAAGGAGAATATAAACAAAACCAAAAGAGACAGGGAAAGGCCCCATAAAATCTATACCCCAGGCATCAAACACCTCACAGAATAACATGGGTTGTTGAGGCATTTGCTGTCTCCATGAAAGTGAGTCACCTACTCTCTGACAAGGCTCATAAGTGCTACAGATTCTCCACGCATCCTTGAAGATGGTGGGCCAATAGAAACCGCAATCAAGTACCTTGCGAGCTATCCTCTATATGCCAAGATGGCCACCTAGTGCGGAAGAATGACAGAATTGCAGGACTGAGTCAATCTCATGGTCTGGAATGCATCTCCTAATAACCTGGTCACTGCACAACTTCCACAAATAGGGGTCATCCCAAAATATAATGCTTAGCATCGCTCTTAATTTTATCATTTTGAGCTTTAGATGCTAAGGGAGGAAAAATAGAAGCAACCAAATAATTCACAATATTAGCAAACCAGGGAGTGAGGAAGGAATCAGAAATACTATACAGAATGTACAAATGGTCATCCAGAAAATCACCCCGAATGGGTGAGTCCTCAAACACACGCTCAATCCCTACTCAGATGGTCAGCCACGAGGTTCTGCGCACCACTCCGATCACGGATCTCCGAATCAAACTCTTGGAGCCAAAGCATCCACCTGATCAATCTAGGCTTTGATTCAGCCTTCTTCAATAGGTACTTTAGAGCTGCATGGTCAGTATAAACAATAACACGAGTACCAAGAAAATATGAACGAAATTTTTCAAGAGCATAAACTATCGCTAATGGCTCCTTCTCTGTGGTAGTGTAATTTGCTTGAGTAGCATCCAAAGTTCTGGAAGCATAGTAGATCACTCGAGGCAACTTTTCAATCTTTTGAGCAAGGACAACCCCCAATGCGTAATTGGATGCATCGCACATTAGCTCAAATGGGGCTGTCCAATCAGGAGCCTAAATGATAGGGGTGGTGGTCACCGCACGCTTGAGGCAATCAAAAGCCTATTTGCATTGGTCATCAATGTGGCGTCCCCAAGATAATGACTGGTTTAATAGTAATGATTTAAATAACAAAAACCATGGTAAATTTTTTTTTCTTCTTTATCTTTTTCATTTCTTTCTCTTTTCACAATAATTAGGTGCAGAAGGAAAATCCTCACTATAGAGTCCTGAATGGCCAGTTCACAACTCTATTCAGAGACATTCTTTCTTACCACTCGTAATCTCTAAACTATTTTGCTGTTTCAAAAGGAAGAGTATACCAGCCATTACTTTAGGTCATCACGTGAAAATAATAAAATAAAATACGGTCGGTAAACTCTTTTGCAAATAAAGTTTGCTAATACTTTCTTTTCAAATAACAAGATTAAACATAAGTACATTCATCATTTAAAAGCTGTCCAAAATATGAGAGTTTTACAAAATACATAGTGTCATCCAGAGCAAAGGTGTCCACAGTGGTGGCTTCAGCCACATGTATACAATCATCAAATTCCTATACAATAGGTCTACCCATATAAAAACAAAAGAGTAAACCTAACAGTCAGTCCTAGATACACCCACCCTAAAAAAGTATATAAAACTAGTCCATAGAACTGTCTACTATGATGAAGAGCCTCCACTGATCGCCATCTCTCCAAGGCCACTATCCTCCATAGAGTCTGCCTCGGATTCCGACATGACGTCCTCGGGAGAATCCACCTCAGGGAGTAGGTCCTCATCACCCTCTAGAAAGTCAAGAGCATCCATAGCAGGCTCAGGAGGTAGCTCCTCGAGATCCTCCTCAGGGTCTTCCTCAGATGACATTACCTCAATCACTTGGACTGGCTCCACTAGACGGTATGGTGTAGGCGTGGGTAGTATCCACTCCACAGTACGCTGAAGCGTGCGCGCGGGTTCATCTGGATGCACCAATGAAGTAGCCGTAAATTGAATCGTGCCCCAAAATCGGCACCTCATGTTGCCTTCGAGGGTCTCCCAAGCTCCCTCTAGGCACTCCATCTCCACTCGATCATGGATTAGCTGCGCCGCCATCACGATCTACAAGAAAGAAAAGAAAGGGGTAGACTCTTTCACGAAAATCTAACTACGCCGCAACACAATGCGTCTCATAACCACTACATGCAAGTAAAAGGAGTATCTTTAGGCTTTTCATCTCTGGTAATCGATTACACAGCCTTGGTAATCGATTACCAGAGGCCAAACTCGAATTACACAGCTTCAGGACATGAAAACCTGAAAAAGGCACTGTTTAATCGATTACACATACCTGATAATCGATTACCAGTGGCCTATTCCTTTGTGTAATCGATTACACAGACTGGTAATCGATTACCAGAGGCCTCCATAATCTTCCAGTCCCATTTCTAAGCCTGGTAATCGATTACCAGAAGCCCTCCTAGCTTCCTGACCTCGTTTTCAAGCCTGGTAATCGATTAGACTCCCTTGGTAATTGATTACCAGAGACCATCTTAGCTTCCTGTCTTCACTTTTAAGCCTTGTAATCGATTACCCACCCTTGGTAATCGATTACCAGAGGTCATATCCCATATATCAATCAAATTTCATAGCTGGCCAGCCACCACACAAGCCTCCTTGCTTTGTGGTCTTAGTTCCTTTTATCTGTTGACTGCCAGGAGCTCGCCTGCTTAGGTACATCACAGGTTCTCACTGACTGACTATGCCCGGGTTGGGTCGGGATTGGTCAAGCTTGGTTTTGGGCAATAGCACCCCACCTGACATCCCCAAGGTCTCCTGACCCCCGCGACATATCTCCAGGTACCACTCTGTGGTCAACAATAAAAAAAGGAAGTCTCACCCTTCCACACTTCCTCATTTCAAGCTTGTAGGATTATGGGGTATCCATCACATGTGGTACTAGGTGGCGGTCCGGCGATGGTTCAAAACGATTCTCCACATCCACAAATCACGTATAACCCACCATCCCCTGTTTCCCACCTCCAACTGAGCTCACGTACTCCCACGTAGCCCTTATCATTGTTCCTCTCAACGCCGGGTCCCCATCAATCCTCCCAAGCTTCCACAACATCCAAGTAATTTAACATTCAATCATCACAAACTAACACAGCCAAGAAAACAGGGCAAAGGCAGAAAACTCTGCCGAAAACACAAACCAACATCACAGCTTTGCACATTCAATTACCCCAGTAACATTCTCTTCGTTCCAGTTTGTTAACCGTTGGATCGACTCAAAAATTTTACTGGAAGTCTCTAGTACATAAGTCTACATTTTGACCGTTGGGATCTGCTAGAAAATGTCCAGAACCCTATATGTACTACCATTTTCACAACCAGCCATACACAAACATTTTTCTGCACTTATAATAAATTCTGGTGCACATTCCAACAGCAAAAACAACAAAATTCTGCTGCACATTCCAACAGCAAAATTCTGCATAAAGTGCAGATTTCGAAAACCACTCTTTCCCTCATCCAATTTTGCCCAAATTGAATCCTACAAGTCCCAAATCATGTACCAATCATGTCTAAACCAAGGACAAGCTTCAGACCAAAGCAACATAAAATCCAGGTATCCAAAACCCCTCAATTTAATGGATTTTCAAGGTTTGAGAAGTGAAATTGAGAATGAGGTAAATTTGGAGCAAGCTCTCACCTCACACAAGTCTATAACATCAATCTAAACTTGCTCAAACTGGATTTACACCTAAAATTCCACCGAATCAAAATTTGACTCCTCAACACCCAATTTTACCCTAGAAATGGCTCTTTGTTCACTTTGGTCATTTGTTTTTCTCTCTTGCACAGCCCAAGCTTCCTCATAAGTCCTAAATGACATTTCAAAACTTTAACCTCCAAATACCACTAAATCCAGATTTGGCCTTCCAACTCTCAAAAACTCACTCTTTTTCCACTCATAACACCATATTCTCACTTTCTAACCCTAGGTTAACTCTACCCTTCATCCCTAGCAGTTTTCCATAAGCAATTTCAGCACACCAACAACAAAAGTATCATCATAAAAACCATAAAACTGAATGGGTAAGCTTAACTCACTCAAACATAACAAGTTCAGCATGCTTTCGTCAAATCTCTTCACAAATAACTATCACAAAGCATTAACCAAGCAAAACTACCCATCATATCTCCCAAAGCCCCATACCCACGAAAATCAAGTGAGAAAGAAGTCTACCCAAACCTGAAATTTCGAGGTCCCACACGTAGAGATGCGCTTCACGACTCCGAAAATGCCTTCCTTTCGCGATTTGGGGCAGAAATGGTGTGCAAAGGTTGGAGCTTTAATGGAGTTTCAATGGAGGATGAAGAAGAAAGAAAAAGCAACGTGAGGGAGAGGGAGAAAGCTTCTGAAATGTGGGGCTGAGTGAGGAGAGAGAGAGTGTTGCTTTTTATTTTTTTTAAAAAAGCTTTTTCTCTTTTCTTATTATTTTATTTTAAGCTATGCCACATGTCTCCATTTGAGTGGAGTAAAAAGGGTCCACTTTTTCCTCTTGATGTGACTCATACTCAGTCACAAAAAAGGGAAAAATCTGACCTTTGCAACGCTAAAATCCTGCCTCGGTTTGCGTGTCGTTTCTCTGGTTCCAATCCCTCGCGTTTCTCTGCACCCGTCGGGGCCAGTTTTCGAAAGTAGGCAATATATATATCAAAACGCTCAGTATGAAACCCCGAGCGTGGTTCAGAGGTTGGTCAAAGATCCCACTCTGCAATACAAAATTAAATAACAGCATTGGCCAAAGATCCCAAACTGAGTTTTAGCATAATTAATTTTCAGACCAGAGGCCATCTCAAAGCCTCTAAGCATTGCCTTCAAGACAAGAACATTCTCCCAAGAAGCCTCAATACCAGAAATGACACTCCTCAGCCTGTTTGCCAAAAGCTTGGCTATGGCTTTATACATACACCCAATGAGAGAAATAGGCTTGTAATCATTTAAAGATTAAGGATGACTTGTTTTAGGAATAAGGGCCATGAAGGAAGCATTGCTGCCTCTAGGAAACCTTCCATCAAAGTCGATTTCATCTACAAATCTCCTGAATTCAGGTTTCAAAACCCTCCAAAAAGCCTTAATAAAATTGAAATTAAATCCATCGGGTGCCGGGCATTTGTCTCCACCACAATTCCAAGCAGCCTCTTTAATCTCTTGGTCAGAAAAAGGGGAAGTGATCCCCTCTGTTTGATTCAGCTGTCTTAACTCCTCCCACAGAATTCTTTTCCCAGCTAGATCACAAGGGGCATAGATATTGACTATGAAAAGTCTGTGGTCTTCACTAACCCATCTCCCATCTAAAAATAAAAAGCTATGGCCTTTAATTCTCCTTTCCACATGAAAAGCTGAATTTTTCCAAAAAGAAAGTAAACCACCAGCTGGCTGAACAGAGGGGACACTGTCCACACTGCTGATTTCATTTCCACTTCATAGAATCTAGCAACAAGGCTTTCCTTCTGCCCTTGGCCAAGGGAGGGAAACTGGACCCCATCCAGGGTTGGCCTAGAGGGATTCTGCTCTGAGAATCTATGTTTAAAATGATTGAAGAGTGCAATCTTAACATTGCTAGGCTCATGGACCTACCCACCCTCAATGAACAGACCTTGAAAAGCAGTGAAGCATAGCCATAAAGCAGCAATATGAAAAACGTATATTCGTTTGGGAACCTTTTCTTAGTTACGATGAATAAATAAGAGCACACCAGAAACGCTTTTCACTGTGAAAAAGTGGGAAGCGCTTGCGTTAGTTAGAATAATTTACAAAACATTAAAGGATCAATAAACAAAAGTATATACAACTTGAAACTGTGACATTGTCATTTCCTAGTGGCCACTACTACCTTCGTCTCTTCTCTTAACTCTTAGCCTTTCACTTTGTCTTCTCCCAACAGATTTAAATCTCTAAAGTTCATGATTCAATATTATTATTAATAATTATTGTTTGTTTGGATCATTTTGTTTATTTGTTGTTTCTTGCATTTAAGCTTTTTATGGGCTAAAGAATAACGAAAACAGATGTTATATGCTTTTAAGAAAACTGGAATATTTGTCTGCGTCACTGTGTTATAGAGAGAAGAGAGGGTCTAAAGAATTCATGCGCGGAATTAAAATATTTATTATTTACAATTTATAATTCTGCGTTTGAGTTTCAGTGTGAGGTCCAGGTGGTAAGTTAAGCCACATGGCGATTCATGGAAGTTGGAGAAAAGTCTAAGCAACTTTTACTAACTTTTCCCTGTCTCTCTGCGCATAATA
This sequence comes from Glycine soja, assembly GCF_004193775.1. Classification (NCBI taxonomy): domain Eukaryota; kingdom Viridiplantae; phylum Streptophyta; class Magnoliopsida; order Fabales; family Fabaceae; genus Glycine; species Glycine soja. The sequence goes on along the minus strand of NC_041008.1, from coordinate 31,919,915 downwards.
ATGCACTCTCTCTGGTCCTTGTGGTTTTGTGTTCCCATTTAAATCACGAGTCTCGTATCCAGTAACACCTCTTTCTTGTTTTCTACTCTGTTATTGTCTATAATTGAAATATAGTATAATTGTTTTTTTCTTCTTCTTAAAATTTGAACTGGCGCTATCATTCTTTGAATGCCATCATCTACCTTTAATGATTCGCATCTAAATTGGTCCCTGTTTAATTAAATTAATTAGTTATTTCTTTAGTTTGACTCGATAGAAGTATGATATGTATTATTAAAAAATTGTCCTTGAGCTGTTTGATAGAATGACTGAGAATGAATTGAAATTTTCTTTGTATTTTGAACTTATTTTTCTTACAAATCAAACTTGGTACTTTGAAATCAGTGTAGTTTGTGTTGAATGTGATAGAAAGGATTCAGAGGTAATGTCTTTGGAAGAAGACAAATGAATAGTATAGGATGAACATAGGAGATCCTCATTTGCAAATTTTATAACTTTCATGTAATCGACTGTTACCTCCTATAACAGGTCATCAGTGGTGCATCAGACTTTAACTACTTCACCATAGCCAGCACTGTGCATTGAGAAGGGTCTTTTCCTTATTTTGTGGCAAAAGGTGCACATTGCTGAAAAAGGCTTTAAATACACTCTCAGTATAATGTCTTTTGAGAGTCAATGTATCACCATGAAGTGAGAGTCATATTGTTGATAAAAGGCTTTAAATACACTGTGGCTAATTTCTGTATGGTTTTTTTTAGGGTTATCATTTACTACTGCTAATTGGCGTTGCTGTGGAAGCGTTTTGATTATATCTTTGAAGCCTCGAACTCAGGTATTTATATCTTTGATTCGAAAACTAATTTGAAATTGTTGTTGTATGCATTACTGGTATATTTGTAACTTAAGTTATGCCTGTCTACATGACCTTTCTTTCATTGGACTGATATGTTCATGCCTCTCTACATGACCTTTCTTTCATTGGACTGATATCTTTGAAGTATTTATTGTGATTTAAACTATCAAAACTTGTTCATTGTTAGTGTTCAATGTTTTTGTAATTTTATCTGTTGCCCTTCTCTATATATATGTTGTGACTGCCACTGCCCTTCTCTCTCTCTTGTATTATCTTTTTTTTTATCAGCAAAATTATAATTTGTATTAATAACTGTGAGTACCAGAGGTACTGAATATACAAGGTAGAAACCAGCAGACTAGCAGAACCATAGGTCCTACGAATCAGGTGCCAATCTAAATAGAATACAATAACCCTGCACTGCTACCCTAATCAAAAAATGATGTTGATAAATTACTAGACCAATAGTTGTAGGGCTGGGCAAAGCCTTTCTCCAGCTGTCTTCTCCGCAAATTCCCTTTAGTTGGGATTCTATTTTTGATCAATCGCCAAGCAAATGTTGTTGGTTTTAAAGGGATTTTGAGCTGCCATAGGTCCTCTAAAGCCTCATCCACAGTCTGATCTGCTGCTCCTTCTAGTAGGCATACAGTATGCGCTCCTTGTAGAAAACTGGACATTAGGTTCTGGTTTCCAAACCCAGCAGTCTGATGTCCAACGATCAATATGACCCCGCGAGATATCATCCAAGAAATTGGCTGCCGCTTCCACCTCATTGTCAAAAAGGTGTCTTCTCCATTCAAGCTTCCATTCCCAAACATTTGCAGAGTGGCATCCCATATCCTGAATAAGCTTCTGCTATTGATAGGATATGTTATACAATCTGGGATATTTCACCCTTAAAGGTTCCTGTTCCATGAGTCAGCAGTCCCATTTAACCCATGCAATTTTCTTCTGATCAAGGCCACCACCCCATAGGAACCTCCTCTGGATTTGGGTCAGTTTTTCCGCTACCCTGTTAGGAATTCTGAAAAAAAAAAAAAAAAAAGATAGAAAATAGGAATAGAGGTTAGAGTTGCTTTTATGAGGGTCACTCTTCCCCCATAAGATAGATGTCTCTGCTTCCACCTAGACAATTTAGATTCAGTCTTTCTCAGGATTGGATCCCATAACCCACAGCGCCTTGGATTAGCCCTGATTGGTATTCCCAAATAAGAGAAAGGCAGAGGCATGATTCTGCAATTCAGATAACTGGCAGCCTGCAATTTCCATTGTTCAGATTTGCCCAACACCCCAAAGCTGCTCTTCCTATAATTTATTTTAAGTCCTTATGACAATTCAAAAGCCCTCAAAATCAATTTGATAGTCTTGACATTTTTCATAGTAGCCTCCCCAAAGAACATAGTTTCTTGAAAAGAGGTGCCATTCAAAAATGGTCTGCTGCTCATAGTTTCTTGAAATCTCTGCTGGAAAAAGCTACAAACTTCGATGGGAGTTAATCACCAGGTGAAAACATCGAGATATCTGACCCCCTCCTTAATCCAACGTGATCCCGCCTTCTGCCTCATTAAAGACTCGTGAGCTTGGGCTGCTGACCAAAGATCATGCTGCAGCTTCTTCCTTTCCATATTTTCTTGGGAAGTCAACTGCCTGTGTTCAGCTTCAGATTCAAGCTTGTTAAGCTCAGCTTCTAACTTCTGGACCCTTTTAACAGTGCATCGCTTCGTGTGCATCTTCAACACACACACACACATACACAGCCACACACCCACACACACACACAGCCACACACACACACACACACAGAAACACACACACACACACACAGAAACACACACACACAAACACAGACACACACACAGAGAAACACACACACATAGACACACACACACACACACACACATACAGAAACAGTAAAATCTGAAGGACAAATAGTTAAGAAAGTTGTTCATTAGCTGCAAATATCTTTCCCTCCTCAAGTGCAAGCTTCTTGCGTAGCCGCTCTTGGTGCTCAGAAAATCCCAAAAACAAATCCCTCTTATTACTAGTTATTTTGAATTCTTTAGTTCCTGAATGTACAACCTTCAAATTGTTGCTCGTTCCCCTCTTTGTTTTCTGCAAAAAAGAAAATCAATATCAAAGAAAACATGGATGAAGTCCTAAGGATGCCATGTACATGTGTATTTCAAGAAGATATAGTATTTATATTCCATCAAGCATACATTGACTGTTGATTACATGTAATAGACTTTTTATAACATGGTTGCCCCAAATCACAATTAAAAAGCACAACTACCAATCTTTCGGAGTCCTTTGGTTAATTTGTCTTGTCTCCTTCTGTGGTGGGGTTTTGTTTAATAATATTATACTTTTTGCCTTCCAAAAAAAACTTATGACTAATCCTCTTTTCATTAATCTTATTTTGTATGTTATTGTATAAAAGATCATGGGTTCTCCACCTGCCTCCACTCCTCCTCCTCCTCCTCCTCCTCCTCCTCCTCCTACTTTGGACGCATCAGCTTCGCCGTCTGCCGTGATGCGGACACGCAAAGCCTCACGTCTACGATCATTGTCCACTAGACCACTTGGTGTTGAGAGACCAGTGGTGCATGTTGATCCTGCTACCGGGAAGGCCGACGGTCCCCATAGGAAGAAATTAAGAACATATTTGGGGATTGTGGCGCGTGATAAGGTGGAAATCACCTACGAGAACTGGAAGGAGGTCCCTATTGCTCAGAAGGACCTGATTTGGGAGGATATTCAGGTATTTCTCTTTTCTTATTTGATTTTGTTTAATTAATAGCCAAAAAATACATTATTGTAACAAATAAACTTTATTTGATGTTGTCAGGCGGAATTTGATATCCCAGAGGCTTCTGACAGTAGGACGAAAAGGAAGTTACTACAGACCGTGGGGGAGAGATGGAGGCATTTTAAATCAAACCTCACGAGGAAATGGGCCCTTGCAGCCGATCAGGACGGTGTCGAGGACACTGTCTGTGAGAAATACGGCATCAGCAAGGAAAAGTGGGCCCAGTTTTGCCAGACTCGCAGAGACCCTTCTTGGGAGGTATGTTCCTTGCCATTTAAGTTGTTTTTCATATTAAACATAATGTTACTATACTTCATTCTACCCATTTCAAACATTATTGTTTAATTTTTTCAGGATGTGCGCATGAAGGCACGAGCCATCCAGAAGCAGAATACTGCCCCCCACGTTTTGTCTCGTGGAGGTTATGATTATTTGGAGCAGAAGCTCCTGGCTGAGAAGACGAAGAAGAAGCTGGAGGAAGCTGCACAGTCAGGAAGCGTTGATGGCGTCATCGACCCTCCATCCCCGGTCAGACGCCACGTGAAGTGGAAGATGGCCCGCACGAAGAAGACAGGGGAGATGACGACTGAGGCCGCAAAGGAAATCGCTGAGAAGATTGTAAGTCATTTTCAACTAACCATTACAATTATGTTTCAATATTTTGAGAATGCCATGTACCACTGTGTGTTTTCTGTGCAGGATTCGTTTGAGGAGCAGGCCACACAGGGATCGTTCGTCCCCCATGGACGTCAGGATGTTCTCGCCGCTGCTATTGGACGTCCAGAGCACCCTGGACGTGTCCGTGCTGCTGGAGCCGGAGTCACCATCAAGCAATACTTTGGATCGGCTCCACGGGCGTCTCGCAGCGCTTCCTCCCTGCCTCCTAACGAATTACAGCAGCTGACCCAGCAGATCAGGGACCAGCTAGAGGAGTCCATCATAGAGAAAGTGACGAGGCAGGTCATGGCATCCTTCAGCCAGCTTCAGTCACAGATGCAATCTCAGGGACTTGCAGTGCCTCCTGAGCCTCTGGTTGGTCCCTCGGGTCCTCGAGTGAGCACAAAGGGGAGTTGTGCTGATCCCTCAGGAAACGATCCTGAGACGGGTGACTCTGACAAGTGTGGCTTGTACATAGAAGCAGATCCTGCCCGCCTGGTTGCCATGGGGAGAGTTTATGAGGGATCCACTGTTTTTCGTAACACTCCTTTATTGTATGGCCAAGTAAAGGTGAGTGTGGAGGAGGTTACAGATGCAGATGCTCCAGTTCCTGTACCCACTGATGAGGTTTCCTTAGTGGGGCAAGCACTTCACACCTTCCTTGCTTGGCCGACACATCTGGTCAAGTCTTTTTCACAGCAGGTACTTATTGTCCTTACTATATGTTTCTTCTTTTTAAATTAATTCATTAAGCGTGCCTCAAATTAGGCTATTTAACTTTGTTTCATGAACAGGTAGCTGTGTCTCCGGCAAAACCACCTCTGAAGCCCGATCCGGAGGTTGATAATCCGCTTTATCTGATGACATTGACCATCCAAGAGCTTTTCTTGAGGCCTTATCAGGTTAGATGGGATGCCACCGTGTTCGGGGTCTTTAATCCAGATTTCCCCCTTTACATAAAGCACGAAGACCTCTCCGAAATCGCACACGGTGGTCAATGTCTCATCATATCACTGTTACAGTTGTGGATTCTGTAAGTCATTTTATATTACTTTTAATTACCTAAGTTATGGCTTTCAATTCATAAATATTTAACTTTGACTTAACATAAACAGACATCTCACTGAAACATGTATGCAAATGCGGAATTCTGATATCTATGGATTCCTCGAGTCACAGTCCATTCAGAGGTCTGGGCAATCACAGTTTGAGTCTGAAAGTTACATAAAGAGTTGGATGCAGAGTTCGCAACGCGATGTCTATCTTGGAGCCTACCTAAATGGGTAAGTCACAAAATAACTAAATTTAATTAATGTTTACTAATGTACTAACCCATTTTAGGTTCCACTGTAGCGGACACTGGCAGATGGTGGTCATCCTGCCCAAGGAGCACTTAGTTGTCTAGTTTTGTTCATTGCATAACAGGCCAGACAACTACCTTAAGGGGATTATTAATAGGTTAGTGTTCTTTTCAATACATTTGCATTGTAATACCTCAACGTACAACACCAGTTTTTAATTGTTACTCATATGGAACAGTGCTATCAAGGGTCTTGATTGTTGGATCGAGTGGCCTCAGAATAATTAAGAAGGGGGGTTGAATTAATTATTCCTAAACCTTTACCGATTAAAAAATTACTCTTTTAAGACTTTTACTAAATTGTTAAGAGAATGAGGAGTAGAAGAGAAACTTAACAGAAAGTAAAAGTGGAAATTAAATGCACAGCAGAAAGTAAAAGAGTAGGGAAGAAGGAAACAAACACACAAGAGTTTTTATACTAGTTCGGCAACAACCCGTGCCTACATCCAGTCCCCAAGCGACCTGCGGTCCTTGAGATTTCTTTCAACCTTGTAAAAATCCTTTTACAAGCAAAGATCCACAAGGGATGTACCCTCCCTTGTTCTCTTTGAACCTAGTGGATGTACCCTCCACTAGAACTGATCCACAAGAGATGTACCCTCTCTTGTTCTCAGTCAAACCCAAGTAGATGTACCCTCTACTTGTACCACAAAGGATGTACCCTCCGATGTGTTGAGACAGAGATCTCAGGCTGTTAAACCTTTGATACTTTGTGAATGGGGATACAAAAGAATTCTCAGGCGGTTAGTCCTTTGAACACTTTTGTATTAGGGAATGGGAAGAATCAAAAGAATTCTCAGACTGTGTCATTTTGAATTCTTTGACAAGGGAGAAGGGAGACACAAAAGAATTCAGGCGGTTAGTCCTTTGTTCTTTTGGAAAACGGAGAAGAGAGACACAAAAAGAATTTAGGCGGTTAGTCCTTGGCGAATTCTTTTTGGCAAAGGGAGAAGAGAATGAAAAGATGAATAGCACAAGTTTTCAAGGTTTAGAAAACTAGAAAACTTCAAAAAGCTTTTGGTACAAAGAAGAAGAAGAAGTTCAAAGAGATTCGAGGCTTGTAAAGGATTGTATGAATAAGTGTTCAAGTCGATTGAAATGCAAACCCAAGCCTTGCTTTTATAGACTCTTCATGTCTGGTCAAGAAGACCATTTAGAAGAGTTATAACTTTTAGAAAAACTTAAAACCAATTTGAAAAAGTCAAAAACCTTTTTGAAGAGTTACATCTTTTGATTTATCAGAAACAGTCACTGGTAATCAATTACCAAATTAGTGTAATCGATTACACAAGGCTTCTGAGTGAAAGGATGTGACTCTTCACATTTGAATTTGAATTTCAACGTTCAAGGGCACTGGTAATCGATTACCAAAACATTGTAATCGATTACAGCTTTTTGAAAATAATTGGAACGCTGTAAATTCAGTTTGAAAACTTTTTCAAACTCATTTTGCTACTGGTAATCGATTACAACAATATGGTAATCGATTACCAGAGAGTAAAAACTCTTTGGTAAAGGTTTTGTCAAAAACTCATGTGCTATTCAAAGTTTTGAAAAAACTTTTTAATACTTATGTTGATTGAGTCTTTTCTTCATTCTTAAATCTTGAGTCCTGAATCTTGATCTTGATTCTTGAGATCTTGAATCTTGATTCTTGATTCTAGGCTTTCTTCTTGAGTCGTGAATTCTTCTTGATTCTTGAACTCTTGACTTGTTCTTGATTCACTTGAGATGTTCTTTGATTCACTTGAGTTGTTCTTTGATCTTGCAGCTTTTTGTTCATCACCTTTGTCATCATCTTTTGTTGTCATCATTGTTATCATCAAAACACCTTTGAATCACATTCACCATGAAGCCTTGCTTCTACATTGATGATGCTCCACAGCCTAAATCAAAGGCTTCTGCTAGGTGGATTGTCGTCAAGGTACGTCATTTACATAAAACTTCCACTTATATATATTTCTTTATGTGTCTGTACACTAGTTGTTTAATTAATATCCAAATTTCATTATGTATTTAGTGTAATAGACAAAAAGGAAGTACTGAGTGCGGCTACTATGTGATGCACTGGATGTCCACCATCATTTTAGGAACTTTTAGGAATAATTGGAAAGCGGTAAGTTTATTTCAAACAAAATCGATTTATTTATAATTTGTATTACATTATTAACTTATTATGATTTATTTCATCATGCAGTATTTTAACGATCCTAAACCATTGGAGCCAAAGAGATTAAAAGCATTGCGGATCCAGTGGGCACAGTTTTATCTCCGAGTTAAAAATCAGGCCTAGGATTTAGGGACATTATCTTTAGCTTTAGTTTACTTTGGTTTAACATTTTTTAAATTTTCTATGCAACATGAACATTGAATTCATTTGATGATTGTTCTTTATGATAAATCAATTATTTGATGTTTATTATCATTAAAACTGCTTGAAAGCAGAATAAAATGTTTATTTCCTGTGAATTGGGCCTGAAATTGCATTTGACAGGTACAATTTTGGGTTTACTGTAAAAACAGAAAGTATATATAAAAAAAATACTTGAAAACAACATCAGTTATTAACAAAAACCGATGTTAATATCATAAACAACATCGGTTATTTACAAAAACCGATGTCGATATGAACCTTAACATCGGTTGTAATAGAAAACCAAAACCGATGTTAACGTATGTATATTAACATTGGTTATATGTGTATAACCGATATCAACGTTTGTATTTTAACATCGGTTATCTGTAGATAATCGATGTCAACTCTTGTACACTAACATCAGTTAGTTATAAATAACCGATGTGAACATTTGAATATTAACATCGGTTATGTACACATAACCGATGTTATACACAAAGAACTACACCAAATAAGTGTATGCACCATCAACGTTGACATCGGTTTTCTAGCAAAACCGATGTTAATATAACATATTAACATCGGTTTTACTGGAAAACCGATGTCAACGTTCATCATGCGTACAGTTTTTTTGTTGTTGTTCAATGTGTTTAACATCAGGTATTTAGAGAACCGATGTTGTCATATACATGTTAACATCGGTTCTCCAAAGCCGATGTTAACATTGATACATTCAACATCGGCATTTTCAACATTGGTTTTAGAACCGATGTAGAATATTCTAAATAACCGATGTTGAAAGTGTATTTTCTAATAGTGATGGTAATATTTTTCTGAAGTCTATTTAGATAAGACGTACTTGTATGTGTGATTTCATACTCATAATTTCTTAAGTAACATATGTTAGAATTAATTTCTCATGTGACAACTTACGTAGGGACTAGTAAATAAATAATTAATAATTAAGGACTAAATTATAATTGGGTTGAATAAGAGAAATTTCTAAAGATAACTGCTACGTGATTGAGGGAGTAGTTCCTGATAGAAAAATGTTCTCTCTAATTCTTAGTCATGACAAACTAAAACCAAACAGAAAGAATAGTCAAGGAAACGAAATCTTATTTTTTTCCTCTTCCAAGAAATCAAAGTGCATTGGAGAGAAGTCTCACTATGGAGAAAGGTACACACTATTTATCTATTATTTGTGAGAATCATAGGTTCAAGATCCTATTGGTTTCCTATAATTGTTAATTTAGAAAACCCTTAAGATTTACATGTGGTATCAGAGCATCGGTTATGAAATTTATGACTTTTCAGTAATGATGTTTCTCCCCAAATTGTATGAACCCTAATTTTAAAATTAAAACAATTGATAATATGTTTTTCTGCTACAAGTGCGTGTATATTTTCCACGGTTGCATCTTATATTGATCGATATATAATAAAGAACAGGCAAGCAATTTCCTTATGAACATCTCGTACCCTTAAATTCATTTGACAATTTGCAGAATGTGAATTCCTTAAAAATTCTTTTATTTGGAGCTTTAATTATTTATACTTTGGATGAAAGCATATCCAGTATGTGAATTTTAATCGTGAAGATCCAATTATGGAGTTATGGGCATGGTATCAATCATCATCATATCCCCATGATGGTCGTCGATACAATAGTGAATGTGATTAATATATATATATATATATATATATATATATATATATATATATATATATATATATATAAAATACTGGCGAAAGGTTTATTTGATATTTTTTATCAATCCGTGTACGTGAATTTTAAATTTGTGATCCATATTCTCGTGTATTTTAGTATGTGCATTCTTTGAGAATTCAAATCAAGGAAGTTTAATTCTTGAATTCTAATTTTGGAGAAAGGCCTCCTCAACGTTATTGAATAGTTGTAATATATAATTGTTTCCATGTTTTATAAACGTAATTAACGGGATGGATCTTTAGTTGTTAAGGCAAATAAATATGATTGATTGGTTTTGGCTTGGAACGTAACAAACAAGAATGCTACGAATGTTGGTAACAACAAATATGTGCAGGCCATGTATTTGGTTAGAATTAAGTGTATGATGGATTTGTTAGTCACCAAAGTGATCAAATCTATAAGGTTATTTAGTTTCAAATAATGATTATTTCAATTACCCATAGAATAATGGATACTAAATTATATGATTATTAGTTTATGGATAAATTAAAATTCATTGTTATAAGATATTTATGGATCACCCAAAGGTTGATTAGTTGTTCTTATAATTAATGAATATAATTTTAGGTGATTTCTATGTATTATTAGTTTTATTTATATACTCAAAGGTAATAGGTACCATTAATTGGTACATATTTAATTGTCAAATAATGTTAAGAGTTTTATTAGCATCGTCATATTTGTATGTTATGCTGGTGTATCACCCAAAGGAGAACAACAATGTACATTAATTATTATCTAAATGAATTATATGTATGACATGTGTTTTATATCTCAAAATGCTTATTTGAATTTTATTATACAGTACCTGTTCCCAATTCACTGAATTCTCATGTATCATCTGTGTAAATTTTTAATGGGTTTAACTTCTCTTATTGGAATGAGCAAATCCAATTTCATCTCGGTGTTTTGGATCTTGATCTTACTATATTGGAAGAGAAACCTACTACTATTATTGATACTAGTAGCAATGAAGAGAAAGCCCATTATAAAGCTTGAGAAAGATCTAACAGACCCAACCTAATGTTCATGAGAATGAATGTTGTAGACAATATTAAGACAGCTCTCTCTAAGACCGATAATGCTAAAGAGTTTATGGAATTAGTGAGAGAGTGCTCCCAAACCGCTGATAAGTTTCTCGGTGGGACATTAATGAGTACACTGATCACCAAGAAGTTTGATGGTTCACGTACTATGAATGAGCATGTCATTGAGATGACAAACACTATAGCAAGACTTAAGACCTTGTGAATGGTTGTAAATGAGAATTTCCTTGTTTAGTTTATTTTGAATTCATTACTGTCTGAGTATGGTCCATTCCAAATGAGCAATAATGCTACGAAAGATAAATGGAATGTGCATGAATTGTACAATATGTTAGTTTAGAAAGAAACGAGGCTTAAGAATCAAGGAAGTCACTTAGTCCATTATGTAAGTCACCAAGGGAATCAAGGAGCTGAAAAGAAATTAGTGAAGAAGCATGATAAAGGCAAAGAGCCATTAAAGATCAATGACGACTCTTTGCAAATCCAGAAGAAGGTACCAAAGGGTAATAATTTTCATTTCTATGGGAAATCTGGACACTTCCAAAATGATTACCCAAAGTGTAAGTCTTGATTCGGAAAAAAAGGTGAGCTTAATGCTCCTGTATATTTTGAATCAAACTTAACTGAAGTTCCCCATAATACATGGTTGATTCTAGATGTACAACTCATATTTCTAATACTGTGCAGAGATTTGTTACAATCAGAACCATAAGTCCAAATGAGAAGTTCGTCTTCATGGGAAATAGAGTGAAAGCTCCAACGGAAGCAGTCGGAATTTATCGTATAAAACTCGACACTAGACATCATTTAGATTTACTGGAAAGTCTTTGTGTACCTAGTTTATCTAAGAATTTAGTTTCATTATCTAAACTTGATGTTACTTGATACTCTTTTTGCGATAGTTTATATAAATTGAAATTAGATTGTTTGTATGCTAAAACCATTTTTACTATGCATCATAATGTTGGCTCTAAACGTAGTTTAGTGAATGAACGATCTGTTTTCTTGTGGGACAAACGTTTAGATCACATTTCCAGAGAAAGGATGGAAAGATTAATAAAGAATGAAATTCTTCCTGATCTAGATTTTACGAATCTAAATATTTGTGTGGATTGTATTAAGGAAAAACAAACAAAACATACAAAGAAAGTAGCTACAAGAAGCACTCAGCTTCTTGAAATTGTGCATACTGATATTTTATCACCTTTATTGATGACTGTTCACATTACAATTATGTCTACTTGCTGCATGAGAAATCTCAGGCAGTGAATGCCTTAAAAATTTACTTGAATGAAGTAGAAAGACAATTAGAAAGACATGGCATTTGTGTGCAATACACAATGTCTGGTACACCAAAACAAAATGGTGTGTCAGAAAGACATAATAGAACTTTAATGGATATGGTTAGGAGTATGTTAAGCAATTCAACTTTACCCGTATCTTTGTAGATGTATGCCTTGAAAACTGTCATGTATTTGTTGAATAGGATTCCTAATAAGGCATTTCCAAAGACACCTTTTGAACTGTGTACAAATAAGACACCTAGTATAAGGCACCTGCATGTTTGGGGTTGCCAGGTAAAAATAAAAATTTAAAATCCACGAGAAAGAAGATTTAATACAAGAACAATCAGTGAATATTTCATTGGTTATCCAGAAAAGTCAAAGGGATATATGTTTTATTGTCCTAATCATAGTATGAGAATTATCGAAACTAGAAATGTAAGGTTCATTGAAAATGGTGAAATCAGTGGGAATACAACTCCACTAGATGTGGAAATTAAAGAAGTTAGATTACAAGTCCTTTTAGCTTGTGCCTCTAGCAATAAGGTGATTGCTCCTTTAGTTGTTATTCCAAACAATAATGAAGAAGAACACCTCAATAATGAGCCCATGATACATAATGAACCTATTGTGGAAGAACCACAAGAAGTAACATTAAGGAGGTCACAAAGAGAAAGGAGACCAGCTATTTCAAATGATTATGTGGTATACTTACATGAAACAGAAATAGACTTAAGCATTAATGATAATGATCTAGTTTTGTTTTCTCAAGCTGTAAGCTGTGATAATTCTAAGAAGTGATTAAATTTCATGCAAGAAGAGATAAATTCCATGGAACATCATGGTGTTTGGAACCTTGTAGAATTTCCAAAGAGTTGTAAGAGAGTTGATTGCAAGTAGGTCTTCAAGACTAAACGTGACTTTCATGGCAACCTTAAACGTTACAAGTCTAGACTTGATGCAAAGGAATTTTGTTCATTTTCCCATATGGTTCCTTTTTCTCCAATTTTTAACAAATATATTCAAGGGAAATGAAATATCGGCAAGCGCACCGGGTCGTCAAGTATTTAAAATTAAAACGGTGTGATCCGAGTATCGAACTCAGGGAACTTGCTTATTAGATAGAGTTTTATTCAGAAGTAAGGCATTGTTGGAACAAACATTGATAATTGATGCTTAAAAATAGAAATAAACTAATTCTATGGTAAAAACAGTAAATGCAAGTAAGTAAAAGTTGACAGCAATAGGTAAAAAGCGTTGGGTCTTTCTAACAAACAAGTTGATGCATATGAGGATATTTCTCTAATTAATCATGTTCTTGTGTTCCATGTTGTAGCCTAAAGTACTAAACCTCGATCCCTCATAAGTTCAGACTAATTTAACCTAAGCTTCGTCCGCAAATCCCTCTTATAAGACTAGGCTTAACTTAAACAGCATTATCATCACAACATATTCAGAAAACCAAAACCCCACAATCCATCCCTGGTAATGTAGTTATTTAGTCTTACTTCTATCAAGTTCTAAGGCAACAGTGCATTTCCCAATGCTAAAGTTACCTAACAATACACACAAATGGGTGATCAGGCCAAAAGCATGCAGTAATTAAGCATTGAAAGAAAAATTGAACACACAAAACAAAATTAATTAGATATGAAAAGTAATTACATCAACTTTTCATTAGAAATCCCCAACTAGGGTTTTTAGCCAGCCATACAAGGAAACCCTAACACAAATGAGATAAAGAGTACAAAATAATTGTTGCTTACACAAGAAGGTGGATCCCTCCTCCTCTTCTTAGCACCTCACAATCACTCTAACACTCACTAATCTCTCTAAAAATGTAGAACTCTAGGCTTCTCTGCATAGTTGCTCTTCTTTGCTGCCTCTAGAGCACTATTCTTGAAGTCTGTGCAAAAATATGCAGCTCTGGTCTCTTCAAATCGTACCCTAATTCTGACAATTCAGGCTTAAATAGGCTCTAAAATTGCGACGTTGTGCTTAGCGTCACCCTCGCGCTTAGCGCGACTAAGTGGATTTAGGCTCGGTGCCAGTCGTGCGCTGAGCTTGGTAAGAGACAATCGTCTCGCTTAGCGAGTTGATCTCGTGCTTAGCGCGCGGCCTTAATTCTTGTGCTCTTCTAGATTCCCTTGTCATGCTAAGCGCGCTAAAACTGCGCTTAGCGGTGGATGCGCACTGAGCCCACAGGGTCCGCTTAGCGCGACTACTCCTTTTAGCACTTCAAGATTTTAGCCTCTTTTGACTTGAAATTGTACAGATTTTCTCATTAATTCACATGGGAGATACTCTAAGGACAACTATTCAAACAAAACAAGATTTATATATAAATTCCTACAAAAGAACTATAAATTGAGGAATTATACAAGTTTTAGAAAATGTTTTCTATACAAAAGTTAGTCATATACGACGACTAACAGATTTACTCAGAAAAATGGCATTGATTATAGAGAGGAGGCATTTTAACCGGTCTCACGAAAGGATTCTTTCAGGATTATCATGACATTAGTAGCCCATTATGACTTGAAGCTACATCAGATGGATGTGAAAATTGTTTTTCTTAAAGGAGATTTAGAAGAGAATGTTTATATGGATCAACCAATGGGGTTCTCAATTGATGGAAAGGAACATATGGTGTGCAAATTAAAGAAATCAATATACGGTCTTAAGCAAGCTTCTCGTTGATGGTATTTGAAGTTTAATGATATCATTGTTTCCTTTGGATTTAAGGAAAATACTGTTGAATGGCATATATATTTGAAGGTCATTGTAAGTAAGGTTATTTTTCTAATTTTGTATGTTGATGATATCTTGCTTGCAACTAATGATTTTGGTCTTTTTCATGAGACTAAGAAGTTTCTCTTTAGCAACTTTGAAATGAAAGATATGGGTGAGACAAGCTATGTGATAGGGATAGAAATATTCTAAAATAGATCACAAGGATTGTTAGGTTTGTCTCAAAAAGAATATATCAATAAAGTACTAGAGAAATTCAGGATGGAAAAGTGCTCAGCATTACCTATTCCAATTTAGAAAGGAAAAAAATTTAGTCTTGCACAATGTCCTAAAAATGATTTGGAGCGAAAACAAATGGAACCAATTTCATATGCATCAGTTGTTGTTGCATCTACCATGGAAGCTGAATTTGTAGCATGTTTTGAGGCTACAATTTAGGCTAATTGGCTGTGGAATTTTATTTCAGGACTTAGAATTATCGATAGTATTGCTAGGCTGTTGAATTCAGGCTAATTGGTTGTGGAACTTTATGTTAGACCAATTATGTACTCCTCACTAATGGTTATATTAAGGAGAAGACTAATTTTTAGTACATGGAAGGGACCATGTCGATTAAGTGATGTACAACCGTCATAACTTGAATTGGTTCCTATTCTTAATCATGAAATTATGATGTATCCAATGTATAGAATGGTTTAGTCATTTTAATGGTCATTATGTTAGTTTAATTTATTCATTTATTTATTTAGTCCATAATGTTTAGTAATATCACATGAGTCAAGTTGGAGAATATTAGAATTAATGTCTTATATGATAAGCAAGTAACTTATGTAGGGACTAATAAATAAATAATTGATAATTAAGGACTAAATTGTAATTGGGTTAAATAGGAGAAGTTTCTAGAGGTAATTGCTACTTGATGGAAGTAGTTGTTATAAAAGGGGTTAATACCCACTAATGTGAAATAAGGTTACCTTCCTAGCACAAAAGTGTTCTCTCTAACCCCTAGCCATCAAAAACATAGAGAGACAACAAGAATAGTCAAGGAAGCGAAATCTTCTAAGGAATCAAAGTGCACCAGAGAAAAACCTTACTATGGAGAAAGGTACGTACTGTTTATCTATTATTTGTGAGAATTATAGGTTTCAAGATCCTATTGGTTTCATATAATTATTAATATAGAGAACACTTAAGATTTACAACATAGCCAACAAAGAGAAAAAAGAAAAAAAGACTAGCAAACTAAAAAGTCTAAAGGATTATTACAGGAAACTAACAAATTGCAATTTCCTAGCAGTTTATACCTCCCAAAAAAATTTAGAATGTAAGTAAACCTAAAATTTTAACTTTTCACACTGTAACATTTAAAGTTATAGATCAACGCAAAATCATCAGATTCTATTTGTACAATTCATTAGGATTTTATGTACATAATTATTAACTTTCATTTCTGTATTTACCATAATTAGAATTTGCATTTATAGGGAGATCAATTCCCCTAATTTCTATGCTAGATTATTGCTCTTGTTTTTGTCCTGTGCATTCTATATATACCTTCCATGTACCATTCCCAAATTCAAGGGAAAATAAAACCCCTTTTCCGCATTGTATCAAGGCTCGATATGAACCATTCCTAAACCTAGTGCCGCAAAGCCATAGGAGACTAAAAATCCGATGAGCTGCTCATGGTGGAGACTGGATCAATTCTTACCAGCTCACACGATGCACTTACTCACCTTATCACCGACCATAAATTCAATGGTCAAAACTAGACCCAATGGGTAAGGTCAGTCAAGACCTTTCTTCAAGGAAAAGGAAGGGAAGGCTACATCACAGGAGATTCAAAGTGTCCTAAGAAAGGGGACGCAAATGTTCAAAAATGACAACTTGAGAACAGTCAAGTAATGTCATGGCTACTCAACACCATGACAAATGAAATTGGTGAAAATTTCATGTTCTATGACATTGCAAAAGATATATGGGATGCAGTGAAGGAAATGTGCTCAAACGTGGACAACACATCTGTTGTTTTTGATATAAAAAACATAATCCATGACCTTTGAGAGGGAGCTTCCTTTGTTACTAAGTATTTTAACATACTCTACAGACATTGGCAGCAACTAGACATATAAGAAGAAGTTTCATGGTGTTGTACAGAAGATAAGAAGTATAAGGAGCTGGTGGAAAAAGATAAGATTTACAAGTTCCTATTGAGACTAAACAAGGATCTTGATGAATTTTGTGGAAGGATCCTCGGAACCAAACCACTAGTAAAGAAAAAGGTGGTATTGCTGTAGTGGCTCAAAGAGGTAACTTTTTACATGCCCTAAACACTAGTAAAGAAAGAACAAAGTCATGGATAATTGACTCAAGAGCTTCAGATCACATGATTGGAGATTTTACTTTGTTTAGTAGTTATTCTCCATGTTCCTATAACTATACTGTCCAAATAGTTGATGGGACTCATTCCAAGGTCATGGGTAAAGAATCCATCATTATTTCACAAAATATTACACTAGAATCAGTTCTGTATGTGCCAAAACTTGATTGTAACTTGCGGTCCATTAGCAAGATTACAAGAGATTTGAAATGTGTTACTAAATTCTTTCTAGACCTATGTGAATTTCAGATTTTGGAGTGTGCTAGACTCTACCTCCTTCAAGTTAAAAAACTAGAAGAACTCAAGAGCCATTCTTATGTAGCAACAGCAATTCCAAGTAGTAATAATTTTGTCATGTTGTGGCACTATAGATTAGGCCACCCAAATTTCATGCACTTGGAAAAGATGTTTCCCTCATTATTCAATAAAAACAAGAAACGTATGCAATGTAAAATCTACCAATTGTCTAAACATACACGCAGCCATTACCCACCCCAACCCGATTAACCATTCAAACCTTTCTCACTAATTCATAGTGATGTATGGGGACCATCATGAGTTCACAACACTACTGGCTCAAGATGGTTTATCACCATTATTGATGATCACACACACGTGTTAGACAAGTGGCCTCAGATATCTTAAGAAGGGGGGGTTGAATTAAGATATTCCAAACTGTTTCCCCTAATTAAAAATCTATTTCACTTTTTACTCAAGTTATGAATTCCCTTAATGACAATCTTCTTAAATATTAACTCAAACAAAGCAACTTGAATATGAATATAAAGCAATAATAAATAAAGGAGATTAAGGGAAGAGAAAATGCAAACTCAGTTTTATACTGGTTCGGCCACACCCTTGTGCCTACGTCCAGTCCCCAAGCAACTCGCTTGAGAGTTCCACTATCTTGTAAATTCCTTTTACAAGTTCTAAACACACAAGGACAATCCTTCCTTTGTGTTTAGAGATCCTTTACAACAAGAGACTCACAGTCTCTTAATCCCTTAGAGAATGAGAAGAAGAAGAGGAACAAATCTCTCTAGAAAGAGATGGATTTTACAGATTGAGCACTCAATTAATTCCTTAATGAATTGCAATTGAATTGGCCAAGGAATTCTTAAGAGGATAAAATGAATTTGCTCTTTGAGAGGATAAACACTTTTATTGTACTGAAAATCTCTGAGCAATTTCGTGTTTAAGTCACATATATATAGACCATTGGTGGTCATGAGTAAAGCCTTTGAAAAGTTGTGACTCTTGAAATTATTTTTCTGAAATTCCTGTCTGGTAATCGATTACAGCAATTGTGTAATCGATTACAGCTTTTAAAATTTGAATTAAAACGTTTACTAACTGCTGGTAATCGATTACCAAAATTGTGTAATCGATTACAGCTTTTAAAATTTCGAATTCAAATTTTTATAGCTGTTATAAAACGTATTTGGCCACTGGTAATCGATTACATCCTCTGGTAATCGATTACCAGAGAGTAAAACCTTTGAAAAACACTTTTTATTTTAAATCACTTGGCCAAACCTTTGCTAATTCAATTAGGAATTCCCTTCCTAATATTCTAGTGATCATCTTGATGTTGTGACTTGTAATCTTGAAGTATTGTCTTGAATTTTAATCTTGAAAAGCCCATTTGCATCAATTGCAACACATCATCATGATCATCATCAAAACATCAAAGCCAATTGCATCTACAATCTCCCCCTTTTTGATGATGACAATACAATACCTGAAATCAAGATTCAAGCAAGCAACAAACAATTGTATATAGATAAAATGTGCATCCGTTTTCTCCCCCTATATTTCGGAATACATGATCATTTGATTTCTAAGTTTGTTAAGCTTTTTCTTAAGCTTTTGCTACAACCTTTTTCTCCCCCTTTGGCAACATCAAAAAGCCAAAGAACTCGGAAATCAACACAGGTATAACAATGGAGGAGCAAGATATAAGTATCAGAGTATTAAACACAATAAGCCAAACTCATAATCAAGAAAATAATCAAACCAGAATTCAAATAACATAAAATATTAACAACCACAAAATATCCAAGACTGAAATTTAAAAACACAAGAAAAATAAGCAAAGTACTTAGCATAATAATGTAAATTCTAAGAAACTAAAAGCCAAAATACACGGCTTATAAAAGATAAATAATCAGAATCTAAAAGCTAAGAAGACGGAGGAGGTGGTGGAAGATCGAAACTCTGACGAATGTATCCGACATCCTCTTCAAGCTGTGTAAGACGAATGTCCATACCGGCAAAGCGTGAATCTAACGAGTCAAAGCGGTCACCAACATACGAACGAAGACCCCGTAATTCGGAGAGGACTTCATTCATGAGTGCGGAATCTGCACGTTGAGGAGGAGGTGAAGGAGTACGTTCATCTTGAGGAGGGAGTGCATCCTTCTTCAGCCATTGTCCATTCCGATCTTTACGATACCCAAAGGAGGTCACTGCACCAGCACCAATTGCAAAGGAACGCTTGACTTGAACAAAGGGTTCATCATCAAGCGGAATTTGAAAATGACGCAAAAACAGAGTAATCAAATGTGAATAAGGAAGAGGTGCATTGGCCCGTAATGCCTTATGCATTCGGTACCGAACCAAATGGGCCCAGTCGATCTGACGACCGGTTAGAAAAGCCCACATAAAAATCAAATCCTCCTCAGAGGCTTGTGCTAAATTTGAAGACCGAGGAAGCAAAATTCTAACAATGATATAATGCATGATGCGATTATCAAAAGTTAATGACCCGGCCAACAATCTACCGGTCATGTTAGCTTGATCATTGCAGACCATGCGACGAGCATCATGACTCGAATAATCGAATTTCCAGTCATCAACAATGGTGCCCTCAAAAGGTGCACCTTGACTGGGTAAATGAGTCAAAGAAAAGAAAAGTGACTGATCAATGACCATAGAAGTACCATGCACCTCAGACATAATAATACCATCCTGAATTTTTAAATTGCAGTAGAAGACCTTTACAAGTTCAGGATAATATGGCAATTTAAATGACATGAAATCAACAAGACCAGAATTTTGAAACACTTGATAGCAATCAAACGTTTCATCATTAAAGAACTCTACGTCTAGGTACTTAGGGTCTAAGATTATTCTAGAAGAAAACTGAGAAAGGTACCGTAGACGTTGATCATCGGATGAAAACAGTGTTGATGATCTTGGAGATGACAGAGAAGGAGGAATAGGTGCTGTGGGTGCTCCGGATGGGCCGTGACGGCGATGGGCAGCAGCGGTAGCGGTGGAGGATGATCCCTTTCTCTTCTTTGATGGCTCTGCCATTTGATGAAGTTTTTCTGGATTTCGATCGGTGGAAGTGAAAGAGGAGTGAAAAAGAGGAAGATTGGGCTTTACGGGACGTGATTTGGTGAAGAATTGAGTGAGAATCGAAGGTTTGAAGTTCTAGGTATGGAGGAAAACGTGGAGGAAGCTTTGGCTGCGCAGCAGCTCTGATTTCGTGAGTATTTATAGAAGATGACGCATTGTAATCGATTACAGGTATTGGTAATCGATTACAGGCCCAATAAGCCTTCTGGTAATCGATTACAGGATGTTGTAATCGATTACAGGCTGCCTGTTCATGTGTAATCGATTACACTGGATGGTAATCGATTACCAGAGCCTATCCTAGGCTAGTTTCTAAGAGAATATCTATATTTATGCTCAAATACATCCTATATGACTAATTTTTACTATTAATACACTAAATTCAATCATTCAATTACTATATACACAAGAAATCATAAATTCTATCATAAAAACAAGAATTCAAACAAGATCAAACAAAATAATCTACAATCAAAAGGTAAAAAATAAATCAACCAATCAATCAACCAATCAATTCCTATTTTTCTAAATCTCTTACATCTAAGAGACCTAATTCTCTTCTAATAGAGAAAAACACTTCCTTGGGGAGAGGTTTAGTGAAAATATCAGCAAGTTGATTCTTAGTATCAACAAATTCTAATACACAATCTCCCTTTAAGACATGATCTCTAAGAAAGTGGTGTCTAATCTCTATATGTTTAGTTCTTGAATGTTGAACTGGGTTTTTGGATAGATTTATGGCACTAGTATTATCACACTTAATAGGTATGCGATCAAGAATGATGCCATAGTCAGATAATTGTTGCTTCATCCATAAAATTTGTGCACAACAACTACCGGCAGAGATATACTCCGCTTCAGCAGTAGATAAAGCAACACTGTTTTGTTTCTTACTATGCCATGAGACAAGAGCCGATCCAATAAATTGACAAGTTCCACTTGTACTTTTTCTATCAGTTTTAGATCCGGCAAAATCAGAATCAGAATATCCTATTAAGTTACATGTTGAATTCTTAGGATACCATAATCCTAAATTGATTGTTCCTAATAGATATCTCATGATTCTCTTTACTGCACTTAGATGTGATTGTTTGGGGTTGGATTGAAACCTAGCACACATGCATACACTAAACATAATATCAGGTCTACTAGCAGATAAATAAAGAAGAGATCCGATCATACCTCGATATTGTTTTATGTCTATAGACTGACCAGATTCATCTTTATCTAAGTAACAATTAGTGTTCATCGGTGTAGACATGTGTTTTGCACTATCCATCCCAAATCTTTTGATCAATTCCTTGCAGTATTTGGATTGATTGATGAATATACCTTCTTGAGTTTGCTTGATTTGTAATCCCAGAAAGTACTTTAGTTCTCCCATCATTGACATTTCAAATTCACTTTGCATATCAAGGGAAAACTCCTTGCACAATGAATCATTAGTGGATCCAAAAATTATATCATCAACATATATTTGAACCAACAAAATATCATTATGCTTTCTTTTTATGAATAATGTGGTATCCACTTTACCTCTGGAGAATTCTTTTTCAAGAAGAAAATTACTTAATCGTTCATACCATGCCCTAGGGGCTTGTTTCAAACCATAAAGAGCTTTTTGTAATTTATAAACATGGTTTGGTTTATCAGAAATTTCAAAACCAGGGGGTTGTTCAACATATACCTCTTCTTGAATTAAGCCATTTAGAAAGGCACTCTTAACATCCATTTGATAAAGTTTAAAGTTCATTATGGATGCATATGCCAAAAGCATTCTAATGGCTTCTAATCTTGCAACAGGAGCATATGTTTCTTCATAGTCTATCCCCTCTTCTTGATTATACCCTTTTGCTACTAACCTGGCTTTATTTCTAATAATTATACCATGTTCATCTAATTTATTTCTAAAAACCCATTTTGTTCCAATGACAGGATAATTTTCAGGTTTTTCTACTAATTTCCATACATTGTTTCTTTCAAATTGGTTTAGTTCTTCTTGCATGGCAATGATCCAATTATCATCTACTATGGCTTCTTTTATATTTTTAGGTTCAATCATAGATACAAAAGCCATATTATTGCATAAATCTTTAAGAGAATGTCTAGTTGTTACCCCTTTTGAGATATCACCAATAATGTTATCGAGGGGATGATCTCTTGAAGTTTTCCATTCTCTTGGGAGTACATCATTGGTTTTGCCTTCTTCTGGAGGATCTTCATTGTTTCCTTTGTCATTTCCTTTGGAATCTTGTTCATGAATGTTCATATGTTCTAAAGAATCTGCAATGTCATCTAGCATATTCTTTGTTGACAATATAGCATTAGATTCATCAAAGGTAACATGAATGGATTCCTCTATATTCATAGTTCTCTTATTATATATTCTATATGCTTTGCTTTGTAAAGAATATCCAAGAAAAATGCCTTCATCAGATTTTGCATCGAATTTTCCTAGATTATCTTTACCATTATTAAGTACAAAGCACTTGCAACCAAAAACATGTAGATGAGAAATATTAGGTTTTCTACCGTTAAATAACTCATATGGGGTTTTCTTTAAAATAGGTCTTATCAAGGCTCTATTCATGATATAACATGCAGTATTGACAGCTTCAGCCCAAAAATACTTTGGAAGAGAAGTATCATTTAATAAAGTTCTTGCAATTTCTTCCAATGACCTATTTTTCCTCTCAACAACTCCATTTTGTTGAGGAGTTCTTGGTGCAGAAAAATTATGTTCAATACCATGTTCATCACAAAATAATTCAAAATCTTTATTTTCAAATTCACCCCCATGATCACTTCTAATGGATGCAATCTTGAGATTTTTCTTGTTTTGTATGACTTTAGCAAGTTTCCTAAATGCATGGAATGAATCACTTTTATGTGTAATAAATAATGTCCAAGTATATCTAGAGAAATCATCAACTATAACTAAAGCATAGTAATTTCCTCCAAAACTCATGGTTCTAGATGGACCAAATAGATCCATATGCAATAACTGTAATGGTCGAGTGGTTGAAACAACATTTTTAGATTTGAATGAGACTCTTGTTTGTTTGCCCTTTTGACATGCATCGCATAATTTATCTTTTTCAAATTTCAATTTAGGCAAACCAACTACTAAATCTTTTGAAATTAATTTATTTAAGTGATCCATGTTTATGTGAGCAATTCTTTTATGCCATAACCATGGATCATCATCTTTACTAAGAAAGCAATGATTGTTTTCTTGTTTTATGCTTAAGTCTATCATGTAAACATTATTGACTCTATGTCCTACATGCTTTATATTAATGTCATGCTTATGTTCTATAAGACATTTCTGAGAATCAAATGATACTAGATAGCCTTTGTCACATAGTTGACTAACGCTAAGCAGGCTATGCTTAAGGCCTTCAACAAGTAGAACATTTTCAATGGAGTTTGAAGAATTTGTACCTATTTTACCCACTCCAAGAATTCTACCTTTGTTGTTGTCACCATATGTTACATGCCCGCTTTTCTTTGGAGATATGTGTGTAAAATTTGATGCATCTCCAGTCATATGTTTTGAGCATCCGCTATCTATGTACCACTTCTTTCTCAAAGATACCTGCATAATCAAGTTTTTGACTTAGGTACCCAAATTTTATTGGGTCCTTGCATGTTAGTATAAACTAAGGATCCTTTTGGGACCCATATCATTTTAATATTACTGTAATTTTTCTTGAAGTAGCAAGTTGATATGCCATGTCCTCTTCTTCCACAGTAAAAACAAGTGATAGAATTAGAATTATATTTTTGTGTGGAAGTGGAAAAGTTTTTATGAACCTTTTGTAGTTTTTCAGATTTATACCCTAGTCCATTTTTATTTGACACATATCTTTGTTTACTTAATATAACATCTAAATTATTTCTACTATATGAAAATTTTGCAAGTGAATTTTTTAACTCTTTAATTTCTTTTACATATTTATCACAACAACTACAAGAATCTATTATTTTCTTGTCATTAATAGTGGAGATATTAACTTTTTCATTTGTTTTAGAGATTGAAACTTCATTTCTAAGAAGATCTAATTCTTTGTTTAATTTTGAAATTTCATTTTCTAAATTTGAAATTGTTTTCTTTGATGATGAAACTAATTTTGCAAGTTTAATTGATTCTTTATGCAAATCAGCAAATGCATCTTGCAATTCATCAAAAGAAATAGATAAGTTGTTTGAAGATGTTACCTCTTCATCACTTTCGTAACTTTTTGCCATAAGGCAAAGATTTATCTCTTCATTTTCAGAATCATCAGAGGATTCCAAATCATTTTCATCCCATGTGATGTATGCTTTCTTTAGTTTCTTCTCACTATGATTTTTCTTTTCAGATTTTTCCATCTTTTTCTTGAAGATGGGACAATCAACCCTCAGATGTCCAGGTTGATTGCATTCAAAGCATTTTAGAGTAGAGGATGAATTTTCTGTCCTTCTCTTTGATTTAAAATTTTGTCGCCTCTGATTTCCTCTTACTTTAAGAAATTTGTTGAATCTTTTTACAAAGAAACTTAGATCATCATCATCATCTGCATCATTATCCTGATCACTTTCTTCTTGAATTGAAGATGATGCTTTAAGAGCAATTCCTTTCTTTTTCTTGTCATTTTCTTCATTTTGGTGCAATCTCAATAGTTCCATCTCGTGTTCCTGCAACTTACCAAATAAAGTGGCAAGAGACATGTTAGACAAATCTCTTGATTCAGAAATAGCCGTTACTTTGGGTTGCCATTCTCTACTTAAACATCTTAGCACCTTGTTTATAAGATCTTCATTTTGAAATTCTTTGCCTAAGGCTGCTAGATGATTTACTATATGTGTAAATCTCTTTTGCATACTCTGAATATTTTCATTTGTATTCATTCTAAATAATTCATACTCATGAGTTAGTGCATTTATCCTAGATCTTTTAACATCTGTAGTTCCTTCATGTGTTAATCGAAGAGTGTCCCACATTTCCTTAGCACTCTTGCAATTTGAAACTCTGAAATATTCATCCATTCCTAGGGCAGATGTTATTATGTTTTTGGCTTTTAGGTTGTATTGTACTCGTTTTCTATCCTCTTCAGACCATCTATCTCTAGGTTTTTCTATGGTTATGCTTTCACTTGATGAACTACCATCTATTGAAACTCTTTCTACTGTGGTGGGTATATAAGGCCCTATTTCAATGGCTTCCCAGATATTTAGATCTATTGCCTCGATAAAAATTTGCATTCGGGTTTTCCAGTAGTGGTAACCCTCTCCATTAAAGATTGGAGGTCTATTGATAGAATTCCCTTCTGGAAATAAGGAGTTTGCTGAGGCCATCTTTTTCTTGAAGCTTCTAAACTTTGTACAAGAATGAAGCTCTGATACCACTTGTTAGACAAGTGGCCTCAGATATCTTAAGAAGGGGGGGTTGAATTAAGATATTCCAAACTGTTTCCCCTAATTAAAAATCTATTTCACTTTTTACTCAAGTTATGAATTCCCTTAATGACAATCTTCTTAAATATTAACTCAAACAAAGCAACTTGAATATGAATATAAAGCAATAATAAATAAAGGAGATTAAGGGAAGAGAAAATGCAAACTCAGTTTTATACTGGTTCGGCCACACCCTTGTGCCTACGTCCAGTCCCCAAGCAACCCGCTTGAGAGTTCCACTATCTTGTAAATTCCTTTTACAAGTTCTAAACACACAAGGACAATCCTTCCTTTGTGTTTAGAGATCCTTTACAACAAGAGACTCACAGTCTCTTAATCCCTTAGAGAATGAGAAGAAGAAGAGGAACAAATCTCTCTAGAAAGAGATGGATTTTACAGATTGAGCACTCAATTAATTCCTTAATGAATTGCAATTGAATTGGCCAAGGAATTCTTAAGAGGATAAAATGAATTTGCTCTTTGAGAGGATAAACACTTTTATTGTACTGAAAATCTCTGAGCAATTTCGTGTTTAAGTCACATATATATAGACCATTGGTGGTCATGAGTAAAGCCTTTGAAAAGTTGTGACTCTTGAAATTATTTTTCTGAAATTCCTGTCTGGTAATCGATTACAGCAATTGTGTAATCGATTACAGCTTTTAAAATTTGAATTAAAACGTTTACTAACTGCTGGTAATCGATTACCAAAATTGTGTAATCGATTACAGCTTTTAAAATTTCGAATTCAAATTTTTATAGCTGTTATAAAACGTATTTGGCCACTGGTAATCGATTACATCCTCTGGTAATCGATTACCAGAGAGTAAAACCTTTGAAAAACACTTTTTATTTTAAATCACTTGGCCAAACCTTTGCTAATTCAATTAGGAATTCCCTTCCTAATATTCTAGTGATCATCTTGATGTTGTGACTTGTAATCTTGAAGTATTGTCTTGAATTTTAATCTTGAAAAGCCCATTTGCATCAATTGCAACACATCATCATGATCATCATCAAAACATCAAAGCCAATTGCATCTACAACACGTCACCTAGGAGTTTCTAATAAAGGAAAATCAGAAGTAGGAAAAATATTTTAAATCTTTCACAATATGGTGCAAACACAATTTCAAACCAAGATTCAGATACTTAGAACTAACAATGGTCGTGAGTATTACAACCTTACTCTAAATTCGTATCTTCAAAAGGTTGGAATTGTTCACCAAAGTTCTTGTGTGGACACCCCCCCAATAGAATGGGATTACGGAACGAAAGAATAGACACCTTCTGGAAGGGACTAGATCAATCATGCTAGCCTCCAATGTTCCAAAACAATTTTGGGGAGAAACTGTCCTTTCAACAACTTACCTCATAAATAGAATGTTTTCCCGTATCCTTGACTTTAAGACCCCCTTCTCCATACTTCAAACCTTCTTCCCAACCTAAACCCTTACAGTAGCAAATTGGACCCCCTTTTCTTTCATTCCATTCAAAATCTTTGGATGTTCAGCTTTTGTCCACAACCTAAACCCTTACAGTAGCAAATTGGACCCTAAATCCATCAAATACATATTGTCGCAACCTACCCTTTGGCGGGAGGGCGACGCAGGGCTCACGGGTGCGTCTTCCATGGGAGGAAAATGCACGGAGTCACCACCAACATTTATTCGAGGAAAACGTCGGAAAAACCGGAAAAGGTGTGGTCTACGAACTTTAGGTGTGAAAGGTTCGGGAGTTGTTTTTACGCATGGTGAACGTATTAGCACCCCACGCGTCTGTCACAAGGGACGACAGCCTTTAATCAAGTGTGCAAATATGACTTCAAAATGTTTTATTTTTCCTTTTTTATGTCTTTTTGTGTTTTTATGCTTTTATGTTTTTTGTATTTTTTATCTTTTTGTGGTCGACAAGGGTGTTTCTCTCGCTCCTACGTATCCTCAATTGCGATGAGAAAATCAGACCTACGTAGTTCTTTGACAATTAAACGTTGGTTAAGTTGTTTTTATCTTTTTTCGCAAGATATATTTTAACCGAACAAAAGGTCATTTAAGGCGTTGGACCATTAAACGATCTTTTGATTTTGAAAGGAGAGAAACGTTAAGGCATTGGACCATTAACGATCTCTTGGTTTTTGAAAGTAGAGAAACGTTAAGGCGTTGGACCATAAACGATCTCTTGGGGTGGTCGACAAAAGCAGGGCTTTTGCTTCTACATATCCTCAATTGCAATGAGGAAATCAGACCTACGTAGTTCTTGCGAAAGTGGTAAAGTTACATGTTGATTTTATGCTTTTGAACGGTCCATGTTAACCGATAAAAGCAAAGAGGACCGTTTAAGGCGTTGGACCTTAAAACGGTTTTTAGTGATTTTTGCAGACAAAGCTTGATTTGTGAGTTGATTTTAGCTTTAGTTTCACTTTGGTTATTTAGTCAATTCATTCAAGGAAACTTTCAAAGAAAAACATCCGATTGATTTTTTTTTATTATTTTATTTGAAGATATTTTGATTATTTTATTATTATTTTTCAAGATATTTTGATTATTTTATTATTATTTTGTCTTTTTTTGTTTAACTGTGGTTACAACATGAACAATCAGTTAGATTTTGTTTTAACAGTGATTAAACGAGATTACAACACAAATGATCGGTTGAAATTCATTTTATCATTTATTAGGTGAGAAAACGGCTAAAATAAATAGTAAAAAGCTCGTTAAAGCAGAAGAAAAGAAAACTGAAAGTAAGCGAAATTAAAGTGAAAGTACACAAAACAAGTAGGGACCACTAAGGGTGCATAGAATGAATTGAAAGATTCGATTTTGGGAACTTACCGGTTGAAGATTGAAGAACGACGAAGAACGAACGAAGAACGGTGAAGAACGATGAAGAATTTCCACAGAATCGCTTACGGAAACGTCTCGGAAGCGTTACGGAAGCACTTCGACTAGATCTTTCTTCATGAAAACATGTTTTTTTGCCCAAAATAGCCGAAATGCATAGCTTAGGGGTCATGAATGAATTCAAACATCCCCCCTCCCCTATTTATAGGGAAAAAGAGAGGTGCTTGCCGCCCAGAGGCTTCTTGAGTAAGCGCACCCTAATTACTAAGTTCACCCCCCTTTCCGTACTTTACAAAAAAGTTACGGAAGCCTTATGGAAGTATTTCGAATTTGATTTTCATCTTTTTTTTATCTTCCCTTTCACCAATGTTAAGTGAAATATGCTTACCTAAGGTTTTCAGAAATTTTACGGAAGCATTACGGAAGCCCCGGAAACCATTTTTCAACAACGTGGAGGAGCTTGCTGCCCAGTTGCTTCCTCCTTAAGCAACCCAATTTCCAAAAATATGTCGGAAGGGCTAGATCCGTATTGCTATTTACACCCCTATCTTGATAAGTTCACCCCCCATTTTTGTGTTTTTGGCCGTTTTCTTTCCGAAATCTCACGAAACTTTACGGATTCCACCGTGATGAGTGTTAAGCCTTCCGAAGAGATCAACAATGGTCCTAGGATGAAATTAGAGTGTAACAGTTTATTTACACACACCCCACTTTGCTAAATACACTCTCGTTTTCGTGTTTTTGACCGGTTTCTTCTTGAAACATCTCGGAACTTTACGGATTCCACAACGATGGGTGTTAAACATTTTGAGGTAGTCAAACGAAGGTCGCATGCCGACAAACAATGGTCCTCGGATGAAATTAGGGTATGACACATATTTATTGGTTACTCTCCTCATAAAAAAGGATACAGATGTTACTCTCCGATACTAAAATTTTTTACCACACTATGAATGTAAAGTTCTATGAAAATCAGCCCTATTATCCCAAAGTTGGCATTCAGGGGGAGCAACCAAACACCTATGCAACTGAAAACTCAGACTACCAACCTTTAGCTCTTGAGATAACCGAACTTGTACTACTTCTGCACAAACCTTAATAGACCAGAACCATAACACTCAAACAGTTGAACCTGTACCTAAACCAGTTGAAAGGACAGCAGAGTTTGTGATAGAACTTGTAGCAAAAACTGAACAGGATGTAGTTAAAGTTTCAACTGCATCTCAATAAAACCATGGCCCGAAAACACAAGAAGATAATTGGAAGGTTTATAAGAGAAAAAGGGGGAAGGATGCAGAGTCAAGCACAACTCTAATGCAAAACCATGAATCCAACCAAGCTCTAGGAAATGAAGTTCTCACAAGTAATATTCTTCCTAACCCTGAAGCTTTTGATATAAATGCATCAGATACTAATATTCCTATTCTTAAGAGAAAAAGGGTGAGAACTTGTACTCAACACCCTATTGAGAGATATGTCTCCTATGAAAAATTGTCACAAAACTATAGGTTCTTTGTAGCAGCTGTTGACAGTGTATAAATTTTAAGAAATATTCAAGAGGCACTATACAAAGACTCGAATGGGCAGCAACTGTAACAGAAGAAGTTCAAGCACTTGTGAAAAATGGCACATGGGAAGTCACCATTATTCCAAAAGGGAAGACAACAGTAAGATGTAAATGGATATTCACAATTAAATGCAATGCTGATGGCAGTATAAATAGGTACAAGGCTCGATTGGTTGCAAAGGGATTTACACAATCATATGGAGTAGATTATGAAGAGACATTTTCACCCGTGGCTAAACTCAATTTTGTTCGGGTCCTACTATCTCTAGCATAAATCTAGATTGGCCTCTACACGAACTAGACATAAAGAATGTTTTTTTTCTAAATGGGGAGTTATAAGAGGAGGTATATATGCAAATACCTCTAGGACTTGAATCACCCAACACCTCAAACATGGTGAGCAGGCTTCGTAAATCTCTATATGGCCTTAAACAATCTCCAAGGGTGTGGTTTGACAGGTTAACAAAAGTTGTCAAGCAAGATGGTTTTGCTCAATGCCAAACAGACCATACTTTGTCTGTTAAGCATTTTGTGAATGGAAAGATAGCTTTGTTTATTGTCTATGTAGATGATGTCGTAATTACAGGAGACGATTATGATCAAATAAATCATCTGAAGAATCTTCTAGCCAAGAATTTGAAGTCAATGATCTAGGCCAGCTCAAGTATTTTCTAGGGATGGAAATTGCTCGGACAAAGAATGGTATTTTTGTTTCTCAAAAGAAGTACACTCTAGATTTACTTCAAGAAACGGGAATGCTTGGATGCAAAGTAGCCAATACTCCCATAGAACCATTCAAAAGGAGTGAAGAAGATAGTGTAGCAGCTGACAAAGATAGATATCAAAGTCTAGTTGAAAAACTAATCTATCTAACTCATATTAGGCCAGACATTGGCTTCGCTGTAAGCATGGCTAGTCGTTCTATGTCAAACCCAATTGAAACTGACATGAGAAATGTGAATAGAATCCTCCAATACCTTAAAGGTACACCAGGGCGAGGGCTCTATTTCCAGAAGAACTCAAACAGAGGTATTGAAGTCTATACTGATTCGGATTAGGCAGGATGTCTATCTAACAGGAAATCAACTAGGATATTGCACATTTGTATGGGGGAACATGGTAACTTGGAGAAGCAAGAAATAGTTTGTTGTGGCTAGAAGGAGTGTAGAAGCATAACTCAGAGCTATGGCACACGGTATTTGTGAAGGAATATGACTCAAGTGAATGTTGAATGAAATCAAAATTCCTACCAACTACACCATGAGGATATTTTGTGATAGAAAGCTTCCATAAGCATTGCGAAGAATCCAGTTCGCATCATGATAGAACAAAGCATGTAGAGATTGATAGACATTTCATTAAGGAGAAAATTGATCATAAGATTATAAGTGTCAATCATGTTCCATCATGCCAGCAAACAGCGAACATTTTAACAAAAGCCTTTACCAAGAAATGTAGACAAGAATATCATATCCAAGGTATGATAGATATCCACAATTGAGATTGAGGGAGAGTGTTGAAGATCAACGCAGAATCAACAGATTCTATTTGTATAGTTCATTAGGGTTTTATGTACATAATTATTAGCTAGCTGTCATTTCTGTCTTTACCATATTTAGAATTTGCATTTATAGGGTGATCAAAGCCCCTAATTTCTTGGCTAGATTATTGTTCTTATTTATGTCCTGTGCATTCTATATATACCTCCCATGTACCATTCACAGATTCAAGGGAAAATAAAACATCTTTCCGCACAAAGAAATTGATACCTAATTCAACAAAAAAAAATAATGCAAAAGTTTTAAATATGGATGTATCTTTGGTTTATTTAGAATGATTATTAATACATGTCAAGGCTAGCAATACTACCAATGGACCTTCTACTGAAATAACCATGCTAAAGCAACTTCCCAACCATCCAATGCAAAATTAGAAATTTGTTACTCCTACCCTATGTTCAAATGTTGTTCTCTTGAAAATTCATGCATATTAGGCAGTAAAGTGATACTAATATTCATTGAGCATAGTAGTGGCTACTCTCCTATTTCTAGAGTCTATCAGAAGAAAAATAAATTGAAAGGTCATGAGGGGATATTTCCTTGTAACTTTCCAGACACATGGCGGCAATGGAGAGAGGAGTGTTAATGGATTGTAAGAGGAAAGTGTTCATGACAAAGAGGCAAAGATTGAGTAGGGATTTAGAAAGCCTCTCTCAAGCTAGTGGTATCTTTTATTTCAGTTCATTCTCAAGATCCTTTTAATTACTGTAAAATTCTGAGTTCTAGTCTTAGTGTCCAAGATCTATAAAAGAGATGCCTATCACATACTTGAACACCCTTAAATTTGTATAAAAACCCTTAAACATACAAAAGCAATGTAGGCTGCAGCTAAGTAACCATTATTTCACCAGTTTCATTTATTTGAATTTTAGAGACTAATTTTTTAATTCTACACAATCTTTAAAAGTTAGATCATTCCATAAAATAGTGTTGAACATGCCTAAAAATAGAAATATTTAAGAAGCATATTTACCTTGGTCCTTTTTTAGGGAAAACAACACAGTCCACCATGTGGTACAAATCTGGCACATTCACAGCTTGTAAAACACGCACATCACCTGGCTACAGGCAGGGGTTTTTGGCTACTACTACCTTACCTGTGGCAATATAATTCTTTGGTGAATTATATGGAAAAGAATCATCAGATAGACTCCACAGCCTATTATTAGAGAACTGAACAAATACTTGACCATATTCTAGGGTTCTAGTTTCATCTAAACATCCCATCATTGCTCTTCCTTTTAGATTAAAAGATCATGGATTTGAGTCACAATTCCAGCAGTTTTGATGCCTAAATGTTTGCAGCATCATGGAAAGGAATGGTTCTTCATTAGGCTTGTAGCCACAAATGAGCATCTCCTTCAGAACATTAGTGATCTCCCCAGAAGACATTAAGTCCAGAACTTCCTGAGCCTTTAATGAATCTATTAGTATAGTGTTCAGTTGATTAACAGCCTCTAATTTTTTTTCTCAAAAACACCATCCTGATACCAAGAGTGGATAAGAGAGAAATTAACTGTCGATTTAGATAACACGGTTGAAACTTACTACAGGCCAAAACATCTAACTTTGTGTTAATTGAATCATACTTCTGCATGCTCTTCCTCAATGATAACTTGTAACATGATGTTGGGTCAACAGCCACAACTCCTTTGTACCCACCATATTTAATCTGAAAGGCAGATGGAGTGGAATCATAACCATATTTTTTAGCCACTATCCAGGCAAATTCAAGAGATATTTTCCCAATTCCATCAGAGAAGACATATTCGTTTCCATTATGTGTAAGCTTCTTCACATCAGGAATAATTTCAACTTCATCCCTATAGGCGCTTAGAGTTTCAGTAGATGAACCAAAAAGATTGTCCTGGCCTAGCAGCATATTTAGCAACATTCCTAATCTGGCTAAAATTACCCATCCATTTCCTTATATAAGCAGCAGTACATCCAGTTGTTGTAGGAGCAAACATTCAGAGAGAGTTTTCCCGCAACTGACTTGATGAGAATGCTAGAAATTCAAACTTCTTATCACCAATAACTACACCATTATTAAGGATGGAAAGAATTCTGGTGTATATCTCAGTTTTCTTGTTTTGTGCACGTGATGATAAATCAGTTGAAAACAGTTTATCCAACTCCTCATCGACAAATGAAACAGGTAGAAAGTTATCTATTATGGAAGTGATGAAGAACAAGCAAGAACAACAACAACAAAAACAGCAGAAAGCTATGTCATACACACAGAGTTTTGCAGCAAGGTGAAAGAGAAGAAAATAGAGAAAGAACACACACAGAATTACGTGGTTCACCTTGATCAAGGCTACATCCACAGGAGGGGAAACAAAAAGCTTTTTTCTTATTATGGTTGCAGTATACAAATGGAAGCTTGTCTCTGAAAAAATACAGGGCATCATTGCCTTATATAGGCAGAGGACAAAACAGAAAAAAAAAATAACAAAATAAACTTCCATATGGATTTAGGTCACAGTCCAACAATTCACCACCTTAAACTAACATCCATATAGGACACAAACTGCTCCCTCCAAGCACACAAGAACTTAACCCCAACAATCAACATTGAGCGAGCTTAAGCAATGATCAAACTTGCTCTTTGGAACTGGCTTTGTGAACATATCAGCAGGATTGTGCAGAGTGCTAATCTTATGAACTTTGATTCTTCTTTATGACCGAATGAAGTGATATCTAACATCTATATGCTTGGTTCTATCATGATGAACCTGATCCTTGGCCAAGCATATAGCATTAAGGCTGTCACAGTAGATGTTAGCATATTCTTGATTAATTCCGATATCATTTATCAGACCTCTCAGCCAAATTCCTTCCTTTGCAGCTTCAGTAAGAGCCATATATTCAGCTTCAGTAGTTGATAGGGCAACAGAAGGTTGAAGTGTTGCCTTCCAACTCACCAAGCAGCCACCAAGGGTGTAAGCATACCCTGTTAGAGACCTTCTCTTGACCAGATCAGCAGCAAAATCTGCATCAGAATAGTTAGTGAGGTAGCAATCCGAGTGAGATCCATAGATCAATCCTATATCTGCAATCCCTTTAAGATATCTGAAAATTCTCTTCACAGTCTTCCAATGTTCCTTCTGAGGTTGGTTTAAGAACCTACTAACCATGCTAACAACATAAGCAAGGTCAGGTTTGGTGTAGACCATGGCATACATGAGATTGCCAACAACACTTGAGTATGGAACCTTTGACATATAATCCTGATCAACCTGAGCTTGAACCTTTATCATAGCAGACAGCTTCTCTTTTTCTGAAAGGGGAGTACTGATAGGTTTAGAATCAGCCATTCCAAACCTCACAAGTATCTTCTGAATGTAATCCTTTTGAGACAAAAATAGCCTTTTCTGAGTTATGTCCCTATAGATCTCCATTCCTAAGATTTTCTTTGCAGCCCCTAGATCCTTCATATCAAATTCACCATTCAGGAGGATCTTTAGATTTTGTATATCACGCATGCTTTTTGCTGCAATAAGCATGTCATCTACATAGAGTAGAAGATAGATGATTGATCCATCCTCCACCTTGTTGTGATAAACACAGTAGTCATAGAGACTTCTCTTGAATCCTTGGCTGGTGATAAAGCTGTCAAACCTCATGTACCATAGCCTTGGAGATTGTTTCAAACCATACAAGGACCTCTGTAGTTGACAAACATACCTCTCTTTTCCTTGAACTTCAAACCCTTCAGGCTATTTCATTAGAATATTTTCTTCCAATCTTCCATGGAGAAAAGCATTTTTGACATCAAGTTGTTCAAGTTCCAAATCTTGGTTTGCCACTATAGCAAGCATAACCCTGATGGATGTATGCCTGACCACAGGTGAAAATATTTCGTTGAAATCTACTCCTTCTTTCTGGCTGAATCCCTTGGCAACTAACCTAGCCTTGTATCTTATCCCTTCCTTTTCTGAAAGATCAGGTTTCCTCTTGAATATCCACTTGCAACCTACCACATGTCTTCCTTTAGGTAGTTCAACAAGTTTCCAGGTCTGATTCTTATACAAAGATTCCATTTCCTCTTTCATAGCTAACAACCAATTTTCAGCTTCAGGATGATTGATAGCTTCTTGGTAAGTGGCTGGTTCATTTGAATCTATTTCTTCAGCTGCATATAATGCATAGGCAGCCATGTCTTCAAATCCGTATCTTTCAGGAGGTTTAGTGACCCTTTTTGGTCTCTGATTGATTCCAGAATTGAGTTATGGAGGATCAAGTACAGCAGCCAAATGAGACTCATTTGCACATAAATCTTCTAATTTCTCACCTTCTTGAAGAACCACAGGAGATGTTTCAGAATGACCCCCTTTTTCTGAGTCTTTGGCTGTAGATTCTGTTAGTGCTTAGCTCTACTGAGTTTTAAAAGATTGGCTAAGATTTTGTTAAAACATAAGCACTTAGACAATGAAGGAAAGCTGGAGTTGCTGCACATGATGTCCAACATTATGTCAAGGAATCAGATTGGGCTCCACAATGCACAAGGCAAGATAAAATGTCAAATGAAGAATTGAAGCTGCAGGATCCACGATGTCGGATACAATGTCCAGGACATCCTGCCCGAAAATACTGGACACATAAATCTGTTATATCTTTAACAGATTATTGTGCAGTTAGCAACAGATTAGACGATCTATCTTTAGAAACGAATTAAAAGATAATTAAAGTTCGAATTACAAACTTGAATAGTTCGTTCAGGGATTAAAGATTAAAGATAAAAACTAAAAGATCAAACTTTATCTTTTAGATCTTTAAGTGCAGATTTTCAGGAGAATGATAGATCTTATCCAGCGCAAGTTGTTGCAGCCCAGATACGCACACTGCTATATAAACATGAAGGCTGCACGAGTTTTCTACCAAGTCCGGGATTGAAGAGTTATTTTGTGAGTTTTGGGACTTGAGTGTTTTGTGAGCCACCTTGATGGTACCCTAACATCAAGTGTTGGACCTGAGTGTGTAGAGTTGATCTCTTTTGTTCAGAGAGCAATCTCTGGTGTGTCTTTGATTTATTTGTAAACACGGGAGAGTGATTGAGAGGGAGTGAGAGGGGTTCTCATATCTAAGAGTGGCTCTTAGGTAGAGGTTGCATGGGTAGTGGTTAGGTGAGAAGGTTGTAAACAGTGGTTGTTAGATCTTCGAACTAACACTATTTTAGTGGATTTCCTCCCTGGCTTGGTAGCCCCCAGATGTAGGTGACGTTGCACCGAACTGGGTTAACAATTCTCTTGTGTTATTTACTTGTTTAATCTGTTCATACTGTCAAATATCATCTGCATGTTCTGAAGCGTGATGTCGTGACATCCGGTACGACATCTGTCATTGGTATCAGAATTTCAGATTCTACATCCTTTTCTTGAGGAGAGTGGCAGCTCTGTGTTCCAGCAATTGGAACCTCAAGCTTGGGATGAAACAAATGCGATTCATCAAAAATTACATCTCTACTGAGAAGAACTTTCTTTTCAGATGGTGACCAGATCCTATAGCCTTTCACTCCATCACCATAACCCATGAACAGACCCTTTCTTGATCTAGGTACCAGTTTTCCTTCATTGACATGATAATAAGCATTGCAGCCAAATACTCTTAGGTTTGAGTAGTTTGCTGTTTTGCAATTCCAGATTTCAATAGGAGTTTTAAGTCCTATAGCAGTAAAGGGCGTTCTATTGATCAGAAAACAAGTTGTATTGATAGCTTCTCCCCAAAAACTTCTGTTGAGACCAACATTATACAATAGACATCTTGTTCTTACCAGGAGTGTTCTGTTCATTCTTTCAGCAACTCCATTTTGCTGAGGAGTGTTCCTAACAGTAAGTTGTCTAGCAATCCCTTCATCTCTGCAGAATTTGTTAAATTTTGTTGAGCAAAACTCCAAACCATTATCAGTTCTGAGTCTTTTAACTTTCCTTTTAGTTTTTTTTTCAATCAGTGCTTTCCATTCTTTGAAGCATTTGAAAGCTTGACTCTTCTGAATCATGATGTAGATCCATGTCATTCTTGAGTAGTCATCAATTATGGATAGAAAATACCTTCCACCACCTAGTGAAGGTATTCTTGCAAGCCCCCAACAGTCAGCATGAATATAATCAAGAGTTCCTTTGGTGGTGTGAGTTGCTTTAGGAAATTTAATCCTATGTTGCTTGCCGAAAACACAGTGCTCACATAATTTCAGTTCATCCAGTTTATGATTTCCCAACAGCTGCTGTTTTTGAAGTATCATCATACCTTTTTCACTCATATGACCTAGTCTCATGTGCCACAATTGAGTTAAGTCAGGTATGCTCTTATTGGATCTTGATACTACAGCTACTCGACCATCCTCAACACATGTTGTACCTTGAAGTATATAGAGATTACCCCTCTTTATACCCTTCATCACCATTGTAGAGCCTTTCTGAATTTTCATGACCCCATTTTCAGTGTTGCATTTGAACCCCTTTCCATACATAATACCTATAGAGATTAGGTTCTTCTTCAGCTCTGGGACATGCCTAACTTCAGTAAGTGTTCGGATAATTCCATCATGCATCTTGATTTTTACTGTGCCAATTCCAACTGTCTTGCATCAGACATCATTTCCCATGAAGACATTTCCACCCGATTTCTCTTCATAGGTGTTGTCGCAACCTACCCTTCGGCGGGAGGGCGACGCGTGACTCGCGGGATGCGTGTTCCACGAAAGGAATACGCGCGGAGTCGCCACCAACGTTTATTTGAGGAAAACGTCGGAAAAACCGGAAAAGACGCGATCTACGAACTTTTAAGTGAAAGGTTCGGGAGTTGTATTTACGCACGGGGAAGGTATTAGCACCCCACACGTCCGCCCCAAGGGACGGCAGCCTTTAATCGAATGTGCAAACATGACTTTGATTTTTTATGTTTCCTTTTTATGTCTCTATATCCTTTATACCCTTTTTATATTTTCTCTTTTTGTGGTCGACAAGGGTGTTTCCCTTTGCTCCTACGTATTCCTCAATTGGGATGAGAAAATCAGACCTACGTAGTTCTTTCTTATCAAGTGATTCTTTTTTACTTTAAGAGGTGATCATTTTAAGGCGTTGGACCTTAAAAATGATCCATTTTACTTAGTGAGGAAATGAAATGACAAACTTCAAAAGCCTATTTTTATGGACGAGCTTGACTAGGCGAATTGATTTTAGCCTTTAGTTTCACTTTAGTTATTAATCAATTCGATTAAGAATGAGAAATCCCAAAGAGAAAACGTCCGATTGATTTTCCGCTTTATTTTACTAAAAGATGTCTTTTTGATTATTATATTATTTTTTACCTCTTTTTGATTTCCAACGTGGTTACGGCACGACCGAACGGTCGGAATTTATTTTGACCGAAGTTAATGGATAATACAATTCAAACGTTCGGTGGAAATTTATTTTATTTTTAAGTTAAGCGAGAAATGACTTAAGTAAAATGGCTTAAGCACGTCAACAGGGGGTATAAAAAGTAAACAAAACGAGAATAAAAATGCACGAAACACAATGTGGACCACTACGGGTACATAGAATGAATCGAAAAGCTTGGTTCGAGGTACTTACCCGTTGAAGATCGAAGAACGATGAAGAACGAATGAAGAACGTCGAAGAACGGTTGAAACCTTTGCGAGATTCCTCACGGAAAACGTTACGGAAACGATTCGGAAGCGCCTCGGCTTAGATTTTCTTCACGGAAACAATTTTTCCAAGCAAATTCGAAAGAGAGAGAAGTGCCTAAGGGGCTGAACCCCTTCCTTCTTCACTTCCTCCCCTATTTATAGCAAAATAGGGGAGGTGGTTGCCGCCCAGCTCGCCCAGGCGAGCTCAGCTCGCCCAGGCGAGCAGGGTTGCTTCCTCCAGAAGCAACCGCCTTCTGGAGGAATATTCTGGAGGGCCCAAGTGGGCCTGGGTGCTATTTGCACCCCCATTTTTACTAAGTACACCCCCTCTGCTGTTTTTTGGTAATTCTTTTTTCGTAAAGTTACGGAAACTTACGAATTTCGTAACGATACTTGTTTTCTTTCCGTAATGTCACGGAACCTTGCGGATTACATAATCATCCCCTTTTTGACTTACGGAATGTTACGGAACCTCACTTAATTATGCAACGATGCTTCCATTTGATTTCCGGTGTGTCACAGAAACTTACGGATTGTGCATCA
This sequence comes from Glycine soja, assembly GCF_004193775.1. Lineage (NCBI taxonomy): Eukaryota > Viridiplantae > Streptophyta > Magnoliopsida > Fabales > Fabaceae > Glycine > Glycine soja. Next base: position 31,879,745 of record NC_041008.1, on the reverse strand, counting down.
ATATTTTTTGGTTTTTCGGCATGTCCTGGAATTTCACAAATTGCCTAATGATGGGTGCCAAGCACCTCACGAGGACCAAAGAATGGTCGCATGTCATCAAGCAAAGGTCCCCGGACGAAATTAGGGTATGACAGTTGCCCCTCTTTACTTGTCTTTTATTGGAGATAAAAGGAAAGTAAAGATAAGACACTAATTTCGTTCCTCTCGATTTGGCGAGAGTCGCGGGTGACCATAAAATCTCCACATGCAAATGACTTGTTGTTCCCAAAATTTCACAAATTGCCTAATGATGGATGCCAAGCACCTCACAAGGACCAAAGAATGGTCGCATGTCATCAAGCAAAGGTCCCCGGACGAAAATCAGTGTATGACACTAATTTCGCTCCTCTCGGTTGACGAGAGTCGCGGGTGACCATGACTTGTCGCTCCTAGAATTTCACAAATTGCCTAATGATGGATGCCAAGCACCTCACAAGGACCAAAGAATGGTCGCATGTCATCAAGCAAAGGTCCCCGAAAATCAGTGTATGACACTAATTTCGCTCCTCTCGGTTGACGAGAGTCGCGGGCGACCATGAAATTTCCGCATGTAAATGACTTGTTGTTCCCGGAGGAACAAAAGGTGCAGAAGACTATGTCAGCCTCTGCATGCTATCAAGCGTTCTGTCTTACAGATAGCAAAAGAATGTTTATACGGATAACCACTCGGGTATTTCCGCGTATCATCGGGCCCGCCGCCTCTGGATGATACAAGGGTGCAGAATGACCAAACTTGGTCTCTGCTTGTCATCGGGCCCGCCGCCTCTGGATGACAAAAGGGTGCGAATAACCGTAAGGTATCTCCGCGTATCATCGGGCCCGCCGCCTCTGGATGATACAAGGGTGCAGAATGACCAAACTTGGTCTCTGCTTGTCATCGGGCCCGCCGCCTCTGGATGACAAAAGGGTGCGAATAACCATAAGGTATCTCCGCGTATCATCGGGCCCGCCGCCTCTGGATGATACAAGGGTGCAGAATGACCAAACTTGGTCTCTGCTTGTCATCGGGCCCGCCGCCTCTGGATGACAAAAGGGTGCGAATAACCATAAGGTATCTCCGCGTATCATCGGGCCCGCCGCCTCTGGATGATACAAGGGTGCAGAATGACCAAACTTGGTCTCTGCTTGTCATCGGGCCCGCCGCCTCTGGATGACAAAAGGGTGCGAATAACCGTAAGGTATCTCCGCGTATCATCGGGCCCGCCGCCTCTGGATGATACAAGGGTGCAGAATGACCAAACTTGGTCTCTGCTTGTCATCGGGCCCGCCGCCTCTGGATGACAAAAGGGTGCGGATAACCGTAAGGTATCTCCGCGTATCATCGGGCCCGCCGCCTCTGGATGATACAAGGGTGCAGAATGACCAAACTTGGTCTCTGCTTGTCATCGGGCCCGCCGCCTCTGGATGACAAAAGGGTGCGGATAACCGAGGTATCTCCGTGTATCATCGGGCCCGCCGCCTTTGGATGATACAAGGGTGCAGAATGACCAAACTTGGTCTCTGCTTGTCATCGGGCCCGCCGCCTCTGGATGACAAAAGGGTGCGGATAACCGTAAGGTATCTCCGCGTATCATCGGGCCCGCCGCCTCTGGATGATACAAGGGTGCACGTCACATGGCCTCAGGGTCAGTATGACAAAGATTATGGGGCGGCCGACAAAAGCAAAGCTCTTGCTCCTACGTATCCTCCAATGAGGAACTCAGACCTACGTAGTTCTGGATAACTTGTGAGACTTGAAAAGTCTCCATCGGAAAATGCTGACATCTCCGGAAAGGGCGCAGATGACCATATTGGTCTCTGCTCGTGAATCACACTTGGGGTCACTGAATGACGAGGTGCGGATAACCGTAAGGTGTCTCCGCGGGCTACCAGCTCTTGAGTCATGGCAACAAAAGGCGGTGTTGTCGACAAAAGCGAGGCTCTTGCTCCTACGTATCCTCCAATGAGGAACTCAGACCTACGTAGTTCTGGATAACTTGTGAGACTTGAAAAAATCTCGGTGTTTTCTCCGCTAAAATGCAAACATGCTTTAGCAAAGAGACAAATATTCCAACTGATTTAGAGCAGCATATGCTTTTTTTGAGTGAAAAACAATGCGTCTACCGGGGAAGGAGAGTCTGCTGATGAAATCTCCCATAACCATAAATGAGATTTTGGATGTTAGCATTTCGTTTCTAAATGACCATTTAGAGGAAACACTGGGTTCGACAAAAATAGAAGAAAATCACTCAAAGTGTATCAATCTCGCACAGGTAAGTGTTTCATCCTAATTCCGAACCATAGATATGTCATGACTTGGCTTTGCAAATTATTTCCTATCAAATCAAAAATTACACGCGTGATCATGGATCAATAGGGCTTCCCTTGGGAATGGGTTCTTTTGGTGGTTTCTTCTTTCGGCTTTTGTGTGTTTTTGGCTTTTGATTTTTCTGGCTTTTTTCTTTTTCTGTTTTTGTTTAGTGCGGGGCGAGAAAAAAAAGTCGCTAGCGCACGGGATTTTGGTTGGTAATCAAAGGGAGAAGACTATTTTAGGTCGTGGTTCCCTTTTCTTCTTTTTTTGTTCATTTGGTGACAATTCTGTATTGTTCAGATATTGTCCGGTCCAAAGACCTCTCTGCATATCCCTTCTGTCTTTCCTTAGATCCCCGATCAGGGGCTTTCTTTCCTTCTTCTTCTTCTTTTCTTTTTTTCTTTCTCTCCTTTTTGCTTTCTCCCACTCTTTGATTGGGAATTTCCTTTCTTTCCTTTTTGCTTTCTCCCACTCTTTGATTGGGAATTTCCTTTCTTTTCTTTTTTTGTTTTCTCTTTGATTGGAAATTTTCCTTCTTTTCTTTTTGCTTCCGAGGGTAAGGATTATGGTGAGTCAGGATTTTGGCTCAAGGTTTGTAGAATGGCTAGACATGATACATGTCGGGGTTTGGTTTGGCTCAAGGATAAAAGGGATGCCCCACATTATTTCCATGACACAAAATGCAAAAATGATGATTTGGAAACTTTATGCAAAACTGGTCGTGCATGCACCTATGCGGACACTCAAGTGTCAAATTTTTATGGTCATGTGATGCTAGGGCTCAGGATTCATTTCCTCTATTTTAAATCAACCCAATGTTTCCAAAATATGTTCTTTTATCAATTTGTGCATTCATCCGAGTCCATTTCGGGCGTCTAGGAAAATCTTCACAGCATTCACCCTTCAGGTGTATACACATTTTTTTCAAAAACTAGTTATGATCAGTGAATTTTTCCCAAAGAAAAGTTGGAAGTCATCTCTTTCCAAAAGCATGTTGGTTTTTCAGCTTGACAACTTATTTTTCTTTTTTCTCCTTCTTTTTTTTTTATCATTATCATTTGTTTATTTCTTTTTCTTGTTTTTTTTTTCTTTTTTTTTTTTCATGAGGTATTTTGCTACCTAAACATGTGCATATTTTTGTGAGGTATTTTTGCTATATACATGCATATCCAAGGTATCTTGCCACCTAAACATACATATATATGTTTTGTGAGGTATTTTTTTGCTACATACACGCACATCTAAGGTATCTCTCTACCTAAACATACATATATATATTTTGTGAAGTATTTTTTTGTTTACATACATGCATATCTAAGGTATCTTTCTACCTAAACATACATATATATTTTGTGAAGTATTTTTTTGTTTACATACATGCATATCTAAGGTATCTTTCTACCTAAACATACATATATATATTTTGTGAAGTGTTTTTTTGTTTACATACATGCATATCTAAGGTATCTTTCTACCTAAACATACATATATATATTTTGTGAAGTGTTTTTTTTGTTTACATACATGCATATCTAAGGTATCTTTCTACCTAAACATACATATATATATTTTGTGAAGTGTTTTTTGTTTACATACATGCATATCTAAGGTATTTTCACTACCTAAACATACATATATATATTTTGTGAGGTATGACTACCTTTCGAGCTTGCGCTTGTTTTATTTAAATCCCCAGGATCATGAGCAACTAGGTGCGTCCTACTATAAAAAGTGATCAAATAACAAGCATAGATTCAAAAGGTACTAGGTTGCCTCCTAGTAGCGCTTCTTTAACGTCTTTAGCTGGACGCCTTATGACTTGTCGGTCACTGACCTAGTACTTTGCTTACCTTTGGCTTTGGACTTGGTTGCCTATTGGTCGGCCATGTGTCGTAGGCAACGCTCTAACCTTTTTATGGATGAGCTGAGGTGAACTTTAGTGGTGATGGCGGTGTGTCTATTGCCCGCTACCGTCCATCCCAATGCTGCTGTGGTGTCTCGCCCTGCGCCTGCCTGGGGGCGCAACACTTCTAGATGAAAACTCGATTGGTAGGGGGCCTGATGACCCTGCTGGGGGCAACAGGCACTCCCTTGAACTGATAGAGACCCGTATTTAGAGCTGGCAACTCCAAGACACTGTTGGCCTTCTTCGGGTCCACTAGGTGTCTTGCGGGCACAATCCCTGCAAACAATAAATGGTATCAGAAATCAGTTGAACCATATGCATACTTACCTATGATGACGTGACCTTGCCGGGGGGGTACGGGCACCCTGTAGGACTGATAGAGGCCCGTAACCAGAGCTGGAAACCCCAGGGCCCTGTTGGACTTTTCCGGGTCCACTGGGTGTCTTGTGGGTGCGATCCCTGCAAACAATAGATGGTATCAGAAATCAGTTGAACTATATGCATACTTACCCATGTCGGGACGACACAGACCAACTGATACTTTTGCAGGGGGAGATTGGCATTGCGGTCGCTGGGCAGAATGTTGCTAAGTAGCAACGTCATCTATATCTATGTAAGAGTGGTCATGTTGGTGCGCATGATCCGCACTCGTCTCTTTGCAGCGGCACGGGTGAAATCTTGCCCCAGTATGCATAGTAGCAGTGTGATAGCCTCCCTTTCTAGTTGTGCTCGCACAGTTGGCCCTCCTCCAATATCAGGGGGTGGCCCCGAAACCGTTAAAAGGAAACTACTGGTCCCTTAACCGGGAGTGCAAGTCTCGGTTAAGCATTTAAGGACAGAGGACCTTAAATTATCTTAAGGTGTGGATATGGAGCCCACTGAAAGTGAGGACGCGTAGTCCTCTAAAGGCGAGGGCGTGTAGCCCTCTGAAGTTCAGGACGTGTCGCCTTTCGAAGGCGAGGGAGTGTAGTCCTATGATGGCAAGGACGTGCAATCCTCTAAAGGTGAGGGCATGCCCCCCTTTGAAAATGGGGAACATGTAGTCCTCTGATGGCGAGGACGTGTAGTCCTCTAAAGGTGAGGACGTGTAGTCCTCTGAAGGTGAGGGCGTGTAGCCCTACAAAGGTGAAGGCACATGACCCTTTGACGGCGAGGACGTGTAGTCCTCTGAAGTTGAAGGTACATGACCCTTTGAAGGCGAGGACGTGTAGTCCTCTGAAGGTGAAGGTAACTAGTACCCAAGGTGAGGGCGTGTAGCCCTCTCAAGGCGAGGACTTATAGTCCTCTGGAGGTGAGGGCGTGCAGCCCTCTGGTGGTGAGGACGTGTAGTCCTCTCAAGGCGAGGACGTGTAGTCCTCTGACGGTGAGGGTAAGTAGTACCCAAGGTGAGGGCGTGTAGCCCTCTCAAGGCGAGGACATGCAATCCTCTGGAGGTGAGGGCGTGCAGCCCTCTGGTGGTGAGGACGTGTAGTCCTCTCAAGGCGAGGACGTGTAGTCCTCTGACGGTGAGGGTAACTAGTACCCAAGGTGAGGGCGTGTAGCCCTCTCAAGGCGAGGACATGTAGTCCTCTGGAGGTAAGGGCGTGCAGCCCTCTGGTGGTGAGGACGTGTAGTCCTCTCAAGGCGAGGACGTGTAGTCCTCTGACGGTGAGGGTAACTAGTACCCAAGGTGAGGGCGTGTAGCCCTCTCAAGGCGAGGACATGTAGTCCTCTGGAGGTAAGGGCGTGCAGCCCTCTGTTGGCGAGGACGTGTAGTCCTCTAAAAGTGATAGGTACAAGTACCCAAGGGTCCACCCTTATGAGAAAGCAAGAGATCGACTCATCGAGAGGGCCGGTTATCCCAAATCCACAAGATTTGGACATTAGATGTAGGAAATCTATGCAGTTAACATGATTTTTAGGGATGCAGATGCATGCAACCTTTGTCGTGAAATTTGGTAAATGCGGACTTCATATGAAACAATGCAATGTAATGGAAAGTTGTACAATGTTCATGACATTCTTTCCCTATTTTGTGATTTTGATTTTGATTTAATTTTTTTGGAAAACACAGATTGACTGTCCTTTTGAAAGAGGTGATAATTCATGCAACCTCATCCTATCTTTTTGCAAATCTCTCCGGGAACTCCCTCAGAGTGTATGTTCTGTTTGATTTAGTCACTTGACCGTTTTGGAGTGACGGCAATGGAGCCATTTGATGTTTAATCAATCCATCGAAATCCTAGGGTTTGTCTCCCTTTTTTTTCTTGTTTAAAAACATCGACGGGTGTGAACTTTTGATCGGCCCCTATGTTCACTTGAGGCTCATGCACGGTGCCCCTCATTGCCCCAGTGTAAGGCTTTGAGGTACCAATCGTTGCCTTTCGTCATGACCTTGTAGGAGGGAACCTATTGGGTGAGAACTGCTAATCTGCCCCTAGGTTCGCTTGAGGTTTTTGCATGGTGCCTTTCGTTGCCCCAGTGTAGGGCTTAGAGGTACCAAGTGTTGTCTTGTTTTCACGACCTCGTAGTGAGGAAGAATGAAAGAAGCAGTTGATTCTTGCAAAAAGAATTTTCCAAGGACGAGAAATAGTTGAAGGATCTTTCAGTTGATGGATTAAGTCAAATGACTCCTATGTAGAAGCAAGATGTTTTGATGTCTTAATGATGCCAAAGGATCAAGTGCTTCCAAGTTTTATTCGAGACAAGAAATCAAGATATATGATCAATTTGATCTCTAGAATCATAGGAAGAAGTTTCCAAATTGAAAAACAAAAGGTTTGACCAAAGAATTCTATCATTTCAAATTGAGATTTGCTCTCTGGTAATCGATTACCAGCAGTTGAAAATGTTTTAATTCAAATTTTTAAAACCTGTAATCGTTTACATAAGTCTTGTAATTGATTACCAGAGGGGATTTTCAGAAAATAATTTCCAAGAGACATATCTATTCAAATGTTTTATGAATGGCCATTCAAATGTTTTAAAGAGAGTTTTCATTGCCCAAACAGTTTTATCCTCTCGAAAGATCAAGAGTTTTTCTGAACTGAAATGTCTTATCCTCTCAAAAAGATTCCTTGGTCAACCACTTGCTTATTCAATAAGGAATTTTTGATTGATCTTCATTTTACAATCTACCTCTTTTACGAGAGACCTCTTCTTCTCTTCTTCTTATTTCTGAAAAGGGATTAAGAGACCGTGGGTCTCTTGTTGTAGGGGATTCTTGAACACAAGGGAAGGGTTGTCCCTATGTGCATTGTTAATCCAAAAAGAGAGAGTGAAAGTTTAATTGGGGAATAATATTCGTATCTTAATTCAATCCCCTCTTCTTCTCAAGGTTACTGAAGCCATTTGTCCAACATCCTATTCTTGATAACTCACTTCTCTCTAAAAAGACAAACTTTCCAGGATGATAAAATGAGGTCACATGAACGTCTTGAAAGCACAGTCAATCAAATGTTTTTTTTTTTGAACACTTTTATTTTATTTTATTTTGAAACTTGTTTGTTTTGAACTTTACTCGTTGTTTTACGGCACCCCCACCAACGTGCAAGATGAGTAATCTCTGATTGAACGGTCTTGGAAGTCAACACTCAGGAGCGCAGGTTGCTTGAGCAAACAGACCAATGGCTTACACTCACATTCCGGTGGAAGTTGAATAAGCAAAGATGTGTTCGTGAGAGGATGTCCATTTTATCCATATCATTTAACATTGTAACTGTGGTTTATGGCATAAACTTGAAAATCCTGATGAGTCATAACAACAGCTTCCAGAATTGCCCCATGTATGGTGTTGCTTGTTAATGTTAGGATTCAACAAGCGATTCTCCTCAAATTTCAGCCAGCCCGTATCAATTAGGCCTTGCACCTTACGCTTCAGAGCCCTACAATGCTCAATGGAACGCCCCGGGGCTTCTCCGTGACAAGCACACGTTGCGTTCGAGTCGTATTCTCGGAGAAACGGAGGTTGATGAACCTTGGCTAGGGTTATGGCTACCATTGAATTATCAAGTAGATATGGGATCAAGTTTAGCATATGACAACGGAATTTGGGGTGAACCCTACAGGCTTTTTGCTGCAAAATTCCTTTTTGTTGGTGTTTTTTTTTGTTTGTGCTAAAAGTGGTCTTCGTCATTGGAAGTGCGGTAGACAGACTTTGTGGTTGATTTAGGGATGGCCTTTGTGGATAACTGGGTGGTGGGTAAGGAGGAGGTTTGTTATTGGCTGAGTAATGACATTGTTGGGTTGGTGGGAAACTTGGCCGTATAGGAATGGCAGTCACAGCATGGGTTTCTCCCTCTTTCTCACCCTCTTTATTTGCCCCATTTTTCTCAGTCGTCCTAGTAGGATGATCAAATTTGCCTCTTTTCAGACCCACATTGATCTTTTCACTGGCGAAGACCAAATCTGCAAAGCTTTGAGGGTGCGCAGCCCACCATCTTTTCATAGTAGAGTACCGATAATGTGTCTACCATCACGATTATCGTCTCCCTTTCCATTATTGGGGGTACCACCTGGGCCGCCAGATCCCTCCACCTTTTGGGCGTGTTCTTTGAATGATCCGTCCCCCTTTTTGCACATGTTCTGTAGTTGCATCCTATCCGGAACCATATCAAAATTGTACTGATACTGCCTAACAAAGGCAACCATTAGGTCCTTCCAAGAATGGACTCGGGAAGGTTCCAAGTTAGTGTACCAGGTAACAGCTACCCCAGTAAGACTTTCTTGGAAGGAATGTATCAGCAATTCCTCATCTTTTGCGTATTCCCCCATCTTCTGACAATACATCTTTAGATGGTTCTTGAGACAAGTAGTCCCCTTGTACTTGTCAAAGTCCAGCACCTTGAACTTGGGAATGACCATGTTTGGGTATTAGGAACAACTTTTCTAGGTTAGCAAAGGCATAATCTTCACCTCCTTCAATGGCCCTGAGCCTTTCCTTTAGATGATTCGTCTTTCCCTTTTCGGCCATAGCAGGAGGGGCTCTTCCCACCGCAAAAATGCAATGGTTGTGGTTGTGGGCGAAACTGAGGGCTCTCCAAAGTGTTTTCAAAGGGTATACCACCAACTGCTTGCCCTTCAGTGGCATATCCGAGCCAAGGCTCGAAGTCAGCTAGATTGTGGTGGGGAATTTCATGTGTCTTTCCCATGGTTTGAGAGATATGTGCCTGATGAGGTTATTGGTTCTCAATGAGTATCGGAGTGGAGTTATTGAGATTTTCATTGAGAGTGTATGCCACATTGGGTGGTGTATAGTTGGGAGGCAAGCCATATGATGGGAAGGCGTGCTCGTTTTGAATTTGCACATCATGGGGTCATCCGTACTTCCCAAATCTTTGCCTACCATATTTGAGGTTGGACGATTCATTTGCTTGAGGCCAGATGGGAGCATTGGGTTCACCTTAGCGACAACGCTTAATAGCGGCAACTATAACCGCATTGGCTTCCATTATCTTCTTCATGCTCATCATGGCCTTTATCATTGTGGCCATTTGCTCTTTTATGGCCTCCATTTTTGGCCTTCATCTTCTCTTGCACCTTCTCTGCTTCACCCATTACTCTAGCTCTAGCACGAGTTCGGTAAGGGCGCCGTAAAGCGTTTCCTTTTCTTTTTGATAAGTTCATTTTATTTTATTTTATTTTTCAAGGAAAGAATGCAATGAGCAATGCAACCAATGAAAAGCATGGATGCATGCGAATGATGTACAGTCGAAGTATTGCGAATTTTTACGCAGGATATGGGGTTGAATCAATTTAGATTTTCAACATGGTCCATGACATCTTTGTCAAGGTGAAACTGGAAGTAACAAGGACATCAATAATCCTAAATATGTTTGGCAGTAGACGAAGCAGTGATGTGACTCGATTCATCTTTTGCCCCAATTTTGCAGGATGGTTACTTCCATATTTCAACTTGACTTGATGAACCTTTTTGTAAAAGCTTGAGCTTGGTTCAACCCCGTAATCCAAGGAATGGAAATTCTGATCGCCAATACTTCAACAACATCTCATAGGGATGAATGACTCGGGCATACTTTAAGCTTATGCACGGAAAATGTAATTATGAAATTGAGATGCCCGAAGAAACACCATTTCCTAGTTAACCATGCATTAGGTACCATGTTCAATTATTTTGTTTTTAAGTGAAACGGGTTTATGATCCCAACATGGTTGGCTCCTAACACATGAAACTAAGAATGTAGTGTGAAGTTTCACGCTTCCCCCTTCTTTGTTTTTGTTTTGTAGAGGAAAACGCAAGGATGAGCAAACATGAAAACAAATGGTATGCAATTTTGCAGATCAAAAAGTTTGTTGAACGCATATGCATGATGATGCCATGACTCATGCAAAATGTGAGGCTGGAATATGATAACGGACAAATGCAGGATATGTCCATTATGATGTTATGAAGAGATGCTTATGCGATGCATGATATGAATGCATTTTACGGACACGAGAGCCCGGAAAATTATCTCTTCTTACTCGCGCATTTGGGGGCGCAGTGCCCCATGTGTACAATTAAGAAGGTGATATGGACCTTCCGGCTTCCCGTGACAAAGGACGAGACCAACATACAATGCATGCTAGAGATAAAATGTAGGAGTGATTTGATTTGCACAAGCTTTTTGGAGTAGAAACATGGGACCAACTCATTTTATTTCAAAAAAAAGGAAGTCGTATCTAGTCAAGGTCTGAGAGACCATACAAGTTTCCTAACGATTTCTAATTATGTGGGCCATTAAGTCTATCATATGCTGACAATAGCCGAGAAGCCCATGAATCTCTTCGGGGGTGGAGTAGGTGTCTGCCATTGCCTTGGCCTTGGCTAACAAGCGGGGAAGTTCTTGACTCCCGTTCAAGGTAAGAGCAAACCGGTCCATCCACATGGTTGCCTCTTGGTGTAAAGAGTCGATCACCCTTCCTCTAGCCTCTTTTTCCGCATATACTTGAGCATACTCATCCGCGATTCTATGCTCGTGGGCCATGGCTAGACCTAACTCTTCTTGGTACTTGGCGATGATAGCTAGCATGTTGGTCTCCGTCTCGCATAAATGCTGAGACAAGCTTCTTTTGGACCTTGAACAAGCAATCAACTCCTCTTTCAGAACCATGCTATGTGCTCGCGACTGGTCCCTTTCTTCCCTTCGCAACTTGAGTTCATTATTTCTACCCCATAGAGCTCCGCGAAATTTGTTCCGGCCATACTCTTCCTTGCGAGCCCTCTTGGTCTCTTGTTCAAGGGCTCTTGCGGTAATTGCATTCTCTTCCCGTAACCCGGCACACTCCTTCCGAACGTGTGTAGCAGCCAACTTGAACTTCTCCTTGGCGAGTTTTGCCTTTCCTAACTCGCTTTTGAGAGCTTGGACTTCTTCGTCCTCTTCCGGTGCTTCAAAATTCTCTTCGCTGACGACTTTTAACTTGGCGAGCCAATCTAAACCTCGTATGCGAACTTTCAGCCATTCGTGGTACCCACCAATGATGCCATTACGAATGCCTCTAAGCTCTTGATCTTTCCTTAACGGGGTTTCCCATGCCTTATGGATTCTTTGTATAGTCTTGGAATTTTGTGCGCCGAGATCCCTCACAAGGAAAGGAGACATGCTTTCTTCCGTCGGTGCTCCCCTCATGGGGTACCCTAGTTGTCTTATAGCGAGCGTGGGATTGTAATTAATACAACCCCTCGTTCCTACCAGCGGAATGTTTGGGTATCTTCCACATGAGAAAAGGACTCCTTCTTTTCCTTCCTTCCATCGGGGGAACCAACTGATTGTTCTACCTCCTATCCCGGCCATGAGCTGGTCCCAATCCATTCTCCTCTTTTCAGTACACGAGCGATGGCTCAGGAGCGGACATGGATGTCTTGTGTCTTGTTGGAACAAGTGTGAAACCAACCAAACACAGAGGGCGGGTAAGCAACAGATGATCCGTGCGCTACTCTTCTCGCACCTTCGGTCAAATGTGTCAAATAGATCTGCCAAGACAGCTACCACCGGACTTTCCTTGCTATGGTGGTAGGCAAGGAAAGCGTCGATTGCTGCTAGGTCTACCAAACCATCCACGTTTGGAAAGAGGACGACCCCAAAAATTAGCAAAGCTAACACATCCATAAACGGGACCCAGTCTCCTTGATTGGCCATACCCCTCGCCTTGTCTTCTAGGTACTTCTGTGGTAGGCCCGCTATGCCGTTCCGAGTCTGTTTTATGCGGTCCAAACCTCTTGCTGAATCCTTGACCACAGTTGCAATTCTGCTCAAAGAGGGGAGACATCCGGAGGAAAGATATGGTTTTCTTCCCCCGAGAGGACATCCTAGAATTTCTTCAAATTCTTCAATGGTTGGTACTAATTGGAAGTCTCCGAATGTGAAGCATCTCAAAGGCTGGTCGTAGTATTGGGTGAGTGATGCAATGGCTTCTATGGACACCTCTGCTATGGTCAACTCTAAGATCTTTCCGTAAGTCTTGCGGAAGGCTTGCATTTGGAGGGGTTCCATCAACCGCCCTAATTCCTTGATGCTGGTGGTATCTGGGCTTTTGACCTTGACTTGGTAGAACCTCTTGCCGGTTTGATTTGTTCCCATGCTTACTAAAGTGAGACAAAAGCTGGTGCAAATCAAAACTCCGATATCTCATGGGTGGGATGGATGCATGCATGATGGAATGCATATGACACAGATGCAATCTAGGAATGCGGGGGTCCGGGGAATTTGTCCCCTTCTTAGATACGACGTCTAGGGGTAGCGAAATGCCCCAACGCACGTTTTTAAGAAGGCGACACGGACCCTCCGTTGGTTTGTTTACAGTAGGGATCAAGACAGAACCCATATGCAATGCCTATGCAAACGACACAATGCGGGAATGTGCACAGTATGACAATATTTACCGAACATAAGCAAAAGGGTATATGATACTCATGCATGGCAGCGTGAAAAATGGCACGCAGCGTGTTTGCTTCGTGCCCCTATTTAAGGGATCTATAAGGGAGAGAACTAACTAGGCTTTTAGCAATAATCCCCAAGGTAGTTATATCTCTCTTGATGGTTTCTAGAGGTATCATCCCCTTTGAAGAACATATTGTAGCAGTAGGGACTACTAGCAACAATAGGTTTTCAAAGAGAAAAGCTCTAGATGAGGGTTCACTGTAATCAAGCAAGTCGGAGACCTAGCATGATCACAGATTCACCTCCACTCCTTATGTTCCCACGAACCCGGGTATAGGGCCCTTTTTTCACTCACAGTGTGTGCAAATAGTGTTAGTGTTTGTGTGCATCAAATGAATAAATATTTACCTCATGCATACATTCTAAAACACACTAAAAGCAACAAATAGTTTATATACACAAGAAAATAAGACAAATAAAGGGAAACCAACAAAGGAGAAAGTCATGATAAAACATTGCACAAGATTAAATGGCCTAACTCTCTAAAAAAACAGTCCCCAGTGGAGTCGCCAACTGTCGCAACCTACCCTTCGGCGGGAGGGCGACGCGTGACTCGCGGGATGCGTGTTCCACGAAAGGAATACGCGCGGAGTCGCCACCAACGTTTATTTGAGGAAAACGTCGGAAAAACCGGAAAAGACGCGATCTACGAACTTTTAAGTGAAAGGTTCGGGAGTTGTATTTACGCACGGGGAAGGTATTAGCACCCCACACGTCCGCCCCAAGGGACGGCAGCCTTTAATCGAATGTGCAAACATGACTTTGATTTTTTATGTTTCCTTTTTATGTCTCTATATCCTTTATACCCTTTTTATATTTTCTCTTTTTGTGGTCGACAAGGGTGTTTCCCTTTGCTCCTACGTATTCCTCAATTGGGATGAGAAAATCAGACCTACGTAGTTCTTTCTTATCAAGTGATTCTTTTTTACTTTAAGAGGTGATCATTTTAAGGCGTTGGACCTTAAAAATGATCCATTTTACTTAGTGAGGAAATGAAATGACAAACTTCAAAAGCCTATTTTTATGGACGAGCTTGACTAGGCGAATTGATTTTAGCCTTTAGTTTCACTTTAGTTATTAATCAATTCGATTAAGAATGAGAAATCCCAAAGAGAAAACGTCCGATTGATTTTCCACTTTATTTTACTAAAAGATGTCTTTTTGATTATTATATTATTTTTTACCTCTTTTTGATTTCCAACGTGGTTACGGCACGACCGAACGGTCGGAATTTATTTTGACCGAAGTTAATGGATAATACAATTCAAACGTTCGGTGGAAATTTATTTTATTTTTAAGTTAAGCGAGAAATGACTTAAGTAAAATGGCTTAAGCACGTCAACAGGGGGTATAAAAAGTAAACAAAACGAGAATAAAAATGCACGAAACACAATGTGGACCACTACGGGTACATAGAATGAATCGAAAAGCTTGGTTCGAGGTACTTACCCGTTGAAGATCGAAGAACGATGAAGAACGAATGAAGAACGTCGAAGAACGGTTGAAACCTTTGCGAGATTCCTCACGGAAAACGTTACGGAAACGTTTCGGAAGCGCCTCGGCTTAGATTTTCTTCACGGAAACAATTTTTCCAAGCAAATTCGAAAGAGAGAGAAGTGCCTAAGGGGCTGAACCCCTTCCTTCTTCACTTCCTCCCCTATTTATAGCAAAATAGGGGAGGTGGTTGCCGCCCAGCTCGCCCAGGCGAGCTCAGCTCGCCCAGGCGAGCAGGGTTGCTTCCTCCAGAAGCAACCGCCTTCTGGAGGAATATTCTGGAGGGCCCAAGTGGGCCTGGGTGCTATTTGCACCCCCATTTTTACTAAGTACACCCCCCTCTGCTGTTTTTTGGTAATTCTTTTTTCGTAAAGTTACGGAAACTTACGAATTTCGTAACGATACTTGTTTTCTTTCCGTAATGTCACGGAACCTTGCGGATTACATAATCATCCCCTTTTTGACTTACGGAATGTTACGGAACCTCACTTAATTATGCAACGATGCTTCCATTTGATTTCCGGTGTGTCACGGAAACTTACGGATTGTGCATCAATATTTTTTGGTTTTTCGGCATGTCCTGGAATTTCACAAATTGCCTAATGATGGGTGCCAAGCACCTCACGAGGACCAAAGAATGGTCGCATGTCATCAAGCAAAGGTCCCCGGACGAAATTAGGGTATGACAGGTGTCAAACCAGGTTTTGTTAGGACACATATGAAAGGAACAACCAGAGTCTAATATCCACTGATTTTCAGAATGTTGGTGATGATCAGCAACTGAGAGAACAAGCTCATTTTCAGATGTGGAACCTTCCTTGGCAACAGCAGCAGATGGTTTGCCCTTTTTCTTAGGACAATCTTTCTTCCAATGACCTGGCTCCTTGCAGTAGTTACAGATATCCTTTGGATTGATATGAGTCTTCTTCTTTCCTTTAAACACCTTTTTCTTGATGTTCTTGTTAGAGTTAAAGGCAACAAGACCAGATCCATTTGATTCTTCAGAATTTCCAGGTGCTTTAGATCGAAGTTCCCTTGACTATAAGTTGGATTTCACCTCCTCCATGGTGACACATTCCTTACCAACACTAAGAGAATTGACAAAGCTTTCATATGATGGTGGTAGAGAGGCTAACAGAATCATGGCAGCATCTTCATCCTTTATCTTAACATCTATATCTCTTAATTCCATCAAAATAGAATTTAATTCATCAAGATGATCTTTAAGAGATGTACCTTCTTTCATGTGTAGACCAAATAGATGCCTCTTCTAGAAGAGCTTGTTGCAAATTGACTTAGTCATATACAGCTTTTCCAACTTGAGCCATAAGCCACTTGCAGTTTCTTCATTTCCAACTTCATATAAAACTTCATTAGAAAAAGAAAGCAAGATTAGTGAGTGATTCTTTTCTTCTTGTTCTGCAAGTTCTTCAGTCTTTGAAACAGAGTGATGAAAGCTTGCTTGTGGAGCTTTTATGGAGGTTGGATCTTTGAGCTTCAATGAGGTCCTTTAATGGTGATTTTCCACCATGGAGATGCAGCGGAAGACAAAGGAGAAGAGGTGAGAGGAGGCGCCATCCACTAGGGAATAAGCCACGGAAGAAGGAGCTTCACCACCAAGATGAGCCTTGGATAAGAAGCTTGGAGAGGATGCTTCAATGGAGGAAAAGAAAGAGGGAGAGAAAGAGAGAGGGGGGGCACGAAATTGAAGGAAGAAAAAGGGAGAGAAGTTGAACTTTGAGTTATGTCTCACAAGACTCTCATTCATCAAAGTTACCACAAGTGTTGCACATGCTTCTATTTATAGACTAGGTAGCTTCCTTGAGAAGCTTTCTTGAGAAAACTTCCTTGACAAGCTTCTTTGAGAAAACTTCCTTGAGAAGCTTCTTTGAGAAAACTTCCTTGAGAAGCTAGAGCTTAGCTACATACACCCCTCTAATAACTAAGCTCACCTCCTTGAGAAGCTTCCTTGAGAAGATTCCTAAAGAAGCTAGAGCTTAGCTACACACACCTCTCTAATAGCTAAGCTCACCTCCTTGAGTTGAGAAGCTAGAGCTTAGCTACACACCCCCTATAATAGCTAAGCTCACCCTCATTCCAAAAATACATGAAAATACAAAAAAAAAAGTCCCTACTACAAAGACTACTCAAAATGCCCTGAAATACAAGGCTAAAACCCCATACTACTAGAATGGCCAAAATACAAGGCCCAAAAGAAGGAAAAACCTATTCTAATATTTACAAAGAAGAGTGGATCCAACCTTGACCCATGGTCTCAAAAATCTACCCTAAGGTTCATGAGAACCCTAGGGCCTTCTTTAGTAGCTCTAGTCCAAGCCTCTTGGAGTCTTCTATCCAATACCCTTAGGGGGTAGGATTGCATCATCCCCTCCACCTTGGAAAGGATTTGACCTCAAATCCCGAGGTTCTTTATACTCTGGGCTCTTTCCCTCAACACCTGTAAAAAGAATAAAAACATATGTATTAGTGGTGTTGGGTATGTTACAGTAGGGTAAGGTTTGAAAACCCCTTTCATGGACATCTTCCCATGAGGGAACACGGTTCCTCACCAACTCAATGAGTGGTGCTACAAGTATAGAAACATATGGAACAAACCTTTTGTAAAAGTTTGTTAAGTCATGGTAGCCCCAGATTTCCCTTATACTTGGTGGAGTGGGCCAATCAGGAATGACCTTTATTCTCTTAGGGTCCATGGGAACCCCTTGATCACTATTTAAAAAATTAAGGAAAGTAATGCAATAAAGCGTGCCTTTTTCTGTATTTTTATGTTGATTATTCCTACAAAAAAATATGACAAACCTAAGGTGTCCCATATGAGCACCTAAGTTTGTATTAAAACCAAAAATAAGAACAAACCTACCTAATGAGTCCCTATGTACATGAATCATGAAGACGTTGGGTGCATGACTAATTTTACAAAAGAGGGTTGCAACACTCAACACATTCATCATATCACTTATTGTAGGGATTTGGTGCCTAATAATACCTATTTTGGGCACCAACAAAGCACAAGGGTTTAAGCTCTTGCAAACCAAACCCTCATCCAACAACTTCTTTACTTGAGGAATAAACTCAAGCCCGAGAGATGTGGCAATGCTAGCAAGTGTCTTTTTACAAAAGAGAATATGTGGAGGTTGTCTAAGAGGGAAAGTTTCTTTAATGTTTGTCTATATTGTAAAATGAGTTTCCTTCTTAGCTAACCTCTTGGAGGAGACACTTACCTCCTTACACTTCTCTTTAACCACTAATGGTTGTCCTTCTTCTTGGGGGTAGATTTCTTCATTAGATTCTTCCCCTTTTGCTTCTTCACTTTCACTATAGGAAGGTGAAGTAATAGCCTCATCTTGACTACTATAAATGTCTTGGCCCCTCATAATCATGGTTTTCGTGGTGGGGCATTGAGAAGTAATGTGTTCTCTTCCAAGGCATTTAAAGCACTTTATAGAGCTAGTCTTCTCTTGCATACTAGCCTTAAGGGCTTGCTTTTCTATTGTCTTCTCCTTATCATCTTTGGGCTTAGAAGGTGACACCCCTAAGATGCCTTGACCTTGGTCTTTCTTTGGATAAGAGTGAGAGACATAAGATTTTGAAGTAGACTTCTTTTTAAGTTGTTGCTCTACCCTTATTTCCCAATCTAAGTTAGCCTCTACATTGTCCTTCCCATGGAAGTATGGGAGGTTAATGTTAGCCTCTTGAGACTTTCTTTCCTTTTCTCTCCTATGGGAGTGAGGTCTAAGATGTGACCTATGTCTTCCTTCATAATAGTCGCGAAGTTCTTCACTTAGGCTCTTGCAAGAGTTATGACTACTATAAGAGGCATGTTTTTCTCTTTTCATTTCTTTCATTATTTTTCTTCTTTCTTTCATCTTGACTTATTTCTTCCACTCTTTTTTTTTTCCTTTTTCTTTTCTCTCTTTTTTTTCTTTCCATAACTTGAGGGAACTTAACTCATCTAAGATTCTAGATAAAGGGTCTTTATGACTAGTACCCTTGCCATTAACACTAGATGAATGATGACTCATGTTGGTTCCTAAGTTGTGGTTCTTTCTTGTTGGAGGTTTGAAAACAAAAGGTAAAAGAAACTATGGTTGAAACTAGCCAAAATAAACACTAAAAGAGGTGTGAAAGATAAGGTAAAAACTAATTGGTAAAATGCAAGCTATCTAGGCGGTTTGACAATGGAAGGTAAAAGAAATAAGCTACGAAAGTAAGCAAGAAATGTAAACTAGGCGAATCCTAAAGAGTGTTTGGATGACCACATTTAAGGTTCCCAACAAAACACTCACAATCCTAAGGGAAAATTGCCTGAAATTATTACACACAAATGGAAGTAGGGTGACCTATTGGAGGCTCCCAACTTACTTCCAATGAAAGGCCTTTTTGTTACAAAATTTGAAAGCAATGAAAGTAAAGTAAATTGTCAATTACAAAATTGCAAAAAGGTCCTCAATTTTGGTGGTTTTTCTCTCTTTGGTGATTCACTCAATTTGAAGTGCTTCTTAGTCCAATAGCTCATAAGGTGGTTGACCCCTTGCTTCTTGACTCAAATTCTTCAAGGGATGACACCAATCCTCCTTCCAATTCCCTATATGGCAACCCACAAACAAGGAAACAAAGAGACAAGCAATAACCAAAGACCAAAAAAAATGAAATGAAAGCTAAACCAATGGAGTTTTAACAAGACAATTTTTCAAGGATTACTCAACAATTAAAGCAATAAAAATGACATAGAAGAAAGCTAGGACTCAAAGAGAAACTTAGAATGGCTCTAGAGTAGAGTAAAAAAAACTAAAAAAAAGACTCAACAAACCTCTAGCTTTGGCACTTTTTTTCACAGTAATTTTCAATTGAAATTTTGGAACTAAGATTGGTATAACATAGGCACCAATTATAGAGTAAATTTTGAGCCAAAACAACAAGCACACTTTCCTTTCACTTTTTTTTTCTGGATACTGATTTTTTCTGCCAACTTGTATGATTTTTATATTTTTTTTCCTTTTCTCCAAATCACTTGGTTCTTTTTTTATAACTTTCTTCCAGATGTCTGTAAAATTCAGTAAAAATTTCAGCTCAAAATTCGAAGTAACCAATTCTCAGTAATTTTTACAAGTTTGTATGTCCAAGCTGCCAGCACCAGCGATTTTTTTTTAAGCATGGTATATTGATTGCCTTGGGCTTACTTTCAACCTTCCTATGTATGTTGAACTCACTAGGATTGTTTACCACAGTTTTAGGAGTTCAATATTCACTTAGGATCAACGTTTCAGCCAGCAATTCAATCACCAAAACTCAAATTCACAATAGACACAATCATAAGG
Organism: Glycine soja; assembly: GCF_004193775.1. Classification (NCBI taxonomy): domain Eukaryota; kingdom Viridiplantae; phylum Streptophyta; class Magnoliopsida; order Fabales; family Fabaceae; genus Glycine; species Glycine soja. Next base: position 31,859,759 of record NC_041008.1, on the reverse strand, counting down.
AAACCTAAAAGTTCAAGAAAAGGTTCACAATCAAAGACTCTCTAAGAATTTTGCATGAACATGTTAAGGACTAATTAACATGAAAGATTTGACTCAAATCAAATCATAGGCTAAAATAATTTCATACACTCAGGAACAAATGAGTTAGACAAAGAAACAAGAAAATAAAATCCAGCACAACATAAGAAATCTTATGTGACAAGTTTCATGACTAGACATGACTTCTATGACAAAACTACAATAGGTGAACAAGTCACTCTAGATTTTTGAGGTTTTCTCCTACTTAAATATTTTTGTAAGAATTTTATGGTTTAGGTTTCAGCCACAAAAAATAACAAGACAAAACTCAAAGGAACCTAAACTCAACACAATTCATAGTTCAAGAACAAGAACAAGAAATTTGAACCATAGAAAATCAAATCTAGCTTCTATAGCAAGTTTAATCAGTGGAAACTCTAAAGAATCATGTTAACAACATTTAGCACAATACATGTGAGGAGATAGTGGAGAAAAATGAAGAAATAACAATGGAAGAAAAGTAAAGCAAAAAAATTAATGGAGGTTTAAGGAGCACCTACTTGAAGCTCTTGTGCTCTGATTACCACTTGATGGAAGCTTGCTTATGGAGCTTCTATGGAGGCTGGATCTTTGAGCTTCAATGAGGTCCTTTAATGGTGATTTTCCACCATGGAGATGCAGCGGAAGACAAAGGAGAAGAGGTGAGAGGAGGCGCCATCCACTAGGGAATAAGCCATGGAAGAAGGAGCTTCACCACAAAGATGAGCCTTGGATAAGAAGCTTGGAGAGGATGCTTCAATGGAGGAAAAGAAAGAGGGAGAGAAAGAGAGAGGGGGGAGCACGAAATTGAAGGAAGAAAAAGGGAGAGAAGTTGAACTTTGAGTTGTGTCTCACAAGACTCTCATTCATCAAAGTTACCACAAGTATTACACATGCTTCTATTTATAGACTAGGTAGCTTCCTTGAGAAGCTTTCTTGAGAAAACTTCCTTTAGAAGCTTCTTTGAGAAAACTTCCTTGAGAAGCTAGAACTTAGCTACATACACCTCTCTAATAACTAAGCTCACATCCTTGAGAAGCTTCCTTGAGAAGATTCCTAAAGAAGCTAGAGCTTAGCTACACACACCTCTCTAATAGCTAAGCTCACCTCCTTGAGTTGAGAAGCTAGAGCTTAACTACACACCCCTATAATAGCTAAGCTCACCCCTATTCCAAAAATACATGAAAATACAAAAAAAAAAGTCCCTACTACAAAGACTACTCAAAATGCCCTGAAATACAAGGCTAAAACCCTATACTACTAGAATGGCCAAAATACAAGGCCCAAAAGAAGGAAAAACCTATTCTAATATTTACAAAGAAGAGTGGATCCAACCTTGACCCATGGTCTCAAAAATCTACCCTAAGGTTCATGAGAACCCTAGGGCCTTCTTTAGTAGCTCTAGCCCAAGCCTCTAGGAGTCTTCTATCCAATACCCTTAGGGGGTAGGATTGCATCACAGAGGCCTTTTCTTTGGATTCAGAAGCCATTTCTTTCTTCAGAGATGCAGAAGCAACAGGAGCCCAAACACGTTGTTCCTTCAACAAAGCACGCATCTTGATGCGCCACAGATCGAAGCTGTTCTTTCCATTGAATTTCTCAATCCTGATTGTGTTTGACATGATTTCTTGAGTGTTCTTGATCACCAAGAAGCAGCGAAAGAACCAGAAACAAGACTCCCACAGCTTGATCTTTATATTCAGACGAGAATATTGAATTCCCTTGATCGCAACTTGAGCTCTTGATACCAGTTTGTTATGGAAGTGATGAAGAACAAGCAAGAACAACAGCAACAGAAACAACAGAAAGTTATGTCATACACATAGAGTTTTGCAGCAAGGTGAAAGAGAAGGAAAGAGAGAAAGAACACACACAGAATTGCGTGGTTCACCTTGATCAAGGCTACATCCACGGGAGGAAAAACAGAAAGCTTTTTTCTTATTATGGTTGCAGTATACAAATGGAAGCTTGTCTCTAAAAAAAATACAGGGCATCCTTGCTTTATATAGGCAGAGGACAAAACAGAAAAAAAAAAATAACAGAATAAACTTCCATATGGATTTAGGTCACAGTCCAACATTATCAATATGTTCATGGAAATGACGGAGAACACGATTTGAGATATTAATCTCTGGAACACAAAAGTATACTTTGCAAGGTGTGATCTGAACCCAGAGAACGTATAACAACCGTGTATCCAAGGATATTGCAGGTGACCGAGGATGATTCTTTGATTTAAGGTACGTTTTGTACTGATCCGTCAGCCACTTTGTGGGTTCATCGCAGAATTGCTTTGAATGGTAAATCTTTTCTGAAGCATGTTCAATAAATTCAAGGGGCATTCTACAGGGATCAACCAAGCGATAGAAGTCACCATCAAGTGAAGGTTCTGCAAGACACGCATGCTGAACCAATGAATTGACTTTAAACAAGATGTCATATGGAATTTGACCACCTTGAGGAGGAGCAACAATGGGGACCAGACCCCAATTTTGAGAAAAGGGAACTCCAGTCTGTAAAGTGTATTGCCTCTCACTTTCCTCGTAATAAGCAAAGTTTTCACTGAAATTTGGAAATTGTCGGCCATTAGGAAGCTCCAGACATATGGCAGAGGACTGCCCAATACGACTATCAGAAGTGAAATCAATTGCCCGGATCCATTGCTCATCAAGGACATCTCTGTAGTAGTTGAACAAAGGATCATCAAATATATTTGCTGATGTAGGTACATCATTCTCAAAAACCCGGGGAGCACCAAGTAACTGACAATTGAAGCGAATTGGATAAGATTCAGCAATCATAGTAAAATACAATTTCAGAAAAGAGACAATCATAAAATCTGATAAGAGTTCATAATTAAAGATGAAAAAGCTAATGCAGTAAATATTAATTTGCACGAAGTTTTATCTCTGATAAGTAATAGACTGTAACGTATTTAGCACAAAACAAAATTTCTTAAACCCATTATTGCAGAAGATATAATATGGAATAATTTCAATTAGGAAAACTTGCTCAACATGAAAGGTAACAATTAAAAATTTGAGAGACAATAAAATAACTACTTTGATTTGGGAGATAATCTTACGTTTACTTTCTGAAAGAAAACATACATGAAAACAAAATGTAGGAGAACATTGAGAAACTTTTGATTAAGAAAACTAATTGAAGAACCATTTCTAAACATTAAAACTACCTTTCCTTTATATCTTATTTAATGTAGTAGCCATAAATGTCCCAAGTTCACTCAACTTTGATTTTAATTGCAGAACCATTTCTAAACATTAAAACCACCTTTCCTAATCATATTGAGCAACAAACCTAAAATATTATCTTCTCCGTTTTTGTATGAAATTCTATAATAACCCAACACTGTTTAATAAAAATAAATTTCCTAAAGATAAATTAATCTAGGCCATGGAAATAGAGGAAAAACTATTCTAAACTAAAGAGTAGGAGAAATCTTAGCACCTGATGGAAATGGAAATGGAAAACCAAATTACATACCATTCAAGGGACTTTTTCTTATACAATAATTTTCAGATGCCAAATTCTTCATCGAATCATTATTTCAAATTTCCTTAGTTGAAATTCATAAGCAAGAACTTTCTACAGAATCTATAACTCCATATCTTCCTCATTTTACATGTTTTGTGCTTTGTTGTTTTGTATTTTGTTTTTTGGTAACTGAGTTCTGGAACACTAGGAAGGATGCTTAGGCATATCATTTTATTGGTGGTCTCTGCAACTGTCAGTTTGGTAGCATTTTTATTTTTGGAAAATAAAAAATTAGGGTGAAGAGATGATTGCCCCAGTCCAAGGACAGGAAAGGCCACAAGCATAGAAAAACTTAAAAGTTAATATTACCATACTCCAATTGCAAACCCCTGGATTCGAAGCCAAGCTATGTATTTGTCATGATTCAACTCCAGTTGGAAGTTTAACATGTTCATTATTAATTTCATTCAGAAATTAAATTATATGCCTTAAAACACATAATGAAAAAGTTAAGTTTAACAACCCGAATCAAGAGATATCATGTAGTCTCATTCCGTGGTCGATGCAGCTCAATCTTCCGAATGTTCTCATATGAAAGCTCAAGTTTGTATTGCACATTGTTGTGGGAAAATAAGAAATGCATCTTTCTCATTCCAGTCCCAAAATTTACAACAACATCCTGCTTTTTCCATAAAACAGAATTTTCCCCTATGTTGTTAATAGCGGCCGTCACGGCCGCTATCACGGCGGCGCGGCGCGGCACCCTACCGCGACGAAGGCAGGAGAAGCGGGGCAGTTCAGAGTAGCGGCCGTCGCGGCTGCTAAAGCGGCGGCGCGGCGCGGGATCTCGACGCAAAATTTCGCGCGCTACACTGACAGCCCAAAATGCCCTCACTTAATGCGAGAAAGTGAGGGTATTTTTGGCTTTTTTTTTATTACCTGGCCATTGAAGCTCCCTCCCCGATCTGTTATCCAAACGGCTTGAGAAACCCTTTCTCCATTGAAGCTGCGCTGCAACCTCGACCTGCGACTCCGACGACTCCGTCCAGCGACTCCGACGATCCCGTCCAGCGACTCCGGCGACGACTCTGCACCCGACGAAGCTGCAACCCGATGAGTCTTCGTCCTGCGACTGCGCCACGCCGCCACCCCCTTGCTTGAGGTGAGGAAGACAACGAAGAGGATTTTTTTGGTCTTACTCTTACCTTGCTGTTGGGTCTTGGCCTCTTGCTGTTGGGTCTTGGCCTCTTGGGTGTCTGCGGCTCTGTGCTGTGATTTTTATTTTATATGAATTGAATTCATTTTTTTGTGAAGCATGAAGTAGTTATTAACTTATTATCCACCACCTGTCATGTGACTGCCACATATGCTAGATTCTAGAATTGTCTAGCAACTAGCAAAGTGTTGAATCAACAATAAAAAATTGAGGAACAATCTCAGCCATAGTTGTTATCCACCTGTTGATGCATGTGTGCAGAAAATGAAAGCCAAAGAATTTAAAAAGAGTTGACTGTAGCTGTGAATAGTTTGTGTCAATTAATTTTTACCTTGTTACTTACTAATTAATTTTTTGATGATTAATTTTTACCTTGTTACTTACTAATTAATTTTTTGATAATTAATTTTTACCTTGTTACTTACTAATTTTTGGCTTTGGCTGTAACTGTGAATGGTTTGTATCAATTAGTTCACAATTTTTTGTTGTTCAAGTAAGAACTCTAGCATTAGGGAGTGACACTATTTATTTACATAATAGAGTGCAGAATTTTATGTAATTTTTTATTTGGTTGCAGTGCTTTAGTCTCCTTACTGTGCATTAGACTTTAGTCTACTAGAATGTTGAATTCAGAGGGATCTTCGTTGTTCAAGCCTACCGGTGATAGGGTAGATGCCTTTTGGAAATGGAACAGTTTAAAGGATAAAAATAACAGGAAGAGTGTAACCTGTGATTTTTGTCACAAAACGACTACGAGAGGAATTTCTAGAGCAAAAAGACATCAACTTCAAATAAAAGGAGATGTGGGTTCTTGTAAAAAAGTACCGGAGGATGTTAAATTAGAAATGATTGCTGCTTATGAGAAGAAAATAGCTGAAACTGCAGCATACATGGAGGCAATGCAAGAAGAAGACGAGGAAGAGGAAGATGGGATCCTAGAGATTGCAAGACTTAAAAGTGGAAAAAAGCATCCAACAACATCAAATGAAGCCTCCTCAACTGCTTCCAATAAGAGGATCACAACTAAAAAAGGCCCTATTGATTTTTTGTTCTCCAAAGCACCTGAAGAAAGTATCAAATTAGGAAAAACCATGAGACAATCAAGTGTAAATGAAACTTATAACAAGGCTACAAGAGACAGGGCAGTTCAGTACATTGCTCGTTTCTTTTTTAGGAATGGAATACCATTCAATGTTGCTAAATCAAAAAGTTTCAAGTTGATGATTGAGGCGATTGGAACCTATGGTCCTCATTTAAAGCCTCCAAGCTATCATGAATTGAGAGTTCCACTCCTTAAAATAGAGTTGGAATACACGAAGGGCTTATTGAGGGGTCATGAGGAGGAGCGAATCAAATATGGGTGTTCAATTATGTCAGATGGTTGGACGGATAGGAAGAATAGAACTTTGATTAACTTTTTGGTAAATTGTTCGTTGGGAACACAATTTGTGAGGAGTGTGGATGCTTCTGAATACATGAAGACTGGTCAGAAGGTCTTTGAGCTTTTGGATAGCTTTGTTGAGGAGATTGGAGAAAAGAATGTTATTCAAGTGGTGACGGACAATGGAAGTAATTATGTGTTGGCGGGTGAGAATTCAATCATACTTAATGAAGTTTTTTTTGTAGTTACTTATAACTTTTAATTGTTACACTACTCATACAAGTTTATTGATTTTGGTCTTTTTAGCTAAAATTTTACAAGTCACGAGACCAAAAATATTTTGGACTCCATGTGCTGCACATTGTCTTGACTTGATGCTAGAAGATATTGGAAAGATCCCAAAAGTAAAAAGGGTTATACAGAGAGGCATCAAGCTTGTAGGCTACATTTACAACCATGCATTGGCTTTGAACACCATGAGGAAATTCACACAAAAAACTGAATTAGTGAGACATGGAGTTACAAGATTTGCTACCACTTTCTTAACTTTGCAAAGATTGCATAAGCAAAAGGCCAATCTTAGAAGGATGTTTACTTCAGATGAATGGTTGAAGTCTAAGGCAGCTAAAGAGCCCAAGGGGAAGCAAGCAACAGATGTTGTTCTTATGCCATCATTTTGGAATGATGTTGATTATGCTTTAAAGGCTATGGGGCCTCTTGTAAGGGTGTTAAGGTTGGTGGATAATGAAAAAAAAAAACCTGCAATGGGTTTCATTTATGAAGCAATGGATAGGGCCAAAGAAGCAATTCAAAGAGCTTTCAATAACAATGAAGGGAAGTATAAGGATATCCTTGCAATCATTGATAAAAGATGGGATTGCCAACTTCACCACCCTTTGCATGCAGCGGGTTATTATCTAAATCCAAAGTTCTTTTACACCAATCCAAACATTGACAGTGATAATGAAGTGGTGGATGGCCTCTACAAATGTATTGATAAGCTTAGTGAAGATGATGATTTTGTAGTTGAAGTTCACAAACAATTGCTAGTGTATAAAAGGGCTGGGGAGAGGTTTGGTATGACTGCAGCAATGAAAGCAAGGACTGAAATATCTCCTGGTAAGTGGAAAAATTCACTTATAAATTTGAATGATTAATTAATAATATCTGTAAATGCTAATGCATATGAATTGCATTTTACAGTTAAGTGGTGGAAATTGTATGGAGGAAAAACACCACACTTGCAAACCATTGTCATTAAAGTTCTAAGTTTGACTTATAGCTCATCAGGATGTGAGCGTAATTGGAGTACCTTTGAGCATGTACGGAAAGTTCTAAGTTTGGCGAACACAGTTCCTTCACCAGTACGCTGCTCTACAAAAGTCTTTACATCAGACACATTCACAGATGTAGGGAATCCATACAACTCAATTGTTTTACCCATCCTAAATGCTAATTCTTTCTCCTTTCCTGGATAGAAGTAGAAAAAATTAAAAAATGGAAATAATACAGATGTGAAAATATCAATGTTATCAATGACGGATGACGGAAGGCCAAAATTCCTCCATATAGACCCGCCATTGCGGCCTTTGGTGCCACTATAGGGAGCTTCCCTTCACAAATTGATTATGGCGGTTGGCAAAAAATCTGCCACACCATCCTGCCATTGTGGCCATGGCACTGCAATTTAACAGCACTGGAAAAAATTATAATGCCACAACAAGTAATTAAAAGAAATCAATTTGTATTAACAAGCAGATTCAACAATTTGTGACGATTAAAGCAGAATAAAGTTTACGCACATTATCCAGGTAAATATACACATTATTGTATATACACTGAGCATATTCACCAAATTTGTTAAATTTAAGACTGCTACGTCTGCAACTTGTTAATCACTTCTTAATGATAGAAATATCACTGAAGTCGGAACACGACTACACGTAAGTTCACAGTGTAGGTTTATTTTTAACCAATTATTGAGAAATAACGTGTTCCACATATTCATTTCTTATTGCATATAACAATCTAAATATTCTTACTCAGAAACTGGAAAGAGTTTTGAACTAATGAACAACATAGAAATCCAGTATACTCGCAACAGAAAAGTGGAAAGGTTCAACTTCAAAATTTATTCACTTTACCCTGAATGTTATGCATGTAAAACTTAAATATGCAACAGGTCCTTATAGTCAAACCATAGTCAGCAAAACTTAAGAAGACTCATAATGTCTTTTGAAAATGTAAACATCCCTAAAAGGAAGAAAACAAGAGCAACATTTATTTGCTAGGTAGCAACAGTTTTAGAAACAATATGGAATCTACATAGATATTATATTGCATTCTTTTAAGTCTTCAAGTTTCCTAAAAGTAACTTAACTTTTTTCCTTTTCATACTTAAATATGTAAAGCGTCCATATAGTCTAACCATATTCAGAAAAACTTTGCAAGCACATTGATATAACAAGACATATTTATGGTGCCAGAGGAATCGTAGTTATCCCTTATATCTTTCAAAAACAGCAAATAATCTTCAAACAGTTGAAATAATTGTAACACAAATTTGCAGGGACAAACAACTTTAGATACAAAATGGAATCTACATAGAAGAGTACTAGTGTGTCTGTTTCACAGTCATCACAACAGAAACCCACGTTCACCCGGATGAAACAAATCTTGCATCTATGTTTTGTCTATTGGAAAGTGTGAACGGACTTTAAAGTGCATTCCAATGGATCTCCAAACATACCATACATTGTATACTTCTACTGAATTATCTAAAAGTTTTTTAACAATTTGACCCATTTGAAGAATGCAAAACACCTCTCAACAAATTTCAGGTGCTTCTTTTTTTGTCAAGCCTAGATTATGTCCAGACATAAAAAAAATAAAAAAATAAAAATGAGAAAACAACTCTTAGCAACTCAGCACTACTTATGGAAGTCCAACCTCCAATTATTTATAAAAGTAGGAAGGTGGCAGCAGGGATAAAGCATTGAGAAATTACTGTCAATAGAAGATTGTAGCCTAGCATCATAATACCTAATACATTATTTCATTTGTTTCACATTAAATAACATTCAAGGAAAAATATTCCACAAGAGAAAATGAATTCTCCCTTGCAAAAACTAATTGCCCAATAGAACTAAAAATAAAGAAGAAAATGAAAACAGATGTCAAGAACTAGTTCAACCTTTAGCCTGCATTTTTTAGAAACCTTTGCTTCAAATGTAACATGCGAGTTAGATCATGAATTCAGGAAAATATTCAGATTCAAAATACAGATGGTTCATTCGTAAAAAAATGTAAAGGCAGCTTCCACCTATCTCAGGAACTAAATAATCACAGGATTACAATGTCAGCAACTTTAATTGTCCTCCAGTTGCTATCAGTAAGTATAAAGGAGTAAAATTCAAAGAGTTTAAAGCTCCAGAAATTACACAAAAAGAAGATCAAACAATTAAATCTATGGTATACACAAAACTGTTAAACCTTAGCTTTACATCTCTCGATATCTAGTAAATTATGCTACCTCATTTCTCAAAATAAGCAGCAGCAGAAATAGAGCCCTGGTTGTAGTTCGTGATGTGGATTCAAACATGAAAAAGTTGGTTAAAAATTAACAAACAAGCTATATAGGATCAACAAAACTGGCAAATACCCGTTGCTTTCAGCCATTTGGGCAAAGAAGTAAATTAAAAAAGAAGATAGAAATCCATTAAAACTTTTTTGTACATAGTCAAAATATAAAGCTGGTAAATTTTGAGTCCAATCTTAATAACAAAACTGATCCATGAATTTTTACTTTACTTTTGTGAATTAGAAAACTGATTCAAGAATTTCTCTCTTCTTTTCTTATTACAACAACTATCACATCTACCACTTTTTTTTTCTCTACCTTCTCTTTTTTTTTTTTTCCTTTCTGATATCTCACTCTGCCTTCCACCCAAAATATGATCTACGTTTACATATTTTCCCAAAAAGATGTACTAGTCAAAGAAACCATAGAAAGAAAAACCCATTTAGTTCATAAAAACCTCCCCATCAAAGGAATTGTTAGACATAAAAATATTCATTTGTGCTCACCTCTTCCAAAAGTATCAGAAGCTCTACAATCGTGTGGTAAAGCTCAAATGTTTTTCTCCAATCTTCTGAAAAAAACAATAAAAAAAAATGCGAACTTGACAGAAATGCAACATATTTGTCTAAGAAAGACAGAATTCTTCCACACCAGCAACCATTAAGGCATTTTCTTTGCAAAAATTATGTGAAAAATTGAGTGGAAAATTATTCTTAAAAGTGAAAAATTGAAATTGTTTCTAACTATCTTAATAGAAAAAGCAAAAAGGATTAACAAAAGTATTATGGAAAGTATTCTTAAAAGTATTTTAGGGCTAACGAAAATAAAATAATTTTTCAAATTTATATTTATTAAATTTAAATTCAAAAAGATAGATGAATTGAGGGAAAGAAAAAAATAAAGTTTGAGGGAGTTTGGTGAAGCTTACCGCATCAGATAGTGATTTCTGACAATGTTTTCACACACCTTTGTTTGATTATGCAATTGCAAGCAATGTGGAGAGTATGCGAAAGGAATAGCGCCAAAAACGGAAATATTTATTTAATTTGTCATTTAAAAATTTATTTATATAACAAAATATATTTAACTAAATTACATGAAAATTAACTGCTTTTAATTTAAAAGGAATTTTATTTGAAGACATTATTCGTTTTTATGGTGTTTATTTAAAGATACAAAGGAGAAAACAATGTAACATTTAAATGAATAACGTATTAAATAAAATATAATTTGGACTAGAAAAATAGAGAAGCCAAAACTTTGGAGAAAACAAGACTATGTGTATTCATTTTAATAGAAGTAGCTTATTTATGGATATAAAAAATAAATGGGAAGATATAAAAGATAAATATAAATAAAAAAATATCATAAAAGATAATAAAAGATATATACAAAGTCATAAATATATTATTTATTGCATAAATAATAATTTTTTATTTTTGCATTTTTGTATTCCTCTTCAGTTTAAAAATATTTTCTTTTCTCAACTAAAAACAGATTAAAAAATGTTCCTATTTATTTTTTATCCAAACAGTGCATCATTAATTATTTTATTTCAATTAATAAAAAAAATCTAAAAATAAATTAAAACTTAAAAATGATGATTCACTTTTATATAACAAATTAAAATTTTTATTCTTAAGCGAAATAATATTATATGTACTTTCTTTAATGCAATCATTTTGTTTTCACGTAGAAATCGAATTTAGATAGCGATTGTTTACGACAACTTATTTATATATCTTAATCAATTAAGCTAGAACCTAGTCGGTTCGCACTTTTTTAATGGCAGGCAACTTCTATTCTTTTTCATTTTATATGTTTGTAAATCAACATATTATGCTTTCATATCAAAATAAATTAATATTTATTTTTCAATTAATGATCCAATCAAATGAGGGTTTTTTTTATATTTTTAATTAACATGGAACATAATAAAATATTTCAAAATAACGACCAATAATTTTTATTTTTAATTAAATTTTCAAGTGTTTATATTTATATTTTAATTAATGTTTATCATTAATAAAATGCTTTTAATGATGAAACTAATATTTTAATGTTTTAATTTATATTTAATATTTATAATCTCCTAGGTTCCACAAGATTAATTTTATTATTTGATACTACACTAATTAAGACTCTAGGCACAACACTTAAGACGTTTTGGTCGTTTGGATTGACTACAGAATTAATCAACTTAGTCACAACACTTAAGAAGACGGTTCCTCCCTTCTTAAAAATGTATTCTACAATAAATTTTTACTCATAAACTTAGTATGCATTACCAATTAAGCTACACCCGATGCTCCACAAGATTAATTTAACTCTCTGTATTGATTTGTTTTTAATAACACACACGGATAAAAGTACATTGCTCAAGGTAGGTTTTTTTTGGAAAAGGTAGTTTTTTTTTTTGTAGAAAAAATTCCTTCCTTGTTCCAAACTTCGTTTCAAAGTGTTAGATAAGGTTTCTTTGGTAAGAAGGAAAGTAAAATTTAACATTTACATTAAAAAGGGAAAATTTGAAAAATTACTTTTAATTAAAAAACCTTCATTTTTCATTTCTCTTCCATTAAACTAAATAAATAGATTATTATCTGTATTATTTTTTACTCTTCTAAACAACCGTTGCAATCAATTTAATCAATAGCATTTACTTGTTTATTCTCGTTATAATCGTCATATAAAAAAATTATCCCAAAATTTATCATTTTAACTTTTTAATATAATATTAATTTATATTTTTTCATCTATAGATCTTATAATATTAATGGTGGATAACAAAATCTATAAAAAAATTAATGATATATAAGATTAATTTTATAAAATTATTAATTTATTTATTTATTATTTTTTCTTAATATATGTAAAATAATCAATAACGACTATTATTTTGTGACAGAGCGAATGTCATGTATAATATTTTGGGTCAAAAATAAATCGCGGTCCTTTTATCATGAACATTTAAAGGAATTTTGTATATATAATACTAGTACTAGGATATCAATAAATTTCAGTCCTTTTATCAATATGCTTTTTAGTCATGTATAGTATAAGTTACTTTAAAAAGCGCATCACACTGACCCAAACAACAAACCAAACAAACGCATTTTATAATAATATGTTAAAATGATGTTGGACACATTTCAAGGCAAGTATTTTGAGAGGCAACAATATGTTGCGCTGTTAATGTTCATTCAGGTTACAAAATAATTGGGCCAAAAATATTTGCTTCTTTTGAATTTTTTGTAAAATTAATTTTTATAAATAAATTTTAAATATTTATAAGTAATTAAAATATATACTTTAAATTATCTAAATCGCATATTTCACAACAAAACATAAAGTTTAATTAAATGATATGTTCCAAAAAAATTAGCCGAAAAACTAACTAGAAGTTGGTAGCTAAAAAAGTTATATTATTAAATTATAAGTATATGATAAAATTAATTATTGAACTAATTGAAAAGTGAAGAATGAAAAAAATCATAATTTACTTTTTTATAAAAAATAATAATTAGGAAAATGGATAAATATATTGAGCCTAAAAATGAAAGAAAATATGAAGAAGAAAAAATAGAAACTAATATTTTAAAAAACACTACTTCAAGTGAGATTTCAAAAATACTAGATACTATCAAGAAGTTATTAACAAACTTGTTTATCGAACAATCAAACAAGTTTTTTAGCTAGTAAAAAAAATCAATTAAAATATCTTATCAAAATAACCAAAATGCATCAAGAATATAAAAAAGCTATATTTTCATCCCATCTAACATTATTATTATGTAATATGTATAATAAATTTATTAAGTTTTATAATAAATATAAAACATACTCAGGATATGATGTAAGCTCCATTGGAACTTGTAGGCCTAGGATCTTCTTCATCAATGAATTCTTTTGCTTCTTGGAAGATGAATGGCAGCGGAATAGAGAAGGAAGAGAGAGAGGAGACGCCACTTCAAGGAGAAGATGAGTCTAGAAGAAGCTCATCACCATAGGAGGTCATGGATAAGAGCTTGGAGGAAGAAGGAGATGAATGAAGGGAGGGGGAGAGAAGAGCACGAAATTTTGTGCTCTAAAAGAGCTCTGAAATCTGAAGTTTAATATTCAAATGATCAAAGTTGAAAAAAATGCACACACATGACCTCTATTTATAGCCTAAGTGTCACACAAAATTGGAGGGAAATTTAAATTTCAATTCAAATTTCACTTGAATTTGAAATTGAATTTGTGGAGTCAAACTTTGGAGCCAAAATTTCACTAATTATGATTAGTGAATTTTAGTTATGGTTCAGCCCACTAATTCAAGATCAATTCCAAGATTCTCCACTAAGTGTGCTTAGGTGTCATGAGGCATGTAAAGCATGAAAGACATGCACAAAGTATGACTATATGATGTGGCAATGGGGTGTAGTAAGCAAATGCTCACCTCCCCCTCTAAAATTTAATTTGATTGGCCTTCAACCAATTCAATTAAATTTATTTTCAACTACACACATCAAATATTCACTTAGTGCATGTGAAATTACAAAACTACCCCTGATACAAAAACTAGTCTAAGTGCCTTAAAATACAAAGGTTAAAAAATCTTATATTTCTAGGGTACCCTACCTACATTATGGAACCCTAAATACAAGGACCAAATATAATGACATCCTAGTTTAATATGTACAAAGATAATTGGACCCAACATTGGTCCATGGGCTCAAAAATCTATCTTGAGGTTCATGAGAGCCCTAGGGCCTTTTTCAGCAGCTCTAGCCCAATTCTCTTGGAGCCTCTTGCTCATGGCTCTAGTGACTGGTCCCTTCCTAGGGAGGATTGCATCATTTTCTTCCCCTTGAAGAGGATTTGACCTCAAATCTGTTAGTTCCTCCTTCTCAATATCAACTCCACCTGCAAAAGGAATTAAATCATAAATGTTAAAAGTGGTGCTGACTCCATACTCTTTTGGGAGGTCCAACCTATAGGCATTGTTATTGTTCCTCTCCAAAACCTGAAAATCTCCTCTAGGGCTAAGCTTGGATTTCCTTTTAGTAGAATCTATCATTCCTAAGATGGAGCCAAACCCAGTCACCCTCATTAAGAACTAGCTCTTTTCTTCCTCTATTGCCTTTAATTAAATACACCTTTGTTTGGTTCTCTATTTTGTTCTTAACCCTCTCATGCAACTTCTTTGCAAACTCTGACCTAGATTCCCCTTCTTTATGTATAAAAGAAGTGTCAAGTGGGAGAGGAATGAGGTCTAACGGTGTTAGGGGATTGAACCCATAGACAACCTCAAAAGGGGACTGCTTGGTGGTTCTATGAACCCCCTGTTGTAGGCAAATTATACATGAGGAAGATACTCATCCCAAGACTTATGGTTGCCTTTCAGAATAGCCCTTAAAAGGGTGGATAAAGACCTATTCATTACCTCTGTTTGCCCATCAGTTTGTGAATGACAAGTGGTAGAGAAAAGAAGTTTAGTTCCTAGATTAGCCCATAAGGTTTTCCAGAAGTGGCTAAGGAACTTAGCATCTCTATCTGACACAATGGTTTTAGGCAAACCATGGAGTCTCACAACTTCCCTAAAAAAGAGTTTTGAGATGTGGGAAGCATCATCCACCTTGTGGCATGGTATAAAGTGTGCCATCTTGCTAAACCTATCCACCACCACAAAGATAGAGTCTACACCTCTTTGGGTTCTAGGAAGCCCAAGGACAAAGTCCATACTAATGTCTACCCAAGGTGCATAGGGGATGGGTAAGGGTGTGTATAGTCCATGAGGCATCACCCTAGACTTGGCTTGTAAACAAGCCACACACCTAGTGCAATGCTTATGGACATCTTTCTTCATATGGGGCCAATAAAACTTTTCTTTGAGTAAGACAAGGGTCTTGTCTATCCCAAAGTGGCCCATGAGCCCACCCTCATGGCTCTCTTTCACAAGTAATTTCCTAATGGATCCTTGGGGTATGCAAAGCTTTCCCTCTTTGAACAAATACCCCTCAGCCAAATAGAATCCATCTTGAGCCTTTTTCCCACAACTCTCGTAAATGTGAGAGAAATGTTCATCTAAAGCATACAAGTCCCTAATATTATCAAATCCTAAAATTTGAGCTCCTAGGGAGCAAAACAATGTGTGTCTCCTAGAGAGGGCATCAACTGCCACATTTGTTTTTCCCTTTTTGTATTTAATAACATATGGAAATTTCTCTAGGTACTCTACCCATTTTGCATGCCTCTTGTTTAACTTGCTTTGCCCTCTAATGTACTTAAGTGATTGATGATCACTATGAATGACAAATTCCTTGGAAACAAGGTAATGTTCCCAAGTTTGGAGGGCTCTTATTAAGGCATAAAGCTCTTTATCATAGGTGGGGTAGTTGAGGGTGGCACTATGAAGTTTTTCATTAAAATAAGCAATAGAGTGCCCACCTTGTAATAATACAGCTCCAACTCCCACTCCAGAGGCATCACATTCTAGCTCAAAAGTTTTAGAAAAGTCAGGAAGAGTTAGAACAGGTGCCTTAGTAAGCTTTTCTTTGAGCAAAGAAAAGGCTTACTCTTGTTTTTCACCCCAGGTAAATGTCACATTCTTATTCACTAGCTCATTGAGAGGCGATGCAATTGTAGAGAAATTAGGAACGAACCTTCTATAGAAACTTGCTAACCCATGGAAGCTCCTAATATCTCCCACACTTTTTGGGGTGGGCCATTCTTGGATGGCCTTGATTTTCTCAGGTCCCCTTGGACCCCATTTCTACCAACTACGAACCCTAAGAAAACTATATTATCTACACAAAAAGTACACTTCTCTATATTTGCATAGAGGGTGTTTTTCCTAAGGACTGAAAGAACTTGCCTGAGATGTCCTAAGTGATCATCTAGGCTCCTACTGTACACTAAAATATCATCAAAATAAACAACTACAAATCTACCTATGAAATCCCTTAAGACATGATGCATAAGCCTCATAAAGGTGCTTGATGCATTAGTGAGCCCAAAAGGCATCACTAGCCATTCATACAAACTAAACTTGGTCTTGAAAGCGATTTTCCACTCATCACCCTTTTTTATCCTGATTTGGTGATACCCACTTTTAAGATAAAAATTTGAAAAGATATTGGCATCATGCAACTCATCAAGCAAATCATCAAGTCTAGAAATGGGGTGCCTATACTTTACAGTGATGTTGTTGATGGCCCTGCAATCTGTACACATTCTCCACATACCATCCTTTTTGGGCACCAACAACACCGGCATAGCACATGGGCTTAGGCTCTCTTGGACCCAGCCCTTCTCCAACAATTCTTTAACCTAAGACTCTATCTCCTTAGTCTCATGAGGGTTAGTCCTATAGGCTGGCCTATTAGGAAGGCTTGCTCCTGGGACTAAATCTATTTGGTGTTCTATTCCCTTTAAAAGAGGTAACCCAGGGGGTATCTCTTTGGGAAATATATCACTAAATTCATGTAAGAGTTCTTGGACCTTTGGGGGTAAGGTCTCAAATGTAGGAATTGTGGCAATGCTAAGGGATGTTTCCCTTGATAGGAGAAGGTAGAAAGATTGTTTAAGAAGGAGTGCTATTTTAATATCACCTTTTGTTGCAAAATGATTTTCCTTCTTAACAATCTTTTTGGAGGAATCCTTTTCCTCTTTTTCCTTCCCCTTTGCCTTTGAAGACAAGGCCTTACTATCCTTCTTTTTCTTTTGTTTTTCTAGTTTTTCTTCCTCATCCCTCTTATCTTTCATAGTTAGTTGATCTTTGGCCACCTGTGAAGGTGTTTGAGGATGCAACACAAATTTAGTGCCAAGATGGGTGAAGGTAATCTCATTAGTTAGGCCATTTTAAATGATCTTCCTATCAAATTGCCACGGCCTTCCTAAAAGAATATGTCCTGCCTCCATGGGAACTATATCACAATTAACTTCATCCTTATATGTCCCAATAGAGAAAGGTACCTTCACTTGTTGGTTAACTATCATTTCCCCTTGCTCATTGAGCCATTGAAGTTTATAAGGTTTTGGGTGGGGAATGATAGTGAGGTTCAACTTGGAAACTAATCTTGTGCTACAACAATTGCAACAAGATCCACTATCCACAATGAGAGAACAAGCTTTATCTAAAGTTTTGCATCTTGTATGAAAGATGTTCTCTCTTTGGGATTGAGATAGATCACAAGATTGACCTCCAAGGAGCCTTCTAACCATTAAGAGGTCACCTTCTTCGTGGGGGTAGACTTCCTCATTAGACTCTTCACCCCTTACTTCATCTTCACTTCCACTAGAGGAAGGGCAAGAAGTAGTCTCCTCTTGACTACTATAAATTTCTTGACCCCTCATGATCATAATTTTCTTTGTGGGGCATTGAGAGGCAATGTGACCTCTCCCAAGACATTTGAAGCATTTAATATTACTAGTCCTTTCTTGGGAACTAGTCTTAGGGGTGTATTTCTCTATGGTCTTACCTTTATCTTCCTTAGGTTTTGAAGGTGCAACCCCCAAAATTCCATGGGCTTGGTCCTTCCTTGGATAAGAGTGAGAGCCATAAGATTTTGAAGAAGGCTTTCTTTTAAGTTGTTGCTCCACTCTTATACAAAGTTGGACTAGCTCATCTAGGTTCTTATATGGAAGGAGTTCAACCTTGTCCCTCACTTCCATATTAAGTCCACTAAGGAACCTAGCTATGCTTATTCTTTCCTCCTCCCTAAGTCAAGCTCTTAAAAAGAGTAGTTCCATTTGTTGTTTATATTCTTCAACACTCATACTCCCTTGTCTAAGCCTTTGGAGCTTGTCCATAAGCTCCCTTTCATAGTAGGAGGGAATGTGCCTCTTCCTAAGGGCACTCTTAAGATCATTCCAATACTCTACTGGAGGATCCCCATGAATCCTTCGTTCCCTAACAAGGAAAGTCCACCAATAGAGGGCATACCCTTGAAGGCTAAGGGTAGCCAATGGAACTTTTCTCTCTTCGCTAATATGATGGCAAGCAAAGAGTTGTTCAACCTTCATTTCCCAATCTAAGTAGGCCTCAACATTATCTTTTCCATGGAAATATGGGAGGCTAATGTTAACCTCTTGAGGCATTCTATCCTTTTCTTTTCTTTGGGAGTGATGTTTAGTATGTGAACTATGGTGCCCTCTATAATAGTCGCTAAGTTCTTCACTTAAACTCTTGCAAGAGTCATGACTATTATAGGAGACATGTTTTTCTCTTTTCATTTCTTTTATTATTTTTCTTCTTTCTTCCTCTCTTATTTTCTTTCTTTCATCTTGACTTATTTCTTCCACTCTTTTTTTTTTTACCTTTTTCTTTTCTCTCTTGTTTTTCTTTCCACAACTTAAGGGATCTCAACTCATCTAATATCTTATACATGGGGTCCTTAGGAGTAGAACCCTCACCATTAACACTAGATAAAGAATGAAGACTCATGTTGGTTCCTAAGTTATGGTTCTTTCTTGTTGGGGGTTTGAAAAAAAAAAGGTAAAAAAAACTATGGTTGAAACTAGCCAAAATAAACACTAAAAGAGGTGTGAAAAATAAGCTAAAAACTAATTGGTAAAAGGCAAGCTATCTAGGCGGTTTAACAATGGAGGGTAAAGGAAATAAGCTATGAAAGTAAGCAAGAAATTAAAGTGAAAGAATTGCAAACTAGGCGGATCCTAAGAGTGTTTGAATGACCTTATTTAAGGTTCCCAACAAAACACTCATTATCCTAAGGGAAAATTGCCTAAAATTATTACACACAAATGGAAGTGGGGTGACCTATTGGAGGCTCCCAACTTATTTCCAATGAAAGGCCTTTTTGTTACAAAATTTGAAAGCAAAGCAAATTGTCAATTACAAAATTACAAAAAAAAGTCCTCAGTTGTGGTGGCTATTCTCTCTTTAGTGTTTCACTCAATTTGGAGTGTTTCTTAGTCCAATAGCTCTTAAGGTGGTTGGCCCCTTGCTTCTTGACTCAAATTCTTCAAGATATGGCACCAATCCTCCTTTCCAATTCCCTATATGGCAACTCACAAGCAAGGAAACAAAGAGACATGCAATAACCAAAGAACAAAAAAAAATGAAATGAAAGCTAAACCAATAGAGTTTTAACAAGACAAAATTTCAAGGATTATTCAACAGTTAAAGCAATGAAAAGCACAAAAAAGCAAGCTAGGACTCACAGAAACCTAGAATGGCTCTAGAGTAGAGTAGAAAAACTTAAAAAAAAAGACTCAAGAAACCTCTACTTTTGGCACTTGTTTTCACAATAATTTTCAATTGAAATTTCAGAACTAGGATTGGTATAAAATAGACACCAATTATAGAACAAATTTTGAGCCAAAACAACAAGCACACTTCCCTTTCACTTTTTTTTCCTGGACACTGATTTTTATGCCAATTTGTGCAATTTTTCTTATTTTTTCCTTTAATCCAAATAGCTTTGTTCTTTTTTTATAATTTTGGTCCAGATGTCTAGAAAATTCAGTAAAAATTTCAGCTCAAAAAACGTAGTGACCAATTCCCAGTAATTTATACAATTTTGCATGTTCAAACTGCCAGCACCAACGATTTTAACCTAAAAATCAAGAGTAGTGTTTATGTTGCTTAAGGCTTGGATAGTTACAATTTGTGTTTGCTTATGCTCAATTATCTTGAATAAAATAATTCAATAGAGCTTAAGACTTATTTGATTCACAAATCCAGCCACAACTCAGCACCACAACTCAACTTCATCATAGGCATCATGTAGGAAACTTAGAAAACAAAAAAAAGAAAAAGAGTTCAACAACAAGACTACTTCTAGGAATTGATTTAGAACATGCTATGAACTAAATAACTTGCATGAATTAGACTTAAAATTCAAAAGATAGGCTAAGAATACATGAACAAATGTATCTAGAATTCAATCAACAAAATAAAAATTCAACACAAACTTAGAACATAATGTGACAATTACTATGACTAAACATAACTCTAAGACAACATGGATTAAGTGATTTACACTTAGATTTTTGAGTTTTTTTTTCTAATCAATATTTTGGAAGAAAATTTAGATCTAAGGTTCAGCACAAGAATATTATGAATGAAAAATGATAGAACCTAAAATCAACACAAAATCATGATTCAAGAGTAGATCTACAAAATTTGAACCATAGAAATGCAAAAACAAGTGTAGATATAAGATTTAATCGGGTTTTTTTTTTTAATCTACTCTAAACAGCACCAAACCACAAGACAATGGAGGATATACATGGAGAATAAAATGAAGAACAAGGAATTAAAGATAATTCACCAAACAAAAAGATAGAGGAAGCATAAGAACATCACCTAGATGAAGATGCTCTTGATACCACATGATGTAAGCTCCATTGGAGCTTGTAGGCCTAGGATCTTCTTCGTCAATGGATTCCTTTGCTTCTTGAAAGATGAATGACAGCGAAATAGAGAAGGAAGAGAGAGAGGAGGCGCCACTTCAAGGAGAAGATGAGTCTAGAAGAAGCTCACCACCATAGGAGGTCATGGATAAGAGCTTGGAGGAAGAAGGAGATGAATGAAGGGAGGGGGAGAGAAGAGCACGGAATTTTGTGCTCTAAAAGAGCTCTGAAATCTGAAGTTTAATATTCAAATGATCAAAGTTGAAAAAAATGCACACACATGACCTCTATTTATAGCCTAAGTGTCATACAAAATTGGAGGGAAATTTGAATTTCAATTCAAATTTCACTTGTATTTGAAATTGAATTTGTGGAGCCAAAATTACACTAATTATGATTAGTGAATTTTAGTTATGGTTCAGCCCACTAATCCAAGATCAATTCCAAGATTCTCCATTAAGTGTACTTAGGTGTCATGAGGCATGTAAAGCATGAAGGACATGCCCAAAGTATAACTATATGATGTGACAATGGGGTGTAGTAAGCAAATGCTCACCTCCCCCTCTAAAATTTAATTGGATTGGGCTTCAACCAATTCAATTAAATTTATTTCCAACTACACACATTAAATATTCACTTAGTGCATGTGAAATTACAAAACTACCTCTAATACAAAAACTAGTCTAGGTGCCCTAAAATACAACAACTGAAAAATCGTATATTTCTAGGGTACCCTATCTACATTATGGAACCCTAAATACAAGGACCAAATATAATGACATCCTAGTATAATATGTACAAAGATAATTGGACCCAATGTTAGCCCATGAGCCCAGAAATCTACCCTGAGGTTCGTGAGAGCCCTAGAGCCTTTTTCAGCAGCTCTAGCCCAATCATCTTGGAGCCTCTTTCTCATGGCTCTAATGACTGGTCCCTTCCTAGAGAGGATTGCATTAGGATATGTGTAATTAAACTTCAAAACATATATTACAATTTGTAAAATTGGTTTTAATTGTAGATCAAATATGTTTAGAAGGATTTTTTTTTTAAGAAAAGTAGATTTCAAGTGTTCAATATATAGAATATCGCAATTCAAAAAGGATTTATAAGAGTATTTATAGATTATTAAAGAGGTGTAATTCAATTAGTTAAATAAAATTTATTAGTTATTATAAAATTTTGGTACCATGAGTAAAAAAAAAAAACATCAAACTTGCACCTGTGAAATATACGTGATATTTATTCTTACCAGTTGTATTATCTTTTTATTCTTTATATATATACAACAATGACAATAAGACTAGATTATAAAATGTTGTACTTACTAACCAAACTTTTCACTTCTCAAAAAGCGTCTGAACTCTGAACTGCCTACAGTCGACCCTACAGTAATGATTCGAAGATTCTTCATATTGCTGTTGCTGATAGTTATATCTTAATTAATTTTGTAAGGTTAAAAAACTAAAATAAATTATAGAGATTCTGAGTTCGTTATATTTCTCTCTCTCTAACTACAAGCAATATGCTACATTGTTAGTTGTTGGTAGATTTTTGTCACATGAACTGGATCCAAAGGAAAGAAAGAAAATATTAGTATACTACTTTATATTTTATAAAGTTATATATTACATAATATAAAGCACGAATTAAGTAGTAATAAAGTTTATAAATCCAATAATAAAATATGCATGATGTGTACTAGTCCGTACAAATAGATTCATGGAGTGCAGCAATAATTCACCCGACTTGGACAAGGAAAGAAAAAAGGAAGTTTCCAAATGCCAAAGACATAAAGAATGGCTGTGGACCCAGTCTATCATTTTTAATTTTTGATTTTTCAATAGTTTTCACAAAAACTTTACTCAATTCATTCCAAGAGAAAGTATATCATTTTATTTTGAAGGATAAATACTTATTTTTATTTTTGAATAGATTAAGTGTGGATAGTTAGATTATTTAAAGTTGAAAAATTAAATTTTATTTTTAAAATTATAAAAAGTGTGACAAATTAATTTTAATGGTTAGTTTTTTTTTAACTCAAATAATTGTGGTGATGACATGTCAGTGGATGTTTATCACATGTCATATATGAGGGTGTTGTCTGTGTCTGTCACATGTAAAAAAAAGTTAACTTTTTAACATGGTATCTAAATTTAGTAAATTATTGTCATTTTAGTTCTTGAATTTAATCACACATTTTAGTTCTTGAATTTAACTTATACTATTGTTTTGATATTTCAAAATACTTTTAAATTTTCAATTAAGTTTCAATCAAAGGTCACTTTTGACTGCATGCCAAACAAAAAACATAAATTATTATTAAGGGTGGTGACTTATATTTTCTGTGACAAAAATCATTCACATCAGATAAATAATTTTGTAAAACACCTATTTGATAATTAATTTTACCAAATAACCCATCTTGATTTTTTTTAAAAAAAAAGTCCCACTTGCAAGTCTAGTAGTATTTTGTTTTTCCTTTATTCTCCCGCAAATCAACGACACTCCTTGTTGCGTAATAAGTATGAAAAGTATATATCTTCCACTTGGGACTGGAGTGTTGACTTTCAAAAGTAAAGGTAAAGTAACCCAATTCGTTTTCGGGAGAAAGTATCTCATAATTAACAACTTTCAATACGTAATAAATTTTCTTGGTACAACGAATAATTAATTAATTAATTTCGGTAAAGATAATATTTAGAATGAAATAATCATCTTATAAGTTATAATATCCTTTTACTAATTCTTTATATATATATATATATATATATATATATATATATAAATATAAAGAAATAGGTAAAAAAATAGGTTAAATGAAAATAAGAAATTGAGAAATAAAGTCAAAAAAATGTGAAAAATAGAATAAGTATGAGTATTTGATTTAAGAAAAGAAAAAAAAAGAAATAAGAAAACCTAAAACAGAAAATTTTAATGATTAACTATATTGGTAATCGGTTAAATGTGTATGTGCAACCCTAAAAATTATTTGTGATGGTGTCAAATAATTGATTATGAAAATCAAATAATCAATTATGTTTTGAGGAAAATAAACTCTTCAGTCCATTTTTTCTTGTTTAAAAAAGTGTGAGATCCACACTTTTTTTTCTTCTACTCTATTTTTTTTCTTCTTTTTTTTGGGCAAAAAATGTTGTATTACTCCAAAACAACAATGGAAAGTGGAACATCAATTATGTTATCAATAACATGCTTTGGTTCAAAGTTATCTGCCGAATCAGCTATTTCCATCTTAATGACTCTCAGAGTGTGTTTGGATAAAGAATTTTAATTGAAGAAAGTAATTTATCAAAAAATTTAAATTTTTTTAATCTATTCATTGTTTGGATATTTTTTTATGAAGAATTTAAATTTTTGGAATTTTAAAATAGAATTTTAAACAACTAAAAATGTGGAATTTAAATTTTCTTTTAAAAGGTGAGAAATTAAAATTTTCTTCTTGATAGAAGAACCTTCCAAAACATATGTGTATTTCTTTTATAACCTTCAATCATCTCTTCCACCTTAAAGTTCCCGAAATCTCGTTTTAGAACTCACGACTCTTCTCTCATGCCGATGATCCTCTTTTTCAAAAAATACCATCTAAGCTCGCGTTGATTGGGTGCAGGCGTATGGGGACACGTAGAACTGTACCCGCTAGTTAGGGGAGCAGCCGTTGCTGCCTATCACACGATGGAGGTGCTTGCCGATGCAGAGAACCTGGGCCATGCCTTGCACCGTTGACTGAATGTTGTGGTCGAATATGGTGCTGTATGTCGTCGTGTCCCGGTTCCCCTGCAACTCTCCATGCCGCATCAATATTCTTCTCTTTGAAAGCACACCAACCATATATTCTCTTCTCTTTGCATTCATTTTCTTTCACCCTCACAATTTTTTTTTATCCAAACACAAAATTTTGAAAATAAAAGAATTTCAATTGAAGTATTTGAAATTCTTAGAATTTAAAATTTCTCAGAATTTTAAATTTCCTCATCCAAACACACTTTCAAGGCCCTCTTTGGCTCTTTACTTGGATGCCTCCTCTTCCTCAAACCTTTAGGGTTAATGTGGATGGAAGTTTTCTTCCTGATTTGGGTAACATAGGATCCGACGGTATCATCAGAGATTGCTCTTGTAATTGGTTGTCGAGTTTCCGTGCTTATAATGGTATTGGTGATGTAGTGAAGGCTGAGATCTTAGGTCTGGTTCATGGCTTTCACTTGGCATGACAATTGGGAATCATAACACTTTATTTGTGAGCCTGAGAACCTTCCCCTAGTGACCATTTTGCAAGAAGATGTTTACCCCCCTCATCCGAATGCAAGTCTTATTCTTAGCCTTTTGGACCTTATTCACAGGAACTAAAATTTGTCTATCTAGCATACTAGTAGAGAGGCTAATTTGATGGCTCATTCCCTTGTGGCGTTGGGTGTCCACCAAGGACTCCCCCTTTGTACTTCTCTTGCTAACCTTCTTGTGAAAGATAGTCATGTGTAGTTTTTCGTTTCCATTTTTCCCATAAGCAAAAAAAAAAAAAATAGAAAGAATATCCTAACTAGATTGACACCCTACTAATGTTGCTGGTAGCAACACAGTCGATAATATATTGTAAAAGGAAGATATACAAAATACTTGACGACGGGGATTGGGGAGACAACATCAAACCCAAAGCAAAACAACTAAAGAAACATGTATGAGGGGAGCCCCATCCTGTACCTAAGGAGCTCTTGTGATATAAAGGAAGGTGGAGAATTCCACCAAGTAAATCCTAAATTTTGTACACTAAGACAAATTTGTCTTGTGTCATAATAAATGTGAGAGATTCTAAATCTTAAATTAAGGATCAGATTTATATAATTTTTCCATCTATTGTAGAGAGGCTTGGACAAAGACTAGAGTCAGTTTCCAACCATGAAGGATGGAAAGTTGTTGCTATAAGCCATTTCAATGGCTAAAATAGCCCCCTTAACCTCAACAAAGAAAGCTGTTTGGATGCCAATTCTCATTGTGAAACTACCAACAAAAACAACATTGCTATCCATAAAAATTCCCCCACAACCGACAATCCCAGGACTACTTCTGGCTATGCCACGTCAGTATTACACTTGAACCAAGGGAAGGGGGGCCAAAACCAATCTATTTCACTGTGCCAAAGACACTCAAAACCCACCTCCTTTCCATTTCTACCCCTTCCTATTTATTTCTTTGTTAAATCTTTTCAACCAAATTAAGCATTAGTTTTTACCTTTTTGGTGAATATGTAGTTCGAGTCTACAACTATTACATATCGAGTTTATAGATCTCAATCACGCTATAAATTAAACACTCACATATTGGACTTAAATTCTTGTAAATTAAACACCTCGCTAAATTAATGACATTATCAATTAATCATTAATATGTCTCGATGAATTAATGATGTTTTTAATGAACCCTCAATAGGTCTTGATGAATTAATGATATTACCAATTAACTCCTAATATATCTCGCCGACATCTTATATAATTTATATGAATTCACCCGGAGTAGAAAAATGACAAAACACAACATGTGAAGCTTTGAGATTAAAGGGGTAAATATGTATGTCCAATATTTAATTTATCATGTTATTATTTTTAGAAAATAATTATTTTTTATTTTATTATCATATTTATTATTTTATTAAATTATTAATTTGGTAAATCCTTGATTAAAATGAGAGATTTATTATCATGATAGAGATTATGATAATGAGAAACAAGTCTTTTATAATTTTAATCTAAATTATTTTTTATCGTAGGAATATTGTGAATAGAATATCAATAATTCAGATAGATCAATATATGTGTAATGATCTTTATTGAATAAAGATTAATAAATATCATTTATTAAATTGTATATATAGATGATATATATGTGGATATCATAATTGAATTGATTTAATTAAGAATTCTTAATAGTTAATATTACCTCGATATGTCAATAGAAAGTTCTCAAGAAAAATTATAATAGTTTCCTTTGACATGAGATTGTCATAGTAATTAACAAGTTATTTGTTATATTTTAATTTTGGGCACCTAATGCCTTAGGACACTAGTTGAATGAATATTGGATATGATTAAATACTTGTAGAATTAATGATTAATCAAGAAGAAATCCATGAATTCTAGGTAATGAATTTGAGCTCTATGATAAAATTAAGACCTTGACCAAGACAATTGAATGAAAGAAGAAAAAAGTTTCTTAATAGATTATTAGAGTTTGATAATAATACTATACTCTAGAGTTAACCTTGAGCTATGAATGATGAAAGAAAATATTACATTATTTATCATTCTTCTATTGATTCTTGAAGATAAAAGATGTTACTTCTGTTATCCGGACGTTAAGGAGTGTTACTATACGCCAACCTTGATCAGTAAATTAATTATGATTACTTTACTACTGGTATAGTATTGAATCTCCAGGGTCACACACAAATGACTAGTCTAATCTTTGGAAAAGAAAATAATTTATTTGATAATTAAATTAGAGGATTTAATTTAATCAAATAAATATTTTAATGAAATATTATTATATTTTTTGCTAGTACCAAGAATATAATCTATATAATTATACAAACAAGGCCCTGGCTACATTTTCTCTGTCCTGTTGACACCTGTCCACTGTCTATTCTCTGTCATGTTGACACCTGTCCAGTTATAGGCCTTCTTTTATGCTTCTTTCTTTGCTCATTTTGCTCATTGTCGTGTTTTATGCTTCTTCTTTCCTCATTCCCATGTGTTGCTACCTGCCCAATAATAAACCCTCTTTTATGCTTCTTTGCTCTTCAGCCTGTGTGTAGCCACCTGTCCATTAAAAAACCCTCTTTTATATTTCTTTGTTGATTGCTCACTTCAGTCCACGTGTGTTGTCTCTTTGTTTATGTTCGTCCTGCCCCTTTTTGCTTCTTCCCTTTTCTGCTTTTCATTTTTTTCCCATTTCTTCTTTTTGCATTTTCTGTGCTCACTCCGTTCATTATTTCTCTCCTTTGCGCTTGCTTTCTGAACTTTTGGTTTGTGTTGCATTTGCTTATTTTTTTCGGTTATGTGTTCATTGTCAGTTTAGCTTTTTTAGTTTCCTTTGGACTAAAGTGCTGAAAACATGCGTGAGCTTTGCCTGATTCTGATTTACATTGCTACTGTTTATGCCTTTCTGTTCGTTTTGATGCCTACAACTGTTTCTATTTTGTTTTTTTTACAGGTTTGCATGCATGTGTTCGTTTTGGCCTTTATGTTCGTTTGCATGCATGTGTTAAAAAACATTTACCTTTGTGTTTGTTTTTTATGTGTATTGTTTTGGACTCTTCATTTTCCTTCATGTTTAAAGTTTTGCCTTTGCAGTTGGTTTTTTTTGTGTATATTTGCTTTGTACTGAAAAAAAAGAAGATACTTGAGCTTTGTCTCATTTTTATTGTCATTTAGTTTCGTTGTATTTGGTTGTATATTGTTTTGGACTGAAAACAAATGTTGTCTCATTTTGATTTTTGCTTTGGACTAAAAACAAATGTAACCTTTGTCTCATTGTCACTCTCATTTTGATTAGTACTGTTTGACTTCTTCTATATCCAGTCGTGAAGCTGTCATTTGATTCTTCTTTTTCTAGGTTTGTGTATGGTTATTGTGTTTCTGTCCGTTTTCATTGCTGTGTCAAAATCTTGTATTACTTTTGTATTTGATTTTTTTTTATTTCCTCTGTTTTTGTCCATTTTTTTCCTGTTACCCTTTACCTTTTTGTTGGGCTTTACTGACGTGTGTTGCTATTTTCTTCTCTTATATGCAGGTTTCTATTTTCGTCCAACTTTTTTTGCCGGATTGCTCTTATTTGCCACTGTTTGCAAAACCAAAAAGGTTTGCTAATGTCTGCTGTTGTTTTGTTCTTACCACGTTTTGAGTTATGCATTTCTGTTTGGCGGGGTTTTTTGCAATGACAAAAAGGTTTTTAATGTTGGTATTGTCCCAATTATTTGTTCCTGTTGAATGTGATTCCTATTTTCTTTGTATTAGTCTCTCTTTTTGTGATTCGCAATGGTCTTTATTATCTGTGTTGTAGTGATGTCTCGCAAAGAAAATCTGATATCTGAGTTACACACCAGAAAAGGAACATGGAAAATAGCTATGCGTATCACTGATCTTTGGCAAGCTCGAAAGCAAAATAGTAAACAAACAATTGAGATGGTGTTGATGGACCAAACAGTTGTTGTTGTGTTCTTTCTGATTGTTGTTATTACTAATTTGTATTGTATGTCATGTCACTTCATTTTATGATTTAAGTGTTTCAGGGTTCAAAAATTGGAGCTACTCTCTGGCAAGAACTCTTCACTGAATTGCGGGACAAGTTACAGTGTGGTTCTTCGTATTTGATTCAGAACCTGAGGATTGTTGACAACCAATCTGAATACAGAGTCAGCCCAGCTCCATATTTGGTTTATTTGCTAAAAACTACATCTGTCAAGGAAATTCACCATCCAGAAATTCCTTCTAATGTTTATCTCATAACTCTTTTTACTGATATAATCTCTGGCCTCGCACCATGCCATACTTTAGTGGGTCAGTTTGTTTAGTTTTTTGTTTAACCAACAATTTTATATGCATCTTTGTGTCAGACTAACATTTGTCTTGCCTGACCATGTTTGACAAGATATTGTTGGTGTCGTTGTTGATCTGATCGATGTTAAGACAGTTAATCCCCCTCACAGGATGACAGTCAGGCTCAGGGATAACAAGTCATACACTAAACATATATATATATATATATATATATATATATATATATATATATATATATATATATATATATATGTGTGTTCACACACTAAACAAATCATACGATTGCAGTTTGTCCTTATTATTTTATATGATGATACATGATATATGATATATGATGATATATGATATGATGAATGGGTTAGCAACAACTAACATACTGATTGTGATTGTTTGGTTATAGTAACTGCGACATTCTAATAACTGTTTGGGAGGACAATGCTATTCAGCTACATGATGCTATTGACAAAAACCTTTTGTTTCAGGAACCATTGGTTGTTATGTTGACCTTAGGTAAAATCAAGGATGCTACAGGTGTGTCTGGTGTTGGTTAGTCTTTATTATGTAGATTGATTTACTTTGGGTGATAAATATGTATGTTGTTGATGATATTGATGGATATCATTCCAGACAAGTATCCCCTAAGCGTGCAGAATATCAAATTTGGATCTAAATTGTATGTCAACGCTGATATTACAGAGATACACAAATTTCGTCAAAGGTTCGTCATTAAATTTGCATTTTAACAGTGTTGGCATACTGCAGCGTTTATGTTTTTTAGTTCCTTTGCATTTTTTATACGCTTTAATGGTTGAACTCTAATTTTTTATATTGTTGTCCATTCAGTTTGTCTGTGCCATTTTATTCTGGTGGGATAATCAATGATAAAGATGGTTCTCAGTCCCAATCTAGCTAGAGTAATGTGGTGGAAAAAATTCTGTAGAATGCTCAAGTGGTCAGTATAGGTGAAATCAACAATCTCAGACAGGTTAATAGTTGAACAATGCTTTTGTTAATATGGCCTCTACCACATGTTTGTTTCCTCATCTATTATTCACCATGTTACAAGATTGTTACTGCTTAACTGTTGGAATAGTTGACGAAATCATTATTGATGCTCCATGGAGTTATGACAGTTGTCCTAACTGTACAACCACATTTGATCCATCAAAAGGTGGCTCAGCTTGCCGTTCTTGCCATACCAGTGTGATCGATACAATTCCACGGTTAGCCATGATCATTTTTTGTACTGATTATTTATTTACACGCTTTGCTGTTTTAGCAAATTTCCCTGAAATTTCTATGGATGTCAAGGTATAAATTAAATGTTAGGATTGAGCATAATGGGGACAAAGGAAACTTCCTTCTCTGGGATGCAACATGTATCAAGCTGTTTGGTAAGACTGCTGGAGAATGTCGAGATGAGTTGATAGCGGTATGTTCTACACAATTGAACCATAGATTAAATAATGATTATGTGATTTGTCATTGATACCATTTATTTCACCTGTCTAGGCTGGGGATGATATTAAGGTATTTCCAAAGTGTGTTGATGAAATCCTGTTGAAAACTTGGGCTGTCAGATTTAAGTTCCGTTCACAATTACGCCAATCATCTGTGTTGGATGTGAGTGAAGAACTCCATCATATTCAATCATTGATAGCCACCCTTGGGTTGAAGGTAATAACTAAATAAGTTTATCACAGTATAAGGTCAACAACAATAAATGGTGTTTCTCCTGTGTTAATATTTTTCATGCAGGAACAATCAAGTAAGGGAAAAGGAATAGTTGTTGAGCCAGAAAGTTCACCACCAATTTTTGTTCCCACGCTGGGTCTTTTGTTTCAATATTGCATCATGTCAAATATTTACTTATGATATTGTTCTTAATATATATATTGGTAAATATGTTCACCGCCATCGTTGTCATAGTCTTCTGATTACGATCCTGGAAACTCTACCTGTTTAACTCCAACCAAAAGGATTAGTTGTCAGCAAACCAGTTATGATTTCGATTCTGATGAGCATGCACAGTATCCGTTATCAACTAACAAACATATCAAAGTTGAGTAATTAGGACTTTCACAATCCTGTGGCTTCAGCTTCTATGTTTTGTTTAACATCAATTTGATCGTATTGAATCTGCTCACTGAGTAGATATGACAATATATTTTCTGCGGTCCACCATCATTTCATAGCAAATGATGTATAAACAATTGAATATCAAATTTATATGATATATGATAATATTTGATTAAACTTTAACTTTTCATTGGTATTCATTCGTCTTATACTCTTTACTATCGTGAATACCATCACAATTATTAATTAAATGAATAACATACAACCATATCAATTACCTATTCAAATTGCGATACCATAGCATATAAATCGATTGGGTTTGCTTTATTTGCATATTACTAAGTCAAGTTTGACTGTATGACGAACAAAATACTTGGTTTCATGCAATAAACTGCTGTTGTATTTTATCAATTAGCTTTAAATCATCTATGAGGAGCAATCAACTTTAAATTCTTACAATCAATTAATTTTAAGATTTTAAAGATGAAACAAAAAAAATTGACTTATGTCATTTAATGGTTTAATTTATTTATGTTTTTATATAAAATTATATATAACAGGCAAGGGATAACACTTATAACAGTGTTTCGTTCCTTTTTCAAGTATATAACAGGGTTTGTTTTTTGCTTTCAAATATGTTGGCATATTACACTGGAATCAGTATTATTATATATTTATATATGGTTTTAAATTTTAATTCAATTAGTATTAGTATTACTATTAATATTATTATTATTACTATTTTAATAATTATAATAAATAATACTAATTATATAATAATAATAATAATTATTTTTAAAAAATTTAACCCATGCTTAACGTATCCCAGACTTCCATAATTTATTATTATTATTCATATATACAATATTCAATGCACTGATTTTTTGAATACTTTACAATTATTATTATTTTGTTATTGACCTCATTATCTGCAAATGCATTTAATGTGTGCAGCTATGAAAATATATGGTATCATTGTTCTATGTTTTATAGGCGGCTATTTTTTGGGATGCCACACTCAATGCCTCAATGCATTTAATAGAACACATATAAATACACGTTTACCAGCAACACTGACTAAGCTTCATGGGTTAGTTGGATTCACCAACTCTACCAACTTATTTCCCTCATTCGACGGACTTTGTCAATTCCCCATTGATGTCAATCAATCAATATCAATATCAATATTAATGATATGAAAACAATTGTTAATAAACTTTTGTTACTTCCGATTCATCTGGAAATGCCCCATTTATTTTCCAACATTTTGTTTTCTCTCTCATAAAAAATTACATGTTTACAACTTCAATAAGAAAAACGATGATCATAAATGTTCACACAATAGAGAATTTGCAAACCTAACATTTTAGAGCAACAAATCATTCGTGCTGCACTAAACCATTGAGTATGAAATTTAATGCGTGTTTGAATACAAATTTTTCTATTGTTTTATGTTATTCTGCTTTTTCTATTGCAAATACATATCCCTTTACTCGGTGAAGCAAATGCAAATAACTATAATGTTGGTATCATTTTAAAGTCTGCCTACTACAACAACTTATTTAACTCAGTTTCAACATTTTATTTTCCTGTTGTTTGGCAATTATAAGCCAGTTGTTGCAGAAATCAACTACTCATGGACATATATGTTGAACGAAGGAAGCGTAGGAAAACTATTTTACAAGAACGAAAAAGACAACGTTTAGCTACTACTGGTAATACTTAATACAGATTTGTAATTTGTAATTTGTAATTCATTTATAGATTATTATTATTCTTCATATCATCACATTAATATTATATTATACTTACAAAAACTATTGTTATAGACAACTTGCAGTGTATCTCACAATGTAGTCCAACCATTAACCATAATAATAACCCTGCTACAAGCTTCCAATCTACACCACCATCGCACGAGACTTTATCTATAGATGATTTTGAACGATGCTAAAAAAGACATGCAGTCAATGTTTCTTGCATCCAGAGAAATTTGATGTCATCTTTTGGGCATAAAAAAAATAGAACAACTGCTTCTACATCCACATGCCAAGGCAGTAATCCTTATTCCAATATGACATAGTCAGACATTCATAGAGGTCATTTTTATTGTTATGCTATTATCAAATATCTACATGCACACATTTTATTTATTATTACATCTTTTTCAAAGTTTGTTCTACAGTCAACTTATATATAGAATGTCAAATTGTCTGTTTATTATGCAGATAAACATGAGAGAGCAACTAACACTACATAGCATAATCAATTTGTCGCCCATGACAACTCACATTCCGCCGATAATGATGTAAATATGACACAGGAAAAGATCAATATTGGTATTTAGCAACTTATTTAACACAATTTCAATGTTTGATTTTGGTGTTGTTTGACAATTATAAGGCAGTTGTTGCAGAAATCAAACCACTCATGGACAAATATGCTGAACAAAGGAAGCGTAGGCAAAGTATTTTACAAGAACGGAAAAAACAACGTTCAGCTACTAATGGTAATACTTAATACAGATTTCTAATTTGCAATTTGTAATACATTTATACATTATTATTGTTCATATCATATTAATATTATATTATACTTACAAAAACTATTGTTATAGAAAACTTGCAGTCTAACTCACAATGTAGTCCAACCATTAACCATAATAATAACCCTGCTAAAAGCTTCCAATCTACACCACCATCGCACGGGACTTTATCTATAGATGATTCTGAACGATGCTCAAAAAGACATATAGTCAATGTTTCTTGCATCCAGAGAAATTTGATGTCATCTTTTGAGCATAAAAAAATAGAACAACTGCTTCTACATCCACATGCCAAGGCAGTAATCCTTATTCCAATATGACACAGTCAGACATTCATAGAGGTCATTTTTATTGTTATGCTATTATCAAATATCTACATGCACACATTTTATTTATTATTACATTCTTTTCAGATTTTGTTCTACAGTCAACTTATATATAGAATGCCAAATTGGTTGTTTATTATCCAGATGAACATCAGACACCAACTAACACTACATAGCATGATCAATTTGTCGGCCATGACAACTCAGATTCCACTGATGATGATGTAAACATGACACAGGAAAACATTGATATAGGTATTTATCCATCATTTATATTTTTTTATATTCTGTTTCTTTGATGATCAAATAAATAAATTGAATATTTTCGGCTGATGTGTGTTATACCATATCAATATGCATAGAATACTCATTAAATGACCCAACAATAGATGATCTTGATGATTATGATGAACAAACCTTTCTATCTGCCTCATCTGCATACCAAAATACAGGTTTGATCTTCCAACTATAAAATTTATTCAAATGTGTTTGATATATTTAATTATTATTCATACCTTATTTATAGGTGGTACTTACATTGATATCGGAGATCCTATATGGGAATGCCCACATTGTAAGGCTATGATATGGTATGATGAGAGGATAAATAAAGACAAACAAACCAAGGTTTTCATTATGTTGTTCTGATGGAAAAATACAATTGCCTCTGTTGCATGAACCACCCCATCCATTAAATCACTTACTTTTCAATAACCAGGATCCTAAAACTAAGAATTTCCAGCAGTACATACGAATATATAATCTAATGTTTGCCTTTACATCTCCCGGTATCAAATTTGACAAATCCTATAACACTGGAAAAGGACCTCCAACTTTTCGTATACATAGACAAACACATCATCTTATTGGAAGCCTCCTCCCTATGCCTAATAACCCACCTAAGTTTGCACAACTATATATTTATGATACAGACAATGAGATCATCAACAGACTTTCACAAAACCCGTTAGTATTCATACTTATGTCACACATGTAAAAAATTACATATTCAAATAGCTGTGTATATTGTTCTGGCTAATTTTTTATTTACAGGATGCATGATATGCTTGATGAATAGATTATCATTGCAATCAAAGACATGCTTGATCATCATAATCACTATGCTCAAAGGTTTCGAATGGCAAGGGACAAATTGCATTATGCTGCAGTTCCAGACTTGAAGATGAAACTCATTAGTCAAAGACAAACAGACGGAAGGTTGTATAACTTACCAACTACCACTGAAGTTGTTTCCTTGATTGTTGGTGATGAACACTCAGCTGATAAAAGAGATATTATAATAGAAAAAAAATCCGGACTTCTGAAGAGAATACATGAACTTCATCCTGCATATTTGCCTTTGCAATATCCACTTTTATACCCAAAAGGAGAAGATGGTTACAAACTAAATATACCTCACAAAGATCATGCCAATATAGATGCTGCAAAGAGGAAACAAGTCACATTGTGCGAATATTTTTGTTACCGCCTACAGTCAAGAACTAATGAAGCACAGACTATACTTCATTCCAGAAGATTATTTCAGCAATGGATTATTGATGGATATTGTATGATTGAGCCTCAAAAACTAAACTATGTCAGACAACATCAACAACAAC
Source organism: Glycine soja (assembly GCF_004193775.1). Taxonomy (NCBI): domain Eukaryota; kingdom Viridiplantae; phylum Streptophyta; class Magnoliopsida; order Fabales; family Fabaceae; genus Glycine; species Glycine soja. The sequence continues at coordinate 31,823,539 of NC_041008.1, read as the reverse complement.
TCAGGGTTGACAAATACATCAATTTAACTGGCTCTAATGACCATCTTGAAACACTTGGTAGGGACAGAGGAAAGAGAATCATACTGCCAAGTAGTTTTGTTGGTAGTCAAAGATATATGGAGCAATTGTATTTTGATGGCATGGCAATTTGTGGACATCTTGGATTTCCAGACTTATTCTTAACAATGACATGTAATCCAACATGGCCAGAAATACAACGCAAGGTCACACAATCCAATCTGACCCCCAATAATTGCCCTGATATTATCACACGAGTTTTCAAAATAAAACTCAATCAATTAATGAATGACTTAAAACATGACAATATCTTTGGCAACATTATTGGATGTAAGTAATAAAAAATTCTATGACTTTTTCCCTACTTTCTAAATTGATGTTTATAATATCACTGATGCAAGTTTATTACAGATATTTATACAATTGAGTGGCAAAAAAGAGGATTGCCACATGCCTACATTTTAATTTTTTTGCACCCTTCAAACAAGTTACCAAACCCACTCGATATTGATCAAATGATTTCAGCAGAAATACCTGACAAACAGACCCAAGCACAATTATTTGAAATTGTGTCCAACCATATGATGCATGGACCATGTGGGTTTGCAAATAAAAAATCACCATGTATGGTCAATGGAAAGTGCATTGGATGTTTTCCAAAAAAATTCCATGGAGCAACGATTGTTGACCAGGATGGATTCCCAATTTATAGGAGAAGAAATGATGGACGTACAGTGATGAAAAATGGAATTGAACTAGATAAAAGATTTGTTGTACCATACAATCCACAACTCTTATTAAAGTATAAAACACACTTAAACATGGAATGGTGTAATCAAAGTACATCCATTAAATATCTGTTCAAATACATCAACAAAGATTCTGACCGTATCACAGCTTCTCTTGGAAATCAAGATGAAATTAAGCAATATCTTGATTGCAGGTATCCTTCTATTCTCACCTGATTTGATTAACAAAATCATTTAGCATAAATTAATTTATTTGATATTATATGTTTAACTCAAACTTACCAACATCTGATTCTATCTTCAACAATATATGTGTGCTGCTTGAATCATTAGATAAGTATCTCCCCCAGAAGCATGTTGGAAAATTTTTGCATTCCCAATGCATGCACGTTCCCCGGCAGTGGAGCGACTATATTTCCACCTTGAAAATCAACAGCATGTTTACTGGACAGATGATCAACAAATAGGTGAAGTCCTATCAAAAAACACAATCAAAGAATCCATGTTCACAGCCTGGATGCATTTTAACAAAATATGTTCTTATGGACGGGATCTTACATATCATCAATATATCTCAAGATTTGTTTATGTCGCCCGCAAAAGATGCTGGCAACCAAGAAAACAAGGGAATACAATAGGCAGACTCATATGGGTCCCACCTTCAGCTGGTGAACTGTTTTACCTTAGAATGATGTTATCCACTGCCAAAGGTGCACAGTCTTACAGTGACATTAGAACAGTCAACGGTCTGGTATATCCTACATTTAGGGAAGCATGTTTTGCAAAAGGCTTTCTAGGTAGTGATCAAGAATTTATTAGTGCTTTACAGGAAGCTAATAATTGGGGTACTGCACACTACCTAAGAAAATTATTTGTCAAGCTTTTATTTTTGAACACCATGGACAGACCAAAATATGTTTGGCAACAGACATGGCAATGGATGACAGATGATATCATATTCAATCATAGAAAACAAGGTGATTTTATATATTCTAAATAAATATTGGTTACTCATAATCATTATGTTTATTATTTTACTAATCGTAGGTATTCGCCTTACTAAAAAGGAAACAATTCATTTATGCTTAACTAAGATTGAGAATATGCTACAAGCGAACAGAAGGAGCTTGCGAGATTTTCCATCCATGCCATACCCAATAGGATATGCACGAAACCAACATCATAATAATCTTATCCATAATGAAATGGCATATGACAAAGAAATGTTAGCAGAACAATACAACACGACATACCAATTGCTCACAGGTATTCACAAATTATGACACATTTGATATAGCAACTACTTAATCACAATAGTATATATTACTATTTGTTAATATGTGAATATATAATTACAAATGAGCAAAAAACTATTGTCGATACCATTATGTCTGTGGTTAACACTCAATCAGCTACAGTTTACTTTCTCTATGGATATGGTGGAACTGGCAAAACATTTGTTTGGATAGCCTTATCATCTGGTATACGCTCCAATGGTGGAATTGTTTGTACAGTTGCTTCGAGTGGAATTACTTCATTACTATTGCCTGGTGGTCGGACCACACATTCCAAATTTGCTATACCAGTCCCTGCAACAGAAAATTCAACATGCAATATTCATCAAGGCAGTGAGTTAGCTGAATTATTAAAGGTTACAAAACTAATAGTCTGGGATGAAGCTCCAATGTGTCACAAATTTGCATTTGAGGCACTAGATAAAAGTCTTAAAGACATCATGCAAAACAATCTGGCTTTTGGAGGGAAAATTATCGTTTTTGGTGGAGATTTTCGACAGATCTTGCCAATTGTTCCAAAAGGTAATCGCTCAGACATCGTCCATGCAACTATAAATGCATCATACATTTGGGACCATTGACAAATTCTTAAACTTACAAAAAAAACATGAGATTGCTATCAAATGCTCCCCAACAACCCAACAATGAAGAACTCAAACAATTTGCACATTGGCTACCTGACATAGGAGATGGAAAAATTGGACAATATAATGATGGATTTTCAGAAATCACTATTCCAGATGAGTTTCTTATCAAAAATTATGATGATCCTATCCATGCTATTGTTGAAGCCACATATCCCAGCTTGTTAGATAACTACAGTGACACAGATTACTTGCAAAAAAGAGCTTTTCTTGCCTCTAAAAAAGAAATTGTTGACAAAATAAATGATTATGTCCTATCACTTATACCCAATAACGAAAAAGAGTATTGCATCGTAGATAGTATTGATAAATCAGATGAATTGCTCAATCCTGCTTTCGCATTATTGCCACCTGAATTTATGTATTCATTGCAAACATCAGGTATACCTAATCATAAATTAAAACTTAAGGTTGGAACTCCAATCATGCTAATACGAAATCTCGACCAGACTGATGGCCTGTGCAATGGAACTAGGCTCATTATCACCAAACTCAGATCTAATGTGATTGAGGCTGAAGCAATTACTGGGCCTAATTCAAGAAATAGGACATACATACCCAGAATAAATATGTCTCCATCTGAATCTCCATGGCCATTCAAACTTATAAGGAGGCAGTTTCCATTCATAGTTTCTTATGCTATGACTATAAACAAATATCAGGGACAATCATTACACCACATAGGACTGTATTTGCCACACCCAGTTTTTAGTCATGACCAACTATATGTTGCACTCTCAAGGGTTAAAAGCAAAGATGGACTTCATATTCTCATACATGACAATGACGGTAATCCAAAAAATATTACCAGTAATGTTGTTTACAATGAAGTCTTTGCCAATTTATAAGCAGGTATCCTTCCATCGTACAATACAATTATGCTGTCGCATTAATTACATCTTTCTGTTTGTTTGTTTTATTCAGTCTGACATATAACACATGTACTATGTATGTTGTTGCATTCCAAAATTGTTATACTGACTTCGGGGAATTCAATGCAACTTCAACAAATTTATTTAATTCTACATCATATTCGGTTTTACTCCTTTTGTTCAGTTTGACATATAACACATATACCATGTATGCTGTTGCATTCCAAAATTCCTATATTGACTTTGGGGAATTCAATCCAACTTCAACAAATTTATTTAATGCTGCAAATGTTATCTGAAAATTTATATTACATGGTCAATATCAAATTGTTTATTTCATGGTAATTTATTTATATAATTTCAAATCATACAATTATTTACGAAATACACGTACAAATCCATATTATGGTTAATTAAATTGAAATCCTTTTTTATTTAATGTGATTTAACAAAAATGTTATCCAACTACCTGGACCACCCCTGCACATTTTGTATTCGTGCTTACACTCCTATACGATTAGTTTTTACACTTCCACTTAGTCTACAAATAAATCCAACTTCAATCCTTTAATATTTAATATGAATATGAATGATACCATATGATTTAATTTAATGAAAATGTTTTCGAAGTCCCTGGGTCCTGGACCAACCATCCAAAGTTTGTATTCGTGCTTCTAGTCCTATACCATTACCTTTTAAACTTCCACTTAGTCTACAAATAAATTCAACTTATATTCATTGCCAAATTAAAATTACACCAACGAATCTGTATTCCTAATAAATACACTGCACAATTGCTGCTCAACCCTTACTTTTCCCGATACGTACACACTTCCTACACGCTTAATATCCCTGCTTACTCTGCTATTAGATTGCCTTCTGAACTTCCACTTTGTTTACAAAAAAAAAACCGCTTTCCCATCCCACATAAAACTTACACCACTAAGGCACTATCGTAATAAATGCACTAAGACAATTACTGCAGTTGTATCTCCCTATACGACATCAAATGTAATCATTATCGGGAGACGTCAGCGCTGTATAGGGTTGTGATTATTCACAACTCTTTTTTGCATCGTTCAACAACGAAGAGTCACCATTTAATTTGTTAATTAAATCAGTCATTATATCGATATAACACCACCGCCACTTACAACACTTCTATACACATATATCTACCTATACTACACTTCCTATTCATCTTCTTCGCATCCTGCCAAACCAAACTAGACTCCCTATTCATCTTCTTTGCATCCTTATGGCCACTTCCGCATCACGCTCCACTATTGTAATTTATTTCCTCTTCTTCTCATTTTCATCTTTCTTATATCTGTTTCCTCTATTCCTTTGGTTACTTAATATTTTCACATTATTCGTATAGTTCCTACGCGATGCAATGGACAGCATAAGATTCACCGCACCCTTCAGAGTTCAGAAGGTAACATTTCACATAAAAAACCGTTTTCTACTTAACTGCATTTCCATTTTTTTTTCAACTGCCTCGCCTTACTTTCTTTGCCTGCAGAACCTTCTCCAAGTTCCTTTCTCCTATCATAGGCAATGGCTCCGGAACTACCCCAAATATGTTTTATTCCACTACGATGGCGAGATACATTTCATTCGGGTAAGAACATACGATACTAAATGCTTTTTTGCTGATGGCTTGAATGATTTTAGAAAGGCACACAACCTCAACGAAAGCGTCATTCTATGTTTGGTTGCCAGTGACAAAAATACCTCTTTCACCGTTTATATTGACGGACCTGCACACCACCACTCTAGCCTAAAGCCCATCATATATAGAAGAAGATACATTTTCACAGCTGATATCACACATGATATGCTACAGCAGAACCTGCCTTTGGTGCGTTATACTACACTTTTTTCAATCTATCATAGTTTGTCGTTTCCTCATCAATTTGTTTAACCATCCTTTGTTTTGATGATACAGACACTTCCTGCAACAGCTTCCAAATTTGTCTATGGCTCAAAAAAAAGTATTACCATCCACCACGGACTTCCAAAATCCACCAAATGGGCACTCAACATCCACAATGACATGCCAGCTATTACAGAACCATGGTTCAACCTGATTCATGAAAAAAATTTAAGATCCGGAGATGAGGTAGCTTTTTACTACCGTTTTCATGAGCATGCATGGGAACTGCTCATCAGGAAAACCATCGAATGGGACAACAGCAACACCGACCTTGACTTTGACGAATAAGTTCTTTTATATTCATCTTTTTATTTAAAAAAAGTTTAATATTTTGTGGTTTTTGTTTCCTGCTACTACCAGACAATTTCTTCACTATAACTGCACGATTCCTATCTTAATATTAACAATATTTACGTTCTGTTAATTTTGCTCAGCGCTCTGTTTGTCTTTATATTGATTTTGCGAACTTTGTCTTCCAAATTACGTTGAAGCGATATGTCAATATTGTTGGTATTTATATGAAAAAAGCGATAGGTCAATATTGGCTTCTAAATTACATTAAATGATGAAATAAAATGATCATTTAAGTTTAGATTATATTATTCCATAATAATATAATGGTTGGAATTTCTGTTTCAAATAAATGGTTGCAATTAATAAAACTGTTTTGATCAAAAGTGTAGCCGCAGGATTAAACCTTCTATTTGTATGCTGCTGCCATTCGTTGTCTCTTTACCTTTTTCGGTTTCCTTTGCACCAAAACACTGAAACCATGTGTCAGCTTTGTCTGATTTCGTTTTTATATACACTACTGTTTCTATTATGTTTTTTTTCCCATGTCTGTATATGGTCCATTTTCGGCTTTATACAAAAAACCGGATAGCTCAATACTGCCACCACCTGTAACACATAACTAAAATTGTTCTAAAACATTATTTTTTATACATGATTAGAATTTTTTTTGTGCTGAATTAAATTAAAATTTATTTATGATCAAAATTAAATACTATTACTTAAAGAGATAACAAAATTATTTAACATGACAACAAATTATTTGTATAGACTGAAACATTTTTTAAAACAAAGACTAAAATATAGTTTTTTTATGAGTCTAAATTATCTTTTATAATCAAAATATTACTTTCATATGCCCACTAAACATTTTTACAAAATTATTTTTAAAATTTAGTCCCTCTTCACAATTAAATACATCTAAAATAATTTATTTCCAGAAAAACAAAATATTTTTAATTTATTTCCTATGTTTCTTTTATATAATTTAAATCAATTTTAAAATATTTTCAACACAATCAGCTCTTCATGGAAATTATCTTTATGTTATATACAAACAGCATGCTGACAGATAGTATTTATGTCACTTACAGTAAAAATATACAAACAATATCGTGACAAATATTATTTATTCACTTACAGTCTAATGATACAAACAACACTCTGACAAATAGTATTTATATCACTTATAGTAAAATACCGACCCGTACATTGCACGGGCTCTCCACTAGTTAATATAAAAAGAGGAGTATTATTTTAAAAATGTGAAAGTTGTCCATAAAATAAGAATAATATTCAATTGTTACATATCTGGATCAAACCATGTAATTATTTATTGTAATTAGTCATGTGATCAATGGTAAATTATCTTTGTCTTATATCGGAAGTCTTCTTAAAATAAAAAATATAAAATAATTTTTATGTTTATAACAATAACAAGATATGAAATTATTTTAAATAAAAAAAATTCTTTAAAAAAAGACCCAAATTCATATCTCTTTAACATTATAAACAGAAGTATCTGAGGCAAAGTGCATTAGACACAAACTAGAAAAGTTCTAACCTAGTTTTAGACCTGAAAAGTAAAAAAAGGAATTTTTTCTTTAGAGTTTCACTAATCAAAGAATTAATAGCAAATATTGATCTCGATATGATACTCGTAGATTCTTCACACTATTTGATTACTTCAAGAACGCACATCCGAATACACAAATATATTTTTCTCTATTTATTATTTTTGTATATTTTTAAATGTAAAATATCATAATTTTCCAGTGGCAAGTGTCAAACACGCTTTTACGTAACTATCACAACCTACTGCTTAAAGCTCGACATTGACTATAACATTTATCACCCATGGTAGTGCTGGCCTACAACTTTTTGCATAAGAGATACATTCACAATTTTAAATGGAGTTATTTTTTTTTTAATTGCAAGTGCAAATTTGAATGATTTGTTCAATTGAGGATCAAATGGTGTTCCACTCTCTATCTTCTATATTTAGCTTTTGGTTGAAGAGATGTGTTATTTTTATCCTACCTTTTACTTCGTTCAATTTCACATTATACTTCAAAGTATTTATAATTTTACTTCAATTATTAAGATAAAATAATTCTGTGAAAGAATTATAATTTTTGGCATGATCAAATGCTATAAGAGAAACAATCAATTTTTTTAATTTATCTTTTGGCATTATTAGGATAAATTTTCAAATTACAAGGTGATCCTTATCATGAAATCAAACTCCAAATTTAAAATCAAATAACGAACAATAAATCTACGTCACGTTTGCTACTTTGATATCATTGTTGATAAAATAGTTAGATAAGTTCTTAAATTCGAAAGCTTTCAGGTACGCTATTGAAAAAGGTATTAAAATAGTTAGATGAGTTCTAATTATGATATCACTTATGTTGGGAAAAAGGGAAAATCCTATTGTGAGTAAGCAATCCGTTCTTTTGACCTAAACAAGAACGATTTAAAGCAAACAGAGGAAATCCCCGCACTAAAGCTAGGCACTAGCAGCAATGAAGATCCTTGAAAGAAAAACTCCAATTTGGTTGAGATATCATTTTCCTTCAAAATTGAACCTATATATATCAAAGTCTGACTTTTCAATTGAAATAAACTACCTTTGGATTACAAAATGTTGATTTGATTTTACCAAAGATTACGCTAACTATTATTTTGTTCCGTAATGAATAAAATCATTTCGTACCACAGGCTTAGGTCCAAAGTCCCATAAGATCATAAAATAGGCAACAAAGTCACACGTAGAACAATTCACCAAGTTTTGCATTAAGTATATCACATGCTAATCAATATTTATATTTACACTGTGTAAGAGGTTCTTAAGCACTCAAATTGCTCAAAGGTGGGTTATTAGTTTGCAAATTGCAACCGACATAGGGGTTACGATGCTGTAGCTGTAGAAGTTTAACTTAGGAATATCTGCTTTTTCTGTTGTCAGGGTAAGAACTGCTCCATAGGTCATCAATTTGGTTTAGAAATGATAGAATCTATTGCTAAATTATACTTATACCAAGGAATGAGTATCAATTCGAAACTGCTATAGATTTATGACCTGCATGAAGTGGTTAAATGGTACAAAAATCCATATACAATATCAATTATCAGTCTTCGGGATGTCACCCACGCTGTTGGAGCTATCTTGAAGTCCTAGAGATGAAGAATACTGGCTTGAAGCACTCCCACCTATGATGGTTCTATCCTTCATCTTGCCCTTCCTTCCTCCAGAAGTGCAACCCTACAAAAATTGAAAAGAATATTGTTAGTTTGAGCATTGAGACAAGTTTGATTTTTTAATATGTTTGCTTTTAGTCCCTCTATTTGGTAGAGAGGAGAGAAATATAATGGATAGAAATTAAATGAATGCATAAAAATAGGTGAAAATAAAGTAGAAATGAAAAGTGTTTGGTTGAAGAGAAATCAAGAAGAGATGAGAAGAGAGATGAGTAGAAATAGGTGAGTAATAGTACTGGTTCCACAATTTTTAAAAATGTTTGCACCCTAATATTCTCTATCAAACCAATCAAAATATTTCCATCTCTCCCCCTGTTCTCAATTTCTCCTCTACCAAACATAGCCTAAGAAAAAATCATCTCCTTTTAGTCCTTCATTTATCCAAATGCGTGATATGTGGTCCCTATTTCCATAAACATGAGACCAAAATGAAACTATTTTTTGCGAACGATAACAACTACACCTTACACATTTTCAAACACAAAGGACCAAATAGAGATTAACTTTTTTAAGGGACTAAAGGTGAACATTTTGATATTTACATATGCTAAAAACATATTTAACCCTTCAAATTTTATGACCTACCTGTTGTGTTGATGATGATCCAGGCATCTTAAGTTCAAGCTCTGTGACCACATCGTCAGTCTCGCTACTTCTTTCAGCGCCACTGGACCTTCTATGACCTGGTGACTTGCTACCGGATTCTTTTTGGTTCGATGCGTGGGACGTGGAAGCATACATCATTGATGGCGGCTCAACTGGGGGGTGGCTAGTTGGAGTAGTATATGGGACATACATTGAACAAGGATTAGGAATGTGGCCAGGGTTTTGATTTCCAAAGAAAGGAAAAGGTTGAAGAGATGGGTGGATGGAGATTGGAGCAGAAGGGATATGTATGGGAACTGGATATGAGTAAGGTTGACTAATGACAGCCGAAGGGTCAATTGCACTCCATGGGAACATGATTCTGACTCTCTGCTGATACTGCACATTAAGATTTTCTATATCAGATTTAAGAGATGTCTTCTCTTCTCTGAGTTCATTCTTTTCTTGCATTAGCTGCAAATTATAAAATCGACAGAAGAAATGAGCAGCAGACAGGACATGTAATCTCATGATGAAAATTTTAAAAAACAAGAATCTTACTTCGCGTGACTCTTCAGAAAGTGTTTTATGCTCTGTTTTAAGCCTATTAACTTCAGCGGTTAAGTCCTTTAGCATTTGGACGGTCTCAGTGAGGATAGTTGCCTTGTCATTCTTTGGTCTATCAGGATCTGTATAGAGTTCAACAAACATAAACATCTCAGGCATGCTATGTTATAAATGTTACATCAAATTGGCAATATATGTTGAAATTGGCAATATATGTTGAAATTGGCATGAAGACTAGCACCAGATATAATATATCCTTACCTAAAGATATTTATACAAAATTAGATAAAAATTCTGGAAAAAGCACCTTTGTATAAAAATGCTATCTTAGAGGCCTCAAAAGTCAAATTAGCATATTAAGATATTCCCTTACAACAACCAGAACAATAGCAAGACCAGGCACAACAGCTAAAATTTATACCAGGACTGCCTGCTTCCACTAGCCATTTACAGTACAAAATCAAAGATTCAAAGAAGGTTCTTGTTTCAGCAATCAGCACAGAATCAATCAGATCATATGTAGGTTCTTACATCTTTGCCAGTGAGCAAAAAAAATGGTGACTAATGGAGAATTGCATATATCCATGCTTTTATTCATTATTTGCTCTTCAGTCATTTTGTATTACATCTCAGGCTCTAAATGAGGTTTTGAAGATTGTAAAGGGTATAAATATAAATTCAATTTTCTTAGTAATAGAAGTTTTATCCATTTTCTACTGTCAATAATCAGAGGATCAGCTCTGTGATCATTTTGTATTACATTGCATGAGTATTTAGGTGCAAGGTGAAACTTCATGCACTATAAGGAAGGTTGCTTTTACTTAAGATTCACAGGTATGTAGAAGCTATGCCAAGTTTAGATTTATTTATTTGGCTAAATCTTCTTTTTTTAATCATGTGCAACCACTTGATGGGTGTATAAAAATTAACAGTGTAGCAAAAACTCTCAGCAATATAACCAAAAGCACAAGACTTCTATTTTCTTGACCAACCCGTATGGTAAAGCATACATTAATGGACATTGCATTGCCATAAAGAAAGAAAATCAGTTCTACACCTACATGATAATTTTCATATTTTAAGGGTCAAAAACCTGCAAAATAGCCTATTAAAAGAGTTTATGGTTTAATTTTTATATACAATTCAATATAAAAAAAATTCAGTCAGTCAATTAGAAATCTCTACGAGTATGACTTATAAATAGTTTAGTATTATATAAATCAACAATCTTATCATAGACAATAAATAATAAATGATCGAATGAAAGTGTAAAAAATATTTACATTGTTAAATCCAAAGATATATATATATATATATATATATATATATATATATATATATATATATATATATATATATATATATATATATATATAGGTAATTTACTAAATTATACGCTTATTCCTAAAATTGGCCTTCGAGAAGTCAACACTTGTAGGACAAGAATAAAAATTCTAAAAAAAAATTGGTAAATTAAGTTTGATATATTTATAGAGACGAAAAGGAAAGTGACAGGTAGTTGTGTGGATGGAGGCAACGAACCTAACGCGTTTCCCAACTCTTGGAAGTGTTCGTTGAGTCGATCCCTTCTGAGCTTCTCGCGGTCTGCCTTTAGAACCTTTCGTGCCGCACTTGGATCCTCGTTTTCCCCTTCACCCTTCTCTTTCTCTCTCTCCCTACACACAATTAGTTATTTAGTTAGTTAGTAACCGTTGTTTCGCATCTGTAACGGAAGTTGTGGATCAACTGACGTGAGATTGTTTCAACATCTCGGGTTTGAGTCAGCTGCGTTAAATAAGAGTTTCGGCGTCTATAATGGTCTTATCCAACTCGAATAAGATTGTCTCTAGGTTGAACCTAAAAGAAAAATAATGAATTACAGTAACATACAAACCTCACAGCAGCTTGAGAGTTGCGGAAGCGGTTAGAGGTGAGAGTGACGTGTTGGGGTGCTGCATCTGAAGCGGGTTTCGAATTGGACGAGTCTCGTAGCTTTCGCTGATCCATTTTTCGAGTTTAGAGATATTGCTGCTGGCTGCCACGGCCACAATCTGAATCTAATCCAAATCCAAAGACTCGTTTTGGGAGAGAGAAAGAGAGAGGGATGAAGCGTGTGCCTTCCACGAGCCAGCGCGGAACCCCATATATATCCATTTTCATGATGTTTTATTTTTAATCATTTCGTTTTCGGGACACTTGGTCCTGGATTAGCACGCTGCGATTCGGTGGCTCACACGTGTGAGCAGTCACACTAACATTTGACATTTAAACGCACATTTTTATGCATGCCTGTTTATCAAGGGTTTAATGACTATATAATATTAGTGTAAAAAAGTGATGTTAATTGGTGTTTTTGGCATATTCGATATTGGATAATGGTTAATGAATTAAAAAATATTTTTTTATTGAGATGTGTAAAATTATGTTGGTTATAATTTTTTATGCTATTCTAATTTTTATAATAAATATTTTTAAATTTTTTTTTAACTAATGTCTTGAAAACACTGATGATAAGATCCTAAAAAAATTATTTTATTAATTAATAAAAAATACAATTATTATCAAATAGTTGACAATATAATAAATAGAAGTCAATTTATCTTAATTGGTTAGGTTGAACAATATGAGTGATTATAAATCTCCTAGTACATATATTTGGTTTTTACAAATAAGCATAATAATAATATGATTAAAAAAAATAGGAAAATATACTTTACTCGATATTTAGACATCAAATAGTTGATGTATAATTATTTATATGCGATCTTAAGTTACTAAAGAAAATATTTGATTTGGGAGTGAATCTTACCAAAAATGTAAACAAACTAAAAAAAAACTAAATTTGAAAGAAAGCAATAAAATTGACCAAGATAACTGAAAAATAACTATAAAATAATTGCATTGATTTGTTTTTTTGGTTGAAGATCCTTACAAACGTTTCTGTAATAACTCTTTATACTATAAATCTAAACTAACTTAATCTAAATCGTGTTTATCCATGTTTGTACACGACTCCTTCGTGTTTTGGCTAAGCAACAACACAACTATATCCCATGTTCATAATTGATTTCATCTAGAATCCCATGATTTTAGCCACGATTCATACTCTAATGCACCCATCTTCTGAGCTTCCTCTAAAATTTAAAAAATTGGTCAAATTGTTTTCTAAAACGATCATATCTTATCATTTATCTAAATTTAACAAACAACCCCCTTTCGACTAAGTTTCCATCTCGATTCATTTGGCTAACTAAAAATATTTTGACTTGTAACAAATGCCCCCCTATACCTTGACGTTGATTGGTCAAATCAAGATTTAAGATATATTTGTTTAATCTTTTCCTATTCTTTTAATCTTTGCAACTGACATTGCATTGATTATCTTTAACCATTACGTCTGCGTAATTCTTATCACTTTAAATAGTCTCTTTTTACTATTGTTGAACCATTTGATTTACCCTAATCCTTGCTTTCTTCTTTCATCTTTGGTAATCTTTCCTTTGATTTCACAATGTCTACCACCAACAATTCTCAATCGAGACCCAACAAATATGGTGATGGCTCTAATGATGAGTCATCGTCCTCCTCTTCCAGCTTCTCGAACAATCAAGATGATCAAGAACATCCCGTAGCTCTTGGTGGTTTCATTAATTTTCTCAAAGCCCACACAGGACATTTCTACCTTCCTCCTTATGCTGATGATGTAATAAATGTCGTCACTTTTCTTGAGCATTACCTTCACCATGATAGCTATTTGATTCCCATTACTTCTTGGTTTCAAATAAGTTACATCCCTTCCAATTTGGGCACTTGGCCTAGGGGTTCTAACCCTTATTACAGGTGGCTCAAAAGAATAAATATTGCAAAAGAGGCCAACTGGAAATGATGGAGTGTCTTTGACACCATCAATCTGACCCATCTTGGTGTTGAGCCAAATTATCCTTTAATCTTTAGCTTCTTGAGCTTTTAGTCCATTGCTATGAACACTTTTGTGTTCCCTTTCGGCTTCATGATAATCACACTGCTAGATGTAGCTACCATCTTGGGTCTCCCTATTGTTAGTGATGAGATTCCTTCCCTGTTTGACCAAAACTTTGAAGACCTAAGGTGTTCTTTCAATCGATCCACCAACGGCTAGCCCCATTTCATCACAACTCGTCATGTCAAGGACCCCACTCTAGGAAATTCTCTTCAGATCAAGTTCACCACTTCGGGTTTGGCTCACTTCTTCATAGAGGCCATTTTTGGCATACTAGATTATGTGGGTGCTTTATGGAATCTCCCAACTGTTGACCATGTCTTTCTTGACTGGCTGAAGATGGATCCTCTTGGCAATTTGGAGGCTAAAGTAGTACAATTGGCAAATTGGGGTAGCATCCTGTCGGCTAGGGATTTGTTATGTCTACATCCAAGTATAATAGTATTTATGTTGACCATTACAACCCATAGTTCGTGGCTCGTTAATTTGGCCTTACTTTGTATCTCTCTATGGCCTTTTTTACCATGAATTCACCTATTTCTTGCCATTCATTGTTTGCTAAAGAGGTAAGGAACATCACCAACTTGACTCACTGGATGCTTATCCTTTTTAGGTTCCATTTGTTCTTGGCCAATCCCAAGAAAACCACTAGCTTCCTTAATTGGTGCCTGTTGTAAAAGATGCCCTATTTTCAAAGGTCTTCCTTTTTACCTTTCACAAGCAAATGACTATGTTAAACTAGATCCTATTGCTTAAACTCCAAGCCAACCTAGCCTTCTTCTCATCCGGCTTATGTTTCGACTAAGAAGAAAAAGAGCTCATTGGCTAGAATCACCATTAATCCTTCACCTAATTCGCAAATAGGTATTGCTTTGTATTCATCTTTTGATTTCTCCTTTCCTATTTATTCGACTAACATTTTTATTTATAGTTGTCGCAACCTACCCATCGACGGGAGGGCGATGCGAGGCTCACGGGTGCGTCTTCCAAGGAAGGAAAATACGCGGAGTCGCCACCAACGTTTATTTGAGAAAAACGTTAGAAAAACCAAAAGTGGGTCTACGAACTTTATGTATGAAAGGTTTGGGAGTTGTTTTTATGCATGGGGAAGGTATTAACACCCCACACGTTCGTCACAAGGGACGACAGTCTCTAATCGAGTGTGCAAATCATGACTTCAAAGTTATGTATTTCCCTTTTTATGCTTTTTTTATGTATTTTCTTGCCTTTTTATGTTTTTTACTTTTTTGTGGTCGACAAGGGTATTTCCCTCGCTCCTACGTATTCCTCAATTGCGATGAAGAAATCATACCTACGTAGTTCTTTAGGAACTGAACGTTGGTTAAGTTGTTTTATCTTTTGTGAAAGATTGATTTTAGTTGCGAAAAAAAGTCGTTTAAGGCGTTGGACCTTTAAACGATCTTTTGATTTTTGAAAAGAGAGAATCGTTAAGGCGCCGGACCCTTTTGAACAATCTCTTGATTTTTGAATGGAATGGAGAATCGTTAAGGCGTTGGACCTTGAACGGTTTGAAATGACCTTTTTGTGGGCAAAAGTTTGATTTGTGAGTTGATTTTATCCATAGTTTCACTTGGTTATTTCTCAACTCATTTAAAGAGAACTTCCAAAGTAAATGTCTGGTTGAACCTTTCCTTTTTGGTGATTAACCGAGGTTACAACATGAACGATCGGTTGATTTTTATTTTAAAGGCGATTAAACGAGATTATAACATAAATGATTGGTTAAAATTCATTTAAACATTAATTAAGTGAGGTTACGGCTTAAACGATCGATCAAAACTCGTTTAAAATGAAGAAAAAGAATACCAAAAGTAGACGAGATGAAGATGAAAACATACAAAGCAAGAATGGACCCCTAAGGGTGCATAGAATGAATTCAAAGCTTCGAAATCGAAAACTAACTGGTTGAAGATCGACGAACGACGAAGAAAGAACGAAGAACAATAAAGAACGTTCACGAAATTGATCACGGAAATGTCACGGAAGCGTCTCAGCTTGGATTTTCTTCTTCTTTGTCCTTCTTTTCACTAATTTTAAGTGAAATATGCTTGCCCAGGGTGTTGAACCTTTCCCTTCAGCCTCCCATGCCCTTTTATAGCCAAAATAGGGGAGGAGTTTGCTGCCCAGCTCGCCCAGGCGAGCTATTACTTCCTCCAGAAGGTTCCTGATGGGCCCAGGGTTGCATAACACCCCCTAAATTGATCAGTTCACCTTCCATTTTGAGTTTTTTTGCTTATTTCTTTCCGAAACGTTGCGAAACTTTACGGATTACGCAACGATGAGTGTTAAGCATCTTAATTTGGCCAGCAAAAGTTTGAATGTTGATAAACAATTCTCCCTGGACAAAATTAGGGTATGACAGTTGCCCCTTTTTACTTATCTTTTATTGGAGATAAAAGAGAAGTAAAGATAAGACACTAATTTCGTTCGATTTGAATTTCCACCCGATCGATCCTTAGCCCAATTAGCGAAACCTGCCAAAAGAAAGAGAGTGAAAGACATTAGGTGCGTCAACAAAAGCCTCGGTGTCTTGAAAATGATAAAAAATGGATAACCGTGACGGTCTCCGCATGTTATCGAACTCGCTTGTCTCGAGATAGTAGGGGAGACTTCAGTAGCTTTGGTCGATAGACATCAATCTCTCGACAAGGGAAGCAAACAACTATGTTTGTCTATGCATGCCATCGGACTTTATAGTCTCCGGATAGCAAAGGGAGCTGCAACAATCTCCACAAGCAATTAGAAATGGATGACCATCATCGTCCCCGCATACCATCGGACTTGCTTGTCTCTGAATGATAAGGGGACTTTGATAGTCTTGGAGCAACGAAAGCGAGTGACCATCATGGTCTTCGCATGCCATCAGACTCGATTGTCTCTGGATATCAAAAATGGAGACTAAAGTAGTCTCGGCCGATAGACATTGAGTCTTCGACGAAAAGGGGCAGATGACCACGTTGGTCTTTGCGTGTCAACGAGCTCACTTGCCTTTGGTTGACGAAGGGGAGACTAAAGTAGTCTCGATTGATAGACGTTGAGTCTTTGACTAAGGTACAAATGACTATAATGGTCTCTGTGTGTCAACGGACTCGCTTGTCTCTGGTTGACGAAAATGAGAGACTAAAGTAGTCTTGGTCGATAGAAGTTGAGTCTTCGACAAAGGTGCAGATGACTATAATGGTCTCTGCGTGTCAACGAGCCCGCTTGCCTCTAGTTGATGAAGGGGGAGACTTTAGTAGTCTCGATCGATAGACATTGGGTCTTCGACGAAAGAGAGCAGACGACTTTACTTGGTCTCTGCATGTCAACGGGCTCGCTTGCCTCTAGTTGACGAAAGGGGAGACTTTAGTAGTCTCGGTCGCTAGATACTGAGTCTTCGACAAAGGGTGTAGACGACCATATGGGTCTCTGCGTGTCAATGGGCTCGCTTGCCTCTGGATGACGAAAAGGGGAGACTAAAGTAGTCTCAGTCGATAGACATTGAGTCTTCGACAAAGGTGCGGATGACTATAATGGTCTCTGTGTGCCATCGGACTTAATTGTCTTTGGATAGCAGAAAGGGTGCGGATGACCATGATTTGTCTCTGCGTGCCATCGGACTTGATTGTCTTTGGATGGAAAAAAAGGTGCGGATGACCATGATTTGTCTTCGCGTGCCATTGGACTTGATTGTCTCTAGATGACGAAAAGGGTGCAGATAACCATGTTTTGTCTCCGCGTGCCATCGGACTTGATTGTTTCTAGATGACGAAAAGGAGAGGCTAAAGTAGTCTTGGTCGATAGACATTGAGTCTTCGACAAAGGGTGCAGACGACCAGGTTGGTCGCTGCGTGTCATCGGACTTGATTGTCTCTGGATGATGAAAAGGAGAGAGTAAAGTAGTCTCGATCGATAGATGTCGCATCTTCGACAAAGGGTGCAGACGACCATGTTGGTTGCTGCGTGTAATCGGACTTGATTGTCTCTGGATGATGAATAGGAAGGACTAAAGTAGAGTCGGTCGATAGGCGTCGCGTCTTCGACAAAGGGTACAGAAAACCATGTTGGTCACTGCATGTCATCGGACTTGATTGTCTTTGGATGACGAAAAGGAGTGACTAAAGTAGTCTCAATGTTCTTTCACTAAAATGCGAATATGCTTTAGCAAAGAAACAAACCTTCAGCTGATCAAAGAAACATACATTTTTAAAGAAAAACAATGCGTCTGTTGGGGAAGGAAAGCATGCTGATAAAATTTTCTCATAACCACAAATGAGATTTAGGATATTAGCATTTCATTTCTAAATGATCATTTAGAAGAAACACTGGGTCCAACTGAAAATAGAGGAAAACCACTCAAAGTGTATAAATCTCACACAGGAAAGTGTTTTATCCTAATTCCGAACCATAGATATGTCATGACTTGACATTGAAATCATTTCCTATCGAATCAAAGATAACATGCGTAATCATGGATCAATAGGACATTTAGGAAGCTGGATTTTGGCTGGAAATTTGGCTTTAGGAGTTTCGGCCTTTTCCTTTCCCTTTTTTTTGTTTTGTGCGGCGTGAAAGAGATGCGGGCACAAAGATTTGGTTGATAACCAAGAAGGGGAGCTTCATGTGTTTCAATTCATGCTTTCTTTTCTTTTGCTTCTTTTTTTTGGCTTGTGACAATTTCGTACGTCATTCAGACATTGTCTGGTCCAACGACCTTTCTGTATATTTTTCTTTTGCTTTCTTCCGATCTTTGATCGGGAATTTTCTCTTTTTCTTTTTCTTTTGCTTTCCTCTAATCTTTGATCATGGATTTTCTCTTTTTCTTTTCCTTTTTAGGCACATTCATAACTTAACAGTAAATGAAGCTTTTTCTTCCTCTCGTTTTTCTTGAGATCCTCCTGCTCTTCTTTTTTCGAGGATAAGGGTAAAAATTCCTACCTTGGGTTGAGGCTTAGGGCTGAAGGATTGAGGTTTTGGCCCAAAGAGGCTTTACAGAAGGCAAGACATGATGTATGTGAGGGTACTTGCTTTGGTCAACGGTTCAGGGATAAAAGGGAATGCCCCACATTATTTCCATGACACGCATATAACAACGATGATTTAGAAACTTATGCAAAATTGATCATGCATGCACCCATGTGGACACTTAAGCTTCAAGTTTGTGGTCATGTAACACTAAGGCTTAGGATTCATTTTTCCTATTTAAAATCAATCCAGTGTTTTCAAAAGATGCTCTTTTATCAATTTATGCATGTAACGACCCGCCTCGTCGCTACGATATCACACTTTAATAACTAGAAAATTAAATTATTTTTCTTTCTTTTATGAAAACTCCATTATTTTGCTTATGAAAATCATAGTAAATTTGAATTTCACACACACACACACACACACACACACACACACACACACACACACACACACACACACACACACACACCAATGTTTAACCGAATACATGAATATTAATATAATAGTTTAGTACACATCATACACATAATGATGATTAAATCAATTCGTAGATATAATTAAATTTGTGATTTACATCCTTAATCCAATAAAAGAAATCATGAACCACTATGGAGGAGTTGATTAACAAAACACAACTCTCTCCCCAAAATAATCCCAACATCATCACGTCGGCTTGGTGGCTCCTCAACAGAATCTCATCACAGGTATCAACCACATGATACAAAATTGCAAGGGTGAGTTCATTATAAAAAGAGCCAATGTTAAACCCAAATAATCACAATTAGCAAGAAAACATAAGCAAACATCATGAGCTTACACAACATTCATTATTCAACACCCACATTCAACAATTATTCATCATCCAACCATGGATCCAATCAAGACTGCTCAGAATGATGCATGCACCTGACCTCAACTCTCATATGCAATGCAGTACGCACTGTATCCAATAACAAGGAAATAGCCCTAAGCGTTTCTACACGACACCTCACTTAGGAAACCATGCAGTATTTGTCGAGGCCACCCAGTCATGCACTGTAACTCCCCCCCCCCCTAGGTGATCAACCTAGGGCCACAAGGAAATCCCTACCAGGTGACACACCCCCTAGTACAAAGTACATACTGCCACAGTTTATATTATTTCCCATGTCATATGAGGTATGAAACATGGGCACCATCAAGTACAATGACCATGGATGAATTAAAGCTCCTAAGTATCCCCTCATAAATGCTTAGATTCTTTAACCACTTTAGTTTCCCACACAAGGGACGTCCGACAAGGTCAATGCACCCCCCCATGAACATACACTACATACGACGTATGGAAGTGGCCAAAAGCAAGTGCCAAAGACCATGGACCAATTAAAGCGCCTAAGCATCCCCTTAGAAATGCTTAGATTCTTTAACCACGCTAGTCCCCCACGAATGGGCCATCCGACAAGGTCAGTGCACTCCGCCCCCCAAGAACATACACTACATGCACTTGTAAATGCATTTCCAACATAATCAAGATTCCATTTCAATGACATCACCAATAACCACAACAACCTCATTCCATATTGACATAACCATCAATAATGACATCAATTCATGTTGACATGATCACCATTAACAACGTCATCTCAAATCAATATCATCCTAAATATCAACATCACAACATATCAATTAAAGTCACCAATAGCAACATCAACAATAAGTCACATTCCGCATATAAATATATTTTTCATGCATGAGGTTCACACTCCCCAGGTCTTCAAACAACACAAGTTTAATAAACAATAATGTTATTCAAACAACACATAGTTTTCTTGAAAGAAAATCAGCATGCAACAAGGACAGGCAGATATTCTCATAGCTAGGTTCCCTGACCCTAACTATGGTGTCAAAAACGATAAATTTTATAATAACTCCCCTCACCTATCGCGAGCTCTCCGTTAGTTCCTCTTTGCATTACTTAGAGGTCTCTCTCTCGTTCACGCTTGTCGGTCCAATGCAAGTCTCTATTACGCCAAAATGAAAGGAATTTAGTATGGATTTCAAAAACAAGGTCAAAGGTAACATTCGGGGTCAAATACCCGTGTCAAAACATAAAGGGCTGAGGGGTGTTTCGGATTCTACAAATGGAAACATCATTTTGAAATTTCGATCACGCCAATGTGACCGGGGTTCAGTGAATGCCGCAAAAACAACCTCAAGGTTATAAAAAGATAACTTTTACAATGTCTCATTCTCTAGGGTTTTTCAAAGGAAGTGTAAAAACACCCTATTACAGTACCCAACACATAAGAGACACTAAGAGGAACTCAAACTAGCTAGGAGAAGGCTTAGAAGTCAAGATTACCTCAGAGAAACTTTGAAATGAAGGATTGAGGGATTTTCTCCATCGAATCTTCGAGGAGGATTCTGAGGATTCCGCTCATATTAAAGTGTTCCTCTTGGTGTGGGGGTCCAACGGCAAGCAACAGTGGCTTACGGCGGCCACCAGTGGTCTTGGGTGGTGAAAAATGAGGTTTTAGGGTTTGGGAGACATTTTTGGGAGAAGAAGAGAGTGAAAATCATGTTTTTCACGCTGGGGACGTATTTATAACCAGCAATTTTTGCTTAGCAGGCCTGTCGCGCTAAGCCCAAGTCCACTTCTTGCACTTAGCGCAAGAATTTAGGCTTAGTGCAGCCCCCTCTGCACTAGGGTTTGCTTAGCGCACCTTTAGGCCACTCAGCGCAATTCCCCTCGATTGGAATTGGGCTTAGTGCAGCTTTGGGCCGCTCAGCGCAATTCCCCTCGGTTGGAATTGCGCTCAGCGCGCCATTCTCGCTTAGTGGGAGACCAAAAGTTATTGTTTTCAAAATCCCAGCGGTCAGACTGTAGAAAAATATCTTAGAGAGATCCAGACAAAATGTGAAGATGATCCAACGGCTAACAAATTTGGTATCGCGATTTCACTGAACTAGGTTTTGTTAAAATCTAAAATCTCATAATTTCAACTTTGCTCAACAAAACTTCACATAACTCAACATCCACATCAAGAAATTCACGCATGACTAATTCAAGTCATATTTCAAATCATTCAAGTCAAACATATATTCAAATAACAAGCAAAACACAATCTAACATCGATTTATAATTAATAACATTTCAGGGTGTTACAATGCACACATCCGAGCCCATTTAGGCATTCGGGAAAAATCACGGCATTCACCCTTCAGGTGTACACACAACCTTTTTTCCAAAAACCTTTTGTGTTATGATCGGTGGGACCTTTTTTTTTTAAAAAAACTAGCAGACACTTCTTTCCAAAAGCATCTTGGCTTTTTAGTCAAAATTTAACTATTTTTTTCTTTTTGTTTTTTTTTTAAGAATCCTTTGCAAAATTTGACTACCTTCCTGGTCTGCGCTTGTTTATTTTAGTTCCTAGGATTATGAGGAAACTAGGCGTATTCAACTATGACTTAAGAAACATAGGTGAATAACTAACAAGTAGAAATTTAAAAAGTACTAGGCTGCCTCCTAGTAGCGCTTCTTTAACATCTTGAGTCGCACGTAGGACGACGACCTGTCAATCATGGGCCAAGTACCTGCTCGTACCTGCCCCTAAGTCTCCAAATACAGGAAAATAGTACGGCATAGTAAAATGTGACTACGCTACCACTTACCTTTGCTCACCTTTGGCTTTGGACTTGGTGTGGTATCGACCAACTCTTCTCCTGTCCTCCGACTAATAGGACAACAACGATGCACATGCATGCTTATGATTAGGCAGTTCAAGGGTAATAATTCAAACAAATATTTATTATGTTCAAAATTACTTAAACACTCGCGACACCCCTATAGATCGAGCGGTTTGAAGGATGGCAATGGATTGTCACACTTTGGTATATGACCAAGTGAAAATTTCTTGATTTAAGGTCATAGAGTGATGCTAGGGGTCTGTTGACCCCACTGAAACTTGATGGCAAGGGTTGATCTTGATAGAATTTACATAACAAAGCTACCCTTGGATTCAAAAGAAATCTCAGAGTTTGCATGAGAGTCTAACATCAGATGTTTGGGCATCTTCCACGAGCTCTTAGCCAAATGAGTTTTCTTCTCAAATGTGCAAGTGCGAACCTCAGGGGTTTCTCTTTATATTTTTAACAATAACAAGCATGTGCGGGTTTCATTCTAGAATCCTGACTTAAAAGCAAATTAGTCATTCCTTGATCCACGTGGGCTTTATTGGGCTTGCAATGTGGTCAGGGGTAAGAGGGCTATGAAAGAAAGGATTAGACAGGCTCAAAGAGTGTTTGGGGGTAATATTGAGTAAGAACCTCAAGAGCGTCTTGCTCGTACCTTTTGTTCATTTCCACTTTGAGTTGGGCTTTACTCCTTTTGTCTTGTACATTAATCTTTTATTGCACTTTTGTGCCTTTCTTTTGGATATCTTTTGTCTCTCTTTTTTCACTCGTCTTTGGCGGAATCTTTCTTTCATTGTTGCCCAACTTCATGCATGTGTAGTTTGCATTGCTCTTCCTGTTGGTTTAGCGGTGGTTCCCACTCAGGGCTTCTATTTTGTTTTTGCTATTTTTCTTTGTTGTTGTTTTTAGAAAACAATATGCTTTGGCTCGAAGGGGGTAACAAAGGATAGACTAGTGTTTGGGATATTGAAACATGGCCATTTGTCATTTCAAAGCTTGACTAGATCCTATTTGTAGTTTGGATTTTGGGACAAAACCTTAATAACACGCCTCCGATTGTTATTTATTAATTTTTTCTTCTTTTTTTATTTCAAACTTTACTCGTCGTTTTACGGCATCCCGACCAAACGTGCAGAACAAGTAACTTTTGATCGAAAAGACTTGGAAGTCAAAACTCAGGAGCCCAAGTCACTTGAGCAAACAAATGAATGGCTTACACTCACATTCCAGCAGAAGTCAAATAAGCAAAGATGTAATTGTGAGAGGATGAGAGACAAGGATGTCAAATTTATCCATATTATTAGCATTGCAACTGTTGTTTACAATAATGGCATAAACTTGAAAATCCTAATGAGTCATTAGAGACATCTAACAACAACCTTCAAATTGCCCTATGTATGGTGTCGCCTGCCAATGTCAGAATTCACAAGTGATTCTCCTCAAATTTCAGCCAACCCGCATCAATTAGACCTTGCACCTTATGTTTCAGGGTCCTACAATGCTCAATGGAATGCCCTGGGCCTCCTCCATGATAAGCACATGTTGTGTTCGAGTTGTATCCTCGAAAATATGGAGGTTGAGGAACCTTGGTTGGGGTTATGGCTACCATTGAATTATCGAGTAGATATGGGAGCAAGTTAGCATAGGTCACTGGAATTGGGGTGAATTCTACAAGCTTTTTTGCTGCAAAATTCCTTCCTTGGTTGGTGTTTTGGTTTGTGCTAAAGGTGGTGTTTGGAATTGGTTGTGCGGAAGGCAGGCTTTGTGGCTGATTTATTGATGGCCTTTGTGGACGATTGGGTGGTGGGTAACGAGGAGAGCTGATATCGGGTGAGTAATGACATTGTTAAGCAGGTGGGAAATTTGGCCATGTAGGAATGGCAGCCAGAACATGGGTTCCTTCCTCCTTCTCATTCTCTCCATTTGCCCCAGGCTTTTTACTTGTCAAAGTGAGACAATCAAATTTGCCTCTTCTCAAACCCACTTTGACCGTTTCGCCGACGAACACTAAATCGGCAAAGCTTGAAGGCATGTAATCCACCATCTTCTCATATGAGGACACCGATAACGTGTCTACTATCATCGTTATCAACTTCCTCTCCATTATTGGGGGCACTACTTGAGCTGCCATATCCTTCCACCTTTGGACGTACCCTTTGAAAGATTCGTGCCCCCTTTTGCACAAGTTCTATAGCTGCGTCCTATCCAGAGTCATATCAGAATTGTACTGATACTGCCTAATGAAGGTAACCATTAGGTCTTTCCAAGAATGGACTCGGGAAGGTTCCAGATTAGTGTACCAGGTGACAACTACCCCAGTAAGACTTTCCTGAAAGAAATGCATCAACAAATTTTCATCTTTTGTGTATGCCCTCATTTTCCTGCAATACACCTTCAGGTGGTTCTTGGGGCAAGTAGTCCCCTTGTACTTATTGAAGTTAGACACTAAGCACAATTCCTCTATGTCAGCAAAAGCATAACTTCCACCCCCTTCAACGGCTCCAAGCCTTTCCTCTATATGATCCAACTTTCCCTTCTCCGCCATAGCAAGAGGGATTCTTCCTGCTGCAAAATGCAAGGGTTGTGGTTGTGGGAGAAACTGAGGGCCCTCCAAAGTGTTTGGCAGGGGCACACCACCGACTGCTTTCCCTTTAGTGGCATATCCGAGGCGAGGCTCAAAGTCGGTTAGATTGTGGTGGGGTATTTCATGTGTCTCCCCATGGGTTGAGAGACATATGCATGATCAGCTTGGGGTTGTTGGCTCTCAATGGGTATGGGTGCAGAGTTGTCGACATCCTCATTGGGAGTGTGTGCAACATTGGGCGGTGTATGGTTGGGAGCCAAGCCATATGGTGGGAAGGAATGCTTGTTTTGAACTTGCAAAAAATGGGGGCTGCCTGTACTTCCCAATTCTTTGCCTCTCTGCCCTACCATATCCGAGATGACATGATTTATTTGGTTGAGGCCAGATGTGGGAGTCAGGTCCACCTCAGCAACAGCACTGGTAGCGGCAACTGCAGTTGCATTGACCTCCATTATCTTCTTCATGCTCATCATGGCCTCCATCATTGTGGCCATTTGCTCCTTCATGGCTTCTAAGTCAGCCTTTATCCTCTCTTGCACCTCGTCTGTTTCACCCATTACTCTAGCTCTAGCACGCATTCGGTAAGGGTGTCGTAGAGCTTTTTCTTTCCTTTTGATAACAATGATTACAATTCGGTTTCAAGGAAAGAAATGCAATGAGCAATGCAACCAATGAAAAACATGAATGTACGTGAATGATGCATTGCAGATTTCACATAGGGTTGAATCAAATTTAGATTTAAAACAACATGGTTCATGGCATTTTGTGAAAGTCAAATTGGAAATAATGCACGAACGTTAACAGTCCTCAATTGGCATAATTATGTGTTGGCAGTAGACAAAGAAACAACGTAACTCAATTCATCTTTTGCCCCAATTTTTGCAAGCCGGTTACTTCCATACTTGACTTTGCCTTGATGAACCTTTTCTTAAAACATGTGTTTGGTTCAACCCCACACCACAATCCAAGGAATGGAAATTTTGATCGGTAATACTTCGACAACATTTCATAGAGATGAATGTCTCGGGCATACTTATGCTATGTATGGCAAAATGTAATTATGAGATGGAGATGCCCGGAGAGCCATCATTTTCCTAGTTAACCATGCATTAGGTACCATATTCACATGATTTTGAATCAACATCCCTTTTTTAGAGAAATGGGTGTATAATCCCAACATGGTTGGTTTGTAGCCATCATCATGGAACCCAACACATGTAACCATGAGTGTGGTGTGACTTTCTTTTTGCTCTCCCCCCCCCCCCCTTTTCGCAGAGGAAAATGCAAGGGTCATGCATGAGTGAACATGACGTGCAAATAATGAAAATAGATTGTATGCAATTTTCAGAATAAAAGAGCATGCTAAATGCAGATGTGTGGTAATGCAGTGATTTATGCAAATGCAATGCCCAAATATGATGAACGAAAAATGCGGGAATGATATGTCCATTACAATGCCATGAAGAGATGCATGATGCAATCAAGAAATATACCAGAGTAAGTTTTCTATGTGCCCCCTAATTTGAGGAACCTAATGGAAATGATCCAAAGGTCCACTTCTAGTGATAATTCCAGAGGGTGGTTTTAAGTAACTTTACTGGCTTCTAGAGGTATCATCCTCTTAAGTAATACATTGTGGCAATAGGGACTATCAGTGACAATGCATCACTAAAAGAGGAAAAATCTAGATGAGGCTTCACTGTCATCAAGCGAATCAGAGATTTAGCATGACCATAGATTGACCTCCACTTCTTATAGCTCACATAGATCCGGGTGTAGAGCCTAATATCTCAATGTGTGTGCAAGGTGTAGGTGCCATGTGTGTGTAGAAAAAATACTTCTAACTATGAATGTAATCAATAGACAAACACACACCAAACACAACAACATAGCAAAGGTTATGTACAAACATGGACATAACAGATAAAAGAGGAAATGGAACACAAATAAAGGAGAAGTCATGATAACAACATTGCATATTGACTGGACGACCTAACTCTCTAACTGTCACCAGTGGAGTCTCCAACTGTCGCAACCTACCCTTCGGCGAGAGGGCGACGTGACGCTCACAGGTGCGTTTTCCAAGGAAGGAAAATGCATGGAGTCGCCACCAACGTTTATTTGAGGAAAACATTAGAAAAACCAAAAGTGGGTCTACAAACTTTAAGTATGAAAGGTTAGGGAGTTGTTTTTACGCACGGGGAAGGTATTAGCACCCCATGTATCCGTCACAAGGGACGGCAGCCTCTAATCGAGTGTGCAAATCATGACTTCAAAATTATGTATTTCCTTTTTTATGCATTTTTTATGTATTTTCTTGCCTTTTATGTTTTTTACTTTTTTGTGGTCGACAAGGGTGTTTCCCTCGCTCCTGCGTATTCCTCAATTGCGATGAAGAAATCAGACCTATATAGTTCTTTAGGAACTGGACGTTGGTTAAGTTGTTTTATCTTTTTTGAAAGATTGATTTTAGTTGCGAAAAAAAAGTCATTTAAGGAGTTGGACCTTTAAATGATCTTTTGATTTTAGAAAAGATAGAATCGTTAAGGCGCCGGACCCTTTTGAACAATCTCTTGATTTTTGAATGGAATGGAGAATCGTTAAGGCGTTGGACCTTGAACGGTTTGAAATGACCTTTTTGCGGGCAAAAGTTTGATTTGTGAGTTGATTTTAGCCATAGTTTCACTTGGTTATTTCTCAACTCATTTAAAGAGAACTTCCAAAGTAAATGTCTGGTTGAAACTTGCCTTTTTGGTGATTAACTGAGGTTACAGCATGAATGATCGGTTGATTTTTATTTTAAAGGCGATTAAACGAGATTACAACACAAACGATCGGTTAAAATTCATTTAAACATTAATTAAGTGAGGTTACGACTTAAACGATCGGTCGAAACTCATTTAAAACAAAGAAAAAGAATATCGAAAGGAGACGAGATGAAGATGAAAACATACAAAGCAAGAATGGACCCCTAAGGGTGCATAGAATGAATTCAAAGCTTCGAAATCGAAAACTAACCGGTTGAAGATCGACGAACAATGAAGAACGATGAAGAATGTTCACGGAATTGATCACGGAAACATCACGGAAGCGTTACAGAAGTGTCTCGACTTGGATTTTCTTCTTCTTTCTCCTTCTTTTCACTAATTTTAAGTGAAATATGCTTGCTTAGGGTGTTGAACCCTTCCCTTCAGCCTCCCATGCCCTTCTATAGCCAAAATAGGGGAGAAGGTTGCCGCCCAGCTCGCCCAGGCTAGCTGTTGCTTCCTCCAGAAGGTTCCTGATGGGCCTAGATGGGCCCAGGGTTGAATAACACCCCCTAAATTGATCAGTTCACCCCCCATTTTGAGTTTTTTTTTCTTATTTCTTTTCAAAACGTCACGAAACTTTATGTGTTGCGTGGCAATGAGTGTTAAGCATCTTAATTTGGCCAGCAAAAGTACGCATGCTGACAAACAATTGTCCCCGGACGAAATTAGGGTATGACAATAGCCAAACATTGAATTGAGACGATTGATTTGGAAAATTTAGAAGATGACACTTCTCCAGAGCCAACTCCTCTAACTTTCAAGAGAACTACCAGATCTGCTGTTGCTAAAAAGTCCTCTGTACCTGATCCTCCTTCAACTTAGGTATCAATATCTACTTCTTTTATCATATTGTCCTACTTCTTTATCACCAATCTTTATTTCTAATTCATAATTCTTTGCAGAAATTGACTGTTGCTCCTAGTCAGACCCATAAAAGATTAAAGGTTGGATCCATTTCTACACCCATTCATGTAAGTCTTTTAGTTGTCATAACACTTTTCATTTTGTTTTACTATGGCCTCCATTGACCTACTTTTGCTTTTAATTTCAGAAATAAACTCCATTGGAAGAACCTTCCAACGTGCCTTTTGTGCCAATAGTTTCTCTAGGTCAATCGTCAACTTTACACACCTCATCTTGTTGAATATCACTGAGGAAGATTTATCTGAATACTTCCAGTCCCTTGCTTCCTCTGCCCCAGTGGTATCAGATGGATATCTTATTGATGACCATTTTTCTCATGTGGAACAATTCATGTCAGTAGATGTTCCTTTCTATTTGGCTATGTTGAAGTCGATTCGGCTATCCTTTGCCAAGTTGGCCAAAGCACCCACAATATCTAATGCTACTCGCCAACTCCTCAACCATATTAGGATGACCATTGCTGACTTGATCTTCAATCATAATATGCATCAACGTCGTTACCATTTTGTTGTAGCTAATTTAGAACAACTAAGGCAATTGCAAACTCAAAAGTCTACTTATACTGCCAACTTTCAAGCTACCAGAGCAGAGCGACAAGCTGACTTGGTCAAATAAGAGTGTCTCAACAAGAGGATTTTCGATTTGACAACTGAGCTTAGCGGATCAAGAAAGAACTAGCCAAATTAAATCCCAAGATCACTCTCCTTAATGTCAAACTTAAGGGTAATTCAGACCTGCACATTCAATTGTATGCCTTGGAAAATTCCCTTGACCCTAACATCACTCATTTACTACATCAACATGAAGGACTAGAGAAAGATATGAGCGCAGGTTAAATAGGAATTGTCGAAAATAGAAATATTTGGGATGCCTTGGGGCAAAAATTTGACCAAGCTGAATAGGCCTTGTTTGCACCACCTTCAATTCCTTCCACTTCTGCTGCTCCATCTGCTACCATACCTTCAGTTGGAATTATGGATCATATTGTAAAGATTGTTGCTGAAGTGTCTAATGCTGATGCTACTACTATTGCTTAGATCACCTCTGTTGTTGCCTAAAGAATTGATGTTGGGCCTACTGACCAAATTGAAGGGGATGGAAGCAATGTCAACACTTCTTCCGTGAAGCCAGATGATATGGTAATTGATTCAGCTGCCAACCCTTAATCGCCTTTTTGGACTTATGCATTTTTGTTTTTTTTTAATAAGTCTACTTTTGGATTAGCTTAGTTATCAGCTTGTGGTTACTATTGACAATTTTTTTTTACCTATCCCCTTGCCAAATGGAAGGATGAAATCATTTTAAGTATTTAACATATATACTTCTTTCAGTAATAGTATTTGCACCCGCATATTAATGCTATGTATTATGCTTGATTATTAGAATATTCAGGATCAATTGGCCTAGAGTATCTCCCTTCCTATTGGGCTAATAATGATGGTTACTTTGATTCCTACACCTTGTAACTGTAAGCCATCAAATCTCAAAATCCAAGGTTAAAGGCTAACATAATTGTTGGCCAATTCAACTACATCAGCTATTGGGATGCGTGGATTTTGGGTGATAAAATCGGCTAACACTTGCCCTTTCATAGCCCATAATGGTACATATGTCAAAGCATAAACATTTAACTTTATTGCCCATTTCATCAAATGTCCTCGCAGAATTAGCTGATTTAACAAATTTTTAACAATATCAAATTTGCACAAAACTAACATTTCATTTGGCAATATATAATATTCTAGTTTTGTACAAACATAAAATAGTGATAAACACAATTTTTTCCACAGGAGTGTATTTACATTCAACATTGTTTAATAATCGACTAAGATAATGAATTACTCTTTCGGTTCCATCTTCTACATCTACTGCTAAAAGGCATTCAATAAACTCATCTACAACCAATATGGATAACTTCAAAGACTTCCTGTCGCAACCTACCCTTCGGCGGGAGGGCGACGCGTGGCTCGCGGGATGCGTGTTCCGCGAAAGGAATACGCGCGGAGTCGCCACCAACGTTTATTTGAGGAAAACGTCGGAAAAACCGGAAAAGACGTGATCTACAAACTTTTTAGTGAAAGGTTCGGGAGTTGTATTTACGCGCGGGGAAGGTATTAGCACCCCACACGCCCGTCCCAAGGGACAGCAGCCTTTAATCGAATGTGCAAACATGACTTTGATTTTTATGTTCCCTTTTATGTTCTTATATCCTTTACACCCTTTTTATATTTTTTTCTTTTTTGTGGTCGACAAGGGTGTTTCCCTTTGCTCCTACGTATTCCTCAATTGGGATGAGAAAATCAGACCTACGTAGTTCTTTCTTATCAAGTGATTCTTTTTTTACTTTAAGAGGTGATCATTTTAAGGCGTTGGACCTTAAAAATGATCCATTTTACTTAGTGAGAAAATGAAATGACAAACTTCAAAAGCCTATTTTTATGGACGAGCTTGACTAGGCGAATTGATTTTAGCCTTTAGTTTCACTTTAGTTATTAATCAATTCGATTAAGAATGAGAAATCCCAAAGAGAAAACGTCCGATTGATTTTCCGCTTTATTTTACTAAAAGATGTCTTTTTGATTATTATATTATTTTTTACCTCTTTTTGATTTCCAACGTGGTTACGGCACAACCAAACGGTCGGAATTTATTTTAACCGAAGTTAATGGATAATACAATTCAAACGTTCGGTGGAAATTTATTTTATTTTTAAGTTAAGCGAGAAATGACTTAAGTAAAATGGCTTAAGCACGTCAACAGGGGGTATAAAAAGTAAACAAAGCGAGAATAAAAATGCACGAAACACAATGTGGACCACTACGGGCACATAGAATGAATCGAAAAGCTTGGTTCGAGGTACTTACCCGTTGAAGATCGAAGAACGATGAAGAACGAATGAAGAACGTCGAAGAACGGTTGAAACCTTTGCGAGATTCCTCACGGAAAACGTTACGGAAACGTTTCGGAAGCGCCTCGGCTTAGATTTTCTTCACGGAAAGAATTTTTCCAAGCAAATTCGAAAGAGAGAGAAGTGCCAAAGGGGCTGAACCCCTTCCTTCTTGCCTTCCTCCCCTATTTATAGCAAAATAGGGGAGGAGGTTGCCGCCCAGCTCGCCCAGGCGAGCTCAGCTCGCCCAGGCGAGCAGGGTTGCTTCCTCCAGAAGCAACCGCCTTCTGGAGGAATATTCCAGAGGGCCCAAGTGGGCCTGGGTGCTATTTGCACCCCCATTTTTACTAAGTACACCCCCCTCTGCTGTTTTTTTGGTAATTCTTTTTTCGTAAAGTTACGGAAACTTACGAATTTCGTAACGATACTTGTTTTCTTTCCGTAATGTTACGGAACCTTGCGGATTACATAATCATCCCCTTTTCGACGTACGGAATGTTACGGAACCTCACTTAATTATGCAACGATGCTTCCATTTGATTTCCGGTGTGTCACGGAAACTTACGGATTGTGCATCAATATTTTTTTGGTTTTTCGGCATGTCCTGGAATTTCACAAATTGCCTAATGATGGGTGCCAAGCACCTCACGAGGACCAAAGAATGGTCGCACGTCATCGAGCAAAGGTCCCCGGATGAAATTAGGGTATGACAGTTGCCCCTCTTTACTTGTCTTTTATTGGAGATAAAAGGAAAGTAAAGATAAGACACTAATTTCGTTCCTCTCGATTTGACGAGAGTCGCAGGTGACCATAAAATCTCCACATGCAAATGACTTGTTGTTCCCAAAATTTCACAAATTGCCTAATGATGGGTGCCAAGCACCTCACAAGGACCAAAGAATGGTCGCATGTCATCAAGCAAAGGTCCCCGAAAATCAGTGTATGACACTAATTTCGCTCCTCTCGGTTGACGAGAGTCGCGGGAGACCATGACTTGTCGCTCCTAGAATTTCACAAATTGCCTAATGATGGGTGCCCAGCACCTCACAAGGACCAAAGAATGGTCGCATGTCATCAAGCAAAGGTCCCCGAAAATCAGTGTATGACACTAATTTCGCTCCTCTTGATTGACGAGAGTCGCGGGTGACCATGAAATTTCCGCATGTAAATGACTTGTTGTTCCCGGAGGAACAAAAGGTGCAGAAGACTATGTCAGTCTCTGCATGCTATCAAGCGTTCTGTCTTACAGATAGCAAAAGAATGTTTATACGGATAACCACTCGGGTATTTCCGCGTATCATCGGGCCCGCCGCCTCTGGATGATACAAGGGTGCAGAATGACCAAACTTGGTCTCTGCTTGTCATCGGGCCCGCCGCCTCTGGATGACAAAAGGGTGCGAATAACCGTAAGGTATCTCCGCGTATCATCGGGCCCGCCGCCTCTGGATGATACAAGGGTGCAGAATGACCAAACTTGGTCTCTGCTTGTCATCGGGCCCGCCGCCTCTGGATGACAAAAGGGTGCGGATAACCGTAAGGTATCTCCGCGTATCATCGGGCCCGCCGCCTCTGGACGATACAAGGGTGCAGAATGACCAAACTTGGTCTCTGCTTGTCATCGGGCCCGCCGCCTCTGGATGACAAAAGGGTGCGAATAACCGTAAGGTATCTCCGCGTATCATCGGGCCCGCCGCCTCTGGATGATACAAGGGTGCAGAATGACCAAACTTGGTCTCTGCTTGTCATCGGGCCCGCCGCCTCTGGATGACAAAAGGGTGCGAATAACCGTAAGGTATCTCCGCGTATCATCGGGCCCGCCGCCTCTGGATGATACAAGGGTGCAGAATGACCAAACTTGGTCTCTGCTTGTCATCGGGCCCGCCGCCTCTGGATGACAAAAGGGTGCGAATAACCGTAAGGTATCTCCGCGTATCATCGGGCCCGCCGCCTCTGGATGATACAAGGGTGCAGAATGACCAAACTTGGTCTCTGCTTGTCATCGGGCCCGCCGCCTCTGGATGACAAAAGGGTGCGAATAACCGTAAGGTATCTCCGCGTATCATCGGGCCCGCCGCCTCTGGATGATACAAGGGTGCAGAATGACCAAACTTGGTCTCTGCTTGTCATCGGGCCCGCCGCCTCTGGATGACAAAAGGGTGCGGATAACCGTAAGGTATCTCCGCGTATCATCGGGCCCGCCGCCTCTGGACGATACAAGGGTGCAGAATGACCAAACTTGGTCTCTGCTTGTCATCGGGCCCGCCGCCTCTGGATGACAAAAGGGTGCGAATAACCGTAAGGTATCTCCGCGTATCATCGGGCCCGCCGCCTCTGGATGATACAAGGGTGCAGAATGACCAAACTTGGTCTCTGCTTGTCATCGGGCCCGCCGCCTCTGGATGACAAAAGGGTGCGAATAACCGTAAGGTATCTCCGCGTATCATCGGGCCCGCCGCCTCTGGATGATACAAGGGTGCAGAATGACCAAACTTGGTCTCTGCTTGTCATCGGGCCCGCCGCCTCTGGATGACAAAAGGGTGCGAATAACCGTAAGGTATCTCCGCGTATCATCGGGCCCGCCGCCTCTGGATGATACAAGGGTGCAGAATGACCAAACTTGGTCTCTGCTTGTCATCGGGCCCGCCGCCTCTGGATGACAAAAGGGTGCGAATAACCGTAAGGTATCTCCGCGTATCATCGGGCCTGCCGCCTCTGGATGATACAAGGGTGCAGAATGACCAAACTTGGTCTCTGCTTGTCATCGGGCCCGCCGCCTCTGGATGACAAAAGGGTGCGAATAACCGTAAGGTATCTCCGCGTATCATCGGGCCCGCCGCCTCTGGATGATACAAGGGTGCAGAATGACCAAACTTGGTCTCTGCTTGTCATCGGGCCCGCCGCCTCTGGATGACAAAAGGGTGCGAATAACCGTAAGGTATCTCCGCGTATCATCGGGCCCGCCGCCTCTGGATGATACAAGGGTGCAGAATGACCAAACTTGGTCTCTGCTTGTCATCGGGCCCGCCGCCTCTGGATGACAAAAGGGTGCGAATAATCGTAAGGTATCTCCGCGTATCATCGGGCCCGCCGCCTCTGGATGATACAAGGGTGCAGAATGACCAAACTTGGTCTCTGCTTGTCATCGGGCCCGCCGCCTCTGGATGACAAAAGTGTGCGGATAACCGTAAGGTATCTCCGCGTATCATCGGGCCCGCCGCCTCTGGATGATACAAGGGTGCATGTCACATGACCTCAGGGTCAGTATGACAAAGATTATGGGGCGGCCGACAAAAGCAAGGCTCTTGCTCCTACGTATCCTCCAATGAGGAATTCAGACCTACGTAGTTCTTGATAACTTGTGAGACTTGAAAAGGTCTCGGTGTTTTCTCCACTAAAATGCAAACATGCTTTAGCAAGGAGACAAATATTCCAACTGATTTAGAGCAGCATATGCTTTTTTGAGTGAAAAAACAATGCGTCTACCGGGGAATGAGAGTCTGCTGATGAAATCTCCCATAACCATGAATGAGATTTTGGATGTTAGCATTTCGTTTCTAAATGACCATTTAGAGGAAACACTGGGTTCGACAAAAATAGAAGAAATCCACTCAAAGTGTATCAATCTCGCACAGGTAAGTGTTTCATCCTAATTCCGAACCATAGATATGTCATGACTTGACTTTGCAAATTATTTCCTATCAAATCAAAAATTACATGCGTGATCATGGATCAATAGGGCTTCCCTTGGGAATGGGTTCTTTTGGTGGTTTCTTCTTTCGGCTTTTGTGTGTTTTTGGCTTTTGATTTTCCTGGCTTTTTTCTTTTTCTGTTTTTTTGTTTAGTGCGGGGCGAGAAAAAAAGGTCGCTAGCGCACGGGATTTTGGTTGGTAATTAAAGGGAGAAGACCATTTTAGGTCGTGGTTTCCTTTCCTTCCTTTTTTGTTCATTTGGTGACAATTCTGTATTGTTCAGATATCGTCTGGTCCAAGGACCTCTCGGCACATTTCTTCTGGTTTCTTTGGCCGGGAGCTTTCTTCTTTTTTACTTTCTCCCATTCTTTGGTTGGGAATTTTCTTTCTTTTCTTTTTTCTTTCTCCCACTCTTTGATTGGGAATTTTCTTTCTTTTCTTTTTGCTTTCTCTTTGATTGGAAATTTTCCTTCTCTTCTTTTTTGCTTTCTCTTTGATTGGAAATTTTCCTTCTCTTCCTTTTTGCTTCCGAGGGTAAGGATTATGGTGAGTCAGGATTTTGGCTCAAGGTTTGTAGAATGGCTAGACATGATACATGTCGGGGTTTGGTTTGGTTCAAAGATAAAAGGGATGCCCCACATTATTTCCATGACACAAATGCAAAAATGATGATTTGGAAACTTTATGCAAAATTGGTCATGCATGCACCTATGCGGACACTCAAGTGTCAAATTTTTATGGTCATGTGATGCTAGGGCTCATGATTCATTTCCTCTATTTTTAGTCAACCCAATGTTTCCAAAATATGTTCTTTTATCAATTTGTGCATTCATTCGAGTCCATTTCGGGCGTCCGGGAAAATTTTCACAGCATTCACCCTTCAGGTGTATACACATTTTTCAAAAACTAGTTATGATCAGTGAATTTTTTCAAAGAAAAGTTGGAAATCGTCTCTTTTCAAAAGCATGTCGTTTTTTAGCTAGACAACTTATTTTCTCTTTTTCCACCTTTTTCCTTACTTGCCTTCTTCTTTTTTCTTATTTGCTCTCTTTTTCTTTTTACTTTCTTTTCTTTTCTATTTCATTTTCTTTCCTTTTCTATTTTTATCTTTATCATGATTTTTTGTTTATTTCACCTATATACTTTTGGACGATGTTCCTAAACGAAGAACTCTACACGGTTCCAGAATTTCAAACATCATTGATAGTAGTGATATATAAATACTAACGCAACAATCTAAACAAAAATGTATGCGCTGTACAAATGACAATCGAAACAACAAAAACAAACGTTAGTCTCTCAAGTCAAAACAATAACATAGAATAAAAATGACAAAAGAAATATGAAAGAAAACATGAATCTGGGGATCTCCCAGTCACGTATCTCCACTCCCTCCCAAGAAGTCAAGCAAATCGGCCATCTCCTCATCCTCGTGGGCTTCTTCTCCATCGCCGGGAGCTTCTGGGGGTGCCTCTCCTGCTTGGGCCTCGGGCCAATCTCTGGGCCATGCAACCTCTGCCCTGAACTGGTCTGGAGTAGGGCATGAAAAAGAAGTGGAGCCCTGGCTCTGCATGCTAAGGCTCATCTGGTATAGACAGTCATGGGTCCGTACATGTGCTCGGTGGTTGGCCGCCTGCTGGCGAACCAAATGCCGTAAATACTGCTCTATGTCAAATGCCCCAGCCTGGTCAGCCTGATGAGGTGGTGGTGGCGCGCCTGCGGCCTGTGGAGCATCACCCTGAGCCTGTCTCTGGGTACAGTACTTCTCAATAAAAGCCCGGGTGATGGGCGGCCGAATCACCTTGGTAGGTGCAACGGGGACTCCAAACGACCGGCAGAGTCCTGTGATCAGTGCGGGGAATCCCAGGGCCCTGTTGGACTTATCTGGGTCCAAAGGGTGCCTAGTGGGCGCCATACCTGCAAAAATATATATGGCATCAGCGATCAACTGAGCCACATGGATGCTCATCCGTGTCAGGATGGCGTACACCAGCTGGCACTTAGGCATGGGGAGGTCGGAATTATGATCGGTGGGCAGGATGTTGCTGAGGAGCAACGTCATCTATATCTGGGTCAGGGTGGTCATATTGGTGCGCATGATTCGCACTCGCCTCCCTGCAGCAGTCCGGGCAAAATCCTGCCCCGGTATACATAGCAGCTGGGCGATGGCCTCCTCATCGAACCCATCAGACCGGTTCCTCCTCTGGCCATACTCGCATTCCTGGCCCTCTTCCAATACCAACGGATATCCCTGGAGCTGGCCGATAGCGTCGGCATCAAACGGGATCCACTGACCCCTTACCCAGGATCTCATGTCACGCACGCCCTCCTCTGTTGGCCAAGCATTGGCATAAAACTCAAGGACTATTTCTGGATCGAACTTGGCCATGGGAGTAACCAGTGATGTCCACCGTCGGCGCTCTATTTCCTCCTGGAAATCAGTATACTCGTCGTCCCTGAGCTGGACGCGTCGCTCCCGGAGAAACGACCATCCCTTGATGGCCTCGAAGCGCTGCTGGTGTACAGCGCTCCTAAAGCGGTGACTGTCATACTCCGGAGCGGAACTAGTTCCTTCGGTCGCCTTGTCCTTCCTGGACCTCTTTGAGGCAAGCTTCCTCGGGGCCATTCCTGCGAAGGCAAACATTTGGAAAGTTAGTTTTACCAAGAAATGCTACCCTTAAAACAAAAATGGCATACAACCTCCTCCAATAAATACAAACATCAATGTAAATTTAGAGCAAGCTTATGCGCACACTTCTTTACGAACGTTCACTTGCACAAGACATTCTTATAACTAAGAAAAATGCACCCATATACAATCAAGGCACCTTCGTTACCTAGATTTTTTTACATGTACTTCCAAGGTGTATTTGTTACCTACATCACACGCATTTCCTTTGCTAAATTTACATACATGCATACTCAAAGCACTTTGGCTATCAAAAATTGCATACGTGCACATTCTGGTATTTCTAATACCTATACATACACAAACTTCATGATGAATCTTGACTATCTACACAATAAGGTGCTACATTTCATGCTCTTTTCAAGTTTTTTTTTTTTTTTACTACCTAAAGCCGCATGCAAATTCAAGTATATTTTCTTTTGCCGACTAAAATTGTATTCAAATTAAAAGGTATTTTTGTAAGGTATTTTCTTTACATAACATGCAACATATATATATTTTTTGTGAGACATTTTGACTATCAAAAATTACATACATCCTAGTATTTTGCTACCATACCCAAAGTGTAAATTGCCAAAGGTATTTTGCTACCTATTCTAAACCTACACATTTATGATGAGCAAAATTCCTAAACATCTAGGCGTAGGGAAATTATTGTAGCGTGGCTCATAGCTGATTGCTGGCCGAAAAGAGTAACTTTACCCAACATGCACCTCCTCTTGTGTTCTTTTGCATAAAAACTTTGGTTCCTAGGCCTAGGATATATGTGGGGCAATTACTCTAGCCTTTTTCGGGAATGAATGCATGTCCCAAAAAATAGAAAATATGTGCAAACCAAAAGGCCCCACGGGTTGTTTCCCTATGAAAACCACGCGCTAATGCCATTGAGGCATTTCACCGAACACTTGGTGGGCGCGCGTTTAGGTATTAATAGCAAGAGAACGGGGACAATGTGGCATGTCCCATTGCTTCAAAATGCCTTATAGGCCTAGGGCCATCCCATACAAACCCCCAATTCAACCCAATCAAGCAAGAAAACAAACCGAAATTGCCCCACATATTTGAGCACATTCCCACATTTTAGAGCACCAAAAGGAGATCAAAATACACCAATGAAAAGCTAGAAAGCTTAGGGATGGAATACTTACTTGTTGGTGATGAACAAAAGCGTGAAACGGAATCAAAAAATGCGAAAAATGATGACCCTAGGGCTGCAAACTCGTAAATCCCGTGGGTATGGCTTTTGAAAGGGGGGAAAAGAGGTTTTTGAATGCAAAAACGTCCCCCCTTTCGTCATTCTTATATTTTGGTGCAGGGGTGGCTCGCCCAGGCGAGCCCAGCTCGCCCAGGCGAGCTAACCTGCATTTTTTTTTTTTTTTTTTTGAGGGGAACATTAACCATGTCCCCTTCCTTCTCATGGATTAGCATTTTGCCTAACTTGAACTTACTTAGGTTAGAATTAGGCGTTGATTACTTATTTTATTATTACCCTTTTCCTTTTTAAAACAAACAA
Source organism: Glycine soja (assembly GCF_004193775.1). Lineage (NCBI taxonomy): Eukaryota > Viridiplantae > Streptophyta > Magnoliopsida > Fabales > Fabaceae > Glycine > Glycine soja. The sequence continues at coordinate 31,783,597 of NC_041008.1, read as the reverse complement.
ATAGTAAAAGAAAGCTGCAAAATACAAAGGATATGGGGCTGCCTTGCAGCGACATTCCCTGCTTGTTTCGCACAGAGAAGAGCAACGATCGGTCGGTCGTGACCCCATCCCGCTTGCGTTCATCCTTAAGTACCTGCAAGTAATAAACAACCAGGTATGGCCAATCTTGGCCGCATCATTACCCTACCTTGATTGGTTTCTGCCGTTCATGTTTTGTCTTCACTCCAGAAGGTAGCCCAAGGTGATCCTGCCCCTGTTTTACCACAACAATATACATGCGTATGCGTATGCGTATGCATGAATGTTTTCAAACGCAGAAAATTTAGGGAAAGTTGGTTCAGGTTCAATTCTAATTAAGCGCTTGGGGGATCCCATGAACTGAGCGGAAGGGCTCAGGCGATCACAAATTAACGCAAGGTGTGAAACTAACGTGAGGACTAAAAGCCTCAAATCCATGTTTATTTCTTTGAAAGATCGTAACAAGAGATACAACGGACCGGAAATCCCCGGGGGGAAATCTAGAAAACGCATAAAGATAGAGAACATGCAGCGACATCCTTAATTGCCCCAGCTTCTAAGCATAATATTGTTTGACGACATCAGAGTTCACGGGTGAAGGTAGCTCTTCGCCATCCATGTTGGTAAGCACCAGGGCTCCTCCGGAAAAAGCCCTCTTCACAACAAAAGGCCCTTCGTAGTTCGGGGCCCATTTCCCTCGGTGGTCCTTGACAGCATGGGACATTTTCTTTAGCATAAGGTCTCCCTCATGGAACTTGCGTAAGCGTACTTTCTTGTCGAACGCGCTCTTCATTCTTTGCTGGTACAAACGCCCATGACTCATGGCCGTTAAGCGCTTACCCTCAATGAGGTTGAGCTGATCGTAGCGTGTTTGAGCCCACTCTGATTCCTTTAATCCGGATTCTGCCAAGATCCTTAATGACGGGACTTCTACCTCGAACGGTAACACCGCCTCCATCCCATATACCAATGAGAACGGCGTTGCCCCCGTTGACGTTCGCACTGAAGTCCGGTAACCGTGTAACGCGAATGGGAGCATCTCGTGCCAATCCTTGTATGACACGGTCATCTTTTGGATAATCTTTTTGATATTCTTATTGGCTGCTTCCACGGCTCCATTCATCTTTGGCCGGTAGGGTGTGGAATTGTGATGCTGGATTTTAAACTCCTCGCACATTTCCCCCATCATCTTGTTATTCAGGTTGGTGCCGTTGTCCGTGATAATCTTCCTTGGCAAACCATATCGGCAGATAATCTCCTTCTTAATGAACCTGACCACCACATTCCTCGTGACATTGGTATATGAAGCCGCCTCGACCCACTTGGTGAAATAATCTATTGCTACGAGGATGAAGCGATGACCATTCGAGGCCTTGGGCTCAATGGCCCCGATGACATCTATTCCCCACATGGAGAAAGGCCAAGGGGCGGACATGACATTCAGAGGATGCGGTGGGGCATTGACATTATCCGCGAATGCTTGACATTTGTGGCACTTCCTCACATGGACACAACAATCACTTTCCATGGTAAGCCAGTAATAACCTGCTCTTAAGATCTTCCTGGCCATAGCATGCCCGTTGGCGTGCGTTCCAAACGAGCCCTCATGGACTTCCTCGATCATGTGATTTGCCTCCTTGGCATCCACACATCGCAGGAGTGTCATGTCGTGATTTCTCTTATACAGTGTGCCTCCGCTCATGAAGAAACTAGCTGCCAACCTCCTCAATGTCCTTTTATCGTTGTCGGCAATCTCTGGCGGGTATTCTTTGCTTACGACATATTGCTTGATGTCGTAATACCAAGGCTTTCCGTCCCGTTCCTCTTCCACTTGGCAACAATGTGCGGGTTTGCCACGACATTGAAATTCAATGTAGGGTAGGTCCCCGTGCGGTGTTAGCTGGAACATAGATGCCAACGTAGCAAGTGCATCCGCCATTTGATTTTCCTCGCGGGGAACATGATGGAAGGAGATCTCATCGAAAGTCTTAGCCAATTCCTTGATGTAGGCTTTGTAGGGTATCAGCTTGGGATCTCTAGTTTCCCATTCTCCTCTCAGCTGATGGATTACCAACGCTGAGTCGCCGTACACCTTGAGTAGTTTGACATCGGAGTCAATTGCTGCCTGGACGGCTAGGGCACATGCTTCATATTCGGCCATGTTGTTGGTGCAGTCGAATCCTAGCCTGGCTGTGAAAGGTACACATTGATTGTCCGGAGAGATCAACACTGCCCCAACGCCATGACCTAGAATGTTTGACGCTCCGTCAAACCATACAGTCCATTTGTCCCGATCTTCGTCCAACTTTTCCTCGAACAAGGCCATGATGTCCTCATCCGGGAATTCCGGATGCATGGGCTGGTAGTCGTTAAGAGGCTGTTGGGCCAAATAATCTGCCAAAGCGCTTCCTTTTATCGCCTTTTGGGTGACGTAGACTATATCAAACTCAGATAGCAAGACTTGCCACCGGGCGATTCGTCCTGTGAGAGCTGGCTTTTCAAAGATGTACTTGACCGGGTCCATTTTGGATATCAACCAGGTAGTATGGCTCAGCATGTACTGCCTTAAGCGATGGGACGCCCATACTAAAGCACAACACGTTCTTTCGAGCAAGGAGTAATTCATCTCACAGGTCGTGAACTTCTTACTTAGGTAGTAAACAGCGCGCTCTTTTTTCCCGGATTCGTCATGTTGCCCCAACATACACCCCATTGACTCGTCCAAGATTGTCATGTACAAAATGAGAGGCCTTCCAGGTACTGGTGGCATAAGCACGGGAGGATTCATTAGGCACTTTTTGATCCTTCCAAAAGCCTCTTGGCAATCCTCATTCCACCGATCAGTTTGGTTTTTGCGCAAGAGTTTAAACAACGGCTCACAAATGGCGGTGAGCTGCGATATGAATCTGGCAATATAATTCAAGCGCCCCAGGAAACCTCGGACTTGCCTCTCTGTACGGGGTTCTGGCATCTCAAGGATAGCCTTCACTTTTTCGGGGTCTACCTCTATCCCTTTCTGGCTTACAATGAAACCAAGCAATTTCCCTGATTTGACCCCAAAGGTACACTTAGCGGGGTTCAACCTTAATTGATATTTCTTAAGCCTTTCGAACAACTTCCGCAGGTTGACAAGGTGTTCTTCCTCAGATTTAGATTTAGCAATTATGTCGTCCACATAGACCTCGATCTCTTGATGCATCATATCATGGAACAAAGCTACCATGGCCCGTTGATAAGTTGCCCCGGCATTCTTGAGTCCAAAGGACATCACTTTGTAACAGAACGTTCCCCACAGGGTGACGAAAGTAGTCTTTTCCATATCCTCGGGCGCCATCTTTATCTGATTGTAACCAGAGAAACCGTCCATGAAGGAACATAAAGCGAAATTGGCCGTGTTATCTACGAGGATATCGATGTGTGGTAAAGGAAAATTGTCCTTGGGACTGGCCCGATTCAGGTCCCGATAATCTACACACATTCGTACTTTCCCATCTTTTTTAGGAACTGGTACGATGTTGGCAACCCATTCTGGATACCGAGCGACGGCCAGAAATCCAGCGTCAAATTGCTTCTTCACTTCTTCTTTTATCTTCAAGGATGTTTCGGGCTTCATCCTCCTCAATTTCTGTTTTACCGGGGAACACCCGGGATTTAGAGGTAATCGGTGCTGCACAATGTCAGAACTCAAACCGGGCATATCTTGGTATGACCAAGCAAAGATGTCTTGGTAGTCTTTTAGCAGGATTATTAATTCTTCACGGATAGGTGCGGTAATGCCTGTACCTATCTTTACTTCCCTCTTTCCACTGCCAAATCCTAAGTCTACTAGCTCTGTTTCTTCTTGATGAGGCCCCATTTCTTGGTCCTCATAGGTGACCATTCTTTCTAGTTCCGAAGGAAGTCCCACATCCTCATCTCCTTCATCTTCCGTTTGATTCATTTCTTGCTCGAAGTCGATAGACGGGTCCCAGGTATTAGTACCTTCGGGGGACTCGTCATCGGATCTGCCGTTTCAGAAAAAGAAGTAAACATGCAAATGAATGAGAATGGGTAGAGACCAGGAACAGATGAAGAAAGATCCTTGTATTATAAATTCAAAAACAAAAGACACAAAGCCTTAACAAAATGAAAACTCTAAAGCCTAGGCCCAACTATAGAGCTTTTAAAACCGTAAAGGTTTACATTATGCTTGTTGCGTAAATGCCGGGGCGTTCCTCCACTCGCCAATTTCCCAGCTGGAAATCAGGAGGGCATGGTCGTACCAAATCCAAAGTACTCGGAATATCATCTTCGCATATCGCGAACGCTTGACCTTTGTCTCCCGAACCCGCACTTATAAAGCTTCTACTTATGTGGCAGGGCGGGCTTCCTTCACCTTCTTGTCTCCAATGCGAACTTTGACCATTGTTCTTCCTTCCCGCAATGCTTCTTTTCATGTCTGCCTGAGTGGGCTTATAGCCTAAACCATACTTCCCACGATTTCCTTGAGTATTTATCAGGCTAGTTATGCCGCCGTTGTTTTTTCCTAAACCCATCCCGGGTTCAAAACCGTTCCCCAACATAACTCGGGCCATCATTACCGCTGCATCGGACAGACAAGGCTGCCCAAAGAAGGAGTCCACGGAGGAAATGCTGACCACCTCAAAAGACTGGAAAGCAGTTTCTAACGATTCTTCTACGGCTTCCACATAAGGCATGGAGGATGGGCAGCTTACCAAGATATCTTCCTCGCCTGACACGATGACCAAGTGCCCCTCCACTACGAATTTCAGCTTTTGGTGGAGTGTAGAAGGCACAACTCCCACTGAGTGGATCCACGGGCGCCCCAACAGGCAGCTGTAGGGGGGGTTAATATCCATTATTTGGAAGGTGACTTGACAGGTGTGAGGGCCTATTTGTACTGGGAGATCGATCTCTCCCCTAACCTCTCGGCGAGTGCCGTCGAAGGCCCGAACCACCATTGAACTTGGTTTTAAGTGGGAAACATTGAATGGTAACTTCTCCAAAGTGCTCTTAGGCATCACGTTTAAACTGGAACCATTATCGATGAGTACCTTGGCTACGATATGGTCCATACACTTGACTGACACGTGTAAAGCCTTATTATGCCCTCTCCCCTCGGCGGGGATTTCTTCTTCGGCGAAGGCAAGATAGTTGTTGGCAGTGATATTGTTGACCAGCCCTCCGAAACCTTCTACCGAGATATCTTGGGCCACGTGAGCCTCGTTCAGCACTTTTACTAGCAGAGCCCGATGAGGCTCGGAGCTCATAAGTAACTCCAACAGCGAGACCCTAGCCGGGGTTTTGTTGAGCTGTTCGATAACCTTGAATTCGCTCTGCTGAATTATGCGAAGGAACTCGCTGGCTTCCTCTAGCGACACCTCCTTTCTACCATCCTTTTTCTCTGGGGGCCCCTTTGCTGGAATATCTTTATTCGAAGCGTGGGGTGCTTCGCCATCTTGTTCCTCCACCACTTTTCCTTTTCCTTTGACGTCGGCGGGTTGGACTGGTAGGTCCGGAGGTGCGAACACACGACCACTACGGGTCACACCACTCAGCCCCGTGATATTTGTTACTTTAGCTGACAGCGAGCTGACGTCAGTGACTTCTTCTTCCTTCTTCCCCGGAGGTGTATATCTCCATGGGACCGCGTGACTATTTTGATAGGGAAAGGAACAGGTTTGGCCATTAAGGGGTGCCCGGGCTTTTGCGAGGCTACACTTTTAGTGAAGTATATCACCAAGGGTTTGGGCTTCGCAACACCGCTCCCCTCCGTAGATTGCATGCATATATGCTGCTCTTCTTTTCCTTCAATGCCGACTTCTAGTCGACCTTGGTCCATCATTCGCTGTAACAATTCCTCTACTTCCAAACACGTCTCCATGTCATGCATCTCGCCGGAATGTAGCAGACAGGAATCCTCCTTACACCCACTATGGGGAATTACACCTCCCTTTTGTAGGGCCTCAAAGATAAACCTCCTAGGGGTTGCCACATCTCTTAAAGGTTTAGACCTATGGGGCCTATCGGATTCAACTGCATTAACTGCTCCCCCTCCATGATTGGCGAGGGGGTTGTCCTCACATTGGGCCGATCCTCTTGGAAAGTCAGCCATCCGGCATCCATTAAATGTTGGACCTTGTATTTAAGGGCCAAGCATTTTTCGACGGAATGCCCCGGGACACCCCATGGTACTTGCAAGTTGCATTAGGGTCATACCACTTCGGGAAAGGGGGTTCGAGGACCCTTCCGGGAGTTACCACGGCCAAATGATTGGCGATGAGGGATGGTAGAAGCTCTTCGTACGTCATTGGGAGCGGGGTGAATTCCGGCAATGGCCTCGGAGGGAAGTTCCTTGTCGTTTGGAATTACGGCCGTCGAGTCGTGTTCGGTTGGAACTTGGGGAGCTTCCCTCTTCATTTCTGCTGCCTGGACGGCTAGGGCACATGCTTCATATTCGGGCCATGTGTTGGTGGCAGTCGAATCCTAGCCTGGCTGTGAAAGGTACACATTGATTGTCCGGAGAGATCAACACTGCCCAACGCCATGACCTAGAATGTTTGACGCTCCGTCAAACCATACAGTCCATTTGTCCCGATCTTCGTCCAACTTTTCCTCGAACAAGGCCATGATGTCCTCATCCCGGGAATTCCGGATGCATGGGCTGGTAGTCGTTAAGAGGCTGTTGGCCAAATAATCTGCCAAAGCGCTTCCTTTTATCGCCTTTTGGGTGACGTAGACTATATCAAACTCAGATAGCAAGACTTGCCACCGGGCGATTCGTCCTGTGAGAGCTGGCTTTTCAAAGATGTACTTGACCGGGTCCATTTTGGATATCAACCAGGTAGTATGGCTCAGCATGTACTTGCTTAAGCGATGGGACGCCCATACTAAAGCACACACGTTCTTTCGAGCAAGGAGTAATTCATCTCACAGGTCGTGAACTTCTTACTTAGGTAGTAAACAGCGCGCTCTTTCTTCCCGGATTCGTCATGTTGCCCCAGCATACACCCCATTGACTCGTCCAAGATTGTCATGTACAAAATGAGAGGCCTTCCCAGGTACTGGTGGCATAAGCACGGGAGGATCATTAGGCACTTTTTGATCCTTCCAAAAGCCTCTTGGCAATCCTCATTCCACCGATCGGTTTGGTTTTTGCGCAAGAGTTTAAACAACGGCTCACAAATGGCGGTGAGCTGCGATATGAATCTGGCAATATAATTAGGCGCCCCAGGAACCCTCGGACTTGCCTCTCTGTACGGGGTTCCGGCATCTCAAGGATAGCCTTCACTTTTTCGGGGTCTACCTCTATCCCTTTCTGGCTTACAATGAAACCAAGCAATTTCCCTGATTTGACCCCAAAGGTACACTTAGCGGGGTTCAACCTTAATTGATATTTCTTAAGCCTTTCGAACAACTTCCGCAGGTTGACAAGGTGTTCTTCCTCAGATTTAGATTTAGCAATTATGTCGTCCACATAGACCTCGATCTCTTGATGCATCATATCATGGAACAAAGCTACCATGGCTCGTTGATAAGTTGCCCCGGCATTCTTGAGTCCAAAGGACATCACTTTGTAACAGAACGTTCCCCACAGGGTGACGAAAGTAGTCTTTTCCATATCCTCGGGCGCCATCTTTATCTGATTGTAACCAGAGAAACCGTCCATGAAGGAAAATAAAGCGAAATTGGCCGTGTTATCTACGAGGATATCGATGTGTGGTAAAGGAAAATTGTCCTTGGGACTGGCCCGATTCAGGTCCCGATAATCTACACACATTCGTACTTTCCCATCTTTTTTAGGAACTGGTACGATGTTGGCAACCCATTCTGGATACCGAGCGACGGCCAGAAATCCAGCGTCAAATTGCTTCTTCACTTCTTCTTTTATCTTCAAGGATGTTTCGGGCTTCATCCTCCTCAATTTCTGTTTTACCGGGGAACACCCGGGATTTAGAGGTAATCGGTGCTGCACAATGTCAGAACTCAAACCGGGCATATCTTGGTATGACCAAGCAAAGATGTCTTGGTAGTCTTTTAGCAGGATTATTAATTCTTCACGGATAGGTGCGGTAATGCCTGTACCTATCTTTACTTCCCTCTTTCCACTGCCAAATCCTAAGTCTACTAGCTCTGTTTCTTCTTGATGAGGCCCCATTTCTTGGTCCTCATAGGTGACCATTCTTTCTAGTTCCGAAGGAAGTCCCACATCCTCATCTCCTTCATCTTCCGTTTGATTCATTTCTTGCTCGAAGTCGATAGACGGGTCCCAGGTATTAGTACCTTCGGGGGACTCGTCATCGGATCTGCCGTTTCAGAAAAAGAAGTAAACATGCAAATGAATGAGAATGGGTAGAGACCAGGAACAGATGAAGAAAGATCCTTGTATTATAAATTCAAAAACAAAAGACACAAAGCCTTAACAAAATGAAAACTCTAAAGCCTAGGCCCAACTATAGAGCTTTTAAAACCGTAAAGGTTTACATTATGCTTGTTGCGTAAATGCCGGGGCGTTCCTCCACTCGCCAATTTCCCAGCTGGAAATCAGGAGGGCATGGTCGTACCAAATCCAAAGTACTCGGAATATCATCTTCGCATATCGCGAACGCTTGACCTTTGTCTCCCGAACCCGCACTTATAAAGCTTCTACTTATGTGGCAGGGCGGGCTTCCTTCACCTTCTTGTCTCCAATGCGAACTTTGACCATTGTTCTTCCTTCCCGCAATGCTTCTTTTCATGTCTGCCTGAGTGGGCTTATAGCCTAAACCATACTTCCCACGATTTCCTTGAGTATTTATCAGGCTAGTTATGCCGCCGTTGTTTTTTCCTAAACCCATCCCGGGTTCAAAACCGTTCCCCAACATAACTCGGGCCATCATTACCGCTGCATCGGACAGACAAGGCTGCCCAAAGAAGGAGTCCACGGAGGAAATGCTGACCACCTCAAAAGACTGGAAAGCAGTTTCTAACGATTCTTCTGCGGCTTCCACATAAGGCATGGAGGATGGGCAGCTTACCAAGATATCTTCCTCGCCTGACACGATGACCAAGTGCCCCTCCACTACGAATTTCAGCTTTTGGTGGAGTGTAGAAGGCACAACTCCCACTGAGTGGATCCACGGGCGCCCCAACAGGCAGCTGTAGGGGGGGTTAATATCCATTATTTGGAAGGTTACTTGACAGGTGTGAGGGCCTATTTGTACTGGGAGATCGATCTCTCCCCTAACCTCTCGGCGAGTGCCGTCGAAGGCCCGAACCACCATTGAACTTGGTTTTAAGTGGGAAACATTGAATGGTAACTTCTCCAAAGTGCTCTTAGGCATCACGTTTAAACTGGAACCATTATCGATGAGTACCTTGGCTACGATATGGTCCATACACTTGACTGACACGTGTAAAGCCTTATTATGCCCTCTCCCCTCGGCGGGGATTTCTTCTTCGGCGAAGGCAAGATAGTTGTTGGCAGTGATATTGTTGACCAGCCCTCCGAAACCTTCTACCGAGATATCTTGGGCCACGTGAGCCTCGTTCAGCACTTTTACTAGCAGAGCCCGATGAGGCTCGGAGCTCATAAGTAACTCCAACAGCGAGACCCTAGCCGGGGTTTTGTTGAGCTGTTCGATAACCTTGAATTCGCTCTGCTGAATTATGCGAAGGAACTCGCTGGCTTCCTCTAGCGACACCTCCTTTCTACCATCCTTTTTCTCTGGGGGCCCCTTTGCTGGAATATCTTTATTCGAAGCGTGGGGTGCTTCGCCATCTTGTTCCTCCACCACTTTTCCTTTTCCTTTGACGTCGGCGGGTTGGACTGGTAGGTCCGGAGGTGCGAACACACGACCACTACGGGTCACACCACTCAGCCCCGTGATATTTGTTACTTTAGCTGACAGCGAGCTGACGTCAGTGACTTCTTCTTCCTTCTTCCCCGGAGGTGTATATCTCCATGGGACCGCGTGACTATTTTGATAGGGAAAGGAACAGGTTTGGCCATTAAGGGGTGCCCGGGCTTTTGCGAGGCTACACTTTTAGTGAAGTATATCACCAAGGGTTTGGGCTTCGCAACACCGCTCCCCTTCGTAGATTGCATGCATATATGCTGCTCTTCTTTTCCTTCAATGCCGACTTCTAGTCGACCTTGGTCCATCATTCGCTGTAACAATTCCTCTACTTCCAAACACGTCTCCATGTCATGCATCTCGCCGGAATGTAGCAGACAGGAATCCTCCTTACACCCACTATGGGGAATTACACCTCCCTTTTGTAGGGCCTCAAAGATAAACCTCCTAGGGGTTGCCACATCTCTTAAAGGTTTAGACCTATGGGGCCTATCGGATTCAACTGCATTAACTGCTCCCCCTCCATGATTGGCGAGGGGGTTGGTCCTCACATTGGGCCGATCCTCTTGGAAAGTCAGCCATCCGGCATCCATTAAATGTTGGACCTTGTATTTAAGGGCCAAGCATTTTTCGACGGAATGCCCCGGGACACCCCCATGGTACTTGCAAGTTGCATTAGGGTCATACCACTTCGGGAAAGGGGGTTCGAGGACCCTTCCGGGAGTTACCACGGCCAAATGATTGGCGATGAGGGATGGTAGAAGCTCTTCGTACGTCATTGGGAGCGGGGTGAATTCCGGCAATGGCCTCGGAGGGAAGTTCCTTGTCGTGTTGGAATTACCGGCCGGTCGAGTCGTGTTCGGAGTTGGAACTTGGGGAGCTTCCCTCTGGGTGGGTGCCTTAGGCTGCAAGGGTGTTGAACTAGAGGCGTTCCCCGCATGAGCCGAGAAGCTTGGGTGATGTTGCGCGTACTGATGGGTACCATGAGGTGTTTGCTGGGGTTTGACCCACGCGGGTGTTGAAGAGACGGCATGGGCATCTCCTTCCTTCCTTTTTGCCCCTGTTGCCCCGATTCTTTTGGCGTTCACGTTTGTGGAGGAAACGTAATCGAACTTTCCTCTCTTCAATCCAACCTCGATTCTTTCCCCGGCAAACACCAGATCCGCAAAGCTGGACGGCATGTAACCCACTAGCTTCTCATAGTAGAACACAGGCAGAGTGTCTACCATCATGGTGATCATCTCTCTCTCAACCATGGGAGGAGCTACTTGTGCCGCCAAATCCCTCCATCGCTGCGCATATTCTTTAAAGGTTTCACCCTCTTTCTTAAACATATTCTGCAGTTGAGTACGGTCGGGAGCCATATCAGAATTGTACTGATACTGCCTTAGGAAGGCGGTAATCAGATCCTTCCAAGTACGGATACGGGAAGCTTCCAAATTAGTGTACCACACTACCGCAGCTCCGGCCAAGCTATCCTGAAAGAAGTGTATCAACAGCTTTTCATCTTTAGAATGAGCGCCCATCTTACGGCAGTACATTTTGAGATGGTTTTTGGGACAAGTCGTCCCTTTATACTTGTCGAAGTCCGGCACTTTGAACTTCGGGGGAATAACAACATCGGGTACTAAGCAAAGATCCGTCATGTCTGCAAACGGATAGTCCCCAAATCCTTCCACAGCCCTCAATCTTTCCTCAAGGAGATCGAGCTTCCTCCTTTCTTCAGTTGCCGGGGGCGGCCCTTCCATAGACAAAACTATTGGCGATGCTGCGATGTTGGGTTGAGGCAACGTGCCTGGTGCCGGCCCTTCGGGGATCGGGGGATAAAACTCGACATCCCTCCGAGCATAATCTTGAGGGTCTTTATGGACTTCGTCGGGCTGCTGAGGAGGCTCTTTTTCATGGACGGGAGAAGCAATGTGGCCCGCATCTTCTTGCAAGATGGGTGGTGAATAGTTGGGCGGCAATCCATAAGGGTAAGCCGCTCGGTTGTATCCCAGGTGAGGGCTGCCATCGTGCCCCAGTGTGTCCCTTCCCCGTCCTACTATGTTTGAGGGAGGATGGTGCGTAGTTGCCAAGAGAGTCGGGTCTGCTTCGGCAGCCGAACTGACAGCGGCGGCAGTGGCCGCGCTCTTCTCCATGAGCTGCTTCATACCTAACATGGCCTCCATCATGGAGGCCATTTGTTCTTTCAGAGCCGACATGTCGGCTTTCATCTGTTCCTGCGTCTCCTCTTGATCACCCATCGTTCTAGATTTGGATCTGGTGCGATAGGGATCCCTTGCGGCGCGTTTAGTTATGGTGTTTTTCCCTAAAAAACCAAACGTGAGGAGTGGGTAAAGAAAGAAAATGCATGCTAGAGATGAGATGTAGGAGTGATTTGATTTGCACAAGCTTTTTGGAGTAGAAACATGGGACCAACTCATTTTATTTCAAAAAGGAAGTCATATCTAGTCAAGGTCTGAGAGACCATACAAGTTTCCTAACGATTTCTAATTATGTGGGCCATTAAGTCTATCATATGCTGACAATAGCCGAGAAGCCCATGAATCTCTTCGGGGGCGGAGTAGGTGTCTGCCATCGCCTTGGCCTTGGCTAACAATCGGGGAAGTTCTTGACTCCCGTTCAAGGTAAGAGCAAACCGATCCATCCACATGGTTGCCTCTTGGTGTAAAGAGTCGATCACCCTTCCTCTAGCCTCTTTTTCCGCATACACTTGAGCATACTCATCCGCGATTCTATGCTCGTGGGCCGTGGCTAGACCTAACTCTTCTTGGTACTTGGCGATGATAGCTAACATGTTGGTCTCTGTCTCGCATAAACGCTGAGACAAGCTTCTTTTGGACCTTGAACAAGCAATCAACTCCTCTTTCAGAACCATGCTATGTGCTCGCGACTGGTCCCTTTCTTCCCTTCGCAACTTGAGTTCATTATTGCTACCCCATAGAGCTCCGCGAAATTTGTTCCGGCCATACTCTTCCTTGCGAGCCCTCTTGGTCTCTTGTTCAAGGGCTCTTGCGGTAATTGCATTCTCTTCCCGTAACCCGGCACACTCCTTCCGAACGTGTGTAGCAGCCAACTTGAACTTCTCCTTGGCGAGTTTTGCCTTTCCTAACTCGCTTTTGAGAGCTTGGACTTCTTCGTCCTCTTCCGGTGCTTCAAAATTCTCTTCGCTGACGACTTTTAACTTGGCGAGCCAATCTAAACCTCGTATGCGAACTTTCAGCCATTCGTGGTACCCACCAATGATGCCATTACGAATGCCTCTAAGCTCTTGATCTTTCCTTAACGGGGTTTCCCATGCCTTATGGATTCTTTGTATAGTCTTGGAATTTTGTGCGCCGAGATCCCTTACAAGGAAAGGAGACATGCTTTCTTCCGTCGGTGCTCCCCTCATGGGGTACCCTAGTTGTCTTATAGCGAGCGTGGGATTGTAATTAATACAACCCCTCGTTCCTACCAGCGGAATGTTTGGGTATCTTCCACATGAGAAAAGGACTCCTTCTTTTCCTTCCTTCCATCGGGGGAACCAACTGATTGTTCTACCTCCTATCCCGGCCAAGAGCTGGTCCCAATCCATTCTCCTCTTTTCAGTACACGAGCGATGGCTCAGGAGCGGACATGGATGTCTTGTGTCTTGTTGGAACAAGTGTGAAACCAACCAAACACAGAGGGCGGGTAAGCAACAGATGATCCGTGCGCTACTCTTCTCGCACCTTCGGTCAAATGTGTCAAATAGATCTGCCAAGACAGCTACCACCGGACTTTCCTTGCTATGGTGGTAGGCAAGGAAAGCATCGATTGCTGCTAGGTCTACCAAACCATCCACGTTTGGAAAGAGGACGACCCCAAAAATTAGCAAAGCTAACACATCCATAAACGGGACCCAGTCTCCTTGATTGGCCATACCCCTCGCCTTGTCTTCTAGGTACTTCTGTGGTAGGCCCGCTATGCCGTTCCGAGTCTGTTTTATGCGGTCCAAACCTCTTGCTGAATCCTTGACCACAGTTGCAATTCTGCTCAAAGAGGGGAGACATCCGGAGGAAAGATATGGTTTTCTTCCCCCGAGAGGACATCCTAGAATTTCTTCAAATTCTTCAATGGTTGGTACTAATTGGAAGTCTCCGAATGTGAAGCATCTCAAAGGCTGGTCGTAGTATTGGGTGAGTGATGCAATGGCTTCTATGGACACCTCTGCTATGGTCAACTCTAAGATCTTTCCGTAAGTCTTGCGGAAGGCTTGCATTTGGAGGGGTTCCATCAACCGCCCTAATTCCTTAATGCTGGTGGTATCTGGGCTTTTGACCTTGACTTGGTAGAACCTCTTGCCGGTTTGATTTGTTCCCATGCTTACTAAAGTGAGACAAAAGCTGGTGCAAATCAAAACTCCGATATCTCATGGGTGGGATGGATGAATGCATGAAGAAATGCATATGACACAGATGCAATTTACGAATACGGGGGTCCGGGGAATTTGTCCCCTTCTTAGATACGACGTCTAGGGGTAGCGAAATGCCCCAACGCACGTTTTTAAGAAGGCGACACGGACCCTCCGTTGGTTTGTTTACAGTAGGGATCAAGACAGAACCCATATGCAATGCCTATGCAAACGACACAATGCGGGAATGTGCACAGTATGACAATATTTACCGAACATAAGCAAAAGGGTATATGATACTCATGCATGGCAGTGTGAAAAATGGCACGCAGCGTGTTTGCTTCATGCCCCTATTGAAGGGACCTATAAGGGAGAGAACTAACTAGGCTTTTAGCAATAATCCCCAAGGTAGTTATATCTCTCTTGATGGTTTCTAGAGGTATCATCCCCTTTGAAGAACATATTGTAGCAGTAGGGACTACTAGCAACAATAGGTTTTCAAAGAGAAAAGCTCTAGATGAGGGTTCACTGTAATCAAGCAAGTCGGAGACCTAGCATGATCACAGATTCACCTCCACTCCTTATGTTCCCACGAACCCGGGTATAGGGCCCTTTTTCACTCACAGTGTGTGCAAATAGTGTTAGTGTTTGTGTGCATCAAATGAATAAATATTTACCTCATGCATACATTCTAAAACACACTAAAAGCAACAAATAGTTTATATACACAAGAACATAAGACAAATAAAGGGAAACCAACAAAGGAGAAAGTCATGGTAAAACATTGCACAAAATTAAATGGCCTAACTCTCTAAAAACTGTCCCCAGTGGAGTCGCCAACTGTCGCAACCTACCCTTCGGCGGGAGGGCGACGCGTGGCTCGCGGGATGCGTGTTCCGCGAAAGGAATACGCGCGGAGTCGCCACCAACGTTTATTTGAGGAAAACGTCGGAAAAACCGGAAAAGACGCGATCTACGAACTTTTTAGTGAAAGGTTCGGGAGTTGTATTTACGCGCGGGGAAGGTATTAGCACCCCACACGCCCGTCCCAAGGGACGGCAGCCTTTAATCGAATGTGCAAACATGACTTTGATTTTTATGTTCCCTTTTATGTTCTTATATCCTTTACACCCTTTTTATATTTTTTTCTTTTTTGTGGTCGACAAGGGTGTTTCCCTTTGCTCCTACGTATTCCTCAATTGGGATGAGAAAATCAGACCTACGTAGTTCTTTCTTATCAAGTGATTCTTTTTTTACTTTAAGAGGTGATCATTTTAAGGCGTTGGACCTTAAAAATGATCCATTTTACTTAGTGAGAAAATGAAATGACAAACTTCAAAAGCCTATTTTTATGGACGAGCTTGACTAGGCGAATTGATTTTAGCCTTTAGTTTCACTTTAGTTATTAATCAATTCGATTAAGAATGAGAAATCCCAAAGAGAAAACGTCCGATTGATTTTCCGCTTTATTTTACTAAAAGATGTCTTTTTGATTATTATATTATTTTTTACCTCTTTTTGATTTCCAACGTGGTTACGGCACAACCGAACGGTCGGAATTTATTTTAACCGAAGTTAATGGATAATACAATTCAAACGTTCGGTGGAAATTTATTTTATTTTTAAGTTAAGCGAGAAATGACTTAAGTAAAATGGCTTAAGCACGTCAACAGGGGGTATAAAAAGTAAACAAAGCGAGAATAAAAATGCACGAAACACAATGTGGACCACTACGGGCACATAGAATGAATCGAAAAGCTTGGTTCGAGGTACTTACCCGTTGAAGATCGAAGAACGATGAAGAACGAATGAAGAACGTCGAAGAACGGTTGAAACCTTTGCGAGATTCCTCACGGAAAACGTTACGGAAACGTTTCGGAAGCGCCTCGGCTTAGATTTTCTTCACGGAAACAATTTTTCCAAGCAAATTCGAAAGAGAGAGAAGTGCCAAAGGGGCTGAACCCCTTCCTTCTTGCCTTCCTCCCCTATTTATAGCAAAATAGGGGAGGAGGTTGCCGCCCAGCTCGCCCAGGCGAGCAGGGTTGCTTCCTCCAGAAGCAACCGCCTTCTGGAGGAATATTCCAGAGGGCCCAAGTGGGCCTGGGTGCTATTTGCACCCCCATTTTTACTAAGTACACCCCCCTCTGCTGTTTTTTTGGTAATTCTTTTTTCGTAAAGTTACGGAAACTTACGAATTTCGTAACGATACTTGTTTTCTTTCCGTAATGTTACGGAACCTTGCGGATTACATAATCATCCCCTTTTCGACTTACGGAATGTTACGGAACCTCACTTAATTATGCAACGATGCTTCCATTTGATTTCCGGTGTGTCACGGAAACTTACGGATTGTGCATCAATATTTTTTTGGTTTTTCGGCATGTCCTGGAATTTCACAAATTGCCTAATGATGGGTGCCAAGCACCTCACGAGGACCAAAGAATGGTCGCACGTCATCGAGCAAAGGTCCCCGGACGAAATTAGGGTATGACACTTCCCTAGTATGGGTGACACTAGAACTGATGGTTTGGCTAACACTTGCTTGATTTGCTCAAATTCTTGTTGCTGCTCTTCTCCCCAAACGAATTTATCTTGATCCTTCACCTTTAGCAAAGGAGAGAAAACCTTCATTTTTCCAATTGAATTAGCTATGAATCTTCACAAGAAATTAATCTTACCAATAAGACTCTATAGCTTTTCCTTGTTCTGAGGAAGGCTAGCCTCCAACACTGCCTTTGCCTTGTTTTTATCAACTTCAATCCCTTTCTGTTGCACTATGAATCTTAGGAAATTTTTAGTTGACACCCCGATTGCACATTTAGCTGGATTCATCTTCAGCCCATGAAACCTCATTTTTAGCAAAACATGTTCTAAATCGGCCAGATGTTGGTCCATATTGGCTGACTTAACTACTTCATCAATGTATACTTCCATACCCTTGCCAATGGAATCATGGAAGTTAAGGTTCATTGCTCTTTAGTAGGTAGCACCAATATTCTTTAACCCAAATGACACTACTAACCCTTCATATATCCAAAAGCTCTTAGACATCTAAACATTGTTTCGTGCACATCTTCAACAACCATGAAAATTTGGTTATAACTAGAATGGTCATCGATAAAGGTGAGGACACCATGCTTAATTCCAACATCAACCAACATATCGTCTATGGGCATAACATACTTGTCTTGAGGAGTTTTCAGATTGAGATCCCTAAAGTCAGTGCACACTTGTATTTGCCCATTTTTCTTTATCACAAAACAATATTTGATAACCATTTTTTATATTTGGATGTTCTGATAAAGCTAACTGCCAACATTTGTTTCAATCTCTCCCTTGATTTGCGGCAAAAGTTATGAATTACATCTCCTTGGAGTTTGCCGATGTGACTTAACCTCTTCTCTGATTGGTAATCTATGCTCTACCAACTCCCTTAATAGTCTTGGCATCTCATGATAGTCCCAAGGAAAACAATCTTTGTATTTTATGATAAGTTCAATAAGCCAATTTTTATCCCTTTTGGCTAACAACCCACTTACTTTGGTCATTCTTGGTTTATTATTTGTCCCTAAGTTAACCTCCTATTAGGGATCTTGTGCTTCAAAACTAAGAGACTTCCTTTCAATGAGCAACACTCCCTCTTTGTGTTATGCTTCCTCTTGAGCATCTATCATTGTTGATTTGGCTACCCTATCCTTAGTGACAAATGATGTTAGCCGATTCAACAAATCCTTTAAGACTTTATTCTGTTTGTCCATCTATAAACTCAATTGATGGTCGTGCTTCGGCTTGTCAATTTATGATGAACCACTTCTTGGTCAAATTGCAAGATTCCCAAGTCCCCTCTTCCTAATTTACCAGGAACTTGAATGGGAGCCAAATAGGGAGAATAAAACAAAGCTTCTGCCATTTTCACATCATTCGAAAATGGACACTCATTAGACTAAATGATCCTTACTTGGTCTCCTTCAAAGAAAATCAGTTGTTGATGTAATATAAAAGGTACAAATTGGCTAAAATGAATCCAATCTCTCTCCAACAACACATAATAAGTCGGGTTGGCATCCACAATGAAGAATGTTGAGTACATGGTTTTAGGTCCAACCATGATGTCGACTACCAAAACCCCTAATGCTGGAGTAGCTCCTCTCGTAAAATTGGTCATCTTCATATTTGTAGTAATTAACTCCCTCTGCCTTTTACCTAACTTCTTTAGTGTGGTCAATGACATGATATCCAAAATGGCTCCCCCATCTACAAATACTTTGGACAATGTTTTACTATTTATTTGAGCTTTAATGTACAAAGGCTTTAAGTGCTTTATCATTTCAAGTGTAGGATGATCAAAAGTAATGGAAATTTGCTTATTAGCCTCTGCTTCTCCAATGGTGGCCTAGAACTCATTGGTATCAAGCTTATAACGTTGATTTTAACAATGAGTCTTCTAATGATGATGACTTGTTAGGTGTTAAAATAAGATTCCCAAGTCATCATCATTGGAGAAGCAGAGGCTAATAATGAGCTAAAGCAAAAGTAATGGAAATTTGCTTATTCAGCCAGACCCCTAACAATGAGTCTTCTATCTGCTTTAGCTCTTATTTTATTGATTCTTCTAGAGAAACACTTTCTTCCTCCTTATCTTCTGGAGCTTGGTCAATTTTTTCGCATGCATCCATCATTTCGACTGGAGTATGGTTGGCTGAATCAGTCAAAATAATTGATTTTTCTATAGTGACCGACATATGCTTGTTGAAAGCTTGATTCAGTGCAAGAGCTATTTGGCTCACTAAAGTCTCTTCTTGCCCCCTAGCTTTCATATATGCAATAATGGCTAAGGTCTGCTTCATTTTATTCATAATCTTGGTCCTTTACAGCCTCCTCTTTTGAGTATCAGTTAGTCCTCTAGGTTGTAGATTTGCTTTTTTTTTTTTTACCCATTTTTTGATTTAAGCACCATTGTTCTATCTCTGCTTTTGCAGATGGTTTAATCATCCTGGATGGACTCCTTCCTTCATTGTCAATAGTGATCTACAACATTTTCATCTCGTTCTTGACATTGAATTCATCCACCCTTCTTTTGCTTCATGGGATTGGGCTATTATCAATTTCTGGCACGTGAGCCACCTTCATGTTGCCATGGATTTGCTGCCTTAATTTCTCAAACTTCATGGGTTCTTCCTTCCTCCTCATGGCTTGCCGCATATCGACTAACTTAGGACCAATAATTTGATAGGTTGACCCATTAAATGTGCCTTTTATTTGAGGTTCTAACCTATCAAACACACTTTGGCGAATCTAGTGAGGTACCCAAATACCTCTTGTGAATGGTGGAAACTGCAATCTCTCAAATACTAAATTTTTTCTTATGAACCCTTTAGTTTCCTATTTCCTTTTAGTCTTTGGCTACCATACCTGCTTCATCTTCTTTCTTTTGGTGGTAGGATGCTCATAAGACACCATATTAATATCTAGTTTTGGGAAGGGACATGTATCTACTTCCCTTTCGGTTGCACCTTTATCGGCTAGTTTAAAACAACCTTCTTTCAAAGCCCTCTGTACAACTTGCCAAAATATGATGCAATTAGTTGAAAATAATTGTACAAATTATGCCACTTGCAGTATTTCTTTCCATTTAAGTCTTCTGGGGATGGTATCTTATGCCTCTCTTTTAACTAAATTTGCTGGTCCTTTATCAAATTATAAAAAATCTGATTCGCTTTTGATATGTCAAAGTCATATTCAAATTTTTCGTCCCCAGAATCACCTTTATTCTTCCTTGGCTTTAAAGCTGGACACGAATAAGGTTTCCCCCGTAATATCTCAGTAGCCATGATTTCAACTTCCTCTTCAAAGACCTCCCCATTTTCCTCATCAACATTAACTAATGAGATCAAATGGGATCCTCGTCCTTTGTTAGCTCTTTTCAATTCTTTCTCATGTATGAATTGCTCTATCCAATTGGCCTTGGGAGCTAGCTGACTAAGGTCACCATATTCTTGAGCCACCAATTTTTCTTTCGGCTGAGGATGCATATTCCCAGCTGCCATGGCTGCACATTCCACTTCCGGTAACTACATTGAGTAGCGACTTCTAGCCTTTCTAAACCTTTCTATGAAGTCTATTTTTGATTTTTCAACCATTTTCCTCATGTTCATCAAATCAGCTATAGTTACTTTAGGCTGAGGCCTGTAAAATCTATCATGGAAACTCCTTTCCATGTTTGCCCAGTTTTGTATTGAATTCGGTGGTAAATTTGAGTACTAGGTAAAAGCTACCTTAGTCAGAGAAAGGGGAAAAAGCTGCAATTTATGAAACTCATTTTGACTAGCTTCACCACTCTGAGCAGTAAATCAGCCAGCTTATATGCTCCATAGTTGATTTGTCGTCTTCACCAGAAAATGTTGAGAAATATGGTGTCTTATACCTTTTTGGCAAAGGAATCATACAATCCACCCATTCTGGATATGGTTTCTTGTACATTGGCCTCTCCATTGATTTAAGCTAAATGTCGAAATACTTCCCCATGTTTTCGCAGTTGTTTTGGATTAATTAGAGGCATCGTGGTAGTCCTCAATGGTTGACAACCAATCTGACCTATGGTATTTGGCCCCAGGCAACATCATTATTGACATATGAGGGCTCTCCATTGTTAACTCATCCATTTATTACCTTATTGACTCCTCTAGTAGGAGATACAAACGAAGTAACATTCGGCAAACCAATTGGGCCAACAACATTTGGAGGCCTTTTGGCTAAACCCGCATGTGTAGGAAGAACATGGTTAGCATAATCATTTACACTTGCCTTCCCCCCAAGGGTAGTGACACAAAACACTAACATTGACAAACATATAACTCGTATTAGCTACAAAGGGTCTGGGGATAAACTCCATTTGGTTGCTAATCGGTTGGACTATGTTAAACATTATTGCCAATGCCGTATTTGGCGGAGTAGTTTGCCATGTAGACATAAAAGCCATATTCGGCTAGACCAGTGGGATTGATCCTACCTAAATTGGCCCAGATAAGTGTAGGGAATCAATATTAATTACCCGATTTGTCACTTCTGGATTTCTAGGCATAGACGAAGCAAAATTCTCGTCAACATGCGCATTTCTTGCCTCCAATTCCTTTTATTGTTGCATCTCATTTTGCACCATGGGTTTGACTATTTTGGTTAATTGTCTAGATAACTGATACAAGATATCATGTATCCCCAAGTCTATATGCTGCCAAACGAATGAGGTAGTCATCACTGTGTTCCTCAAGCGTGCTTACAATAGTAGGCATCATAGTTGACGTAGTGCCAATCGAAGGAGTAGGTAACATAGTTGCTACAAGGCTTATCATTAAGGAAAGAAACATTCCTAATGAACTCTCTACTTGTTTCAAACCGTTCTTCTTGGTTTGTTGATCCATATCACGCATAGTAGTCTTACCAAAGTGCAAATGCATAGATTGGTAAAACTTTGTTTGTGATTCAAATTGTTTGATCAATTCACCCACATAGGTTCCATCGGGCATGCCAATTTTGTTGTTGCGAGAAATTTCAATGATTAGCTAAAATGGATTTGGCTATAACTGCTTCAACACAATTCCAAAATTTGAGTGATTGAATCAAGCGATTTCGTCATCAAGAAAGGAAATATGCCTCTTGACCTTTTGTGGGTTCTCAAGTTACTAAAGAAAACACTTGATTTGGGGTTAATCTTAACAAAAATGTAAACAAACTAAAAGAAAAAACTGAATTCAAAAGAAAGCAACAAAATCGGCTAAGATAACTTGAAAGTAACTATAAAATAATTGCATTGATTGGTTGTTTTTGGTTGAACATCCTTACAAATGTTTCTAAAAAAACTATTTATTCTTGGAAAATCTAAACTAACTTAATCTAAATAGTGTTTATCTATGTTCGTACACAACTCCTTCATTTTCAACCGATTCATCTAGTTTATTCGTGTTTTGGCTAAGCAACCACGTGACGCATATCCCACGTTCCGCTTTTTCAAGAACCACTTCCTAGATCATGGGATCTTTACATTCGCCACTGATTTCATCCAAAATCTCATAATTTTAACCTCAATTCAAACTCTAATGCACGTACCTTTTGAGCTTCCTTTAATTTTTCAAAAAATTGGTCGAATTGTCTTTTATAATGGTCATATCTTATCATTTATCCGAAATAACAAACAACCCCCTTTTGGCTAAGTTTCCATCTCGATTCATTCGGCTAACTGAAAATATTTCTACTTGTAACATGATCTTTCTTGAGTTGGATTTCTTGAATTAAACATACATTAATTGAAAGAAGAATAAAAGATGAAATAGAATAGAAGAGGAGAATAACGCCACACTCTCAATCTTACTGAAGAAAGAAGAGATTAGCTTTGTATAGAATCTCCACAAAAGGTGTGAGGAACATTTGATCAAATCCAAGCTACCTCAAGAATCCTAAAGAGGAGCATAGCTCTAAATATTATAGGTTCTTCAGAGTTTGATTCAACTGTGATTTTTAAGTACATAAGCTTGTCCTATTTATATATAGGCAGAGGTGAAATTCTCTGGAACTTGAGTAAAGGAAATATAGCATATTCCTAATATCCCTGAATAGAGCTAGCAAAATGAATAAGAAAAAACTAGGAACATTATAATAATAAATATGTATTAGTCCATATGAAATCATATATATAAAGTAAATTAGTAATTTTTAGCTGCATATTCAATCGGTTAGATATTGCACTATCATCCACAATAAGAAGCAAAACAGTAATATGGGAAACAGTTTCAGTATTGTGCAAAGCTCCACTGTAAAAGTTCTCTGTCTGACTTTGTCCTTCTTTATCTGGATGAGAGTGTCATGCACACACCATGGGAAACTGAGGAAATGACCCCTGTTCAGCCCCTGATTGTAGGATCCCCAATACCTAGGATGATATGTAACAAGGTACCAAGCTGATGCTATTGCGTAGGCATCACGACCTTGAGAATTTGACTTGTTTACCATCACATTGAACCAGCTTCTAGTTTCCTTTCTTAGTGACATCACAGCATGATTAATTCCTTCCAAATCCTTTCTTTCATTGAAGGATTTTGACATTTTCAAGATGTTGCCACTGATTATTTCTGCTTCTGTCTCTATGCCATAGTAATCCATCAGGTTCCCCAACTTGAAATCATACATGTTCTTGTATTCACAAGCAGTAGCCGTGTACTTCTCAAAGCCATCAATCTCCATGTCGGGGTCATATGATTGCCTCGCCACTCTTCTAGTGAAGGTCTTATTGAGATTCTTGTGTTGTGCAACATTCCTCACCTCGCGATAAAGCTTCCCTATTATGCTATTTGATTGGTAACTTGGTTTGTCTGGCTTTTCCATGAAGTCCGGATACTCTTCCACGCGAAGATGTTGTGGAATTTCTGCTGGCACTCCAGATTTTGCAAAATCAA
Source organism: Glycine soja (assembly GCF_004193775.1). Classification (NCBI taxonomy): domain Eukaryota; kingdom Viridiplantae; phylum Streptophyta; class Magnoliopsida; order Fabales; family Fabaceae; genus Glycine; species Glycine soja. The sequence continues at coordinate 31,759,919 of NC_041008.1, read as the reverse complement.
CTGCAATTGAGTGTAGCTTTGCAAGCTCAGTACATGCAGGGCTCATTGCCTTTTCTGGATCTTTATCAGCAAAGACAGTGTGTGCACTTGCAACAATTCCTAGCCTGTCTTCAACTATGTAGTGAGCAAAATACTCCTGAACTTCCTGTAGCCAGGTAGTGATATGTCATTGCCAACAAATTGGAACATAAGAGAAAACTCTCAGAATGTGTTTAATTTCTATACAAACAGGACAAGAGTCAAATATTCACATGGTATATTGTGGTATTGTAGAGGCTTGTTTCACAAATCGAGAATTAGTCTAAAATAGTCATGCCATTTGTTCTTATAGACACATCATATGCCTCTCATTTATATTTGCCAATAACTAGTGACTATAGGATGATTTAGTTTAACTGATTAAGCATAAACAAAAGGTCTAAATATGTCTTTGATTCCTAATAAATATCTAATTTTTGTGTTTGATTCCTAATAAATTTTTACTTTGCATTGAGTTCCTAATAAAATAACACTTTTATTTTTTATCCTTGATATTTTGTTTTAGTTCCTGATAAATTAAAAAAAATTGTGTTTGCTTCCTAATAAATTAACAAATTTTGTTTTAGTCTCTGTATTAATAACAAATAAGAAATATTTATCATGGAGCAAACACAAAATTTGTTAATTTATTAGGGGCTAAAAATAAGTGTTAAGGACCAAAAATAAAATTATTTTATTAGAGACTCATCACAAAACAAAAATTTATTAGGGAGCAAATGCAAAATTGGATATTTATTAGGGATAAAAAAACATATTTAAGCCTAAACAAAATAAGAACAATTTCTCATGCATTCCATCATGTTTGTGGAAAAGAAGGAAGTAGTGCCCATACATATTTCTGCTTTGGATATCTTTACTTTTATTTTCATTCCACTACTTGACAACATTGCTTTGTGCTGAGCATCACTCATTAAAGCAAAAACAGATCTCTTCATCTAAAGTCAGTCACCTTTGCATATATGTAAATTTTTTATAAGAACAAGACATATTTTATATTGATTTTTTCTCTATTTATACATATCTTCCCTTATCTCTTATTTATAGCATTGTTAAGATAATCTCCAACTGTGAAAATACAGCATGGATTATCCTAACTAGGGGATGGAGTTATCTAGATAAACAATCTTTGTTTTTCTCATTTGAGGTAAATTTTATATGCCATCTCTTGATACCCTCCTATGAATTTGCTAGTACACTTGCATTTTTAAATCAATACCTGTAATGTAACATCATGATCCACATTCATAACTTGAGATGGTGCATGATCCATGGGATTTTCCTGATGAGGAGGAATAAGATCAGGGTCCCAACTGACAAAGTAGATATCTCCATCTAAGTCACTTCCTGAACATTCATTAGGATGTGGTCTACATGAAGAATCAAATGTAATCAGAAAACATCACACATATTAAAAATGTAACTCTTCCATCGCTTTGCCATGGTATATTGACCGAAAGAAAGACTTAGTAGATAATGAATTGGCCTACTATAAGGAATCCTCAAACAAGAGTCAAAATAAAATCCAAAGAATGTTATTGATTCCTTTCATTATAGAAATTCCTTTTTAATCACCAAAATACATTTAAAACCATTCCATCACCTGTAAGAGAAATTGAGGTTGCGATAAGTTAATTTTGGGCACATATTGTGCTTTATATGCTAATGTTATACCATGCTATCTACTTGATACCTTGTAATTTTCTCACCTGAAATTTAGGTACATTAAGTTATGTTGTTTACAAAATAAATGATTGAATGGATAGGTTATGTGTGGAATGCTATTCTGAAAGGAGTATGCACTCGAATCGATGTCTTCATGTGTGTGTAGTATTGAGAAATAGAAAATAGTAAAATGGAAATCTTACTTACCTTCTCCCCTTCTGTGGAAAAACAACACAGTCCACCATATGATGCAAGGAAGGTACATCCACTGCTCTTAAAATGCGCACATCTCCTGGGTGCAGACAGGGATTTTTTGCTACAACTACCTTTCCTTTAACAATATGCTTGCTCTTGTTTCCTCCATATCTGTTAGAAGAAAGAGAGGGCATAGCATGAATTTGTTTATTTCTTTGGTGAGCTATCTGCACAAATACCTCTCCATATTTTAATGTCCTAGTTTCATCTAAGCATCCTAAGAGTGCTCTTCCTTTCTTAACAAGTATCCTAGTTTTGAGCTGCAATTCCTGTAATTTTGATGCACACAATGTTTGCAACATCATGGAAAGAAATGGTTCCTTAGTTTGATGAAAGCCACAAATGAGCATTTCCCTTAAAATATTTGTAATCTCTCCTGTGAACATCAAATCTAATACCATCAGTGGCTTTGTTGATATCATTTTTAGTTGATTAAGAATCTCTCTTTGTTTCTTTCTGAAGACTCGATCCTTGACCCCGAGTGTGGACAAGAGGGTGATTATTTGTCGATTAAGGTAACAAGGTTTGTATTTGCTCCATGCCAAAACATCCAATTTTGTGTTTTCTGACTTGTACTTGAACATGCTCTTTCTTAAGGACAGTTTAGTTGATGAAGTAGGATCAATAGCAACAACACCTTTGTACCCCCCATATCTGATTTGAAATGCTGATGGAATATTATTATCCCTACAACCACATTTCTTAGCCACTTCTTGAGCCAATTCAGAAGATATCTTCCCAATGCCATCTGTGAAACAGTATTTGGTTTCACCTCTTCTTAATTCTATATCAGGAATAATTTCAATTTCATGTTCGCCAACACTTACTGTTTCCCTGGAAGAGCTGAATGATTGACCCAGCCTTGCTGCATATTTGGCCACATTTCTAATTTCATGAAACTCTCCCATCCACTTTCTTATATCAGATGCAGTAAGTCCAGTTCTTGATGCAAACATCCAGACAGAGTTATCCCGCAATTGACTCGGTGAGAAGGCAAGAAACTCAAACTTCTTATCACCAATTGCAATGCCATTTTTTAGTGTAGACAGTACCCTCTCGTGAAGCTTTGTTTCTCTGTCCACATCTGTAGACGATGAACGTGGCACTAGATCAGCTGAATGAAGTTTATCCATGTCCTCATCAACAAAAGAAACACGAAGGAAGTTATCAGTGTCTTCAGGATAGTTGCGCAAGACACGATTGGAAAGGTTCACTTCAGGACCACAGAAATATATCTTGGATGGAGTTACTTGTACTCTATGCACATAGACCAACCCATCATCTAAAGAAATAGCACTAGATAGTGGAACTAGACTATTTGTTGAGTATTTGTTATACTGTTTCTCCAACCATTGTGCAGGTTCATAGCAGCATTCTTTCATTTGATCTAATTTATGCAGGGCACTTTCTATGTATTCAAGCCTTACTCTTCTAGGATCAACTAGATGGAAAAGATTGATGTCAATTGCTAGCACAGGAAGACATCCATGCTGAATTAATGAGTTGATTTTGAACAATATTTTGTATGGCAAGTTGAAGCCTTCTGGAGGGATCACTATGGGGACAAATTTGAAGTTAGAAGAGAAACCAAGGTGTTTCTCAAGAGTAAAGATGCTGTCATCAACTTCACTATAATTACGATAATGCTGATTGAATTTTGGAACCTCAATACTTTGTGGAAGCTCAAAACATAGAGTGGAAGATTGTCCAATGCTACTTGATGGGGTGAAATCTACCCCTCGAAACCAATGGTTGTCACAAGCCTCCTTAAAATATTTGCTTTTGGAAACATCTTTCTCATAGATCATAGGAGCACCGCGTAACTAACAATTAGGAGAGAAAGTGGAAGAATAAGATTTCTTCTTTGTTGCTATCAAAATATTCAGTGTTCTTATAAACTAAGATATTCAAGTTTCCGTTACCAGAACAAGACTCATTCTAAGGTAATATAGGTTAGTGCTTATTAGTTTTGACTATAGCAGACAGCATTTTCTACATTTTTATGGATACTTTGTAGCACTATTTTATGCAAAAGCAGCACTTCTTCAAATAGAATCAATGTAAAGTGAGGAATATATACACGAGAGAGAAAAATATTTTGAAGTTGTCTATTTTAAACATTTTTCCCTTGTTAATCTTTTTCTCCTAAACTAGGTTTATTGGAATATTGTTTAAATAAAACCCAAGAGAAGGAGGAAAGCACAACTATGAGAAAAAAGTAGAGTATTATGAGCAATTTAATCATATTCTGTTTCACCACATAGATGCTAAGAAGTTATATTGTGAATTTATATGCTAGATATTAGAGATGTACAGGCTTTATAAATGAGAAATACAAGCGTACACAAGAACACATCTGTGAGCATATTCATACCTATTTAAGTTAAATCTGAAACTAGGTGATATGGTTACTTTTGCCGACCCTATTTGATATGATTATATAAAAGAATATATAAAATTATGATTTATGGATATGTACATGTTCTTGTTTCTTAAATCTGTTCATAAGGATTTGAACACCTAATTATTTTAAAATAAGAAACTAAGGGATCTGACAGTACATAGGTAAGAAAACTAACCTGAAAAAGGAGAAACTTCTTGGTTAAATCATCTGAATGGCGCAGCTCAATACGCGATATACTCTCAGAAGAAATCTGCAGCTTATAATCCATTGTCAAATAATTGAAAAATATATACATCTTTCTCAATCTTGACCCGAATTTAACTGAAACATTTGGATGTTCCCAGAGTACACTAAGTTTGTCCTTGGATGTTTGACATCCAAAGTGCACTACTATATCATCCATTCTGTGAGGAAAGTTCCTTGGCTTTGGAAAAATGTCATGATTTATTTCAGTAGCATTTAGAACATAGTCACTGTAAGATAGGTGCTGAGTAACTAAGAGCAAGATTGTTTCAACACTTTTTCTGTCTGTGAATTGAACATCAACATGTGTTGTAGGATCTCCTTTATGCTGCCAAACCTCTACAGCATGAACAGTTTGGTGGCCTGTATGTTTCTCCAAAAATTTCTTCACCTCTTCAGCTGACACATTAGATTGGAATCCATGCATTTGAATTGTCTTGGACATTGTGTTCAATTGATTATGTTTCCTGAAATTTATACGTGAATTTCAAATAAGTGCACAATTCCTTACTTTATAAGAAAAAACATGATTTACATTTGATCTTCAATGTGTAGATTACCTTGTAGAACAATTATAGAGAGTTTGATTACATTTACTTTGTGATATAAGCTACTTGTTTGGAATAAAAGAAGGAAAGAAAATGGAAAGGAATAATTGTTAGGATACATTAAGTTAATTCATAGAAATGGATATAAGCAGTGTGCTTTTTGACTAGTCTCAAGAACTGTATATGAAGCATCCTGTGCAGAATCCATATATCAAGGTAAAAGTGCTAACATTCAGTTGTATTTAGAGGTAAAGGTTTGTTAGAATGGTTTCAAAAGTATGGTTAATAATACAATTGATGGTCAGAGAGACCAAGTTCTTCAAAGAAATTATGCTAATTTTGTTAGTCACAACAATGAAAGAGCATGGTGGAAATCTATCTGTTTAACTTATGTTACATTTGTATTTTTATGTATATATCTATATTTGCTTCCCTTTAGGTTATGGTTGTCTCAAGTATGCATTGTATTTCATGGAGCTGGCAATTATCATTAATACCTTGTTTGAAAATTCAATAGTGTACTGTTAATTAATGACATTTTATTTGAAAATTTTCCTTGTAGAGAAGCATATCATTTTCAGCGTATCCCCTTTTGGAGAAGGTTAAAAATTATGGCATATTCATACAGAAGTAATTAGATTGATCATAGAAGAATCCTTACAATGAACAGTAAACATGCCAGAAAGACTGTTAAATTTTGAAATTCAGGAAACCATTTAGCATGCAACTAGATCACTATACAAAGTATTTTCATGTAATAATTACTAATTGACCATTTTATTATAGTTAACATGTTAGTTTCAAGAATATAATAAGTCTAGTCTAAAAAGAATTCTTTGCTTTGCTTGCTTGGTGGGGAAGAGACAGAATAGTGTTAGAACTCTCTAGTCTAACATGTTGGATTGGAAAAACCAGAAATACTAAAATAGGGACAAATTATATATCATTAATCATCAAGAAGACAAGAACTGACTTCTTCTAGCTGGAGCTGAGGGAGTTGTCATATTTCTTATCTTCAAAATAAAAAATAACCATTACTAAAATATAAAATCCATTCTCGGGTCTTAATTTCAATCCTATTGTCAATTTCAAAATAACATATTATTGGATTGAAAGATTAAAAAAATACCAAATATAGACAAATTATATCTACTGTTGCGTCTTGATTTCAATCCCGTTGTCAATTTCAACATGTATAGATGGACCATAATTATGCTATACGCAGATAACATATAAAAGTCCAAAGACCTTTATGGGAGAGGGTGTATACAAAATGTTAAATAAGTTTTCACCTAATAACTAAAGCTTTTAGTGAGTCTTATGCAATTGCAATGCATTGTGGTGAAAGATTTTATACTGACAATGTTTGCTACTTGAAATTAAATCTTAACATGTAGAGAAAGCAAGATATTTCATCATCAAATAGTTATACATAATTTTAAACAAGATATAGATGTTCAAACTTCAAATTCTAAGCACTTGTATTCTTACCTACAATAAGAGGTTTTAGAGCACTTACTTTTTAGGAAGTTTGTAGAATGTTTTACACAAAAGAGAACCAAACCACCAAAGAATAGCAAGAGGCAGCAGCAGCACTTACAACTGAAAACATGCAAGCATTTTCATAGCTTCAAAGTAATTAAAACAACAAAAATTGAAGCATAAAAAGGATGATCAATTAACCAACATGCAAGGAGAAAGAATACTCTTAAAGGAAACCTCTTTAGTTACACTCTAGCCAAATGCAGTTCGAGAAACCCAGGACATGCACAAAGGACCAAGAGGAAAGAGTGTCTGAATTGCACTAGACAATTGATGGACCTTTTTTTGTAGACATGGAATTTGAAATGGCTGCTTAACTTTATATGATTGTTGGAGTACATAAGTTTTACTGTTCAGAATATCAAGAAATGGTGGCAACTATTTTCTATTATATATGGAAACTTTTTATAATATATATATATATATATATATATATATATATATATATATATATATATATATATATATAAATTTAAAAATTTATAAAATAATCGTTTAATGATCACTGTTATTATTTTTCTAATTAATATTAGATTTATCACAACAACAATAATGTACTATTTTTTCTTAAATCGATAAATTTACATATTTTAAAATTCATGATATTTTCTCTTAATAACTATTTACATTTTCTTCTACTTCTTTATTTTGTTACTTTTTTTTTTAAATTCTCTTCTTAGTTTTCTTATATTTTTTTGTTTTTAATTCTTCGGTTTATCAGGAAAAAAATTCTGATTAACCCAGAGTTTCGAAGATAAGTAAAATCTAATAAAGAATTATTTCTGTTAAGGATCAAACTCGACTAATATCCAAATGCTTCAATCTTAATTTCAATACATTAATGGATTGTGTCTGATCACTTGATTTATTTATCTATTTTTTATTTTATAACTTTTATTTTCTTTTTCTTTTTCTTTTTTAAAAAATTCAACCCTTATATAGTTTTGTGTAAGTACGGAGGAATGTGTGCTTTGCCTTTTCCTCAATGGGAGGGCAAGTATAGAAACGAGGAAGCTCATTCTTTTCTTTACATTCTGCTATACCTAGGAAAAGTATTATTCAATGTATAAGAGATTGATACACATGATTATTCAATTATAAAGGAGAAATGATTCTTACACGTACTAGTAGTGTCCCTAACTAAAACAATAAATTATGTTGCATTTGTAGTTTCCTAAATTTTAAGTTGTATGTGCTTTATAGCGATTTTAATTTATAATTTATAACTAGAAGCGTTACAAATGATGTGCAAACATTTCTCCCAATTTATGTGGTTTGAGGACAAATCAGAGTCTTTAAGAGTCTTTCTGGTCAGACGGGTCCAATAGACCCCAAAAATATTAAACAACCACTACCGGACTCATTAATGCCCGCTGGCTAACTCTTTAACCACTACATGGATGAGTCGATGACCCTTAGTATTCGCTCAAGCTGAATAAATGAATGTACAATGAATAAAAGGAAAAAAAGAAAAGAAAAATCATGAGAGAAATTAATGTTTGTAGTTTTTATGTAACTCTTTGCCGATAAAAGAAAAAACATCATGTGGTCCATGTATTGTTATTTATTCGAGTGTTTCTTCAAAGATCCATTGAAAAACTTGAGTAGTGTAGTGTCTATACAATTGAAATTGTCTTTATTTATACGTTAGTATAACGTCTATATAATTGAACGTACATTGAAATTGTCTCTATTTATACAATAATGTACTTTTCTTAAGCATACATTAATGTAATTTGACATTCAACATGTCAAGCATAAAAGTGGAGATTTTTTTTATTTTAAATTTCACTTGAATCATGAGAAGATAAAATTAAAAACATATTCCGTAATCCTTGATTTGTAAATGTCTTTAGACAATATGCTTCTAATGATTGGCTTTAAATTGGAATGTGTCTTTTAAACCTTTCTTAAGACACTTCATCCAAATGAAGCCTGAGATATATATATTTATTGAATAAAACTATATATGTTTTAGTTTATTGTTTGCAGTGCTATCTACTACGGTAAACTTCATTAGTTTTTCTTATCAAATAAAATATTGTTTGTTTTCATCAAAACATAGAGGGCTAGAGGATATTGACTCTAAGAAACATAAATACTCCGGGGTTGAAAGGATGTATGATTACTTTCATCATAAATTTTTATTTTTTAAAAAAACTAAAATATGTAAATGGGTTAATGAATTATTTACCTTTGTTAACTTTCTTATTAGTACCTATGTAAATGGGTTAACTTTCTTAAGTATGTTTGGTTTCTCGTTGGAATCCCGCAAACATACTTTTTGATGGATAAATTGAGTTTTGCTTCATGAATAGATTCCCCTATAAGTACTTTTGTCACTTACGTTCAGAGATAAATTGGGTTTGCTTCAAAAGAAAGAAATGAGTTGCATCTTCAAACCTCACTTTAGCCACCAACTTTTATGAGAAAAAATAAATGCCCTCTTCTTATTTGCCCACTCATTATTTCCCCAACTCCTCATAAAGACGATACCTCACAGTTTTTTCTTTGAACTAGACACAGACCCATGCATTTCCCGGGTTTATAAATAATTAAAGAAATATTTAAATAAATTATTTGTTTAATAAATCAAATTAAAAAATATAATTGTTAATAATATTTTATATCATTTTTTTGTTAAAAAAATTACTTCTAAATTAAGATATCTTTTATTTATCAATATATTTATAAGGGAATATTTCAAAATTAGAGACTGACCACTCAACTAAAGTTGATTAAGGTAGCGTTATGTATAAATTTTATAAAAGCAATGTAAGAATAAAGTAAAATTGACATATTAAAGCAGTCAAAGAAATGTATTTAATTAAAGAAAAATAGTCAATCATATTGGTAAAACACATAAAAATGATGCGAATAAAACACCAAAAATTGTTCATTTAAATGGACCTTTTGTATTTATTTCCTTTTGCTAGTGATCTGTTGCTGAACTTTGTTTTCTTTGGTGTTCTCCTTTTTAAACTTTGACGTAAGATTGTCTCTTAATTAGAGGATGTGAGAACAATTTGTTTATTTGCTTTTCTCTTTAACGGACTTTCTGAAATTGAATAAACTTCATTTGATAATGAAGATCTTTTGACTTCTTGGATGCTTATAGCTTTGAGCTTTTGCTTATGACAGATCATTTTTTTACATTTTTCTTTAATGGATTTTCTTCTTCTTTTAATGATGAAGATGCATCTTTTGACTTCTTGGATAGTTGTAGCTTTGGACTTTGACTTGTGATAGTCTTTTTAATCACCTTTTTTTCTTAATGGACTTTGTGAGATTTGATAAACTTCTTCATTAGACGATGAAGATACACCTTTTGATTGATTGGATGCTTGTAACTTTGGGGTTTAACTTATAATTAGTTCTTCATCTGACTCATTTGATTATATTTTTTGGGGTGAAGTGAGCTTCTTTTTTTAATAAAAATATTAATTAGTGGACGAAACTATTAATATTTTGTACAAAAAGTAAAAATGTAAATAAATTATAAATATGGTTATTGTTTGTTTAATTTCTTTGAGGAGAGGATCATGCTGAATGATATTTTTTGGGATAAAAGTCCTTATGACGGTAAGTTGTGAGTTGTGAGCTCGATTTCAAAAATAAAAGTGCATTTGCAAAGGGTATACAAATATTGGGAGTGTAACACCCCATTTTTCGTAAAAAATTAAAATTTTTTATTTAAAAATTAATCGAGTTTTAGAAAAAATATGGGGTTTTTATAATTAAATAAATAAGGAGAAATAACCTTATTAATTAAAATAATGGTTTGAAGGAAAATAAAAAAGATATTTTATTTATTCATTAATAGGAAATAAAATAGAGTTCTTGTTTATAAAATAATAATAAAAAATAGAGTAAATAACAGACTAAGAGTACACGCTATAAATAGATACATATTAGGTTAGTTTTCAGATAAATCTCTACACTTTCTCTTCCTCTCAAATACATTTTCCATTCCCCCTTCCAAAACACTCTCTTTTTCGCATACACTCAAATCTGTCTCATTAAAACAATGATACTAGACTCAATAATCGTTGGATCGGTGTGAAATTTCAACACAAGGTTTGGAACCTATTCCAACATAGACACACCGTTGGGATTTTGAAGATAATGTCTATGGTGGAAGAAATGTCCCTTTCACTGAGTTTTCTCTTTTCCCATATATACCCAAACCTATCCCAGTAAAACTATGATCCCGGACTCCTTGACCGTTGGATTATCATGAAATTTGTACAACACCTAACTGACCCGTTTGCACACAATCACACCGTGGGATTTACTAAATAACATTTATACAGAGAGAAATTAGTCTCACACTTTGATAGTAAAATGGAGGCTACAATCTCTTCCATTTCTCTCTAACGCTTGAAAACCGTAACAGAGCAAACAGGGAAAAAACTTGAGAAATCTTAGGGAATTGCTAGAGATACTTTTATCACTACCGGACTACACACCTGAGCCCGCTTAGAGTTAAGGGATGATTTTATCGTAATTGGGGTTAAAATGGACATGTATAGGGATCCTTAGGGGATCAAATTGGGATTTATGTTAGGATGTTTATTGAATTATAACTTTTCCTTTATGACTATAAATATGATATTGTTGTTTTTGATGGACCAATTGATGTTCTGATGTGAGTTGGTTGATAAAATTGAGTGCTCTTAGTGTTTTTGTATTTTTAACCTAGGATTTTGATTCATTGATTTTGATATAATTGTGTGAAATTGTTTAAGGGGTTTTACTCCTCATGTTGTGAGAAACATTTTTGTATAAATTTTTTGTACTTTGGACAAGATTTGCTAGATTGACATGATAAATTGTTATATTGAGATTATGAATTTGTGATTAAAATTGTGCCTAGTGATAAATTAAATATGTGATGAATTGTGAGATAACTTGCTCCTTTGAGATTATAACATTGTTATTGGGATTGAGTATAAGTGCAAAGTTGAGCATGCGTTGATTTGTGAGATACACATAAACATGTGATGGTGGATTGTGACATTGTGATATGTTAAAATTGTGGACATGAAATTTGGTTGTGAATGAGTGTGTGGTTAACACTTGATGTGATAATACTTGTGTTGTGAATTATGAATTATACAATAATTTGATTGGTGTTTACCTTGAGAAAAATGTTTATGCACAGTGTTAAAGAAAAAGTTTAGGATTCCTAGTTAGAAACCTAAAGTGTTATATTGTAGCGCAATGTGTTAAATATGTTTGAAACACGAGTGTGAGGTCATGGGTATTGTATAATTCATGAGCAGTGTCTGCATGCAAAAATTATTTTAGGGGTTGAACCTGAATCAGGAAGGTGAGACCTTAACAGATTCTTCGGAGTTTAGGTCTTGGGGGTAAAGACACTCAATTTGAGTGCTCCTTTAAGCCTATGTTGATCTCATATGGTTGGAGCATTCTCGTAAAATAGAGTGACCCTAACTGGTCACCTTATGATTTTACTTAGTGAGAGTGACCTGACATACTCATTATGTGGTGTGTCTTGTTATGTACTCCTAAGCGCCCCATAATGGTTTTTAACTGACAGGGTACCACATTGCATATAGGCTTGAGTCTTAGTATAGTTGATGCATAATGCCTTCTAATTGTCTATTATGAAATTTAAGAGTGTTATTACAACTTGACCTAAGTGTGTGATTCATGTGTAATGTGATTGGTGATTGAAAAATGAATTCTAAATGATAAGGTGGTGACGTAACGTGAATTGTATTAAGTTGAGTTATGTTATAAATACTTCTACAATTTTTATTTATCATGTCTTTTTTTATTTGTTTTTTATTTTTCTTAGAAATGTGATAACTCACTCCCTGTGTGTTATTTGTGTTTGGATCCTGTGATAATTTCGAACATTGTGTTTTAAAGAACCTAGTGCTAGAGGACGCTATGACACAATGCTCTGATAGGACGTGACATTTGGGATGAGTTTTTATTTTAATTGCATGATGTTATTTTATTTTATTTTACCTCATTGGTTTAACAAAAAAAAAATTTATTTACTTTGACGGCCTTATTACTTTGATACAATGCTCATAATGATGTTATTAATTTTTAATAAGTTTTATTTGGAAATATTAAAATGAATGTGAACATTTTGCCCACGTGAATTTGTTTATCTATATTTTTATATGTTTTATTAATTTATATATATGTCGAGGTAGAGGGTATCTTGAACCGATGTCATCAGAGACTTTCAATTGTATCTTGAACCTAAAAAAGATTTAATTTTTTTTAATATTTATTTAATTATGTTATAAAAAATAATTCATTATATACAAATATTAAACCTTGTTGTTGGGTACTTGGATGGCTGTTTGTGTTCTCTACAAGTGTATTAATTTTCCTCTTTTGTAACTTTCTTTTGGCATTTGTCACATGCAACATAATTCCAACCAAACATATCGTCAATCTCATTGATTGTTGCATGAATTGTTAACACATTATCCTATTATTTTATATATGTTAAAACTATGAAAAATAGAGTATTATCGAATATTATGGTCATGGTAAGTTAGCATACATGTGATTCTGATGCCCATCTTATGCACATTATATCTTGCAAAGATCTTTCATTTGTTGACATTCTCTTGTCAAGATCAATGTTAGCAGAACTTGGAGAAGATAGTTCTTTTATTTGATGTTGCTCCATTTTTTTCTATAAAGTAGTTATTTAGAATAAAATTTATAGTTTTTTAACTACATCAATCAAAGAATTAGAATAAACTAAAGATTTTGTTTGTCTAATTTTACAAAATATGTATAATAAAAAAATAAAATAAAAGAAGAAAGTTTATTTTACCTTATCTTGAACTTTGTAAAATCAGGATTGTCTAGATTGATATAGATCCTTGTACTTGAAGTTGAGTTGATTGAATACTCATATGAAAAAGAATTATTAAAATAAAATTGTTAGCAAATTAAAATTATTATAGTAAATAAAATATAATTTTTTTATTGTAAGCAAAAAGTATGATATAGACTTAACTGAATTAAAATTATTTATTTATTGAATAAGTTGAATTGAAAATAATACTTAAGATAGTAAAGAAACATTTCAAATAAATAAATAAATATCAAATTAAATAAACATGCTAATATAAAATTAAGAGATAGGAAATTATGGATCAATTTTTATTTAAATGTTATTTAAAGATTATATATATAACTTAATATAAAAATTAAATTTAGAAAAATAATTTCAATTTTCATAGTGAAATGACATATGATAATTGTTCAATGTAAACATTAAGTACAATTTAATCATCCATTTATTTAATTATCCATATTTTTTTGCCTGAATTATATATATGTATAAAGAAAAGAAAATAAATAGAGAAGTAAGATATATAAAGTGTAGAATATAAATTTTTTTAAGGATTTTAAATGAGTTAAAGTAATCAAACCTCTAAATTTCTTAACTATGATACAAGTGATTGCAACTATCTTTGAGCCTTCTTCTTGGATGTTGATTGCCTTTTCAAGTTCTGAGGCTATGTTTGTCCACAAAGTAACTTTAATAACTTTGTCAGACCCTAATTTCATTCGGGTATAATGTTTTTATCATTGCCAACGGTAAAAAAGAAAAAAATACTATATGTATATATATATATATATATATATATATATATATATTTGTATATATATATATATATATATATTTGTATATATATATATATATATATATATATATTTGTATATATATATACAAAAAACATAGAGATAGAGATAGAAAAAAAAGGAACGCAGTAAATTTAGAAAGGAGTAAGTTACGGAGAAGGAAAAGGGGAACCAATTGAATTGCGACATTTGGCACTGGTTACAGTGCAAGGCCAAGGGGTCACTCAGGGTTTTGATGGTTGTTTGTTAGATCCATAAGCCACAAGGAAGGACAAAATGATCTTTTTATGAAGATTTATGACCCTAAATTTGTCAACGCTAGCATACAGCTTGCCTAGGCAAAGATGTAACTTTAGCCCTAAGTAAGCAACTCGCCTGGGCGAGCTACAGCTCACCTCGGCGAGTAGATACCTTCACCATTAAGCAAGCAACTTGCTTGGGCGAATTTCCCTGCACTTAATGGTTGTTTTCTATAAATAGCCATGCATGGTTGAGGAGAGCAGGGGTCCAGTAGCCTGAAAATCAGAAAAAGAAAAAATGCATAAGAAGAAGGAGAAGAAGAAAAGTGGAGCTGAGGCGCTCTAGAGTTGTGACCGTGAATCACTTCCTTCGTCATTTCTCTTGTTAGTCTTGTGTTCTGCGCAATGGTCGGTTATTTTTTCTTAAGGATTGGATGTAATCTTGGTACCCTTATGTGTCCCTTTTGATATTATATATGTATTAATCTTTTATACTCATTATTGTTAATTTCATTCTACTTGTAATGCTTGATTCTATTTGATCACTAGTATCATGAAATTGGATTTTAAGTGAGACTGGAAAGTAATCTAAGAATTTGAACCAAATGATTTTACTCTTTACATTACATCGCTAGGAATAAAACATAATGTTTTGATTGCAAAAAGCACGAGAGTACAATTGTAATGCTAGGGTATTTACTGCATATGTGAGGCATCAATATTTAGTAAATATTCTTAGGTTCCAAGTGTGAGGAATCGACTTGGGATAACTATGTGAACATTAGTAACGTTAGAAAATGATTTATATATGTTAACCTTATTAGGATACTAAGGGTATGAACGATGAAATCCAATTCTATGTTTTCTTATATTAACTTAAGTCGTTTCCGTAATTTATGTATTTCTGACGCACTAAATTCCGTTATTTTCGTATTTTGCATTATTTTCGTTGTTCCTGGGATTCCGTTATTTTTACTATTCTTTTACTTTAAGTTGTCACACTAAGTCTCAAACTTGCCTGGTAATTCTCCTAGAGCATTTTGTTTTCATAGCGCACAATGATGGGTCTTGGACTTGCCTCGCGTGATTGAAGATATTCATCATATTCATAATAGGTAGATACGAAGGATATCCAACCAATAAATAAAATAAAATCAAAAAATCAATTCAACACACAAACATTTTTACCCAAAGAACTACATTGGTCTGATTTCCTCATTGCACCTGGAGATACGTGTGAGCAATATAATGTTCTATATTACATTCTATTGTGTAAAGAAGTATATATTAATGAATTATACAAAATTATTATTTAAAAAAATTATAATAATGATAAAGTAAGGATAATTTATTTACTCTTTTAGTAGCAATTCCAATCTTCTTATGTTTGTTGGTTTGTCGCTGACAAGTACCTCTTCTTCATTTCCAAGTGCATGAAGTGCACCAAAAATATCTATAATAAAATATGAAATATGTTAGAGTGAAATAAATTAGTTATGAATTTGCAAAAAATTAATGTTGTACATGTTAAGACAACTCTATCATCCACCCTTTGAGCTAAAGTTTCCATTGAACCAAACTCAAAATAGTGTAGAGGAATGCTAATGGATATGTTATTGATTTTCTTGACAACAATAGTAAGTAAAAATAATCCTTTGAATGGTCCTTTGACAAGTTTGTATGCATCATTTGCTGAGACAATTTTTAAATTATGTATAGTGTATATGTTCTCTCCTTGTAAAATATTATTGAATTTTGAAATCATATTATGTTGCTCACTTGTTTTGTATAAACATTCCACAATCAAACAATACACACTTTTAGAAACCAATCATCACGATCTGTGTTGAGGTCTTCGATAAATTCATATTTCATTTTACTTTGCTAGATTCTTATGTAAAGAAAGAGAATATAGTGGATAAAGCTTGTATGTAATGAGAAAAAATTTCCAATTATATAGTAGTATGATATGTAAGGTAATAAATGATTTTAATGTGCATTGAGTTAAGAAATTGAAATTTAAAATTTATAGTGTTGTACATTAATAATGAATTCAAATTTGAATCAAATAATTAATATAAATAATCAAAAATCAAATTGTGTCATAATGAGAGATGGCAATGACATAAATTTAAATTTAAAATTCAAAAGTGTACCATACATGAATAATCATAGAACCAAATTTGAATTAAGTATTTTAATATGAAAAATCAATAAAAAAAATGTGTTCTAATGAAAATATAAAACGTAGTAATTTTTTTTTTACAGTTAGTGATGAATACTTTAAAATTTTAAATTCTATTAATTGTTAATTAATTTTGAAAGGCTTATATATTTATTAAAATATATAATGTAAAAAAACATAGAATGTATATAGTATTAAAATAAATATAAAAATCATCAAATTTCAATATTTTTAGTTACTTCTTGGTGCACTCCTATAAATTGATAGAAAACATTAACCAAGGGTCTCTTAGGTTGGAAGGGATGGAAGGGAAATTTTTTTTAATAAATTATGTAATTTTATTAAATTGTCTTATTTTCTTATCTTCAAATATTTTTATTATCTTTAAGTTTTTTATTTTTTTTTGTTCCTCATTAATTTTAATTGAAATATTTTTGAATTAATATATTTAACTTGATGATTAATATATTCTTATGGGCCAACTAGTGTCCATCTCGATTATAGTAATTACTTAATGCACCCCATTTTTTGTTTGGCACACGTCTAATAATTCTAATGTCTTGTCTACCCTTCTTTTTTCTCTTTCGCACCACCTCCTCTCTGAACCTTCACCAGCCACCATCACTCTTGCACCCACGTGGCCAAACACAATACTATCATTGCTAGATCCACGCGTCAGATGCTTACAACTTCATTTTGTCACCTTTGTGAAACCCACCTTGGCCACCATGATCGACATACACCAACCAAATGCATTATGGATTACTCAATCCATAATGCATTTGTACTACAGATTGAACAATTCATGTATTTTTTTGTATTGCAAATTGAGCAGTCCGTAATACAAAAAAATACATTATGGATTGAGCAATTTGTAATGCATTTCTACGACAGATTGAACAATTTGTAATGTTTTTTTTATGTACTATAGATTGAGAAGTCCATAATACAAAAAAAATCATTATGAATTGGGCAATTCATTATGCATTTTTACTATGGATTGAACAATCCATAATGTATTTTTTTTTGTATTAAAGATTGAGTAGTTTGTCATGCAAAAAAATACATTATCGTTTGAGAAATTCACGGATTGAATAATCCATTATGGGATCAAGGGTACCATAACTCAACATCACACTTTCCCTTTCTTCCTTAACCCTCACCTTCTTGACCAAAACTCAATGTTGCACTTATGCACACTTCACTTACTTTGCTTTCTTGCCTCTCCTCACAATCACGTTCACACACTTCACTCAAAGACTCTCTTAGTGGCGGATGGAGGAAAAAGGGTGTGTAGATCTGGGTGTGAGTGAGATGTGTTTAGGTGATGATGGGGTGGCGGCGCGCACGGAGGAAAAAGGGGGATGTTGAAGCAAAGATATTTTGATATTTTGATGATGCCAAAGGAACACGCTTCTCAAGTTTTATTCAAGACAAGTATCCAAGAAACCCAAGAAATATGATCAAGATAATTCCTAGAGTCTTAGGAAGAAAGTTCCAAGTTGAAACAACAACAGGATTGGCCAAAGGATTTAACTTAAAATATTTTCTAAAAGAGTTTTATTTTTTAGTAATCGATTACCAGAAGATGTAATCGATTACTAGTGGCCAATGTGCCTTCTGAAAAGCTTTTAAATGTTTTAAATGTTTTAGAAAGCATGTAATTGATTACACATGGCTTTTAATTGATTACAAGTGGTTTGGAACATTTTAAAATAGCCATAAGAAATTTGAATTTAAATTTCAAAGTTATGTAATCGATTGCAGTAAGTTGGTAATCGATTACCAGTGTTTAAATATTCAAATTTCAAATGTAAAGAGTCATAACTCTTCAGAAGTAACTGTGTAATCGATTATACCATTATGGTAATAGATTACCAGTGAGGATTTTTGAAAAATATTTCCAACAGTCACAACTTTGCATTTGAATTTTGAAAGGCTATCAAAGGCCTATAAATTAGTGACTTGGGAATGAAATTGCTTGAAAGTTTTGCTTGTCCAAAATGTCTTATCCTCTCAAAAGATGATGAGAGTTTTGCTTGTCCAAAATGTCTTATCCTCTCAAAAGATGATGAAAGTTTTTCATTGCCCAAAATGTCTTATCCTCTCAAAAGATTAAGAGAGTTTTTGATAGCCTAAAAAGTCTTATCCTCTCAAATGATTAAGAGAGTTTTTCACTGAGTTCAAAGTTCTTATCCTCTCAAATACAAAGCATCTTATCTTCAAACATTCCTTGGCCAAACACTTGTGAGATTCAATAAGGAATTGAGTGCTTCATTGTAATCATCTATCTCTTTCAAGAGAGATTATCTTCTTCTTCCTCTCTTTCTAATCAAAGGGCTAAGAGACTGAGAGTCTCCTGTTGTAAAGCATCTGAATACAAAGGAAGGGTTGTCCTTGTGTGTTTCAAAAGTTGTAAAGGATTTACAAGATAGTGGAACTCCCAAGCGGGTTTCTTGGGGACTGGACGTAGGCAACGGACTTTGCCGAACTAGTATAAAACTAAGTTTGCATTCTCTCTTCCCTCAAACTCTTTTACTTATTGTTGTTTATCATTTCTATTCAGTAAGTTTAATTTGAATTGTTATTTGGTAATTCATTTTAAAAGGAATATTGGGACTTGGGTTAAAAATTGATTAGAAATTTTAATTGGAAAATATTTTGTAAAATCTTAATTCAACCCTCCATTCTTAAGATTTTCTGAGGCCACTTGTCCAACAGGGGAGAGTGGTGGTGGTGGCATAGTGGTGGTGGGAGAGAGGAAGAAGAAGGAGAAAAAAAAAAGGATCTTAGAAACTTTGGAGTTGCACCAATTAAAAAATAGGGTGCATTATATTGTTGTTGGTGGGAGAGAGGAAGAAGAAGGAGAAAAAAAGGATCTTAGAAACTCTGGAATTATTGTTGTTGTTGTTGTTTGGATGATCTCTCCAACCAAGATTATAGGCGTTGGAGTAAAGATTATATTGTTGTTATTGAGGTCTGAATGGCTGTCTAGGTTGCATGGTGGAACAAATCACATGAAACTCATTAAGATGTTGGTGTGGATCTTCACGTGTAAGACCATGAAACCTTGACAACAAATGAGTTAGTCTAGAATTTAGCTCATAACTAATCTCAATCTTAGGATATTGAATACACCAAGGTTGATACACAACATCTGGTGTAGCCCATTCCTCGAAAGTTCGGTTGTTATATGCCATTATACCAACAATATTTTTTTTTAAATCAGAGGCAATAAAAATACACGCTCAGAAATAGAATAAAAAATAGAGTCAACAATGAATTTAGTATGTAGTACCCTATTATGTAAAACTACAATATTATGCAGAACTATACTTCATAGAACATTATTCACGGTATATGCTGAAATGCTACAAAAAATGTAAAACTATCTCAAAAAAAATTAAAAAAATTCCAAAACATCACAACAAATGTCTAAAAGTAATTTTTGATTTTTGGTAATTTTTTGGTGATTTTTAAAAATCATGAAAATAGAAAAAAATTTCCAAAAGTGGTCCAGTTCAATGAATTGGGCAATTTCAATCCAAACCAAAACCCATAGGGGTTACTTTTGCTCAAAATAGGGGATAAACTTTGGAAAATAAGTTGTGCAAACAAACTCCATAGAACAAATCACTTTTGCGACACAAAATACACTACACAATGCACACACTACTCTATACACCACTCCTCTTTTTCTCTACACAAAAATGTGTATTATTTTTTTTCTTTTTCCAATATATAGATGCAAACCGTATGCTAATGTCAGTTATGAGTGAATCAAGGTTGACACACAATAAATCATATCCTCGGCAATGGTACCAGTTTTGATAATGATTGTGGAATCATTCAAAAACAAATTTACTAGGAAATTCTGTAGCACATGATTAACCTAGATCGAACTCAGAAATATGATTCAATATGGTTCCTACATTCATTCACTTATAAACAGGAAGGGAGATTTTTTTCAAACAGTTTGTGAGCAACTCTAACAAAATGTGAAAACACAAAAAACATAATTGAAGAAGAAAAATCTTGAACTACAAATGCTCTATCAATTACATTGACTGTTTAATTAATTATAGACGGTTATAAATGTTTTCTCTATAAATAACCAGCTTGTGTTCTCACTTTTATGAAGAAGAAAAAGTGTTTGGAATAAGTGTGTGACTCACAACTTCTAGACTTCAATTTTCTGAAGCTCTCATGATAAAAAGTGAGTTGTGAATTTCTCTTGAGTTCAAGAAGACACTCATTTACTCAAGCAAAGGTTCTTGCGTGTGATTGATCAAGTTGTGTCTCTCCTTGATTTTGTTTTTTCGTATGTGTTACATGTTGTTAGTATATGTATGAATTTCTAAAGGCATGCTAGAATAAGTTTTTCTAGTTTGGGCTAAAGGTAGGTTTCTCTTAGGCTCTTATTCACAAAGAACCCTAGGGTTAGGTACCTTAGTCTTTTTTTCTGGGGTAGAAACTGAGATTGGTTGTAATTTCTTGTAAGAATTCTATATGCATAGTGAAAATCTAATTTGGTTTGGATTAGATAACTGGATTAGCTTCTCTAGAGATACAGAGTGAACCAGTATAAAAGTTGGTGTACATCTTCTCTTGATTTTATTTTTCTTTCTCATTCTAGTCTTGACCAATTTACTGAAGGTTAAATAAAATATCTTTTTGTGAAAGAACTTTAACAAATGATTTTGTGCTAAGGGTGATTGATTAAATATTAGTTTATCAAAAGCTTGTGATACAATTATGGGAAAAGAAGTTGTTTTTCAAGTTTAATTTGATTTAGAAATCAATTCACACCCCCTCTTGGTTTGTGAGTGAGTTCCATCATCTTTTTAGTGCTAAATATATCATATCATTGATAGTCCTAAGTCCTAACAAGTCATTAACACTTGAACTTATAGCATTAGAAGTGTCTTTATTCTCTTACTATTATTATGCATAAAAAAGAAATAGAATTCCAAATCCACCAGAGGTTTTATCTTGATATAATGACTAAAAGCTAACTATGTAATTACAACTTTATAAGGGGAACTAAAACATTGTGTACTTGAAAAGGAAAATGTGCTCTCATTTATTTCTCCAATTGAATTTTTTAATTTGAATTCATCCTTTAGGGGACATGGCTTCATTATTGGCTTGGAGGGGGTGTGGCTAGAAGGTAATCTCCAAGTTACATTAGTCAATGTATACTCTTCTTGAGACTTAGAGGGTAAGAGAAGGTTGAAAGTCCGTCCAAGTATTGAACCCAAAAAACCAGTTGTATTCACAATTAGTTAAGCTTATTAAACTAACAATAGAAACTATTAAAAAGAGGGCTTAAATATTTTTGTGGTTTTGGTTTTTATAATTAAGCAATTAAACAAAAATAAAGAGAGGTTTAAGTGATGATAAGAATGGCCAGGGGTTATAAGTTCACTAGTACCGATTTTTTCCAAATCTTATTCCCAATGAAATTTCTTCCCTAGTTAATTATTGATTCCCAAACTCAACGAAAACTTATGATCATGGTCATAAGATGCTTTTTGCCTTAAGATCATGAATCTATCAATTTAAGTCAAAGGATAAGATCAATTCTAGGGATGATTAATTAAATATTAACTAATCTATTGGAGATTACCCAAACATTTTGATCATACAATTTGGTGCAAAAAGATTTCTACCTAGATCTACCAATTACATGCAGATTATCACTACTATGCAATTGATTGAGTATTAGAATGGATGATTCCAAATAAACATTAAAGGAAGAGAATTAATTAACATAAAAATAATGAGAGATTCCATTAAATAAGGAAAGAAGTACATTTGGGCAATTACATCATAACCCCCAAACTAGGGGACTAACCACCCATGATCAGAGAAAACTAACAATCTTATAAAGAGTAAACAAAGACATACCAATAGGCAGGAACGATGATCATAATCTTTCCTAATGGTGTTGTCCATGCTCTTCTGCTCTCAAAAGACCTCAAGGTTCTCTCAAATTCGTAAAGACAAGAATAAAATTGAATATTAAACTCCTTCTAAAAGAGAGAGGTTTCATTCATTATTTATAATATTCTATGGAGGTTCGCATTCTATCCTTCCTTAATTAAAGAATATTATCAATTAGTATTTAAATGTGTCAGGTGATCCTTACAATCTTTAAGTGACATGTGATGCAGGCAGACCACAGACATACAAAATTACCGCATGCGTATGAAATTAACGCGACCATAGAAAATTGCTGCACGCGTACAAAGTTACCACAATTGTACAAAATTATCACACACGTACAAAATTATTGTAGTTGTACGAAATTATCATGACCATGGCGTCTACCCTGACTTATCTTCCTTCACTGGAAGTGACGTCTACCCAGACTTATCTTCCTTCACCGGAAGTGGCATCTACCCAGACTTATCTTCCTTCACCGGAAGTGGCGTCTACCCTGACTTATCTTCCTTCACCGGAAGTGGCGTCATCCAAAAACTCTACAGCCTGTATCAAGTGATCCGCCCCGTAAGATTCACATCATCTGGTATCAGAGCTTCGGCTCTTGATACAGGTTCTATCTTATCCTATTATTTTTCTTTGTAATTTGTCCTGGTTCGTGTTTTGTCCTTGTTCTGTTATTTGTTTTTCTTGTTTGCGTCTTGTTGCGTTCTTGTTTGTGTCTTTGTTTCGTTCTTGTTCTTGTCACGTTTGTGTTCTTGTTGTTGTTCTTGTTTCTAGTGTCTTTCAGACTTTGTGTCAAAAAAAAATAGTTGTTTCAGTTCTGTTTCAAGTAAAAAAAAAAGTTGCAGAAATTTTGAAAAAAAAAAAGAGAAGAAAAGAAGAAAGAGAAAAAAGAGAAAGTGGGTGTTTGATCTTTGAACACGAAATTGAGGCAGTTAGAGGTTTTTTTTTTTGGCAGAAAATCGTGTACCAAATCCCCTTATCTAGATTCTCCTCTGATTTCTGAGCGTTTTGATATATAGTGGGCCTCAAACGGACAACCGTAGCAAAAGTTATGAGCATTTGAAGTTTACTTGTCATATCTGTTATCTTATCTGCTATCATATCTGTTATCTTATTTGTTATCATATCTGTTATCCAAATTAAATCTAATTTGTTATTCAAATCTGATCTATTATCCAAATCAAATCAAATCAATTTTTTTTTATCCAAATCTAATCTGTTATCCAAATCAAATCCAATCTGTTATCCAAATCAAGTCCAAGTTGTTATCCCAAATCAAATCTGTTACTCTGATAATTATATTGTCTTTCCTTTTATTTTATATTACCTTGTGTGTCTAATTCGATCCATCCAGGAACTTAAGAGGGAGTGAGTGGTAAAAGGCAAGAGTGAAAACATCACACAAAAGCCTATATTGAGAGCATCAAACACGAGTGAACTACCATTAAAGAGAGAAACACGTGAGTAGAGTGTGGTGAGGTCCTGAATTTTTTTTAATTTACTGCAAAATTCTTTGTTCCTTAATCATGGCAAGAGCTGTTGACAATGGTGGTGTATATCATCAACTGGATGAATCTCAACGCTTATTTCTGGACGCGTGGACTACACAAATGCAACGTTTGTTGAACCGTAACAAAGAAAAGCCCTACAGACGAATAGCCAAATCTTCCTCATTTACTCTTAAACCTCTATCCCCTAGAGAAGTGTGTGATGACCAAATCAGAATGGGAGAAAAGAGAGAACAAGAGAAAGAAAATAGTGAGGCACCACAAAGGAATATGAAAAAGAAGAGTGATACACCCGAGGAAAAGAGTGATACACATAAGAGAGAGAGTGATACACATGAGAGAAAATTTAATTATTTTGCAGAGGCGAGTGAAGTGAGGAAAGTGTTACCTGCTCATGAACCACTCAATCTACAGTATTGCAAAGACAGAAAAATTTCTACTGATAATTCTAATGAGTTTACTATTTCTATTTCTCCTAGTGTTCAACCATTATTGCAGGAATTTAAAAATGTCTTTCCTAAGGAGATTCCTCATGGACTACCACCTTCAAGAGGAATAGAACATCAAGTTGATCTCCTCCCCGGAGCTTCATTGCCTTACAGGCCAACTTACAAAAGCAATCCCCAAGAGACTCAACGTAAGGATGCACATGCCAAAGTTGAGTATGTGAAAAGATTGTATGACCAAGTGAAGGTGCAAATTGCAAAGAAGAATGAAAGCTATGTCAAGCAAGCCCACAAGAAAAGGAAGGAAGTGGTACTTGAACACGGTGATGATCCTGAACATTTGAGGACAAATGTTTTCCAAGAAGGAGGGAATGATGAGAATCATGAAACTGGCCAAATACAGGCTAAAGGCCCAAGTGGAGAAGAACGAAGGCCCAAGTGGAGAAGGACAAAGCCCCCGAGTGGAGAAGGATGAAGGCCCAGAGGCAGAGACACTATCAAGACTATTAATTGTTGCTGAAGGCCCAAGTTAAATATATTTTTTAGTTATAATTTTTATTTATTGTAATTTTGGCCCAAACTATTTAGAAGGCCCATGTCTATTTTTATCTTTTAGTTCAGATACACTATAAGTATTGGTTTTTGTTTTGAATAAAAAAAACTTTTGGCATTTGATAAAATTTGGGTGAGAGTTTCTCTCTGGGTTCCTTGTTGAACCAATTATCAGACTTATCAAGGTAATCCTTGTGGCGTCTACCCTGACTTATCTTCCTTCACTGGAAGTGGCGTCTACCCAGACTTATCTTCCTTCACCGGAAGTGGCATCTACCCAGACTTATCTTCCTTCACCGGAAGTGGCGTCTACCCTGACTTATCTTCCTTCACCGGAAGTGGCGTCATCCAAAAACTCTACAGCCTGTATCAAGTGATCCGCCCCGTAAGATTCACATCACCATGGTCTTCTGATTAACTTCAAAAATTCATGATATTTAGCTTTTTTTAACATGAAACCTCTTAACCACCTGTCTTTCACAAACTTATACTAAACTATGAGTTTTTCTAAATAAAATATATCAAAATGCATGAATATGACATGAAAACTCACATTAAAATACAGTTAAATCTAGGTTTATCAGTACATGATACCAATGACTAGCATTTCTCCAACTGAAGTTTTTATTTTGAATTCATCCTTTTGGGGACATGGATTCATTATTGGCTTGGAGGGGGTGTGGCTAGAAGGTAACCTCCAAGTTACATTAGTTAATTATAATCTCCTTGTGACTTGGAGGGTAAGAGAAGATTATGGGTGGAGTTGAAGCAGTGAGAGCATCATCTAGCTATTCTAGAATATGTGTCATGGGTGATTTTAATAGTATAAGAGCTAGTAGTGAACAAGGAGCTAATAGGGGGTCTCAGGGGGGAGAGAAGTGGTGGAATTTAATCAATTCATTGAAGACATGTAAGTAATGGATATTCCTTTGGTGGGTAAGAGTTTTACTTGGTATAGACCAAATGGCAAAGCAAAGAGTAAAATTGTTAGAATCATGGTATCGAGAGAGTGGTTGTTACATTGGCAAGGTAGTTCTCGATGTGTAAAATAGGAACATCTCAGATCATTGCCCTATCCTTAAAAAGAATAGCATTGTTAATTGGGGGCCTAAACCTTTTAGGGTCCTCAAGTTTTGGTTTCAAGATAGAAATTTTTACCAAGTGGTCAAGGAGGCTTGGGAAGGTTGCAAGGTGGAGGGATGGGGTGCGTTTGTTGTAAAAGAAAAATTAAAGTGTGTTAAAAGGGTGCTTAAAAATGGAATTTGGAGGTGTTTGGGCATTTTCAAAAAAGGAAACAACAACTTGAAAGAGAATTCAATGAGTTAGATATTATTTAGGACAATGGGGGATTAGGGGAAGATGACATCAAGAGAAGGTTACAACTTCAAGAAGACTTTTGGAGGTGTGCCAAGTATAATGAATCATTGCTACACCAAAAGTCTAGGGATACATGGATAAAAGAAAGGGATTGCAACACATAACTTTTCCACTCAACTATTAATTGGAGGAAAAATGCATTGAAAGGTGTACATAAGGATGAGATTTGGGTTGAGGATCCTATGGTGATAAAAAAAATGAGGTGAAGGAATTTTTTGAAAATAGATTCAAGGAAGAGAGTTGGAATAGACCTAAGCTTGATGGTGTGGGGTTCCAACAAATATCTAGAGAAGCTAATATCATGCTTACTTTGAAATTCAAAGAAAAAAAGGTGAAAAATACAATTTAGGATTGTGGTAATACTAAGAGTCTTGGCTCGGATGGATTCAGTTTTCTTTTTTCTTAAGGAATTTTGGGAGTTGATAAAGGGAGACTTATTGAAGTAGTTAAAGCAATTCCATGCACATGGGGTGTTACCTAGAGATATAAATTCCTCCTTTATTTTTTGGATTGCTAAATGTAAAAATCCTCAAAGCTTGGGAGAATCTAGACCTATTTCTATAGTAGGATGTTTGTATAAAATTTTGGCACAAGTGTTAGCCAATAGAATGAGAAGGGCTTTAGGTGATGTAATTGATAATAGACAATGTGTTGTCTTTGGTGGGAGACAATTATTGCTTATTGTATTGGTGGCCTTTGAAAAAAGAAGTGTGAGGTAGTGGATGAAGCTAGGATAAAAAAGAAGTGTCTCTGGTTCAAGGTAGACTTTGAAAAGGAGTATGATTATTTTTCTTGGAGATTCCATTTTCATATGTTGCATAGATTGGGATTTGATGAGACATGGATAAAGTGGATGTATGGTTACCTTAACTCTAGTTGGGCTTTGGTGCTAGTCGAGTCTGAAGCTTGAATTTAAGTGCTAAAAGGGTCTTAGACAATGGTATCCGCTAGCTCCATTTCTTTTTCTAGTGGTTGCGGAGGGGTTAAGTGGCTTGATGAGACAAACAAAGCAAAGGAATTTTTTTTGGGATATAAGGTGGGAGCCAAAGAGTGAGGTAGGTTTGCTACAATATGTTGATGACACCATTTTTGTCGGGGAAGTTAACACCAAAAATGTCTTCACTATCAAGGTCATGTTAAGGATATTTAAATTTGCTTTTGGGTTGAAAGTGAGTTTTTTCCAAGAGTAGATTTGGGGCTATGGGGTGGCAAGTGATGTAGTGGAAAGATATGGAGATTTGTTGAATTGTAGATTGCTTACTATTCCTTTTATCTACCTTGGCATTCCTATTGGGGCAAATCCTAGAAAGGAACATATGTGGCAACCTATCATCCAAAAATTCAACAAAAAAGTTGGCTTTTTGGAAGCATAAATAAAAGCTTGATAGATTTGGTATTATATTCCTTACCTTTTTTTTCTTTAAGATACCTAAAGTGGAGCTAAAAAGGCTTGTGAGGATACAAAGGATTTTTGGTTTGGAGGGAGTGAGCAAAATAAGAGAGTGGCTTAGGTGAAGTGGGAGAATATTTGCTCTAGCAAGGAAATGGGAGGCTTAGGAGTGAAAAATATTTACTGTTTAATAAGTTGCTTTTAGGAAAATGGAGGTGGAATTTGTTCTACAATGGGGATGGTTTGAGGTCAAGTTCTTGACTCCAAATATGAGGGTTAGAGAGGTCTCATGAGGGAAGGGGAGCGTAGAGGGGAGTCATCTTGGTGGAGAGATCTTAAGAGAGTGTGTGGGAGAAACAATGGGGAGAGATGGTTTGATAAGTGGATTGAATGAAAAGTTGGAAAGGGTGACTGTGTGAGCTTTTGGCATGATGATTGGTTGGAGGGACAAAACTTAGCATCTAGGTTCCTTAAGCTTTTTTTCTTTCAAAACAAAAGGACGAAACCATAGGTAATATGGGTGTTTGGAGGGATGAGACTTGGTGTTGGAATGTGACATGGTGGAGACCTTGCTTTGAGTGGGAAAGGGACTTAATTCAGCAACTATAATCACTTTTGGATGGCATACATGTACATAAGAATTTGGATGACTGTTGGCAGTGGAAGGAATGCTCTTCAGGTGTTTTCTAATCCAAGTCAACATACAATTTCATCAAATATGGTGGTGGGATTTAACATAGAAGTGATATCTTCTCCCATTTATGGTGCATCAAGATTTCGCTTGAGGCATATTTTCTCATTTGAAAGATCTTGCGAAATCGCCAACTAGAGACAACCTTAGTAGGAGAAATATCATTAATCAAAATGATTCTTTTTTTGCCCATTTTCTAATTCTAAAGTGTAGTCGTTCCAACACCTTTTTTCATCATGTGAAGTGGCACTCTCCTCTGGAAACAAGTTTACTCGTGTACCTTCGCTACTGTTTTACTGAATTCTATGGTGGCTCATTTTTTGAAACATTCTGGTATTACTAGTGCTAAACTTTGTGTTGATTAGTGGGATATTTTTTGGTGTGCAATGCTTTTTGGAGTTTGAAAATAGAGGAATGCTTGCATCCTTGATAATGAAATGCTTATTATAAGCAAATTGTTGGATGATATTACTTTCGTGGCTTGGTCGTGGCTCTCCAATGGTCAAAAAGGTTTTAGATTCTCTTTCGTTTAGTGGGCTAGCAACCCATTTGTGCGTCTGGCTGGTTGAGATTAGTGATCTTCTAATTTGAGTCACAAAGTAAGCTCGAGTGATTACACGATTCTTTGTTTTTAAAATCGGACCGGTCACTAAATCGGTAAAAATACTGACTCAAGGTTTAATAATTCAATGGTTCAATCATAGTTGAACCGTGATTGAACCGATTTCAAGTTCAATAAACCAATATTTTTAAAAGAATTTAATATAATACACTAAGTTATATTTTACCAAAAAATAAAGTGTCATAACAAGTCATAACATATAACAAAACTACAAAATCAAATTCAATACATCATAACATTTAAGTTCAACATTGCCAAATAAAATCTATTGGCAACTACAACTCTAACAAAAAAACAACTGCAAGTAAAAGTAATTGATATAATTTTCAATCATAATAATCATTGAGAATGATTCCATCACTCTCAGACATGGTTGGAATAACATTAGCATCTGTATTGGGGGCACTAAACCACCCGAAGATGTTCCTTTTGCCAGAGAAGGTGCGAGACTCAGAAGCAGATTAAGCAACCCAGAAACACATACAGAAGCAACTACACTAGTCACATTGATCAACTTAAAACGAAAACCGAAAAATGAGAGAGAACATCACAAAATCGAAGAAGAGAATCAGAGAAGAAGTGAACTTGAAGCAAGGAATGAGAGGAGAGATTATGAACTCGACTTTGCCCCCTACTTCGCTATGGAGAAAACCAATTCACCGGAGATGGAAACCAGTTCACTGGAAAAGGTGCGCGAGGTCCTCGGAGAAGGTGCCTCCATGACAACCAAGAAGTGTGAGACTTGTGAGAGATTAAGAGTTTCTATCTTTCCCCTTTCTAAATGGGTCAAACAGTGAGAAAGAAAAAAAAAAACAGGGTAAAATGATATATCATTTTGACCGCTTAAAAAAAACATTTTTTAAAAGGAATTGGTCAGCCGCTCAAACCGTCGGTTTCCTGATTTTTCACCAGTTCCACCGGTTAGTCACCATTTTGATGCCAGAATGGTTATAAGGGGCTTCCGGACCGAACAGGTGACCGGTTGAACTAGCCCATCCCCTATTTTTATTAATAATATGATATGATTGACAAATAACTTTAAGTCCTTAAGTATGTAATAATGAATTTGATCTTAAGTTTATATATATATATATAAAATATTTATTGTTATAAAGTAAAAAAAGATAGTGTTTTTATATATAATTAAGTTATCTCGGGATAGATTGGTAATAGAAGAAGAAATATAATGGATCAAAATGTAATGGATTCAGAATAGAATGAATTAAAAATATCATTTCATTGCTCCGGTAATTTATAATAGAATGAGACAAATATTTTATTCTATCATTGGAAAAAAGTAGAATAAATTATAACTTTTCAACTCTCACGTTACCCTTGCTTTAAGGTGACTATTTTATAATGTTTGACAACTGACGCCATAGTCATGAAGAAATCGAATTGCTCATAAAATAAGATCAAATTTTTTAAATGACCCACCAAACACGAAAAAGAAGCATTGAAAAACAAGAATCAAGAAAGAAACACACATACCTTCGACAAGAGAGCTAGCATGCAAAGAGGTAAGGGGTGAAAAAAAAAAAAAGAACGCTTGACCATGGGTTATTGGATTAACAAGGTAGAAGAAGATTATATAGAAAATAGAAGAGGAAACAGAATATTTATAGAAGATAGAAGAGGTAGAAAAAGATAGAAAAATATTTTATAGGAGATAAATTATAAGAGAGAAAGAAGATTTAATAGAAGATAGAAGAGAAAGAAGATGATGAAGGATGCTAGATGAAGAATAAGATCACTTGTCTCACACGTTATATCTCACTTTTTGCTCCTCCAATTAAAAGTCGTCACGACAATTAAAAAAGACATGTAAGATTTGAAATTTTCTCCTCACTTCTTCAATACATGTTGACATCACATGCTCTCTTGTAACATCTTATTTTTCATAAAATAAATTAAAAATTATTTTATTTAAAATACATACAATTTTAAGAAAATAATGAGTTTTTTGTAATTAAACAAATAAAGAGAAATATTTTTATTAATTAAAATAATAGTTTTAAGGTAAATAAAATAGATATATGTCCTTAAAAAATGTTTTATTTATTCATTTGATAGAAAGTAAAATAGAGTTTTTTTATAAAATGAAAAAATAGAGTAAATAATAAGCCCTGAGTACCCTTAGTTATAAATAGAGACATGTTAGGTTAGTTTCATAATGACGATACGTCTCTAAGCTTCCTCTTAATCCCAATTTCTTTTTTTTCCTTCTTCCTATCCCAAAACCCTCTCTTTTTCTCATACACCCAAGTCTGTTTCAATAAAACGATGATCCCAGACTCGTTAGCCGTTGGATCATTGTAAAATTTAAACACCAAGTTAAGAACATATTTTCTCACATATCCACCGTTGGGATTTTCGAAATAATGCTTTTTAGTTAGGGGAATGTACCTCAAAAGTAGCTCTTTGTTTTTCCTGCATACACCCAAACCTATCCTAGTAAAACTACGATCCTGAACTCATTAACCGTTGGATCATTGTGAAATTTGGACACCAAGTTCAAAATGAATTTCCACATATCTCCATTGTTGGGATTTATAAAGTAATGGCTGTGGAGGAAGAAATTCTCATCGCACGTAGACAGTGAACTAGAGGCTCCAATCCCTCCTCCTTCTCTCTAACGTTTGGAAACTCTAACAAATCAAACATAAGAAAAGTTTGAGGAATCTTAGGGAACCTCTAGAGACACCGCTATCACTATCAGACTACACACGTGAGCCCGCTTAGAGGTAAGAGATGAGTTTATCGCAATTGGGATTAGAATGAACATGTGTAAGGATCCCTAGGTGATTAAATTTGGGTTTATTTTGGGATGTTTATTGTAGTGTAATTCATTGTGTATGATTATAATTACGAGATTGTAATATTGAGATCATGAAATTGTGATTAAACTTGTGTGTAACACACAGGATTTTGGTTGGCAATCAAAGGGAGAGGACCACTTTAGGTCGTGATTTCCTTTCTTTTTGTGTTTACTTGGTGATAATTTTGTATTGTTCAGATGTTGTCTGGTCCAAAGACCTTTCTGCATATTTCTTATGTTTTCTTCCGATCCTTGATCAGGAATTTTTTTTCTTTTGTGTTCTTGCTTTCTCCCACTCGTGTGGTTAACACTTGATGTGACAATACTTGTGTTGTGAGTTGTGAATTATACAATAACTCGACTAGCGTTTACCTTGAGAAAAGTGTTTATGCATAGTGTTAAAGGGAAAGTGTAGGATTCTTAGTTAGGAACCTAAAATGTTAAATTATAACGCAATGTGTTAAACGTGTTTGAAACACGAGTGTGGGGTCGTGGGTATTGTATAATTCATGAGCAGTGTCTGTGTGTAAAAATTATTTTAGGGGTTGGACCTGAATCAGGAAGGTGAGACCTTAATAGATTCTTTGGAGTCTAGGCCTTGGGATAAAGACACTCACTTTGAGTGTTTCTTTAAGCTTATATTGATCCCATATGGTTGGAACATTCTCGCAAAACAAAGTGACTTTGACTGGTCACATTATGATTTTACTTAGTGAGAGTAACCTAACATACCCATTGTATGATATGTCTTGTTATGTACTCCTAAGTGCTCCAATGTGATTTTTCACTGATATGGTACGACATTGCATATAGGCTTGAATCTTAGTATAGTTGTTGCATAACACCTCCTAATTGTTTATTATGAAATTGATTAGTGTTATTACGTCTTGACCAGAGTGTGTGATTCATTTGTAATGTGATTGATGATTGAAAAATGAATTTTAAATGATAAAGTGGTAAAAGAACGTGAATTGTATTAAGTTGAGCTATGTTATAAATACTTCTATAATTTATTTTGATATTGTCTTTGTTTATTTGTATTTTTTTTAAATGTAATAACTCACTCCCCTATGTGCTATTTGTGTTTGAATGTGATGATCTCGAACCTTGTGTTCGTGAGAGCAGATGACTAGGTGAATGATTTTAAAGAACCTCATGCTAAAAAAACGTTGAGACACAATGTTCTGATAGAATGTGACACTTGAGATGGATTTTTATTTTAATTGAATAATGTTGTTTTATTTTATTTTATCTCATCGATTTAACAAAAATTCTTTTGTAAACTTTGACAGTCTTATTCTGAGTCGAATATACTTTTAATAAGTTTTATTTAGTAATACTGAAGTGAATGCGAATTTTTTATCCATATAAAATTGTTTATGTGTATTTTATATGTTTTATTTATTTATATGTATATCGAACTAAAGGGTGATCAATCCTTCCCTCAAAAACCACTGCGTCGAGGGGAGAAATCAGAGTCTACCATTGATGTCACCGTGCACAGTCATTGAAACCTCATGCGCCGCCCCAACGTCACTTCATGCACCTCACGTACACAATGCTTCCTCTAACAATGTTGTACTTATCAATGTGGAGCTCGAATCAGTTGTTGGCTCGTCCATTTTTAAACGGTGCTTCAATCTTCAAATGCAAATTAGCGAAATTATAGCACGAACCAAAAGCTTCTTCTTTTTGCCGATTTGTCTTTCATGGAGTGTTTTTTGCTGCAATTTTGCAATGTCGTGGCCAAACAGAGAAAAGTTGGGCGCCGGAGAAATTAAGGAGACACGTGGTTTTAGTATGTGAAAGAAGTGAGGAGAACGTTTCGAAAATTTTAACTGGCGTGGCCAGTTTTAATCAGAGGGATAAGAAGTGAGCCACTATGTGTGAGACATGTAATGCAATTCAATTGGAGGGGTGGCATTAAGGGTGTAAGAGTAATTGCACAATTAACTCCATTAAGGTTATATACTTATATTGACCAATATCCATTTTTTTATAAAAAAAATATTGGTTAAAAAACCTATTTCTTCAAGTCACTAAGAATGGTTCACGGTGGACCACATACAAACTTCTCCACGCTAGAAATCGCCTACTATCTTTTTTTATGGGACATTTTATGTGATAAAATAGTAAGTGAAGTTTGGTTTGATTTATCACAACATCAAAATAAATTTTCCATTAGAGCATCTACGGTGAGAGTTGACGATTTCATTAACGGAAGGGACTATCATATTTTGTATATTCACTACAATAAACATCCTTCACATTCCTTTATCTTCAATGATTGTCTATTATAGTTCTAAAAAACATGTTAAACATTACATATAAAAAAAATAACATTTTTGAGATGACTTTTTTAATTAAGGTTATCATATTGTATTTATCTTATAATAGTCTCGTTTTGCCTTTCTTTGTTGAGTTCCGTATGATGAGAAATTATCCTTAATTTGTTAGTGTTAAATTATTAATTGATTGTAAAATCAGAGATGTTACATATGACACTTGGACATACATTGAATATATCCAGAATATATTATTTACATATCATTTTTTTCAATAAAATATAACACAGTTTGTGTACTATTATGGTGACATACGATTATACGACACAATTTGGGCATCAAATGGGGTTATTTTTCTCAAATACAATGCCATTTTCTAAGTAACCGCTGCTGGCCATGTTCCCCCTGATAAGAGACAACAAACAACAATGTTGTGCACCGGTGAAAGTGGCAGCATGCAGCGGTGACTAAGGGAAAAAATGAAAATACTCTGACCACCAATTTAATGAATGGAAAATACAATGGAACTTTCTCAGGGTAACAAATATGGTTAAACACTAAAACATTGTAATTGTCCCTAAATATTAAGAGTCTCATGTAAGCAGTTAATACTAAATACAAAGGTAAGAAGATCATTAGTATGATTAGACACCATACAACTTACACAATTTTCATAATGTATAGTTACCAAGTATTTAACATTACAAACAAAGAATCCCTAGATAAAATTTTGATGGCAATAAGTCATCAATTCAAACAGTTGAAGTTAGCAGAATGTTTTATTTCCCTACAAACTAGTTGATAGATTATAGAACATTCCAAGAAACATAAGCAAACGAATCCTTTATACAGAGTCAGTCTTTCCTTGAGCACTACAATGCACCAACTAATTGGTGAGGTCTTTCCACAATCGTACGCATTGTTTCCTCTTCAGTTTTTTAGAAGTAACACAGCAAGTTTTCATGGGGCTCTATACGCAACAGGTCTTGTAGAGCCCAATGAAGACAACAACTAACTACAATTACTGTCTAAAAAAATGAAGCGAGGAAGCAATCTGTACCTTTATGGAAAGGCATTCCCATCGATTCTTTGGTGCATTGTAGATCCCAATGAAGACTGACTCTAAACGATTACTACTACTGACTCCGTACCTGTATAGAAAGGCCTTCTCAACAAATATTTCAACCTGTTGAAAACAAGATTCAGGCATTCACAACCAACTTAAATATAATAAGGACAAATATAAATTAAAATATACGAACTTATAGCAGGGAATTGTGGAATCTAGGCATACCAAAGACCAATGTAAGCACAATAATCAGAAGTGCATGGGAGGAGGAGAAAAGGAGCAAGCCCATTCAACTTTTTCTTTTTTATTCCTCTATTAAGTTTTATCAAAATGCAGACGAATAAGATAAACAAGGAACATCAAAAGATGAAAGAAAGAAAGAGAAATTATAATAATGAACTTGTGTGAGCCCAAAGAATGATAGTTGTTACAATATCTTCAACTCCTAACCTTTTTGAGGAACACATCCCAGTTGGTATTTAATTATTAGCATATTTTGGAAGAAAAATAAGTATGGTACTTGCCAAATATTGCCAAACATCCTCCTCATGGTTTTAATAAACTTCCAACTCATTATATTCTGCAGTAGTTATTTATTATATCTATGTATGAAAAATATCAAAGACAAAAAAATACAGATAAAATACTATTTGACACGAATGCTAATTTAGAAGTTTAGATTATTACAGAGTAGACAACTTGTGCAGAAGAACAACACATACAATGGTTGGAAAATAGCTAAATAACTCTTCAATTTTTATCATAGAAGAAATTTATTAACAGTTAAGATAGATATGATCTTCATTATACTTACAATAAGCCCCAATAATACATAATGTTCATATCACTAACCATGTAGTTAAACTAATATTCACAATCTTATAAAACATAACACTCAAAGAAATAGCCATCACCTTACCTATTCAGCGAACACACTTGAATGATCACGAGATGGATATCTTTCTATGATAGGGTGGCTCACTTTTGGAATATTTGGCTCCTCCTTCTGTCTGTTGCCACTGATATCTACATTAACTTTCATTTGGGTAAAATCACTTACAGATGACTCAATTTCATTTTCTACAAACCTACTTGGAATGCAGCTATCTTTGCCAACAAACCCAAGATTCCTAAAGCATACTTGATCAAGTAAATCACCCGATTTAAAACCATAGGGATCTTTTCTGTCAGTCATGGGCAAAAGGCTAGGCAAAGGTCTTGCAGCACCAAATGTTAAAGTGGAGTTTTGAAGCTGTTGTATATTGCCATTGCTGGAGCTTGTTGAACAAGAAGAGGGTGTCGTATACCCATAGAGAACACCTCGAGCTTTTGTGTCCCCACCAGGAAATTGAGATGCACTAAATGAATTATTTGATTTTTGTGGCAATAGACTATAATCAATAATGGCATTCCAGGCAAAACTGCAATCCTGATTGACAGAAGCAGGACTATTTATTGCCTGGAAAGTTTCAGAGGATTGAGAGGGAACCACCAGGCAAGATGGTTGAACATTGATTGAACAACTTCGATCATGTATCAATGACTGCTGCTGCAGCTGTTGCTGTTGCTTTTGCTGTTGCTGCTGTTGTTTTTGCTGGGGCTGCTGCCTTTGTTGGTGCTCTAATATCAGCATGTTGTTATTCTGAATACCCACCCTTTCAACACTATTATTGGGTCTCACTAAACCAATTGTATTATTAGATGACAGCCATGCACCATATCCTGATGACGTATCATTTACAGTCAAGATAGATGGAGAGAAATTCTTGCCAATGTTCGAAGGACACTTTACAAGAGGCTGACCATATGCCACAGCATGTCCAGCATGGGAATGTTTTAGCCCCTGTATTGATGCTTGCAGTAGGGTAGTTTGGTCCACTGTAGACATTATGTTATTTGTCGGGTGACCTAAGAGCTCAGCATGAATGGCTGCAAGTGTTTCAGGGGGAACATGGCCAGCAGCAGCCAAAGCTTGTACGTCAAATCTTCCATTAGTTCCCAGATTGGATTCTATAGGCCCAGGAACTGTGTTTAGCATCCCATTCTGTTGCTGTGCCACTCCAGTTAATCGCTTCAAATAAAGTCTAAATTTCTGCAAATTAATATTACAATTCACAATTGCAATATAAATAGGTACAAAAGATAAGTCCATTTATCTACATCTATTGCCTTAGTTAGAAAAAAGATAAAATATTTACATATTAACCGACAATGTTACTCACCCAATTATGGAATTATTTTCTAGTTAGTAAATGATGACTGTGGTCTTAAACTCTTAATTCTGAAACCAGTAAACTTACATAGAATGAAATCTATCACTGAAAAAAGGCTACTATTCATTTCTACTTATATTAGGCCTATTGATCCTATCAGCTAATTACATGTCCTTCTAAAAAGTAGAAGGGAAAAAAACTGCATATCTGCAAAATTCTTGCTATCACTTCTACCCATGTCATTCTTTGTCTCCCTCACCTTTCTCATTCATCAATACTCTCATTCTTCCATTTCATGGACTCAAGTAAAACCAACTATTTTTTATCAAGCAATCTTTTGTGCTGCATATAATCGACATCAAGATTCTCATCTCAGCTTAAATCATTTTTCAATATGCCATTTCTTCCTTACCCAACATTTCATATTCACAAAAGTAAGACTAAGACAGACAGCACTGTTGAACCTCCTTGGCATCAACTTTAAGTTGTCTTAAATAAAAAAACAAACTAAAACCTCATTTATGACAGGTAACCTCATCAACTTCTCTTCCTAAATTGGAACAGCAAAAAACTAAATTAAATTTGAGCTTGGGATGCCTCTGTGCCTTGTATATATTGAAGCTACACTTACACTTGCTAACTCATCAATGTTAAGAAAGACTAATCAGGCACATAGAGTATTAAGCAGTTGTACTTCAAGTTTATAGGAGATACCAGACTGCTCAGAAGGTACACTTGGAACAAACAAAATACACCATATGAAATTGACATCAAGAAAGAAAAATAATACGATGGCATTTAATCCAAATATAAAGTAACTCGAAGGCCGAGGCATGTGTAAACAAATGGGATATATTGCATAATATAAGAATTAAAAAAAGAACATAAATACAGTGTAACTGATGAGATAAGCTGTGTATCCAATTATTTTAAATTAGTATGTAAACAATTCTGAGGGAAAATGGTAAAGTATCACTCCACATTTTGAACTAAAAACAAACCTGCAAATGACTTGCAACATTTTCTCTTGTCAAACCAGGGACATTCATCAATTCAAGTATTCTCTTTGGCACAGCCTCTGAAATACAAGAATAAGAAAAACATGTAAGCTAAATTGCAAAACGCTTAAATACTCAAAAGGAAAGGATTATACTAGTAAGGTTATGTATGCTTTATGCTTCTTGTAATCCAATGAAGTCTAGTTACTGAATGAAAAAATAAAAGCAATAGAAAGAAAATATTGTAGGAGATTCATACTGTCAAGCCCAAGTTGATTCACTGCACTGACAAATTGTTGATGCAGTTCCACAGACCACACTACACGGGGCTTCTTAGATGCAGCTGGATCATCACTCTCTAATTCAATATCTTCTTCTTTTAAACTGCTCCTCTTTTTTGGTGCTTTAACTACTGCTGCGTCAGCAACAGAAGTATATTCAGCATCATCATTCCCCCGTTTATTTTGATCACTATCTTCCATGCTGCCAGAATTATCCTGTTCTTTGCTGTCATTCCAGAATTTCCTAACAACATGCTGCCATATATTCCTTAGTTCTTCCTCACGTACAGGCTTAATCAAATAATCACAAGCCCCATGTCTGATTCCCTTCATGACAGCACTTGTAGTACTATCACCAGACATCACTGCACCATGCAGAACATATATCAAAAGTTAAGCATTATTAACACACTTGTAATTCTAGGGACAACAGAAACAACACTTACTAATTACAGGAAGGTCCATTTCCAGCCCAACATGTTCAAGGAGTTTATAGCCATCCATGTCTGGCATATGAACATCACTCAGCACCACATCAAAACAACCTTTCCTCTCCCGCAGAAGATTCAAAGCCACAGTAGCCTCAGTGCATGTGGTAACTGGAAGATATAAACATAATAAGAATTAAGAAGAAAAACACTGTTTAAATTCAGACGAGTTGCATATCAAAAGCAACCCATGTCATACACTTACTAGATCTACAACATCTATTGAAATCATTTCCAAATTTTCACAACATCATTTTTAATAGAAATTTGTGGTCATAGTGAATAGACTGCAAACATAAATATTCTCCATTAGATTCAAATACAACTTTGTTCAGCTCCTTAAAATATGCAAAAAACCAAACCCTTTTCACATTCATTACACATAGCCGAACACACTTAATAAGAACACCAAAAATTCAAAGAAAATATCACAAATCCTATCTGCCAGTTTGTTTACAATTATCTTCATCAGAGTCTCAAACTGTGAGGGATTGGCAGAAAGGCAAAATTGCCGTTATATAACAACAGGTCGAGCTTTATAGAAACAAGAAAGGGGAAGAATAAAAGGCACAAACCCTTTTGCTATAACAACTGTGATAGCAAGAATATCGTGCAAATCTTCCTAGGACATCCTTCTTTCCTTAGGTACAAATCAGTTAAACGATTAGAAATGAAATACATAACACTCTATAACAGCAGAATATTTAAAAGGCTAACTTTGCACGACAAACTATTTTGCATTGTACAAATCAAAGTCAAGCTACGCAAATCTCAAAAGCCTGATGCATGTTCACTCATGACTCATGACTCATGAGTCTAAGATAACCAAAATTGTCATCGTTTAAGTGGCAATGTGGCATTAAGCACAGTTTCCCTAAAACAAAGTCAAAGTATCCGTTCCTATATTTAATAAGTGGACTTTTTAATAAATTTAATAAATAGATTTTTTATTTTCTGATGTTTATATTTTAATTTTCAAAAAATTTCTGTCATTAATTTTTTTTAACTCGGGTAGTTAAAAAAATTTAATGACAAAAAAAATTAAAATATAAATTTTAGGACTAAAAGATTCATTCATAATTAAACCAAAACGTAAAAAGCTCGTAACCCTTAAGGGGAAAGTGGTTGGGAACAGATTTTCCAGAAAGAACGGATTATGTTTTCGAAAGTCGTACCCCAGTGAACTAGAAAAAAAAAAAAAGAAAGATTATTTTTTCAAAGTGACTTTCAGATTCGAGTTGAGAAAAAAAAAAACAAAAAAAAAACAGAACACTAATTTTTGAATATACCACCAATTTCATACTCGAATTATTTATCTCTTTCCTAATCCCAAGTACATTTCTTAAAGTAATGAAGCTATTTAAATAATCCTGAAAGCAGTGAACAATCATCAGAGACCAATTTCAAGAGTTTTTTTAATATTTAAAAACTACTCAGCATGATTTCTACTGCTTCTAAGACCTTTTTTTTTTTCTTTTCACTTGAGGGACCAGTTAGAAGAGAAAGTAATGCTTTAAGCTCAGAATGGAAGTTCCGTGAAAAGCAACTAACCACGGTAACGGCAGCGAATAGACATTTGCTCGATAATCTTCAACGTGGTGGCGTCGTCGTCGACCACCAGAACCCGGAGACCCACCGGAAACTCCGCCGCAGCAGGAGCCATGGCCGCCACCGAAAGCAACGCAACGACGTCGTTTTCGCGAGAATTCAGAGTCGGAGAAGCGCAACACAATGTCGGAGAGTGAGCATAGCCGAGGAATCGAAACGCGCAGTACAAAACACAAACACAACCCTAGAGGAAGAGGAAAGTGACCCCGAAGATGGTTTTGGTTTTTGAGTTTTTAAACGCTGTGGATCGAGGAGAAGAAGTGAGGGAGGGAGTTTGAGGTTTGAGTGATGGAGAAGCAAGATTTGGAGGGACTGAAGAAAAAATGGAAAGGTGCGAATGGGAAAATTTCAGGGGACGAAAAATGATAATGGTTGGAAAGATATTTAATAAATAGATCACGCCAAATTAAATGATTAAATACATTATTAATTATTTTTGAGGAAAAATATATTATTAATATTAAATACTATATTCTTCTTTTTCTTTTAATTATTATCAATGGTTTGATGCTTTATTCTTTAAATTGAGGTTTTAGGTTTGATAATTAACTTAAACATAAAATTACAATTAAAGATATATTTTTATCCTAAAATAAATGAATCTGATAGAAAGAAATTAATTGAATGTTAAATAAAAAGTCAAAAATATCTCTTGATTATAAAAAAAAATATTATTGTCTTTAAAAATTTTGGTAACCTATGTCTTTAAAACATTAATTAAAAAATTAAATAAAATATCTATTATGAAAATTATATAAAAATGTAAAAAAAGTCACACAACAACATAATTTTACACCTTTTAATGAAAATATTTACTATTTTAATTCTTTAAATATCCCAAATACATTAGTTAGCATTTACTTTTATATAATTAAAATTAACCTTGAGACACTTACCGACGTCACTTTATTTATATCGTACTAGTAGTTTTATTAGTACACAACAAATTTCAAGTGCAGTTAGGTCTCTCTCGATAAGTGTCTTGTCTCATGATGTATATAGGTTAACAAATTGTTACACGAGAGCCAATTTTTTTTTTTCTCTCACTTTATATACAACCAAATAACCTAAAAAATTATTTCATTTTCTAATTTCTGTTCTTTTTCTTTATTTCCTTTCACCTTCTTACTTGTACCTTTCATTCATAAACCAAACAAAGCATTAAAGAATTTCAATTCGACCAAATTAATTGGTTTGTTAGGATTCTGTACTGATGATATTAATTTTTCCTATACGATATTTTCCACAATTTGTCACGTGCCATTAACTATTAAGTAGCAAAATTAATTTGATAAATTTATGGAAAAACCAATTTAATCTAACAGAGAGACACTTTAATTCACCAAAGTAAACAATTTTAAACTTAAATACTAAACTGAAACAAAAAAATTAAATGAGAAAAAAATAATTTTAGCTTTTTTAATATTTTTAATATTATTGATGTTTTGGTATACTTTTAGAATTTGAATTTATTGTCAAACGCTATCATTTTTTTACTGTATACGTTTTTATACTTTAAATTTGGTAATGTTAGAATTAGAATTAAGAAAGAAAAGAGTGTTAGGTTTGAGAATACTACGTACATGTCTAAAAATGATTAATTCGAGGGCCAAAGTTAAAGTTGAGATAAGAGTTTAACCTTTATATGTAGTTTCTTTTAGAAAATTTTTTATTAAAACTCAGTTACTCTTTCATTTAAGGTCTTCCTTGATTATAGATAAAAAGAAAGTCCTCCTTTGATTAAATTTATTGGGTTTACTTTCCTCTATAGTCTCATACATATACTTATTTTTATTTTCGTCTCTCTGATATGTTGCGTCAATTCTTAATATCGTTTTGTTCAAACTTGTTTATAAATTGAAAATACAATTTTTTATTTTATAATTCAAATAATTTACTTAAAAAAACCATATCATTTATAAAAAAAAATGAGAGCAAATTCCAAGTTTTTCCATCCATGAAAATAATTAAGATTATCTTTAATTGCAGATTAACACAATTTATATTGTCAATGCATGAAAATAATAATAAAAAAGCTTGCTATGTTAGTAAATTAAAAGAATCATTTACATAACCTCCAATTTCCCAAATAATAATAAAAAAACCTCCAATCTTCCATTATGCCCTTCCCCAAAGTATCCAATCCACACATGTCACAACATGCGTACAAGGTCCCATCAACTCAACCTTGTCTTGTTTCATATAGGAGTGTTCTCAAATTAGCTTGTTTCTGAACCCAAAAAGGTAATTTCTCAAGCTTATCTTCACGACATCTCCAAGTCCTTTTGGTTGTTAGAGCAAACAAGGTAATTTGACAAATACAACATACTATGCAAGTATGCACCATACCACACATCCCATGAAAAGTGTGGCCAAATCATGAACAATGATGCCATCACCTATGCTGCTGCCTGTACCATTACCATCTTCTTTGATGAATAACATTTCCACTCACAATTCAATCTTGTGTTGTGACTTTAAAGATGTGAATTTGAGCAACCAAAGAGGTACAAGCCTTTTGTGTTCAGCAAGGAGGCAAATTAGATACCAAGATGGGGATGATGCAGATAGTGATGAAGAGTATGGGCACAATGAGCAGATTTCTAAGTTGGAGTCTTATAGTCAATCAGCAAAAGGAGAAGTACTCGTTGTGCATGCACTTGTGGACCAGGAGAAGTTGATGTGCTTATCTTCAAGGTAAGTTTGCTTGACACATTATATGATAATAATAATTGATTTAATTAGAGTCTTGGTTGGTCCCCAATGTGCAAATAATTGTTTTGCCGATTGTTAATTTGTTGAATTATTCTATAGAAAGATGTTT
The DNA here is from genome assembly GCF_004193775.1 of Glycine soja. Lineage (NCBI taxonomy): Eukaryota > Viridiplantae > Streptophyta > Magnoliopsida > Fabales > Fabaceae > Glycine > Glycine soja. The sequence continues at coordinate 31,716,030 of NC_041008.1, read as the reverse complement.
CCTAAGAAAAATTTGGTTGCAACACATCTCAGGGGTTCTCATCATGCTTGAGCTACAGTACTTCTCCTGACCCAACAAGATGCATTCTTCCAGCCAGGGCAGTGATAGTGTCCATAGATAGAATCAAAGGACCTTTTAACCCTGCCAATATAGTGTATCTGCAAAAGGGTGTAACATGGGAAAAATTTAAGACAAATGTTTTCTCTAATTAAAGAGCATGCTATTTTGTTCTCAATTTATTTTTCAAACAAAAAAATGATAAAACTTGTTTGTTATTGTTTTTATTTTTATTTTTATTTTCATTATAAAAAGGTCACTCTTTTAACTTGTTTCTTTTTTGGAATAAAAAAGTTATCTTCTTTATTTTCAATGTAAATATTTGAAAACAAAAACTAAAACAAAAAAGATATTTTTATGATAAAAAAAATTCTGAAATCGGTCATATCTTTAATTTTTCATCATCTTGTGGCTTTATTCTCATATTGGTTCCTCAATGCTGTTAGGATTTTACTCGTTTTTTTTTTTCATTTTTCATTTTGTGGGTTATGATTGAACACCTAAAGCTTTTTCATTCAACAACATCGTGAACTTGACCTAAGTTTGCGGAAAATTTTACAATGAACTAGTTTGTTTAAATTTATTTTTAAAATAAGTATTTTTTTAAAAAATTAAAATAAACAATTTCATGATTTCTTGATATATTTGTCTAAATTATTTTTACTTAAAATATTTTTAATTTTATTTTTTAAGAAACAATCGGCTTATTATAAAAGGGATTATATAAAAAAAAACAAATTCTCATACATTTTGTGTGATTGTGTCCATTGAATGGTCTTAAAATTTCCACGTGCTATAGTGGGATTTTGTTATTTACTTCAATCTCTTTTATGCTTTGAAAAAACCTTAAAGCAAATTCTTTATTTTTCTATGAAATTGAGAAAAATATTATCAATTAATTTATATAATTTAATTATATTCTTCTTGTAAAAAAGTTATAATTCATACTCGACTTGAATATGTTTAAGGTTTCTTAAATGACTGAATTTTGTTATAGATCCCTAATAAATTTTTCGTTATTTTGAATCTTTGATATATCAATACTTTTATTTTAAGTTTTTGTGATAAGATAAGTGATTAAAAGACTTCATCACAACCGTTGGTTGATGATGTTAGGAAGATCAGACAACATGTAATCATTTAATTAATGGCGGACTCAACAATTTTAATATTATCGAAAACTCAAAATAAGTAAAAATTTATTAGGGATCTAAAACAAAATATGATCATTAATCATAAACCTTAAACATATTTAACCCTTTATACTCCCACTACTTTTTTTTTACGACGCACATTCTAAGATGGTTCTAAGGACCCGTCTTAGAATGTGACGCAATGACATTTGTGTAATTAAGGGAAATATAACTATGATATTTTTACACAACTGTCCTTGTTGGTAGGATGCGATGACACTTTTGTAAATTGAAGACTTTATCAAAGATGATTTATAGAAGAAAATCATCGTCATTTGCGCATTTAATTTAAGAAAATCACAAAAAATCAATTAGTTGTCATTTAATTTTCTATTTGTTTTTTGTTTGCTGTAGAATATTAATTTTGTGTTTCTTAATTTGCCGTGTTAGAGTGGCAAATGAACTTGCAAGTTGAATTGGAAGAGGAAGCTCACAAGTTGCAAAGTTCTTTATAGTTATGACAATGCTTACATCATTTATAATTTGGTTTATCTTATTTCCCTCAAAGGCACTTATTGATGAAGCTCTCCCTCCGTGACTCTGATCACTGTCATGTGCTGTCATTTAGATCGTGTCCGTGCCGCTCCAGCTTCGTACCCTGACCGTATATACCTCACTAACGTCGTGCCCTGACTAAGATCGTACCCTGATTGTGTCACCCCACCGTTGAAGGTTTGTGTCCCCCTTTTCATTTTTGCCTTTAACTTTCTACCTTCATGGAATGTGCACAGGCGCTAACTATTAGTATGGCCTGTTTGTTGTAAGTAGTAAACTTGGTTAATGCGTGCAACCTGGTACTAGCCTAAAGTCTTGTATGGTCCACCTTGTTTGTCTCTGAAAGGAAATTGGGAAGTGAGTTCAAGACCAATATATTTATTACATGATTTTGTATTTTGATACTTGGCAGCTAGGTAAATCATTGGTAGTTTTTTACCACTTTGAAAGTTTTCAACGTTCATATAGTTGTAGAAACTTCATTTGTCTATGCTATAAATAGGACTCTATTTTTATTGATAGAGGGAATCACATGAAAGGATACGCATACTGTTAGTCGATGAATACGACTAACTTTTGTTTATAAAACCTGTGTAAATTGTATCAAACTCCTCCAATATGGTTATTTTGTAGTGTTGTAATTACTTTTTGTTAAAGATAGGTAATAAATACTTAGTACTTCTATTTTGTGTATTTAATAATCATTTCCTCTCAATTTCAGGTTAATTAGGCAAGTTTGTGAAGTGCTGATTTTCATCTGCTCGCTAAGCCAATCTGCTTGCTTAGCGAGCCATCCACTCAGTGCACCATTCCCTTGGCTGAGCATGAGGAAGAATCTGGAAGAAGGATGAGCTGTGCATGTTCGCTGAGCGAGGTCCCATCCCGCTAAGCGCACCACTTGAGTCCATCCACTGAGCGAGAAGACGCGCGCTAAGCCGAAATTCACTAATGCGCGCTAAGCGATCTAGAGTTGCGCTAAGCGTGCAAGCACCATCAAGGCCACCTATTTAAGCTTGAAATCAGAAATAGGAGGGGGGTTTGGCCATTTTCTTGAAGAGCTTCTGCATGTGAGAGATTCTAGAGAGAGAAGGGTCAGAGTCCAAAGAGTTTTGAGAGATTTTGCTATGCAAAGACCTGTAGAGAATCGAGCTTGAAGAGGAAGTCGTCCTGAGAGCTTGAGATGAGTTTGTGAGTGATTGTGAGGTTCTAGAGGTGGAGGAGACATCCTCACCGCTTGTATTTCTTCAATCCTTCATTTTTATCTTCTCTTTGTTGTAAAGGAAGCTTCCCAGTTATGGAGAGCTAAATCCTCTGTTGGTTCTTCCTTGTAGGTACTTGATGTAAATACATGTATATCTATTTAATGATGTTTTGTGTGTTCACTGTGTTATCAGTATTTCATTCTAGCATGTTTTTTCCTTGATCACGTAGATGCATGTGTTGTTAGGATCATTCAACAATGGAAATTGGTTTGAATCTCTAGTGTTGTTTTCTCTTGAGGATTAAGCATAGCTCTCTTTGAGGTTTTGTTATTAATATTAGATTCTAATCAGTTTTTCCCCTTCACCAATTATTCTGTATTTATTGCTGATATTAATCCATGCATGCTTAATGCTTGATTAATTGTCTCTGTGCTTAATTAACGTTCATGCTTAATGGACATGTGAGAGGAATTAATTAGTGTTTGTGTTGCTTAATCACATAATGACAGCCTTGTGTTAATTTTCACTTAGTAAATTAATTTCGGGTTGGATTAAGTGGTTGAACTGATTAGGGATAAATTCTCGTAACCTAGGATAAGAGACTTGCTTTTGAATCAAAAGGAAACAACATGTTTTAGTTCTGTTATTTTTTTTTAATTCAAGTTTGCTTGCTGTTTAAATTACAAAAACAAACAACCCCCCCCCCCCCCATTTCGTTACTATTTTATCATTATATGTTATAAACGTTTGTTTGATCATTGCTCATTGGGAGACGACCTAGGATCACTTTCTAGATACTGTATTTTAATGTTTATTAGATTCGGGTATGGTCCCGATCAAATTTGGCGTCGCTGTCGGGGATCGAACCGGGTCACCCACGTGACAGGCGGGAATACTTACCACTATACTACATTTTACCCCCTTTTTACCCCTGCAGATTGTTCTTTGTTTATGTTTTGTGTACAACATTGCATGTTTCTCTTTGAATTCTAGGTTATGTACAGGTAATGGGTAATTGTTTTTGAAATAAGAGGATTTTCTTGGCATTTTGTGAATTGAAATCCTTGGTTTTCTCTACATGTCAAGTTAGTTTTGAAAGGTTGAATTGAAAGTGATAGATTTACCCTTGGTGAGATTTTGAGCCATCATCATCTATTTTATTCGGTGTGTTTTGCCCATTGATTTCTTGCACAATAGCCTTGGCTTGACTCTTGTTGATACTTCTTGGTTCACATGCAAGTTGGGAGATGATTTAGGCATTTTGTTCTTATAAGCCTCTCACCAAATGAGCCTACCTTGAATTAATTCCTTTGATAGCCCCTTTGAGCCTATGTTTCCCTTTCTTTGTTTTGAAGCTCATTACAAGTCTTAAGTGAAAAACCATGATCTCACCCTACCCTTAAGGAATTTTGGAGCTTTGGAATTGTTTTGGAAATAAGTGTGGGGGTGGGGGGGGGGGGGGTATGTTTCATTGGATGATATGTTTTTTTTTGCCATGCTTGATGATGTATTTTTGCCATGCTTGATGTATATACATATATTGCCTAATTGTTGTTTTATTTTTCAAATATTCAAAATGCTTTCAAATGCTAATGAAAAAGAAAGAAAAATAAAAAAAGAATGAAGTTGAATAAATGAGGTCTTGTTTTGAGGACTTGGATTGTTTTGAGGACTTGGTTGATTTTGTTGATATTGGAGGTTTTGGGTTTACTTTTTATGCTTAATTTTTAATTTTGGTTTTGGGTTTACTATTTTTGCTTAATTTCCACTTATTCCTCATTGCTCCTCTATTCCTTTGGGTTTTAGCTACTTATCCCATACTTTCCTCTACCTTGTCCTTGGCCCCATTACAACCTTAAAAGACCTTTTGATCCTCATGTGCATGTGTTTGTGGTGTTTGGTTGTCAATTTTAGAGTCTTGCCAAGTTTATGTGGTGTTTGTTTTCATGGGTGCTCTGAGAGTAAATAGTAGCCTAGAAACTTGAGAGATAGAGTGCATATCTTGTGAGGCTTTATCGCTTTTCATTCAATTCTTGAGCTGATTGACTACCTTGCCATGTTTGAGGTGCTTGGATGATTTTCATGACTATCTTGATTCTTTAACTCTATACGTGCTGGATGTTGCCCATTCCTTCCATTCCTTGAGATTCATTGAGAAATATGTAAATGTTTTTGTGTTTGTTTGTCTCTCTTTAATGTCTCTGGATTTGTTCCTTGCTCTGCTTTTTGATTTTGCCCAGGAGTGCAAAAGGCTAAGTGTGGGGGAATTTGATGTGTCATTATTTTCTCCTATTTTTTACCCATTTCCGTCACCATATTAATTACTGATTAACCTTAATTGTCAAATTAATTATGCAGTTTTATCATTTAGGCCTACTTGACTAATTCTGTGTTTTAATTTAATTTTAGGAGAATTATAAGCAATTGGGTCTGGATCCGGAATTGGGCTGAACCGGCTTGGTCTTGAAGAGAGCAGACAATTTTATTTGTCGTCCAATTTTATTTTATTTCGTTTTTGGGCTATATTTTTGTAATTGGGCCATTATACCTTATGGGGCCCAAAAATCAGATTTGTAAGCTTTGGGGCCTAGTGACCTTTAGTGAGCCCAACTACTAGGGTTTTTAGGGGGTCTGGTTACTGTTCACGTAGAGCAGAGATTGTAGGATTTCATTTTTAGTTTTTGGGTGTTTCTGATCAGTTTTTCCCCTTCACCAATTTTTCTGTATTTGTTGCTGATATTAATCCATGCATGCTTAATGCTTGATTAATTGTCTCTGTCCTTAATTAACGTTCATGCTTAATGAACATGCGAGAGGAATTAATTGGAGTATGTGTTGCTTAATCACATAATGACAGCCTTGTGTTAATTTTCGCTTAGTAAATTAATTTCGGGTTGGATTAAGTGGTTGAATTGATTAGGGATAAATTCTCGTAACCTAGGATAAAAGACTTGCTTTTGAATCAAGGGAAAACAACATGTTTTAGTTCTGTTATTTTTTTCAATTCAAGTTTGTTTGTTGTTTAAATTAAAAAAACAAACAAACCCCCTCATTTTGTTACTGTTATATTATTATAAGTTATGAACGTTTGTTTGATCATTGCTCACTGGGAGACAACCTAGGATCACTTCCTAGATACTGCATTTTAATGTTTATTTGATTCGGGTATGGCCCCGATCACTCAGCCTAACACTGCAGGAGCCTCTCAACCCCGCCTGATGCAACCACTACATTTCTCCATAGGAGGGCCACCTCCGACAGTGGAGGGAAAAGAAAAACTTGATCTCATCGAAGAGAGATTAAGAGCAATCAAAGGGTTCGGTGATTACGCTTTTGCTGATATGACTAATTTGTGTTGGGTACCAAATATGGTCATCCCTCCCAAATTCAAGGTACCAGATTTTGACAGGTACAAGGGGACCACTTGCCCCAAAAATTACTTAAAGATGTACTGCCGAAAAATGGGGGCGCACTCAAGGGATGAGAAACTACTGATGCATTTCTTCCAAGACAGCTTGGCCGGAGCAGTATAATCTTGGGTAATGGTCTTGTGTTTGGTTTCTTTTCATTCACAGGTAATCTCGGGTAAGTATAATCTTGGGTAACAACTTTGCCCAAGTTACAAACTTTTTCTAAAAAAGAAAACTAAAACTAACATGCTTTTGAAGAAAAAATGATCTCCAGTTACAAAAGGTTTTTGAAAAAAATAAATGTACGCCTAGAGGGTGAAAACAACAAAAGATTTTCCCAAATGCCAAAATGGACCCAGATGTTTGTATGACTTGATAAAAAGAGCAATAGTTGAAACACTGGTTTGGTCTGAATGTGGAAATGAACCCTAAGCCTTAGTGTTTGCATGGCCACAAAGCCTTATATTTGAAGTGTTTGCATGGATGTATGCTATGATTAATTTTGCATGAATTTCTAATTATCATAATATGCATTTCATGGAAGTGATTTGGGCATTCACTTATTTTTGAGCCATTTGCTAAACAGATATCCCGATATACATCATGTCCTGCCATTTGCAGGCCTTTTGAGCCAAACGTTGACTTTTTGGCCATAACCTTGACCTAGGATGGAAATTTCCAACCTCACCCTAGGAAGAGAGAACAAGAGGATCTTCCAAGTAAAGCTTCTCTTACCTTGGGTTAGAGATGTTCGTCAAAAGGAAAAAAAAGAGAAAGAAAAAAGAATCAATCAATCAAAGATTGAAGAACAGCAAAGGAAAATAGAAAAGAAAAAAGGGGGGTTATTTGGACCAAGCAATGTCTGAACAATGTGTAGAATTTTCAAAAGAGAAAAATATGAGAAGAGCAATAATAACTTGGTTAAGACATAGGGGATGTAAAGTGATCACCTACTTTAGTTACAAACCAAATCTTTGTGTTCGCTCTTGTTTTGCACCGAACCAAAGAGAAAGGGAAACAGGAAGGGGAAAGGCCCGAACAACCAAATCCAAATTTCCTACCAAAATGCAATCTTATAAAGTCCTATTGATTCATGATGATCGTGCATATTATCTTTGATTTGATGGGAAATGACTTGCAAAGTCAATCTACGACATATATGTGGTTTGGAATTAAGATGAAACACTTGCCTGCGTGAGATTTTATACACCTTGAGAGGTTTCCTCTATTCGGTTGGACCCAATGTTTTTCTAATGCTCTTTTAGAAATGAAATGCTAATGTCTTAAAACTCATTTAGGGTTATGAGAAATTCTATCTACATGCTTTCATTTCCCTTTAGTCACATTGTTTTTCTTCAAAAATATATGTTGTTCTGATCGGTTTGGGGGTTTATTTCTTTGCTAAGCGTGTTCACGTTTTAGTGAAAGATTTCAAAGACTATCAGAGTCTTTTATCTTACGGAGACTATCAATGTCATCTGCTTTTTGTTTCAAACACTATCAAAGTCTTTTGTCTTGCAGAGACTATCAATGTCATTTGCCCTTTACTTTTCAAGACTATCAAAGTCTTCTTTACTTTTCCAAGACTATCAGAGTCTTTTGTCAAGACTATCACAGTCTTCTTTACATTTCCAAGACTATCAGAGTCGTTTGTTTCAAAGACTATCACATTCTTCTTTACATTTTCAAAGACTATCAGAGTCTTTTGTCATCAAGACTATCAAAGTTTCATTTACTTTTCAAAGACTATCAGAGTCTTTTGCCTCCAAGACTATCAAAGTTTGTGTCTTGCAGAGACTATCAATGTCTTATGCTCATTACTTTTCCAAGACTATTAGAGTCTTTTTTCAAGACTATCAAAGTTATCTTTACTTTTCAAAGACTATCAGAGTCTTTTGCCTCCGAGACTATCAAAGTCTGTTGGCTTGCAGAGACTATCAATGTCTTCTACTCTTTACATTTCAAAGACTTCAATGTCTTTTGTCAAGACTATCACAGTCTTCTTTACATTTCAAGGACTTCAATGTCTTTTGTCAAGACTATCACAGTCTTCTTTACATTACAAAGACTATCAGAGTCTTTTGTCTTCAAGACTATCAAAGTCTTCTTTACTTTTCCAAGACTATCAAAGTTTTTTGTCAAGACTATCAAAGTCTTCTTTAATTTCCAAAGACCATCAAAGTCTTTTGTTGAGACGTCGATGCCTCCTTTACCTTTCAAGACTTTAAGGTCTTTTGTTTCATGTAGCTGATACCTTTTACATTATTTCTTTTGATAGGTTTCACTGCTTAGGTTTTTGCTAGTAGCCGGTCGGATGGCAAGATCGCTATGATGAAATTAGTGTCCTTATCTTTACTTACCTTTTAATTTTCAATAAAAGATAAGTAAAGAGGGGCAACTGTCAGACCCTAATTTCGTCTGGGGACTATCATTTGCTAACATTTTGATTCTTGTTAGCCGAATTGAGCTGCTTGACACCAGTTGCTGTGCAATACGAAAGGTTTTTCGACGTTTCGGTAAAAAATGTGAAAAATACCCAAAAGGGAGGGCAAAAGGGTCATTTTGGTGCTTTTTCTGACTTGTGGCTTACCCCGACTAGCCTCTGGCTCGCCTGGGCCCCCAAATAGCTTAGGGGTGAAGTAACCAGCTCGCCTAGGGAAGCTGTAGATCAACCAAGTCCCTTCATTTCCTATAAATAGGCTTGAGGAGACTAAAGAAAGGGGTTCAACCTTCATATACTGAAAGGATTTAGTGAAATTAAGGAGAAAAATGAGAAAGAAGAAGAAAAAACAAGGCCGAGGCATTTCCGAATAGCAATCATGATCGATTCCTACATTGTTCTTCGTTCGTCAACTAGTTTGTATTTATTTTAAGGTTTTGATTTCGCTCTATGCACCCCTAGGGGTCCTCCTTGTTGCTTTGCACATCTTCATCTCATTCTTCTACCATCAGTGATCTCATTTCTTCATGTAAAGCGAATTTCAATCGATCATTTGTGCCGTAATCTCATTTTATCCTTGTAAAATAAAATTTCAACCGATCATTTACCTCACAAGTCGTCTTTTAATGAGATTGAAAGTAAATAAGTGAAACCAAGATAAAATCAACATGTAATCGAGCTTTCTATCCACAAAAGTCGCTTGAGTCCGTTCAAGGTCCACGCCTTAATGGTCTCTTTTATTTTTATTGGTTAAAATGAACCTTTCAAAAGTTTAAAATCAACTCTACGAATAACTTTCTTGGTTTTAAAGAACTACGTAGGTTTGAGTTCCTCATCGCACTTGAGGATACGTAGGAGCAAGGGCAACGCTCTTGTCAACCCCAAAAAGTAAAAACATAAAAATGGGAAAAGAAATAAATATTGAAGTCATGATTTTGCACACTCGATTAAAGGTTGTCATCCCATGTGACGGACACGTGGGGTGCTAATACCTTCCCCGCACGTCAATAACTCCCGAACCCTTATTCTTAAAATTCGTAGACCCCTTTTTGGTTTTTTCTGACATTTTCCTCGAATAAACGTTGGTGGCGACTCTCGTGCGTCTTTCTCGTTTGGAAGACGCACCCTTGAGTCTCGCCTCGCCCTCCCGCCGAAGGGTAGGTTGCGACACCAGTAGATAAGACGTCTGAATTGCCCAACAATTATGTTAGCGTTCAACCGTGAATTCTAAGTTTTGATGATTCACAACACAGGAAGGTGTGGGAATTTGAGTAGCCATTATCAGCCCACCAGGAAGAGTATGGAGATATTCAAAGCCAATTGACCCTGACTATTTTAATAATCAGGCATAATATAAAGCATTGATATGGACTATACAAATTTTGTTACAAAAGGAAGTGAAGTGTGCAAAGATTTATGGAGATTCCCAATTGGTTATTTGGCACATGAGGGGAAGCTATAAGTGCAACACCATTACCTTAGCATAATTCTATAATCCGGCTAAAAAATTGCTTAGTTGTTATGTCGATGTAACTATAAAGCATGCTTTTAAGGGAGAAAATGATGAGGCTAATCAACTAGCGCAACATGACTCTGGATATAAGAGGTTGAAAGATGAAACTATGAAATCAACCATCAATGAGTACTACATAATGGAAATCATAATAGTGGATCCATGGTAGCAAGAAATGATAGAATATTTGCAAAATCCTTCTAATAAGGCTAAGTTCAAATTAAAACAAAAACCCTGAAGTACACTGTAATAGGAGATGAGATATACAGGAGAAGTTTCAATGGGGTGCTGCTTAAATGCGTAAACCAAGTGTAACATTGCAGTTGATGGGGGAAATACATGAAGGACATTTTGGTGCTCACATGTTAGGACCTACAGTGAAGTGACTGATAATTCAACATAGATACTATTGGCCAACAGATGCTAATTGTTATCATTACACTAAGGAATGTAAGGAGTGTCAAAAGTATGGGTCATTAAAAAAAGGATGGGCTATGGATGTTGTGGGCAAGATATACCTAAACTCATCTAAAAGACATAGTTTCATTCTAGTAATTACTAACTATTTCATGAAATGGGTTGAGGCTGGGCCATGGGTTAGTGTAATTTAGGAAGTCGTGATCAAGTTCATTAAGCATAATATCATTTATGTATTTGGCACACCTGAGTCAATCACTACTAACCAAGAAACTATGTTCACTAGAGAGAAAGTAAGTTCGTTTGTGTGATAGTTCAACATCAAGTTAATACATTCAACACCGTGTTGCAACCTACTCTTCGATGGGAGGGCAACGCGAGACTCGTGGGTATGTCTTCCAAGGAAGGAAGGCGCGCGGAGTCGCCACCAACGTTTATTTGAGGAAAACGTCAGAAAAACCAGAACGTGTGGTCTACGAACTTTAATCGTGAAAGGTTCGAGAGTTGTATTTACGCACGAGGAAGGTATTAGCACCCCACGTGTCCGTCACAAGGAACGGTAGCCTTTAATTAAATGTGCAATATCATGATTTCAATTTTGTTTTCCCTTTTTTATGTTTTTTTTTATTTTTATGCTTTTTACGTTTTTTACTTTTTGTGGTCGACAAGGGTGTTTCCCTCCCTCCTACGTATCCTCAATTGCGATGAGAAAATCAGACCTACATAGTTCTTTTAGAACTAAACATTGGTTAAGTTATTTTTATCTTTTTTTCGCAAGATATATTTTAACTGAACAAAAGTCGTTTAAGGCATTGGACCATTAAACGATCGTTTAATTTTTGGAAAGGAGAGAAACGTTAAGGCGTTGGACCATTAACGATCTCTTGGTTTTGAAAGGAGAGAAACGTTAAGGCGTTGGATCATGAACGATCTCTTGGTTTTTGAAAGGAGAGAAACGTTAAGGTGTTTGACCATTAACGATCTCTTGGTTTTTTAATGGAGAGAAACGTTAAGGCGTTGGACCATTAACGATCTCTTGGGGTGGTCGACAAAAGCGGAGCTTTTGCTCCTACGTATCCTCAATTGCGATGAGGAAATCAGACCTACATAGTTCTTGCAAAAGCGGTAAAGTTACATGTTGATTTTATGCTTTTGAACGGTCCATGTTAATCGATAAAAGCAAAGAAGACCGTTTAAGGCGTTGGACCTTAAAACGGTTTTTAGTGATTTTTGCGGATAAAGCTTGATTTGTGAGTTAATTTTAGCCTTAGTTTCACTTTGGTTATTAGTCAATTCATTTAAGGAAACTTCCATAGAAAAACGTCCCATTGATTTTTTTGATTATTTTATTCAAAGATATTTTGATTATTTTATTATTATTTTTTCAAAATATTTTGATTATTTTATTATTATTTTGCCTTTTTTTTGTTTAACCGTGGTTACAGTGTGAATGATCGGTTAGATTTTGCTTTAACAGTGATTACACGAGATCACAACGCAAATGATCGGTTGAAATTTATTTTATCATTTATTAGGTGAGATAATGGCTTAAACAATCGGTTAAAGCTCGTTAAAAATGGAAGAAAAGAAAACCGAAAGTGAACGAAACGAAGATGAAAGCAGACAAAACAAGAAATGAATTGAAAGTCTTAGATTCGAAAACTTATTGGTTGAAGAACAAAGAACGGACTGTTGGACCTTGTGGCCTCAATAATCTTAAGAGGGATAGGCTTAGAATGCAGAAGAAGCAACAACAATCAATTTAACAATGTTATTTAAACATGCAAGACACAATTGATTGTAACAAAATAAATAAGATAAGGGAAGAGAGAATGCAAACACAGTTTTATACTGGTTTGGCCAGACCCTTGTGCCTACATCCAGTACTCAAGCATCCCACTTGAGTTTTCCACTATCTTTGTAAAATCCATTACAAAGTTTGAACCACACAGGGACAACCCATCCCTTGTGTTCAGATGCTTTACAACAAGAGACTCACAGTCTCTTAACCAATCTCATTGAATAAGAAGAATGGAAGAAGAATTCTCTCTTCAAGAGAAGAATATTACAATGAAGATCATGTAAGAATCCTTATAGATTTTGCAAGTGTTTGGTCAAGGATTTCTTTTGAGAGAGCATTTGACAATGAAGTTCTTTTGGAATCTCTCTCATTGTCTTTTGAGAGGATAAGACATTTTTGCCAAGCAAAACTCTCTCTTCAATTTCGTCCCAAGTCACACATATATATAGGCCTTTGATGGCCATTCAAAATCCAAATGATAAGATGTGACTGTTGGCGATATTCCTTGAAAATCCTCTCTACTGGTAATCGATTACAATGTTTGTGTAATCGATTACACAATTATAATTTGAAGGGTTATGACTTTTGAATTTGAATTTCCAAATTTCCATTGCTGGTAATCGATTACAAACATATGGTAATCGATTACATGTTGAAAATTCAAATTCAAAACCTTTTTCAACAGCTATTTCTCAACCCTGTCTTCTGGTAATCGAAAGCACTTTGTTTTAAGGCAAGGCTTGGTCTTTAGTGAATCTTGAAACAAGGCTTTGTTTGTTGAAGCAGCCTTGTTAGATTCTTCTTTGACATCATCAAAATCATGTATACATACATTCACATTCTCCCCCTTTTTGATGATGACAAACATGTGATTTCTTCTCAACACTATCAAAGCTTGCATGATTTACATTCTCCCCCTTTCTCAAGCAAATTCTTAATTCTTCTTGACATCATCAAAATCTTCATGATTTACATTCTCCCCCTTTTTGATGATGACAACCACCTTTAGGTTAGGAGCAACAACAAAGAAAAAATATCTATTTGCATATAGTTTACTCCCCCTTGGTTTTGCAATGATTGCTTATATGAGACAGTTGAAGATTTCATATTTTTCATATGTAAACAAATTGTCTCATAAACAATAGATAATTTTTCTTACTATTTTATCTTTTATCTTTCTCTCCCCCTTTGTCAACATCAAAAACAAATCATGAATAGAGAGGAGAAAGATGTTACCACTTGTTGCAATGTATGAGAATCAAGTGATACCAAAAGGCATTAAAACAATCATTCAATATTAATCAAGCAAAAACAAGTACAATAACGCATCAATCAAACACAATCAAATACAATCAATCATCAAATATTTCAAATCAAATTAATTAAATTAACAATCAACTAACTATACACAATAATTTCTATTAAAAAATTTCAAATTTCAAATTTTAAATTTTAAATTCCAACTTTCAACTTCAACTTTTAGTAACTTCCCCTTCCAACTTCCAACCTGCATTTTCAACTTTCAACTTCCAATAACTTTCATTTCCAACTTCCAACTTCCAGTAACATCCACTTCCAACTTCCAACTTCCATTTTTAACTTTCAACTTCCAATAACTACTTCCAACTTCCAACTTCCAAATTTGAATTTCAAATTTCAAATTTTAATTTTCAATTTTCAAATTTAACTTTTCAAATTTCAATTTTCAATTTCAAATTTCAATTTCAAAATTTCCTTTTCTAAATTTGAAATAGTTTTCTTAAAACATGAAACTAATTTGAAAAGTTTAATAGATTCTTTAAAAACAATCAAAAACTTAATCAGGAACAAACATCAAAGAGAATACAATCAAATACACAATCAAAAATACAATCAGTCAATCATCAAACACAGTCAATCAAATTCAATCACAATCATCAAGAACAGTCTAAACTCAAGTAGAAAACAAGCATCAAAAGTAATCAATCAAAGACAAGTGACCTGTTGGTATCATTTGATATTACTTGTTGGGGTTGTTGATCAAGTGGCCTTTGTTTGTTGTCTCCATAAATCACATATTCACTTTTCTTGGGGAGAAATGTGGCCTTCGTTTGTTGTCTCCATAAATCACAAATTCATTTATCTTGGAGAGAAATATGAATAAACTTTGATGCATATGTGTTTGGAAAAAGTGGAAAAAGCATACAACAAGCGTGATATTGTTAGGAATTCAATTTTTCCTCTAGAAGCAATAGACTTAGAATTCGACAAATGATCCCCAAACTGGGAAGTACCATTTATAATTAGTCAAATTTTGCCCAATGGAGCAAATCAACTAGTTAATTTCGAGGGAAAAGAATTGGAGTGAAGTATAAATGCCAAGTAATTAAAGCAAATCTATCCATCCATATGGGAATAAGGAAAAAGCAAGAAACAAATTGTCAAATGGCAACCACATGTAGACTATGTAGCTAATCCAAAAAGGTGTCCATAATTGGACTTATTCAAAAAAGAAACATATAAAAGGATAGACTGTTGGGTTAGCCAATAATCTAGAAGGGGAGGGTTGAATAGATTCTTTCAAAAACTTTACCACTTATTTTCTTAATTCAATTAAAATCAGTACCCCTTCACAAATCAAGGTTTTCACAAATGATATGTTGAAGCAAGATCAACAACACTTAAAACCAATATATCCAAAAACCTTAGGAAACAAAGTTATATGGCCATTTCACATCAATTACATTACCAAGATTAAATAGCAAGACAAAGGTTTAAAGAAAAAGAGAATCAAACACAAGGTTTATACTGGTTCAATCCTAGAAGGACCTACATCTAATTGTTTTAAGAACCCTTAGAATTTCGACTAATAGAGAATCAAGTATAAATATTATGCACAAGCAATTCTCTAATACTCTACTCTTCTCTTGAACCATACAAGAGAAAAATCATGAATTGAAACCCTATCAACTCACAAATAACCCTTGATAAGCCTAACAAGGTAAAAAACTAGAAAGTGTTGGATCAAGTGGCCTCAAAATAATTAAGAAGGGGGTTGAATTAATTATTCTTAAACCTTTACTAATTAAAAATTTACTCTTCTAAGGCATTTACTATGTTGTTAAGAGAATAAGGAGTAGAAGAGAAACTTAACCAAAAGTAAAAGCGGAAATTAAAATGCACAGCGGAAAGTAAAAGAGTAGGGAAGAAGGAGACAAACACACAAGAGTTTTATACTGGTTCGGCAACAACCCGTTCCTACATCCAGTCCCCAAGCGACCTGCGGTCCTTTGAGATTTCTTTCAACCTTGTAAAAATCTTTTTACAAGCAAATATCCACAAGGGATGTACCCTCCCTTGTTCTCTTTGAACCTAGTGGATGTACCCTCCACTAGAACTGATTCACAAGAGATGTACCCTCTCTTGTTCTCAGTCAAAAACCCAAGTAGATGTACCCTCTACTTGTACCACAAAGGATGTACCCTCCAATGTGTTAAGACAAAGATCTCAGGCGGTTAAACCTTTGATACTTTGTGAATGGGGATACAAAAGAATTCTCAGGCGGTTAGTCCTTTGAAAACTTTTGTATAAGGGAAAGGGAAGAATCAAACGAATTCTCAGACTGTGTCGTTTTGAATTCTTTGACAAGGGAGAAGAGAGACACAAAAGAATTTAGACGGTTAGTCCTTTGTTCTTTTGGAAAAGGGAGAAGAGAGACACAAAAAGAATTCAGGCGGTTAGTCCTTGGCGAATTCTTTTTGGCAAAGGGAGAAGATATGAAAAAGAATGAATAGCACAAGTTTTAAAGGTTTAGAAAACCAGAAAACTTTGGAAAGCTTTTGGCACAAAGAAGAAGAAGAAGTTCAAAGAGATTCAAGGCTTGTAAAGGATTGTATAAGATTAATTGGATTGATGTAAAATGCAAAACAAAGCCTTGCTTTTATAGACTCTTCATGTCTGGTCAAGAGGACCATTTAGAAGAGTTATGACTTTTAGAAAAACTTAAAACCAATTTGAAAAAGTCAAAAAACCATTTGAAGAGTTACATCTTGTGATTTATTCAGAAACAATCACTGGTAATCGATTACCAAATCAGTGTAATCGATTACACAAGGCTTTTATGTGAAAGGATGTGACTTTTCACATTTGAATTTCAACGTTCAAAGGCACTAGTAATCGATTACCAAAACATTGTAATCGATTAAAGGTTTTTTGAAATCAATTGGAATGTTGTAAATTCATTTGAAAACTTTTTCAAATTCATTTTGCTACTGGTAATCGATTACAACAATCTGGTAATCGATTACCAGAGAGTAAAAACTCTTTGGTAAACATGTTTTGAGAAAAATTCATGTGCTACTCAGTTTTTGAAAAAACCTTTTCATACTTATCTTGATTAAGTCTTCTCTTGATTCTTGAATCTTGAGTCTTGAATCTTGATCTTGATTCTTGGAAGCTTGATCCTTGAATCTTGAAGTGTTCTTGATTCTATCTTGAACATCTTGAACTCATTCTTTCTTGATTCTATCTTATACATCTTGAACTCATTCTTTGATTGACCTTTGAGGTTTTTGTCATCACCTTTGTTATCATCAAAACATCTTTGAATCATTCTTGATTCATCATGAAGCTTTGCTTCTACAGAAAGAATTCAAAATAGGATTGAATACATCTAAATGTTTAGATCATAAAATAATTAAGTCTTTCTTTCTTTGCTCAAATCATGATGAAGAATGAATGAATCTTGATCATCATGAATTGATTGTTGAAAATGCATTGTTCTTCTCCTATATAACTCTCAGAAAGTATTTCTAAAAGATAAGATACAAATCAGAGTCCATAATGAGAATGATCAAGAGAAAGTATATATAGTTTTTAATAGAAAAATAGATTGAATCAATTATCATAAGGGGTAATCGATGAATTCATCAAAATTCCTCTTTATCTACATTTCTAGAATCTTGGTAGTTGATTGTAGAAATGGAGCAATCGACTATCTTGTTTTTTATGCTTTTTGGTATAATCGATTATCAACCATGGTAATCAATTATTTCGAAACACAAAGAGCATTTAAGTTTCAAGACACAACCTAATCGATTACAAAAATTTAGTAATCAATTATCTCGAGTTACATAGACTCCTTTCTTCTGAAATTGGCTTAGGTAATTCATTACAAAACCTGGTAATTGATTTATTTGATAAATTTTGCCAAAATTCAAGAGAGAAGTAAGTTTTGTTGCTAGTTCTCACACTTTGTAATTTTATTATCTAAACTTGATAACCTCTTACATAGTGATTGAAGCTATTGCCTCTTAGAAACTTTGAGATCAAACCATTAATCTTCTCATGTTTAATACCTACTAAGCATGGATAAAGAAATTTAATCTAAACCATTCAATCATGCCTAGTCTAAAACATCCAATACAAATGCCACATCTATGGAAATTTGTTTGGCATTGAAAAATTGTAAAAACAAAAAAAAAAAAAAAGAATTCTAAGGCTAATCTTCAAGTCTTCAAACTCTTGATCCAACAAAGTCAGGGGTTTGTAGCTAAATCGGTCATGATGTCAGTTGGTTCAGTTAAAGAAGAGCATTGGATACTTCACCAACCAGTTCAACTATGCAATCCATAATTTCAACTGGAGGAATGGATGCAAAAACGACAACTGAAGTAGATGGCGCTAGTGCAAAAGCAAACATAGTTTGTTTGCCATTCATCCCATATCCAGTGATCTTCAGCAATGCTTGCCTCACCTGCATTCATATCTTTTTCCAGTCTTCTTGTTGATGTAGAAGATGAAGGATGCTAAGATCAAGTGAATTGGCTAGGGCATAAAGTTAAAGATGTTGAACAAAATTGCCTTTAAGTTTAGCATTGAGGATATTAATATTGGGGTTTAATTCAACCAATTCCTTTTTAATCCTCCCAAATTCAGAAGTAAGATCTACAATTCTTTTATTGAGGCACTCCTGTTAGATCAAATTAGCCTATCATTCTACCTCGACACCTTGAAAATTAGCAGTATAGGTAGACTTTTGAACTTCCAGTTGCCTCAATTGTTCAAAGTCAGCTACAATAGAGCAATGACAACGTTGATGCATATTGTGATTAAATATCAGATCACCTATTTCCATGCTAATCAGAAGGAACATGCCTTGACATAAATTCATCCACATTGAAAAAATGGTCATCAATAGGAGATTCATCTGAAATCATTGCAAATGAAGAAGTTAGTGATTGGAAATATTTGGCTAAAACTTCCTCAGTGACATTTGGCAAGACACGGTGTGTGAAAGCTAAGGATTGGGAAATTGTAGGAGCAAGAGGCATAGCAAATGATTTAAAAGGCACATTGGCAAGTTCTTCAATAGTAGTTGATTCTTGAAGTTGAAAGCAAAAGCAAGTTAATGGAGGCTATTAAGATCTTGTTGCTTTGGCTAGGGTAGCAACAAATTTCTCAGAAAATGCCCAATTAGAAGAGAAAGATCAATGAAAAGGACAATAAAAAGCAAGATAAAATGACAAGATCTTATTACTTAAGTTGAAGGATGAAGAGTAGTCGATTTCTATGCAGCAATAGACCTGATGGTCCATTTGAATGTCAAAGGAGTGATTCAAGAGAAGTATCTTCCTCTACATTTTCCAGGTCGATTGTCTCAATTCGATGTTTGAATGTCAAAGGGTTGATAGTGATTCCAGTTGATCAGCTCTTTCTCTTTTTAGCCGAAATAGAAGTTTCACAAGAAGAAGGTTCAGGTTGGGTTGAATTTTGAGTAATGGGATCTGGCTAAATGTGATCATTGGCTTGAAAAAGATAACAAAGGCAAACCCTTTGAAAAGTGTGAATGTATGAATACATGAATTTTGATGATGGCAAAGAAGAATCAAACAAGGCCGCTTCAAAGGATAAGCATTTGCTTCAACATTAATTCAAGAATGCTTCAACAAAAAAAGCCTTGTTTCAAGATTCACTAAAGATCAAGCCTTTCCTCAAAACAAAGGGTTTCAAAGTCATGCAAGGCTCTGGTAATTGATTACCAAGAAGTGTAATCGATTACCAGAAGGGAAGAATGAAAAAGAGCTGTTGAAAAGGGTTTTGAATTTGAATTTTGAACATGTAATCGATTACCATATGTCTGTAATCGATTACCACCAACGAAACTCCTGAAATTCAAATTCAAAAGTCATGACCCTTCAAATTATAACTGTGTAAACGATTATACAAACATTGTAATCGATTACCATTAGAGAGTTTTCAGAAAATCTGCCAACAGTCACATCTTTTGATTGGATTTGTGAATGGCCATCAAAGGCCTATAAATAGGTGACTTGGGCATGAAATTTAATGAGAGTTTTGCTTTCTCAAAATATGTTATTCTCTCAAAAGGAAATGAAAGAGATTCCAAGAGAACTTCATTGCCAAATGCTCTCTTAAAAGAAACTCTTGGGAAAACACTTGCAAATCCATTAATAGTTTCTTCATGGACTTCAATTGTAATATCCTTCTCTTCAAGAGAAAATTCTTCTTTCTTTATTCTCATTCAAAGAGATTGATTAAGGGACTAAGGGTCTCTTAAGTTGTGCGGATTCCTGAACACAAGGGAGGGGTTATCCCTATGTGGTTCAGACTTTGTAAACAGATTTTTACAAAGGGAGTGGAAAATCTCAAGTGAGTTGCTTGAGTACTGGATGTAGGCACGAACTTTACTGAACCAATATAAAATTGTGTTTGCATTCTCTCTTCCCTTATCTTATTTATTTTGTTGAAATCAATTTTGTCTTTCATGTTTAAAGAACATTATTAAATTGATTGTTGTTTCTTTTGCATTCTAAGCCTATCCCTCTTAAGTTATTGAGGTTGCTAGTCTAACAAGTGGTATCAGAGCATAATTCTTGTCTAAAGTTTAAAAACTTCAAGAATAAATATGGCCTCATCAAACTTTCCATTTCCTAAGGAAAAATCTATTAATAGGCCTCTTATGTTCTATAGTGAGGGTTATCATTATTGGAAAACCCGAATGTAGATCTTTAAAGAAGCCATAGATTTAAAGATATGGGAAGCCATTGAATTTGATTCCTTTATTCCTACAATGGTAGAGAGAAATGCAACTACATAAAAGAAAACTAGAGAAGAAGGAATATGATGATGAAAGAAGAAAGAAGAAGATTCCTCCTTAGCCCCAAAATGCTGAATGCAATCAATCTGGGCACATGAGATTCAATTGTCCTATTTTCAAAAGAAGAATGAAAAATCTGACAAGAGGAATTTCAAAGAGAAGGAAGAAAATAAAGGATATATCACTTGGGAAGATAATGTCATAAATTCTTCAAGTGATTCAGAGAATAAAATCATAAGTCTTGCTATCATGATGAAAGACTATGAAAACAGAGAAGAGCAAAGTCGATACATTGATAGCAATTTCTCCAAACACATGGCATGCATCAAAGTTTATTTATATTTCTCCCCAAGATAAGTGGATATGTGATTTATGAAGACAACAAACAAAGGACACATTTCTCCCCAAGAAAAGTGAATCTCAAGAAAAGTGAATATGTGATTTATGCAGACAACAAAGGTGATGTAAACCCATTTGCACAAGGGTTGAAGATGGATCTTCAAAGGTTTTTCTTTCTTTTTTTATGAAATTTATTGAACGAGAGAAAGTGACAAGTTTATGGAGGGTTGAATGTAAGATATTTGGTTCAAAGTTTGAATGTGTTTGGATGGAAAATGAAGATAATAACAATGGTGTTCAAGTAGGATTAAAGAATGAAGGTTTAGAAAGATGAAGAAGGAGAATGAAGAAGGGGGTTGGAAGAATCACTCCTCCGGAATTGGTGTCACACACAAGGTGGTGTTCCTTGATAAACCAATTTCTTGAATCACTCAAGTAACTAAGGAGATTCACTCTCACACTTTAGAATGTGATTAAAACTCAAATTCAAGGTCTATTTTTTTATTAGAAAATGTGCAGCCTATAAATAGGAATGAAATCAAGTTAGTTACACAAGTGAAATGATCACCAATAACAACAATTGATGGTGTCATTAAACCTAATTAAAACTAGAATTGATAACAACAATTGATGGTGTCATTATACCTAATTAAAACTAGAATTAAGACACATAAACATATGGAAAATTGTGCAACTCCTTGGTCAGCCAAGAGGCAGCCACAATCCTAGAGTTTTCACCTTATTAAACCTTAATTTATTTAAATTAAAAACAAGCCCATAGGTGGTGCAAATCCCAAGAGAATTGACAGCCACTTAAACACAAGTTTGGGCCTTTATTTCAACTAACAAAATGCTAATAAAATCACTCAACAAAAGTGGCACCCTCTACTCTTCTTGGAACATGGTGCAATTAACAATCCGAAGCTTCTCCACTTGTAACTTGGGCCTAAATTCAAATAGCATGGTTAATACTTGTTGAAGAGCTTCCTTGGCCTTCTTTGTTCTAGCCCTTGCCATAGGTCCTCCAAGTCCTTCTAAAGGTTCCTTGCCCTTATTCCTTGCCTTGTCCTCATCAAAAGGCCACTTGATCAACAAGCCCAACAAGTGATATCGAATGATACCAACATGTCACTTGTCTTTGATTGATTACTTTTGATGCATGTTTTCTACTTGAGTTTAGATTGTCCTTAATGATTGTGATTGAATTTGATTGATTGTTTTTTATTGATGTGTTTGTTTTTTTTGCTTGATTGATATTCAATGTTTGTTAGTTTGATTGATTGATTATATATTTGATTAATTGTGTTTGATGATTGTTTTTTATTGTATTTTGTTGATTGCTTTTGATTGTATGTTTGATTGATTGTGTTTTTGATTGATGTGTTATTGTACTTGTTTTTGCTTGATTAATATTGAATGATTATTTTAATGTCTTTTAGTATCACTTGATTCTCATACATTGCAACAAGTGGTAACATTTTTCTCCTCTCTATTCATGATTTATTTTTTATGTTGACAAATGGGGAGAGATAGATAAAAGATAGATGAAATCTTTATGAGACAACTTTTTATATATGAAATCTTCAACTGTCTCATATAAGCAATCATTGCAAAACAAAGGGGGAGTAAAACTATATACTAATGTATATTTTTTTGTTGTTATTGCTCCTAACCTACAGGTGATTGTCATCATAAAAAAGGGGGAGAATGTAAATCATGCAGGTTTTGATGATGTCAAAAAAAAATTTGCTTGATGCATCATCATCAAAAAGGGGGAGAATGTGGATCATGCATTGTTTTGATGATGTCGAAAAGAAATCACTTAATTGTCATCATCAAAAAGGGGGAGAATGTGAATGTATGATACATGAATTTTGATGATGTCAAAGAGGAATCAAACAAGACCGCTTCAAAGGATAAGCATTTGCTTCAAGATTAATTCAAGATTGCTTCAACAAACAAAGACTTGTTTCAAGATTCACTAAAGATCAAGCCTTGCCTAAAAAAAAGGGTTTCAAAGTCATGCAAGGCTCTGGTAATCAATTACCAAGAAGTGTAATCAATTACCAAAAGGGAAGAATGAAAAAGAGCTGTTGAAAAGGGTTTTGAATTTGAATTTTGAACATATAATCGATTACCATATGTCTGTAATCGATTACCAGCAACGAAACTCCTGAAATTCAAATTCAAAAGTCATGACCCTTCAAATTATAACTGTGTAATTGATTAAACAAACATTGTAATTGATTACCATTGGAGAGTTTTCAGAAAATATACCAACAGTCATATCTTTTGATTGGATTTGTGAATGGCCATCAAAGGCCTATAAATAGGTGACTTGGGCATGAAATTTAATGAGAGTTTTGCTTGCTCAAAATGTCTTATCCTCTCAAAAGGAAATGAGAGAGATTCCAAGAGAATTTCATTGCCAAATGTTATCTCAAAAGAAACTCTTGGGAAAACACTTGCAAATCCATTAAGAGTTTCTCTATGGACTTCAATTATAATATCCTTCTCTTCAAGAGAG
Organism: Glycine soja; assembly: GCF_004193775.1. Taxonomy (NCBI): domain Eukaryota; kingdom Viridiplantae; phylum Streptophyta; class Magnoliopsida; order Fabales; family Fabaceae; genus Glycine; species Glycine soja. The sequence goes on along the minus strand of NC_041008.1, from coordinate 31,692,538 downwards.
AACTCTTCTTTCTTTCTTCTCATTCAAAGAGATTGATTAAGGGACTGAGGATCTCTTAAGTTGTAAGGATTCCTGAACACAAGGGATGGGTTGTCCCTGTGTGGTTCAGACTTTGTAAACGGATTTTTACAAAGGGAGTGGAAAATCTCAAGTGGGTTGCTTGAGTACTGGATGTAGGCACAGACTTTGCCGAACCAGTATAAAACTGTGTTTGCATTCTCTCTTCCCTTATCTCATTTATTTTGTTGCAATCAATTTTGTCTTTCATGTTTAAAGAACATTATTAAATTGATTGCTGCTTCTTCTGCATTCTAAGCCTATCCCTCTTAAGTTATTGAGGCCGCTGATCTAACAAAAAGGGCATCCTTTATGGCAAGCCACCAGTTAAGAAAGCTACTGGTTTTCTTAGGATCATGCAAGTATAGATGGAACTTAAAAAGGCTAAGCACCCACTTAGTGAGGTTAGTGATGAGCTTTACCTCTTTGGCAAGCAAAGAAAGATGTGAAGTAGGTGAAGTCATTGTTTGAAAGGCCATAGGAAGATGTTGGGTGAGGCCGAATTGACGAGCCACAAATTAAGGGTTGTAGTGTTCCACAGAGATCTTGTTATAACGAGAAGTAGGTTTGACTCCATAGAACATATCTCTAGCCAATAAGATGCTTCCCCAATTTGTTGATTGAATGGCTTTAGCGTCCAAATCAACAATTGGATCCATCTTCAACCAGGCAAAGACAAAATGATCAATAGTGACAAGATTCAACAAAGCACCCACATCCTCCATGATGTCGAAGATAGCTTCTATAAAGAAGTGAGCCAAACCCAAAGTGGTGGATTTTATCCTAAAGTGGGGATCTTTAGCATGGCAATCCAATTCCTTGGTCGACTTCAGCTACTTAGTTGCAAACATTAGAAAATACATGGTGATCCAAAGTTATAGAAACCAAAGTGGACCAGAGACACTAGATATATTTTGTTTTGTTTTCATCCTCTCCAAAAGTAGAAAGATAGACTTGCATAGAGATGATAAGAATGAAACCCCTACTACTTTGGGTTTGTGCAATTTAAGAAACAAAACATGGGGGGTGTGACACCCTCTACCCTCATAAATAACGAATAAAATGAAATAAACTCATGCAGAATTTTATTTTATTTTTTTTAAACACATTGACTTTAAATTAATTTCAAAAGATAAAGAGTTCACATTCACTTAGTGAAAACATAGTAGAAATTGTTCGAATAAACAAAAAGTTATCCCAGCTCAAAACAAGGTCGTCCATTCTGAATAAAAAAAAACTAAAATAGAAAATATAACACAATCATATCATTCACGAAAATTATAACATGTGAAGTAAAATCCTATGCCCCAATGTCACACTTATCAGAGCATATCCCTATCACGGACTAAGTCTCTCCATCTCTAGCATGGAACTTATCATGTGATGGCTCACCTGAACAAAATGGCAATCAGCCTAAACACAAACACACATTGGGAATGAGTTATCACATTCATATATAATAAAACATTAGAGCATGTAAAACATATAATACTTAAAGCTGAATTTATATAAATAACATCACTTAACAGAATCACACATATTATTCACATCCATTCAAGTTCACGCACTTCAGAAAATAATATCAAACCACAATTGTTAACTCAATGAAAGTCAAACACATGCATTATGCAACAAATACTCTAGACTCAAGCCTACATGCAATGTGGCATCATCTATCAGTGAAAAACCTCGTCGGACGCTTAGGAGTACATGACAAGACACACCACACAATGGGTATGTCAAGTCACTCTCACTAAGTAAAATCATAGGGAGACCAGTCAGGGTCACATTGTTTTGTGAGAATGCTCCAACCTTGTGAGATCGGCACATGCTTAAAGGAGCACCCAAACCATGTGACCCCCAAGGCCTACACTCCGAAGAGTCCATCAGGGCCTCTCCCTCCTGATTCAGGTCCAATCCAGAAAAAAAAACACTTGAACACACAGACTCTACCTATGAATTATGCAATGCACACAACTACTCAATTGTTTTCAAAATCTCAATTATTTTTCAAAAATTATTTTAACTCATCGCACCTCAAGTGATTAAACCCGTCAGGTTCCCACAGTGGATCCCATCACAACTCATCGCGCATTAAATTGTCACCCTTAAAGGGTCTTATAGTGTGTGATTACATAATTCATAGCTCACAACTCAAAACATACAACATCTCAACAATAATGTAATTCACAATCCATTACATACCAAATGATTATCACTTACCCACAATCCCAATCACAATTTCATAACGCCAATAAGATAATTTATCACATCTCATGCATCTTACACATATCATTCAGTAGTAATATTTATAAACCACAATCCAGTACATACACATCGACTCAAATAATTTTCAACATCATATCAAAATAACACTGTAACATCTTCAATGTCAATTAATTAATAATAAGAATTCCAGGTAGTATATACGCACTAACCAAATCAAAACATTAAGGATAAAATACTGATATGTATCTCTAAGTCTTGATTAATTAACTAATAAGAATTTAACTAATAGGTAAGCATGAATTATGACCAATGAAATACATCTAACTTTAAAGCGTATAAATATATTTATATGTAATAATATATGTAACACATCATAATACAATTACATGGATTAACAAATATATATATATATATATATATATATATATATATAATATATATATATATAAATTAAAATATTTCCAATTATTAACATATATAATTACATGCAATAACAAATATATATATAAAGTGGAAACCGTAACTACTGCACAACCGTTTTTGAAGTAATATTTGCAATTATTAACATATATAATTATATGAAATAATATTTGCAATAGTATTTAAAGCAGAAAACGTAACTACTGCACAGTTGTCTATGAAGTAATATTTGCAATTATTAACATATATAACTAAAAAAATAAAATAATAATTTCACAATAGTATTTAATTTATTTTTGGAAAGCAAATAATTTCTATAACCTTATTTATTTATTATTATTATTATCATTATTGTTGTTGTTGTTGTTGTTATTGTTATTATTATTATTTTTTATTATTGTTAAGACACATCACCATGTAAATACATACTTGGAAAACACTAAGACAAAAGCAGCCACAGGACCAAACCACTTTTAAAACTTCCAAATGTTTCTTAATGCTCCAATATGTATTAAAACTGTTGTACAAAGTCTCAAACATAAAAAAAACATTGCAGCAAGGAGTCAAGCACTATTTGGCCAGTACAGGTTCCTTCACTTTCACACACACACACACACACACACACACACACACACACACACACACACACACACACACACACACACACACACACACACACACACACACACACACACACACACACACACACACACACACACACACACACACACACACACACACACACACACACCACACACACACACACACACACACACACACACACACACACACACACACACACACACACACACACACACACACACACACACACACACACACACACACACACACACACACACACAGAGATATATAATCTATTTCCAACAAAGCCATACAGTACGCGTTATTCATAAATTTTTATTACAAACAAAAGGAAATGTAATTATTTGGATCAAATTTTTCATTTCAATGATAACAATTTACTGACACATTCCAAAAAAAATGGTAAATCACAAGCATAAAACAACAAAAATCATATACGTTAATATTAATAAAAATCAAGTAATAACAATTGACGATTTTAAAAAAAATCTGATATACAAAAAAATATCATATCAGTATACATTAAATAGGATCATAGAATTTCATGATGACAGATATTACACTCAATTTAGCGTATGGAATATTCAATTTGAAAGGGTTCATGAATTAAAATTTTATAAAAACAACCCAAAATACCCCAAAATTGATCCTCTAGAGGTCCCTATACATGTTCATTCTAATCCCCAAGCGTGAGTAACTCATCCCTTACCTCGATGTAGTCGCTTAAACGTTCTCCGTTAGCAATTGTGGCATTTCTGGTGCTCTCTAGAGCTCCTCCTCCGGTTGCTCTGTTAGGGTTCTTGTGCATTAGAAGAAGAAAAAAGGAACAGAAGATGTTTTGTAAAAGCTACTGTGGGTTAAAAGTAGGTTTATATAGTGGGGAAATTATAACCTAACTGATTTTATTTATTTATTTATTTATAGGAACTTAAAAGGCACGACTGTTTTAGGGGGCACATTCAAAAAGAATTGCTTTAAAGGAGGAACAAATGAAGTACTTACAAAACTAGAATAGCAAGAAAGCATGGTGTTCTACCACTAAAACCATAGTTGTTTTCTTCATATAAGCCGAAATGAAGTGGGGATAGTTGCTGGTGGAGTGATCAAAAGAAAACCGTAGGTCTTCAAAGGGTTTATCAAATAGGGAAGGGTTTTCATCACTAAGGTTGAGGAAGACTCAAGATTATAGCCACATCTTGCAAAGTTATGATCATAAAGCCAAAAGGAAACACAAAAGTGTTTGTGGTAGTGGACCAATAGCTAAAGAAGCTAAAGATCAAAGGGATAGTTGGGTTCCACATCATGATAGGTCAAGTTGATGGCTTTGAATATTCCTCACCACTTCCAATCAACTTCTTTTGCAGTAGTCACGCGTTTGAGCCATCTATAGTAAGGGTCAAAACCCTTGGACAGGTTCCCAAATTGGAGGAACGGAGTTGATTCAAAACCAATAAGTGATTGAAATTGGATAGCTGTCATGATGGAGGTAGTATTTAAGAAAGGTGACCACATTGATCACATTGTCAATGCAGGGGCGAAGGTAGAAGTGTCATTCGTGTGTCTTGAGGGGATTGGTGAAGCCACCAGGGGCTAAGGGTTCTTGGTCTTTTGGGTTATTGGAAAAGATAGAGGTAGAAGATGATGACTCATCATTGGAGCCATCACCATATTTGTGAGTCCTCGATTGGAAATTGTTAGTGGTAGGCATGGTGATATCAGAGAAAAGATTATCAAAGTTTAAGAAAGAAAGGATAAGGTAGATCAGATGGCTTAGAAAACAGTGAAGTAAAGCTATTTAAAGTGAAAGGAGTTGCACATGCATAACGTCTAAAGATATTAAATGCGAAGTTAGTTACAAGAATTGAAAGTAGAGGGAAAGATTAAAACAAATATATCTTAAGCCTTCAAATGACCAATCGACATCAAGATATAGAGGGGCATTTGTTACCAGTTGAATTATTTTCATTTAGCTGAATGAATTAGGACAGAGACTTAGCCGAAAAAAGTTTGTTATGATTTCATATAAGATGATGAGATTTAGCCACTATGAAAGCCAATTCGGACAATATTTGGATGATTTTAGAATATAATTGTGTCTCTAAACATTTGTGTAGAGCTTCAATTAAAAAAAAAACCAATATATGCAATTATATTTCCAATTATCTTTTAGTTTCCTTGTCAATTTTATTGTTTTTCTTCTAAATTTAGTCTTTGTTTTGCTTCTTAATCACCCTAAATCAAGTGTTTTCTATAGTAATTTGAGAGCCCACACAAGTCAAGAGACAAATTTCTCCTCTCGACAACCAAATCGCTTGAGTCACTTTTCAAGTTTTGGAATCGTATTGAAGCAATCATAGCCAAATTCATTTTGTTAATTGTTAAGATTTCTCATGAAACAACTACTAATAATTTTTTTAGAATGTGGTTTTTGTGTTTCTTTTCTTGTACTTTTCACGCACAAAAAAAAAAACTACAAAATGAGTGAAGTTCTTTAAATAAGAAGTATGACCCACTAAATTTTGTATTTTGAAATAAATTTAACTAATAATGGTGTCTACACCAACATGTTTAAGAGTATGTTGCTAAAAATCCTTTATTAAATTAACTAGAAGGATATCAATGAGGACCAACTCAGGAGCATGGACCTTGAAGCAGAGCAAGTGTGGCGTCCCTAAATAATGACTGGTTTAATAGTAATGATTTAAATAACAAAAACCATGGGAAATTTTCTTTTTCTTTTTCTTTTTCTTTTTCTTTTTCGTTTCTTTCTCTTTTTCATAGTAATTAAGTTCGGAAGGAAAATCATCACTATAGAGTCCTGAATGGCCAGTTCACCCATACAATGTATACAATCATCAAATTCCTATACAATGGGTCTACCCATACAAAAACCAAAAGAGTAAACCTAACTGTCTGTACTAGATACACCCACCCCCAAAAAGTATATAAACCTAGTCTAAGGAGCCATCTGTTATGATGAAGAACCTCCACTAGTCGCTATTCCCTCAGGACCGCTCTCCTCCGTAGAGTCTGCCTCAGATGCCGACATGACGTCCTCATCACCCTCTGGAAAGCTGAGAGCATCCACATCAGGCTCAAGAGGTAGCTCCTCTGGGTCCTCCTCAGGGTCTTCCTCGGATGACGTCACCTCTATCACTTGGACTGATTCCACTAGTCGATATGGAGTAGGTGTAGGTAATATCCACTCCACAGTGCGTTGAAGCGTGCGTGCTGGTTCCTCTGGATGTACCAATGAAGTAGCCGTGAATCGAATCGTGCCCCGGAATTGGCACCTTGCATTGCCTTCGAGGGTCTCCCAAACTCCCTCTAGGCACTCCATCTCCACTCGGTCATGGATTTATTGCGTTGCCATCGCGATCTACAAGAAATAAAAGAAAGGGGGTAGACTCTTTCACGAGAGATCTAACTACGGTAGCAACACAATGCGTCCCATAACCACTACATACAATTAAAAGGTGTGCCTCAAGGCTTTTCATCTCTGGTAATCGATTACACAGCATTGGTAATCGATTACCAGAGGCCAAACTCGAGTTACACAGCTTCAGAACATGGAAACCTGCAATATGCACTGTGTAATCGATTACACGTAACTAGTAATCGATTACCAATGACCTGTTACTATGTGTAATCGATTACACAGTATTGGTAATCGATTACCAGAGGCCTCCTCAACATACTGTCTCTATTTCTAAGCCTGGTAATCGATTACACCCCTTGGTAATCGATTACCAGAGGCCATCTCAACTTCCTGACCCCATTTTTAGGCCTGGTAATCGATTACACACCCTTGGTAATCGATTACCAGAGGTCATCTTAACTTCCTGTCTTCATTTTTAAGCCTTGTAATCGATTACACACCCTTGGTAATCGATTACTAGAGGCCATATTCTAAATATCACTCAAGATTCATAGCTGGCCAGCCACCACACAAGCCTCCTTGCTTTGTGGTCTTTGTTCTTTTATCGTTTGACTGCCAGGAGCTCGCCTGTTTAGGTACGTCACAGGTTCTCACTGACTGACTATGCCCGGGTTGGGTCGGGATTGGTCAAGCTTGGTTTTGGGCAATAGCACCCCACCTGACGTCCCCAAGGTCTCCTGACCCCCGCGACATATCTCCAGGTACCACTCTGTGGTCAACGAATAAAAGTAGGAAGACTGACTCTTCCACACTTTCTCACTTCAAGCTTGTAGGATTATGGGGTACCCGTCATATGTGGTACTAGGTGTCGATCGGGCAATGGTGCAAGTCGACTCTCCACATCCACAAATCACACATAAATCCACCATCCCTAGTTGCCCACCTTCAACTGAGCTCACGTACTCCCACGTAGCCCTTATCCTCGTTCCTCTCAACACCGGGTCCGCATCAATCCATCCAAGCTTCCACAACATCCAAGCAATTCAACATCCAAACATCATGAACTATCCAAACCAAGAAAATAGGGCCGAGGCAGAAAACTCTGCCCAAAACACATTCCAATACCACAGTTTTCCTCACTCAAATACCCCAGTAACATTCTCTTCGTTTTGATTTGCTAACCGTTGGATCGACTCTAAAATTTTACTGGAGGTCCCTAGTACATAAGTCTACATTTTGACCGTTGGGATCTGCTATAAAACGTCCATAACCCAATATGTACAACCTTTTTCACAACCAGCCATGCATAAGCATTTTCTGCACAAGCACAAAATTCTGCTGCACATTTCAACAGCAAAATTCTACATAATAGTGCAGATTTTCGAAATCACTCTTGCCTTCATCCAATTTTGCCCAAATTGGATCCTACAAGTCCTAAATCAAGTATAAATCATACCTAAACCAAAGACAAGCTTCAGACCAAAGCAATTCAAAATCCAGGTATCTAAAACCCCTCAATTTAGTGGATTTTCAAGGTTTGAGAAGTGAAAATGAGAATGGGGTAATTTTGGAGCAAACTCTCATCTCACACAAGTCTATAACATTAATCTAAACTTGCTCAAACTGGTTTTACGACGAAAAATCCACCGAATCAAAATTTTACTCCTCAACACCCAATTTACCCTAGAAATGGCTCTTGCCTTCACTTTGGTCACTCATTTTCCTCCTTTGCACAGCCCAAGCTTTCCCACAAGTCCTAAATGACATTTCAAACTAGGATTAACTCACTTTAACCTCCAATTACCCCTAAATCCAGCTTTAGCTTTTCAAATCCTTAAAGCATCACACTTTTCCACTCATATCACTACATTCTCACTTTTTTAACCCTAGGTTAACTCTACCCTTCATCTCTATCAATTTTCCATTAGCAATTTCAACACACAAACATCACAAAACATCATCATAAAACCCTAAAACAGAATGGGTAAGCTTGACTCACACCAAACATGACAAGTTTAGTATGCTTTCAACAAATTCCTTCATAAATAATTACCATAAGGCATAAACCTAGTAAAATTACCCATCATATCTCCCAAAACCCAATACCCACGAAAATTTATGTGAGAAGAAGTCTACCCAAACCTGAAATTTGAAGTCCCACAATGTAGAGGTGCGCTTCACGACTCCAAAAATGGCTTCCTTTCGCGATTTGGAGCAGAAATGGTGAGCAAAGGTTGGAGCTTTGATGGAGCTTCAATGGTGGAGGAGGAAGGGAGAAAAAGCAACGTGAGGGAGAGGGAAAAGCTTCTGCACTTTTGGCTGAGTGAGTGAGGAGAGAGAGAACGTGGCTTTGTGTTTTAAGAAAAGGCTTTCTCTTTTTTTTTTTAAAAAAAAAAACTGTGCCACATGTCTTCTTTTGAGTGGAGCAAAAAGGGGCCCACTTTTTCTCTTGATGTGACTCATACTCAGCCACAAGAAGAGAAAAAAATCTAACCTTTTGAAATGCTAAAATCCTTCCTCGGTTTGCATGCCGTTTCTCTGGTTCTAGTCCCTCGCGTTTCTCTGCACCCGTCGGGACCAGTTTTCGAAAGTAAGCAATATATATATCAAAACGCTCAGACTGAAACCCCGAGCGTGGTTCAGAGGTTGGTTTTGTTAAATTTTAAGTTGCACGCAAAACGATAATTTTTAGACTAATTAATTGAGAATTAATCTATAGCTATCCAGTTATGGATTTCTCTTCGTTAATCAGCCTAACCCGCGTATCTTTCCCCCAATATACCTACTTCTACCAGAAGTATATATATATATATATACAGTGAATAATACTTATATATAATCATTTAAAATGCATCGTTTACAAAATCCCGGGTATAAATTTCCAGGATGTCACAGCAAGGATTTGATGGACCGATCACAAGAGCACGTGTTAAGTAAATGGTGAATCAAGCCCAATCTAAAATGGAAAATGTGAAGCCCAAACCCAAGTTGGTTAATTGCTTGAGGAATAGGAAAAATTAGCTAACTTGAAGAAAAGACACAAAAATTAATCTGATTTGTCATTTGAGTCAAATATTTTCTTTGGGATTTTTTTATCAAATAATGGGCTAAAATTTATTTTCTTTAATTTTTTGTTGTTGTAATTTTAGTCAGGAATAATATTCGTGGCTATTGGTTTGCTTACAAATATTTAATACCCATTAACTTGGAATAATTTTTGCCATTAAGAGTTCAATTACAAGTTGAAACTCTTAACATGCTTTAGGAAAAGTATATGTACCTCAGAAATTGATGAACGAAATCATAACTTTGAGATTTAAAATATTGGTAATTTTCAATTTGGGAGGATTGTGTCTGTGACATACTCTACCCCACACATATATGTACTAATAATAAAAAGAATAAAAATGCAAAATTAATTAATAGTTCTTAAAACACATTTAAATAAAATCATTTCGAAAGGGTAAAAGGCTCACATTCACTTCATTGTTACTAGATAACTTGTCATAAACATTTTTTGCTCAAAGCATCATGTAATTAAACAAAACTCATGCCCCAATATCACTTCCTATCAGAGCATTGTCTCCCGACATTCTTCAGCACAAGGTTCCTTAAAGCAATTCACCTAGTCATTTGCTCCCACAAACACAAAGTTCGAGATCATCACAGGATCCAAACATAAACAACACACGGGGAGTGAGTTATCACATTCCTGACTAATGGAGAGAAACAATACAACATGTAGGTATAAATATCATATAAATAAAATAAAACTTACTTAAACATAGTTCACGTCATTTCACCACTTTGTCGCCCAACATCACATCACAACACAACATGTCTCATTCATTTTCACAACATTCACGTACTCAAGGATCAAAACACAATATCACTAAGTCAATCAATATTGATCAATACACAAGTGTTATGCAACATATACGCTAAGACTCAACCCTATATGTAATGTGGTACCATGTCAATAAAAAACCTCGTCAGACCCCTAGGAGTACATGACAAGACAAACCATGCACTAGTAAATCAGGTCACTCTCACTAGGTAAAATCATAGGAAGACCAGTCAGGGTCACGTTGTTTTGCGAGAATGCAACAACCATGTGGGATCGGCACAAGCTTAAAGGAGCACTCAAACCAGGTGTATCTACCCCCAAGGCCTACACTCCGAATAGTCCGTCAGGGCCTCTCCCTCCTAATTCAGGTCTAACCCAGAAAACATTTTAGCACACAGACTCTATCTATGAATTGTACAAAGCACACGACTTCTCAATTGTTCTCAAAATAATTTTATCTCATCACGCTTGTGATTAAACTCGTCGAGTCCCCACAGTGGTTCCCATCATAATACTCCTCGCACATTAACTCGTTGCTTTTAAAGGGTCTTAACATTAACTCATCACCCTTAAAGGGTCTTATAGTCGTGTGATTGTATAATTCATAGCTCACAACATCTCAATGCACATATATATTACGAGTCAATACATATTCAACTTATCACATATATTCGGTCTCAATCACAATGGTATAATCCCAAAGTAGCATGTTATCACACCTCATGAATCATATACACTTTGCCTATGAACTATGCAATACACACAACTACTCAATTGTTTCCAAATCATTTTAACTTGTCGTGCTTGTGATTAAACTCGTTGGGTTCCCATAGTGGATCCCATCATAATACTCGTCGCCCTTAAAGGGTCTTACAATTGTGTGAATGCACAGTTCATAGTTCACAACTCAATACACACATCTTAATACACATGTATTTCACCTTTATGATTATAAATACACATGTATTTCACCTTTCATCACAATTTCATAATCTCAATATAATAATTTAACAAAAGGTTTATCACAACATGGGAAGTAAAACCACTCAAATAATTTCGTACAATTATATCAAAATCATAGATATGAAAAATGAAAACACCAAGAGAACTCAATTTTATCAACCAATTCACATCAGGACATCAATATTGTATTTATAATCATAAAGAAAACATTCAATAAACATCTCAAAATAAACTTAATTTAATCCTCTAAGGATCCCTACACATGTTCATTCTAACCCCAATTGTGATAAACTCCTCCCTTACCTCTAAGTGGGCTCACGTGTGGATTGTGACAGCAATAGCGACATCTCTAGTGGTTTCCTGAGATTCCTCAAGTTTGTCCTTTGACTGCTCTGATAGGGTTCCCAAACGTTAGAGAGAAGGAGAAGGGATTGAAGCCTCCATTCCACTGTCTACGTTCGATGAGTATTTCTCCCTCCACAGATGGCTTTTTGCAAATCTCAATGGTGAAGGTGTGTGGAACGGAGTCTTGAACCACATATCAGAATTTCAAAACAATCAAATGGTTAACTAGTCTGGGATCATAGTTTTACTGAAATAGTTTTGGGTTTTTGCAGGAAAAGCAAAAGCTATGATGCAAAGGGTATTTCTCTCAGATCCGACATTTTTTCGTAATTCCCAATGGTGAAAATGTTTGGAAATGAGTTCCAAACCTGGTACAAAAATTTCATGACGATCCAACGGTGAATAAGTCCGAGATTGTTTTTTTTTTTTTCTGAGACGGGTTTGATGGTATGCAGGAAAAAGAGAAGGTTTTGGGAGGAGGAAAAGGGAAAACAAAATTGAGAGGAAGAGGGGACGTAGAAAGTATCGTCAGTTTGAAAACTGACCTAAAATGCCTCTATTTATAGCTAGGGTACTTACAGACTATTATTTACTCTATTTTTTCTTTGTTTATTATTTTTTAAACAAATACTCTAGTATATTTCCTATAAAATGAATAAATCAAATATCTTTTTTTTTCTTTCAAACCATTATTTTAATACAATTATTTCTCCTTATTTATTTGATTGTAAAAACCTTGTTATTTTCTAAAACTCTATTTTTTTACCTAAAAAAAACTTTTAACTTATTTATGAAAAATGGAATGTTACAATGTCTCTAGGGTTTTTCATTGAACCAACTTTGATCTTATCAAGAGATCTTACTCTTGTGGCGATCAATTTTCTATGACTTATCAATTCCTTTGGAATTGTGGTGCCTTCCTGTCCTATTCGGTTGATTCTCATTAGATATAGATCCACCATATCACAGATCAAGACTGTTGCTACTGTGAGTATAGTTTTGGGGCTATTTTATTTTCTCTGGCTTTTCTTGGTGAAGGTGATTGATGTCAAGAAAGCACAACAATGGCAGCAGAGTTTTGTGTAATGATAGAGAGGGACTATTTTGGAAATATAAAAGTAATGCTTTTGACTTACAAAACTAGTCTCAAGTGATTATGCATTTAAATTGTTCATGAGTAGTTTTACTCAATGTTATTGCAAAGCTAAGTAAGTTGTCTCCTCAGACTTTATTTTGGGAGAGCCTTCAACAAGAAATGTTTGAAACAAATTCTTTTTATTATATTCTTTCTATATAGCCAATTCTTTACCCTTGACTAAATTTGTAAAAAATCATAAAATTGTGTAGGTTGTAACATCCCATTTTTTTTCGTAAATAAATTTAAAAAGTTGTTTAGTAAAAAATAAATATAGAGCAAATAATAGGCTGAGTACCCTAGGTATAAATAACGTTAGGTCAGTTTTAACTCTCACGGTGTCTCTTCTTTTCCTCATTTTCGTTTATCTCATTCTCCTCTCAAAACTCTTTCTTTTCCCCGCAGCCCACCAAACCTATCTCAGAAAAACGACGATCTTGGACTCATTCACCGTTGGATCGTTGTGAAATTTGACCACCACGTTTGCAACCCAATTTCGAACCGTTAGGAATTGAAAACACATGTCAGAGATAAGAGAAATACCCTTCGCACCGTAGCTTTCTTATTCCCGCAGAAACCCAAAACGGTCTCAGTAAAATTATGATCTCTGTTTCGTTAACTGTTGGATTTTCATGAAATTTTGATATGTGGTTCAAGATTCAATTACGCAGACCTTCACCGTTGAAATTTGTGAGATAATATTCATGGAGAGAGAAAAAGGAATCGCATGAAGACAGTACATATGGAGGCTGCAATCCCTTCTCCGTCTCTCTGACGTTTGGGAACTCTGTCGGAGCAGTCGGAGGGAAAACTGAAGGAATCTCACAGAACCGCTAGAGATGTCGCTATCGTTGTCGGAAGACACGTGAGTCCGCTTAGAGATAAGGGATGAATTATTCACAATTGGGGATTAATGAGAATATGCGTAGGGATCCTTAGAGGGTCAAATTGGGATTTATTTTTGGGATGTTTTATTATATTGAAATTCTTCTTGTATGATTATGTGAAATTATGTGAGGGATTTTTACTCCCCCGTGGATTAAGAAATATTCTTGTATAATTTGTTGTGCTTTGAATAATATTAGTGTAATAAATAATTATATTAGAATTATGAAATTATGATTGAAATTGTATATAAGTGATAAATCGAATATATGATGAATTGTAGAATAACATATTACTTTGATATTATAATATTGTTATGAAGATTGAATATAAGTGCAAAGTTGAATGTGATAAATTGTGACATTAATTGTGTTGTGAACTGTGAATTATATAATAATCCGACCAGTGTTTATATTGAGAAAAATGTTCATGCACAATGTTAAATAAAAAGTGTAGGCTCCTAGTTAGGAACCAGTGTTAAATTGTAGCGCAATATGTTGTATGGTTTAAAACTCGAGTGTGAGGTCGTGAGTATTGTATAATTCATGATCAATGTTTATGAATGAAATATGTGATGAATTATGGAATGACATGTTGTTTTGAGATCACAATATTGTTATTGAGATTGGGTAAAAGTGTAAAGTAGAACATGTGTTGAATTGTGAGATACGTGAAAACATGTGATGGTGGATTGTGACATTATGAGATGTGAAATTGTGAATGAGTTTTGGTTGTGAATAAGTGTGTGATTAACTCTTGATGTGACATTATTTGTGTTGTAAGCTGTGAGTTGTACAATAACCCGACCAGTGTTATCTTGAGAAAAGTGTAAATGCGCAGTGTTAAAGAGAAAGTGTAGGTTTCCTATTTAGGAACCAGTGTTAAATTGTAGTGCAATATGTTGTATGTGTTTAAAACACGAGTGTGAGGTCGTGGGTATTGTATAATTCACGAGCAGTGTCTGTGTGCTAAAATGATTTTAGGGGTTGGACCTGAATCAGGAGGTAGAGGCCCTGACGGACTCTTCGGAGTGTAGGTCTTGGGGGTCACCGGGTTTGACTGTTTCTTTAAGCCTATGCTGATCCCATATAGTTGGAACATTCTCGCAAAACATCGTGACCATGACTGGTCTCCCTATGATCTTACTTAGTGAGAGTGACCTGACAAACCCCTTGTGTGGTGTGTCTTGGTATGTACTCCTAAGCGCCCCAGGATGGTTTTTCACTGATATGATACCACATTGCATATAGGATTGAGTCTTAGTATATCTGCTGCATAACGCTTGTGTATTGTTCTATATTGATTGAATTGATGATATTGTGTTTTGACTATTGAGTATGCAAATGTTGTGAAAACGAATGAGACGTGTGGTGAAATAACGTGAGTTATGCTCAAGTAAATTATATTTTGTTATATAATATTTATACCTATATGTTGTTTTATTTTTCTCTATTAGTTATGAATGTGATAACTCACTCCCTGTGTGTTGTTTGTGTTTGCATCCTGTGATGATCTTGAATTGTGATCGAGGGAGCAGATGGCTAGGTGAAGTGCTTTAAGAAATCTTGTGCTGAAGGACGTCGGGACACAATGCTCTGAAAGGATGTAATAGTAGGGCATAAGTTTTATATTAATTGCATGATGTTAATCTCTTTTATTTTATCTTACTGATTTAACAAAATAGTTTTGTAAACTTTGACGGCCTTATTTTGAGCCGAATATGTTTTAATAAATTTTAATTGATAATAGTAAAGTGAATGTGAACCTTTTACCCATGTGAATTTATCAATATTTTTATATATGTCGGAGTAGAGAGTGTCGCATAGGTCCTCCTTATTTAAGGTTTAGTCTTTACTATTGGAATAAGATAGTGTAACTAATACAGTTAAATGAAGAAGACCTACCAACATCAAAATAAGACGCCACAGTTATATTAGACGCAAAACATAAAGTCCAATATTTATACACTACTGGTAAAAGAATTAGAACTTATTGCAGCAACTATGCCTTTTGCTTTCCAGTTTGATAAAAAAATAAAATAGAATCAAAGTGTGAAATAATTAATCTTTGATTGATCTTCGTTATAGCAGATGCGCAAAATTGAACCTATAGCATCCGTTGTAATGAATGGGATATATATTCATTATTTATTCCAAGCCACAGAGTTAATATCATCCATAGCTTGCTTGTACAATTCAAGCCTTTTAGCTAGTTGTGCTCTCTTTTCCATAAGTGCAGGGTCTTCATCCAACAAAGCCCCCAATTGATCCTTCTGCATAAAAAGCACAATTTTGCTTTAAGCTTGTGACCAAGGTTACCAAAAGGGGTATTTCACTACAAAGCACTTAAAAAATCGTAATGGATATAAATATTCTAACTCATTTGATTACTAAAACAGATAATTCCATCAATGAATAATTTAATAGCTAATTGTGCAAAAAGAACATTCTTGACATTAACATGGCAGCTTCAATCATACATATCCAGTCTCAAGTCTTATTGATCATGTGGTGAAGCAATAGGTATAATGAGCATGAATTTGTAAGTTCAATAAAAGAACATGTTTGGTCTTACCAATAATGTTGAAAACCAGTTTTACGGGTGGCTCACAGTATCATTGATGCAGTAGCAATGTTGTAGAGGGTGAGGGATAGCTGATTTGATTTTTGTTATAGCTAATGTTGATCATTCACATATGAATGAAAGTTAAATATTATCCCCATTCATGCTTTCATTTCCTTAGCTTCACGCACACGCATGTGTCTTATTAATATATCCAAAAACCAAGTGCTAAGAGCTAGCTACTTACGATTGCTTGATGCTCATGAATTGGCATTTTCCATTTGGACTTTTTGATGTATAAAAATAGTGAAGGCCTTCTTGATTTTCATCATCTCTCATGATGTTTGGATACAAGGGGAACTATCAACATATGGGGTGGTAAAAGAAGGATATGGAAAAAGGAGTACAACTGATTTAGTTCTAGAGAATACTCAAATATTTTATTAATCGGAACTGTATCAGTTTCATCCTATTTCCACATTCTGGTGGACCTTTCTTCTTTACTTCTTTCCACTTTCCGCCGCAGTGCTCCTTTTCCATGAACAGTAATGTGCATACTGGGAGCACACTTCCACTGCTACCTCACAGCCATCTCGCCAGTGTGATCCTCCAATCAAAAGTGCTTCTCTCCTGTGAATCCAACACTGCCAACCTCGTTGTTGTCTACCACCGCACACGCTGCCTCTCTCTGGCATGTGTTACTAATGCACTCATCACTAAACGGTGCGTGAAGCTATTTTTAATGCAACCCATCCTCTAGCGACTTCCCCACCATGCTTCTTCTTCTTCGGCAAATTTGTTTGGCATTGTTTGGTTCCTTTGGCATCGTGCTTCGTCTATTTCCAACAACCTATTTAAGCTTTTTCGGTGACCTTTTCGAAGACCACCACACTGTCCACGTGTGCAGCCAACCAAAAACACCACCCCATGTGATCCCATACAGGGCCCTTGGATCATGAAGTTCACGCACACGACGCATGACAAATCTTTGGCCAACATCACACTAGTCTTCTCTCCCTTTGCCTTAAGACGTCCCGGTGAACCTTTCTACTTTTCTCACAGGTGAACAATGTCCATCTTCATCGCCAAAGACAGCCACACCGTCCATGTGTGAAGCCAACTGAAAACACCGTCACACGTGATCCCATGTAGGGCCCTGGAGCATGAAGTTCATCCACACATCGCGTGACACATCTCCAGCAAGCCTCACACTGGTCTCCATCATCACAGTGGGCCTTCATTGATTGCCATCGATCCATGTTTATCTGGCGCAATCACATGACTTGAATCACCTTTAGTTTCTATTGGGTTTACCACATTTGTAACAAGCTTGGTTCATATCACACATATGCTTCAGCTTTAGGGGGAGTGTGGGATTATATTCCTGATATTCTATTTATTATTAGAATATTCTATTTCCTATTAATGAGTAATTGATTGATCTTGTAATCTATACTAATTCCTTTTGCATATTATAAATAGCGTGAGGTGTAGTCTACTTTAACACACAACACAACAATGAAACACTGTTATAGACCTTTCTTGATGAGGGCTCATCCCATCCCAAACCGGCATCGCCCCTACTATGAATGGTGGTGATTGGAGAATTCCCTCTTTGCCGGATGCCAAATTCCCTGTTGTTACTGTGGCTATCAAAAATATTATTATTCCTATTGATTCTCAGGTGGATAGTTTAGTCTGGACCCCATTGGTCTTGGGGGAATTGTTTTTCAAAGATGCTTTTATGCTTGTCAATCCTTCGATGCGTGTTCTGCCTTCGACAAAGATTATTTGGAGGAGCTCTATCCCTCCTTCTAAATCTTTTTTATTTTGGAGGCCTGTCCGTGGCAAGATGCCAACAGATGAAAACCTGTGGAATAGAGGATGTGTGGTGGTCTCGGCTTGTCCTCACTGCTACAGGGACTATGAGACATCAGATCATCTCTTCCTTTCATGCCCTTTTGCTATAGAGCTACCGAAATGGCTAAGCAGTGTGATTCATTTTGGTTTGGACTTACCGCATCTGCTTTGTTGTTGGTCTGCAATCAGAAATTTAGCAAGCAGGCACTAAATGTCATAAGTCTCAAGTATCAGTAATGTGGTTTATTTCATTTGGTTCAGCAGAAATAAAATCAGATTTGACCATTTTCACATTTCTTTGAACTCGTGTAAAGCTGAGTGTGGCTGCTGTGGCCCTCTTTGGTAACATGTCTAGCAATACTATGTATCCTTCTATGAATGCATTTGTCATTTAGAAATTCTTTCATGTTCAGTGCCGGGAAAGTAGTTGAGCCTAAGCAAGTTATATGCTGTGCTCCTCTTCTATGTTGGTTTAAAGGTAACTCAGATGGTGCAGCTCGTGGAACACCTGGTTTAGCAGCCAGTGGTGGCTTATTCCGTGATTACATGGGTAACTTTTTGTGCGGATTTTCTATTTTTTTAGAAGTAGACTTCTGCTTCAATGCTGAACTGCATGCTGTCATGTTGATGATTGAGTTTGCTGAAAGTAAGAATTGGTTTCTACTTTGGTTGGAATCAGATTCATTGCTTACTGTTGCAGCATTTCAGAACACTAGCTAGGTGCCTTGGCATTTGAAAAATAAGTGGTGCAACTGTCTTTTGAGGCTTCAAACAAGCATTTTCAGAGTTTCTCATATCTTTCGAGAGGGCAACACTTGTGCTGATAAATTGGTAAATTTTGGTTTCTCTGTCCAGGACTCCAGGGTCATACCTGGTGGGATGAATTGCCTAGCTTTTTTAAAGATGATTTTTACAGGAATAGGGTGGGTTTACCTTTTTACAAATTCTGTTATATTGTAAAGCTGTTGGACTTGGATTGTATGCTCCTTGTGGACTATTTCTACTATTAATAAATTTTGGATTAAATGGCATGGATCTCAAGTCTCTTGGGTGCCAACCTAGTTGAGATTTATGAGTCTTGGGTGATGCTGTTTTGTTCCTAGCTATATATATATATATATATATATATATATATATATATATATGTATGTATGTATGTATGTATGTATGTATGTATTTATTATTTTGGGATGTTAAAGATTTAAGAAAAAAAATCATTTTTTTTTGTAAATCTGAAAGTACAATTTGTTTTGGAATATTATATTGCTGTCTATATTTTGGTGATGGAACCTAGTGAGATAAATCGATGATGTTGTTGTTGTTGGATAGGCTTGACAGGTTACTGGTGTTGGTTAGCTTAACTTAGGCAGTGCAGATAACAACCAACACAACCCACTTAATATTCTTAGATGTTAGTCCTTGAAGTTCCTCACCAAAATGTTTTCCATTGCAGCTCAATGGAGGAGGTAGGTACTCCATAAAAGTCCAAGATATTAATATTTTTCATTATCACATTCAGACTTGTTGGGAAAAAAATGAACAATAATAGCACAAGAAGAAAGATTTAGTAAGAACTGACAAACTAGGAGAGTTTGATCAACATTACAAAAGCTGAAATTTATGCTAAATTACATGAAAGTCAAATATCCTTACGGTAACAATTGATCATTGAGAAATCACGAACAAAATGAACAAAACAAATAGATGAAATCAATTTTATCATCAACATTTAGACCATTTCATTCCAAGTTATTTGTCTTTATCAGAAACTTTAAAGAGTTATTCATCTAACATTATTGTGATATTAGATTCACTATATCCAGCGTTTGTTAAACATTCTCCATGACATATACAGAAGCTAAAATCATTTTATGTTTGTTAAGATTATGACACTGTTTGGCAAATTTTTCACAGACCCAACAGACAAGTTGAAACACAAGTGAACTTGCGCAGACCCAACAAAATAAGAATTTATCATTATTTAAACCATTTAAAAAACACCTGAAGGGAAAGAGGTGGAAATTGGATCTATTTGCAAAAATTTAACAAAATGATAGACTCATCATACCTCTCTCTTCCCAACTTGAACATAAAAATGGTTAAGCAATGATCTCTTTGCCTCTCTAACTTGACAATGAACCACGGCTTTTGGTATTGAATTTTTGAGTGTATCCAAAACCATGTTGATATAACCATTAACATTTGATCCTGAAATAACGAGTCACGGAATAAGTTAATAATCACAAATCTATTTCTATAATTTTAAGGAAAAAATCAAAATTGTGAAGATAAAACCCTACAGATCTATAAATATTGTAGAATTAAACTCCAAAATAAGTACTAAGTAGTAATAACTAATAAGGCATTTGTTATTATTATATTGGAATCTAATTATTTTAGTAGATTTACAGGGCAAGATTTGTAGTAGTAGATGCATAGTACACTAACTCTTGATGTAATTGGTCTAAATATATATTGAGCGAATTCCCATTTTAGTCCCCTGAAATTGCAACAAGTGTTGGTTAATCGCTTATTGTACAAAATCCTCACTTTAGATCCTAACATTGTAAAATGTCATCTACTTTATTCCTTTTCAGTGCTAAATGACAGTGGAAAAGGATTAAAATGAAATACTTTTGTAAAGTTAGGGGCTAAAATAAGAATTTTGTGAAGTTATGGATTAAAAGTAACCAACGCTTACAATCTCAAGGACTTGAATGAGGATTTAGTCAATAGGTGTTAGAACTTTCAGCTGGTAACACATCTCTAATCACACTATATCTCCCAAATGCATTCAGCATCATTTAAATTCAAAAATCAAAAACGGATTCAACATGATACTTAAAATAAATGATTATCCAACACCCTATTCATAAATTTGTAAAACCAAGAATTTACACAACTGATATAGAAGCAAAAAGGTTAAATTCTGAAACCTTAAAATGTGGACTTGTTTGTGTTGTGAGAGCAGTGAGAAATCATGTAGAAAATTATTTACCAATTTTACTGAGGTGATTATCTGTGTAACTGTCTACAGGTGGATTAGGATTACTCCGATTGGGGTTCTTTTGATCTGCGTTCTTTTCCGGTTCAAGATGCATCTTCCGAAAAAATTCCACTGTTAGATAGCCAGACTCCATATCAACCATCCGGGTCACAGTCCTCCTACTTTCTTCTCGGAATCGTTCTAAAGCATCATTTGCAGCAGCAGCTATATCAGCCTGAAGGGTTGGAAACCTCTTCAATTCCTACATGCCAATGATGCCATAAGTTTATAACAGTGTAAGATTTATTTCATTTGTGACTTTCTGAATCCTGAGTGGAATACGGGAGAATTCCTGGCAATCTCAATTTTTTATTTATGTCAAGCAAACACTATTCATGACATGTTATGTTAATCAGACAAAAGGATAAGTGTTTCTGGGCTATTCTTCTAGTCAAGAGTTATAGTTGGTTTCCCTAAATTTATAGTTCTACGACATTTGAGCAAATTGTTAGAGTCCGAGACTTTTGTTTAGAGTCCTAAATGGAGGACAGAGAATTGCTACATAGCTCAAGTTTCCATAACTTGTGTTTCCACTGTAAGAGTTTTAAACTTCGATATGAAAAATATACAAATGCAAAGATATTATTTTACACAGAAAGTACGAGGTATTCTATGTCAACTTGAGCTCAACCAAATTCATCCCCAAAAGGAGCTATGTGATTCTATTATGAACACTATTTCTTAAACTTTTTTCTCCTCCTACATCCAGTTTCATAACTCCAATTTCTCATTTCCTTGTTCCAACAGCAAAACAGAACACTCTTGGTATTTGAAGGGGATGCCAGAGCAGGAGCGTTCATTCACTTTTCTCACAAGCAAAGGAACACTATTATCACTCCTAACACAGTTGAATTAATTGTAGAATGAGATCAAGTTAATCACACTAGCATGTGTTATTTGGAAATTGGGGCCTCTCCGAAAGAGTTATATAAACTTAAAAAGGCATTGCCTACCTCAGTTGCTGCAATTGACTTCCGTACAAGCTCCTTTAAAATGAGATGTACCTGAAAGTAGATGACAGAAAACAATTTGTAAGCAAAACAAACAATGATAGAAGATATTGAAGAAGATAAGCTGATGAGGCAATTTTTTCAGAGAAAAACAGCATGAAGTAATGCTGGTTAAAGAAATATAGAAAAGGAAACCCATTCTTTTGGAGTAACTTGGTTTTCCTATTTGAATACTAACAGACAATAAATGGAGAAAAAAGAAAAGAAAAAGCATAGGTTAAACAATCAAAATGCTATAGAATTGAGGAAGGGTTCATATTTTCAAATTTATGGTTTTTGGAATTAAACATAACGGTTTCCAGTTTGAAAATTGATGGATCATCTGATCTGAATAATCTGCAGGGTTGATAAGGTGAAACAATGGGAAACACAAGAAAGTTAATTAGGCATTCAGATCAGCACACATATGATCATATTCTGTTCAGACCAATGTTTAAATAGCGAGCTATTGCGACACTATAGCGGTGTAGTGGTGCAGAGCGGCCCTTGCCCACTACAGGGGATGCCGTAGTGGAGAAGTTTAGGGTAGCGGCCATAGTGGACCAAATAGCAGGCTGAATTGCGGCCATAGCAGGTGCTATAGCAGCTCTATGTGTTGATTCCAAAAAATCCCTCCGAACAAAGACATCGGACAATGCCAAAGTTCATTGCAAGGGTCTGCTCCTAAAAGTTCAACAAAAGCTTCGTGTCCAAGGATGACAAGGTGCAGTACATGCAAGGAGATAAGACATTCCGTTAAAACTTAAATAGTGTATGGGCAGGATATCCAGAAATCATGCATATTGCATTGTACATAAAGTCACAAACAAGGGTACTCAAGCATGTTAATATCTGCAATGTCCATCACATTTTAAACAGATCAAGGAATAAAGTCAAGAGGGTTACAGCATCCACAGAGGCTTCAGCTGGGCCTTTGAAATAGCCAATAGATCCCTCAATAAGTCTTCTATATCCTTGCTCTGGAGCAATTAGATGTGGCTGATAACCATCCGCTTCCATAACAACTTTTTCGACATTCTTTAAGGAAAGATGGCGATTAAATGGGAGCTTTTTTAAAGCAGCTGGTAATTGGTGGTCAAAAACACCATATATTCTATCCCCGCCAGGACGTCTAAAATAGAAGTTGGTACTTAGTCAAATATATTTTAATTCTCCAAAAAATCAAGACAATAAGGAAAATATATTGCAGAAAATCATTTCATGACAAAAGCAATAGCATGCCATAAAGGTGTATCTAATAGAACTCAATTATTTTTTAATCATTTTGTGCTTCTGAAGTGAGTTAGGAGAACTTATGCCCGAAAAGTACTTATGTGATTTTGTCCCCGTTTTCTTGAAACAAAAAATAGGCAGCATCTTTTTAATTTATTTGTCAGAATCAATAACAACAATGACAAGCATTTTTAGTTTACACATTGTCAAGAAACAAATTAAGTAATCAAACCAAAAAAGATCCAGTTAATTTAACTGATAATGTTTTTATGTATCTGACACACCAGATCAAGCATGACACCTTTGGGTTGAAGCATGGACAATGCGCAGATCTTTTTTACCTTGCAATTAAATTATAATTTAAAGGAAAAAAGTGATTTTAGTCCTTATACTTTTTGTCAAACTTGATCAAGGACCCTATAGTTTCATATCAATTAATTTGGTTCTCAAACTAAAAAAACATGCATAGTCCCATGCTCAAGAATTCATCATGTTTTTTAAAGTTAGGAGGGACTAAATCCACATGTTTTAAAAAGTGTGAGGACCAAATATATCAATATGAAAGTACAGGGACCTCAACAATGTTTGACCGAAAGTATAGGAACTAAAAATACATATTTCACTAATTTAATTAAAAAAAATGGATGAAAAAGAATCAAAATCCTGACAATGTGATTATAGAAACTCTTACATGTCAAAAACCAAATAAAAAAAAGGTTATAAGCTGTTAAACAGAACAGTGACTAGGAGTTCTTTTAGATTTATTTTTTTGTCTAGGATCATAAGTATCATTCATAAGAGACAATCTCGCTCGAACTAAGTGCAACCACATGATGAAACTAGCTCTCCCAACACGTTTTTTTCCTCCATGCACAAGGCTTAAACTTGAGACCCTACTTAAGGAGAATCAAACATGTATTCAAACACCATTGGGAAGAAAAAGTTTAACTTACTATTAAGAACAATATCCGTAGGTGTAGCAAAGAGTTTCAGCACGAGGATGAAGAAATAAATGAACACGAAAATAATAAGTTTCAGCAGAAAGTTAGTGCAATTTTTGTTGAAAGTTTCATATAAGCATATGAACCAGATCACCCAGAAGCATGGGATATCAAAGCTAAATATGATGTGTTACTCTAAAACAAGGGCACAGGCATTAAATAAAAGAGAAGCTTTATAAAAGTAGTCAACTAAAATTGTAAATGAATGCAAAAACTTAACAAGCTAAGGGAACTTACCCTCCATCCAGGTGTTCTTTAAATACTTTGTCAAATGCTCGACACATCTGTAAAATTGTGTATAATTTGGCCTATAGAAAAGAAACACAACTTAGTACGAGCAAAATCCTAGAAATTTCAAACATAAGAAAGATTGTTTTCAGCATTGATCAAAGTTCTGACCCCTGAATCCACAGCTATTGGCCTGCCAATTCGGTCCAACTCTGCATTAAGCTCATCAATTGCTTTATTTATTAAGGAAATGATACTAGGTATCTTCATCCTAATAACATACTCCAAATGCTGCAGTGATGAATGCCAGTAAAGGAAGGGAAGGGAAATTACTCACGATCACTTTCAAGAAAGAGAAAAGCAACACGACCACATCGTTAAGGACAATGATGTGAAAAAAAAAATATTATTGAGAATACCTCTGATAGAAGTTTGGCAAGATATTCTGCCCCCATTTTATGTGCCAAATGTCCATATTCAGGACTAGTCTCAAAATATTCGCGTTCCTTCTTGCGAGCGACAATCATGTCAACGTTTTTATTAATATCAGCTTGTGAACGATTGACAATTCCAACCCAAGGATGTTTCAACCTGTATTGCCTTCCTTCGAGAACCTTTAAGATTCACATAAATGCATAACTTTTCACCAGTTGATAGACTCAATCTTGGTAACAAGGAAATCAATTTGGTATAGAACATCAAAACCGAAGATAGCCATGCTGTTGTTACAGAATTATACCTCAACAGCATTAGTTCCTTTATCCATAAGATCAAGTTTTGTAACCACCCCAAATGTCCTTTCACCTGAAAATAGAATAAAATAACAAAGGCCTTTCTAAATGAATCTTGGTTCAAACGGAAAGAGAAAGAAAGATCATGATCAGAGGAAACAGTGTCAGCATTTGAAATTCCTTCAAATATAAAAGACAGACCAGAAGGATCAACTTCTCTTGCAATTTTTATTGCATCTGAAGTGGCAATATCTTGGTTTGCAGGAGAGATGGCCAATATAATGCAATTGGGCTGCACAATCAGAAAACTCAATTAGGTTGATTATGATAGACAAAGACAAGGAGAATGATAAGATGCAATACAGAGAATGAAATTGGACAAAGCATATATATTGGTTCAGTATGCTTAATATGACTTACCAAAATTACACTATTATTATTGTTATTAAAAATATATTTGAAGTTTGACAGATAAGTCTTTGGAGGGGGTGTACACCATGACTTGGAGAAGGATTAGCATCATGTGTCTTTAAGAAATTAAATGGGTTCAAGAAAAAGCAAAGGGACTAGACACTACATGATTTAAATTTGGCACTCAATAAAAGTTCGAAGGAAGTAGGTATATTGTAGACAAGGATCAGAAGGAAAATGAGTGGTGGTTGTGTAAAGGATTGGGGACAAAATTGTGTTTAAAATTAATGGCTGCATGGGAGACTGTCAATATATAGTGTTTTTGGAAAGGCTTTCCACAAGAGAAAAACATTCTCATAGGCGGGGACCTAAATGGACATGTTGGTAGTGAGGCAAGACAATCAAGAGGAGCTCATGGTAGTTTTGGTTTTGAAGATCTAAATGAGGAAGGACAGTCTATTCTTAATTTCTCAATGACATGAATTTAAGATTATAAACACTTATTTTAAGAAGTAGGAGGAACATTTAATCGGTTTTTTTTTCCGTAAATACACTCTCTCTCTCCTATTTTTTCCGAATATACACCACTTTGCAACTTAATTCCCAATCTACACTACTTTGGACTTTGTACTTTGATTTACACCACTTTGCAAATGAACGTAGACAAAGAGATCTGACAGCTACAAACACAAATGAACGTGAATACACTCTCTCCTTTCTGTTATTTTTTTTAATTTAAAATATTATAAAATATAAGAGGGCGAGCCCTGGTGCAGCGGTAAAGTTGTGCCTTGGTGACTTGTTGGTGACTATCATCTCAGTTACTACACTTTAGAGCTGTCAAAATGGGTTCCGGCTCATGGGCCAGCCCGGCCCACTGTGGGCTAGAGGTGGGCCGGGCTCAATTTTTTTTAAAAAAATCGGTACCGGCAACTTTTCAGCCCACTTAACCCGTGGGTTAGGTGGGCTCAACCCGTGGGTTGGTGGGCCAGCCCGTCAACCCACCAAATTTAAATAATATATTATTTAATTTTATTATTATTATAAATTTATAATTGTTAAGAAATTAAATTTTTATTTTGTAGCTAGCAACCCAATTGGCAATTCACATTCAGTAATAGAGTAAGCCCAAACAATAACAAAGCCCAATTGAATTAGCAATTGTTTAATTATTTAATTTTTTTTATGATTCAATTTATTTAATTTAATTTTTCTCTTATATTGTCATAGGACTATATCAATTATGTGAGCCGAAATGTTAATGTCAATGACAAGTCTGAATTAGATCTCTATTTGGCTGAGACACCGTTTGAGCCAAAGTTTTTTCCTAAGTTGGATATTTTGAGTTATTGGAAGGACCGCCAAGAATGTTATCCAAATCTTTGTAGATTGACATGTGAGGTGTTAAGCATTCCTATAACAACTGTTGCTAGTGAATCGGCATTTAGCATTGGTGTTCGTGTGCTAAACAAGTATCGCACTAGTCTTCTTCCTTCCAATGTTCAAGCACTAATTTTAACCCAAAATTGGATAAATGGTTTTGAAGATATTGGTAATTTACATTTCCTTTTCCATAATTTTTAGTTTTTTATTGGTGTGTTGCTTCATTTATTTGACTTATTAATGATATTGTTTTTTTTTTGTCTTTGTAGATGAAATTAATGGTGATGTTGAGAAAGAAAAGGAAGTTGTTCTGGATTTCACAGTCCATGACTCTAATGTTTAATTTCAATAGTTTAGAAGTTTATTTTTTATGACATTTAAATTTCAATTATCTTAATGTTGAATGTTTATTTTGAAGACTTCAATCACTTTAATATTGAATGTTTGGATTTGATTTAGTTTGGTTTTTATATTGGATTTTATTTTAAGTTGTTTGAAATAATTTTATTTTTTTTACAAAAAAAACGCAGAAAAGTGGGCTAGCCCGCATAACCCACAAACCCGAGGTGGGCCGGGCCGGGCTGGCATTTTGTTAGCCCACATAAAAGTGGGCCGAGTTGAGCTAGCCCACTTTTAGCTCAACCTATTGCGGGCCAGCCCATGTGGGCCGGGCTGGCCCGTTTTGACAGCTCTACTACACTTTGAAATTTTATGTCTATTATATAAGATAGATGTATCAATTATTTTTTCACTGTATTTTATAATTTGTTTTAATACTACTAACTAATTTTCTTATTTTTTACTTAACGAACATAACAAAAAAAATCAACAGCACATAAATTTAATTACAAAATTACATACAACATAACTAAAAAATTGTAATCTAGTTTTATCCAATTTTTTTATTTTTCTTTATCTGTATATTTTTCTTTAAAAAAAATAAAAAACAAAATTATAAAATTTAATTTAATAAATAAGTAATTTTAAAACCAATTAAAAAAAATTATATAATATAATATTTATATTTTATAATATTTTAAATTAAAGAAAAACAAAAAGGAGAGAGAGTATTCACGTTCATTTGAGTTTGTAGCTGTCGGATCTCTTTGGCCACGTTCATTTGCAAAATGGTGTGAATCAAAGCACAAAGTCCAAAGTAGTGTAGATTGAGAATTAATTACAAAGTGTTGTACATTGGGAAAAAAACAAGAAAGAGAGATAGTATTCAAAGAAAAAAAACCACATTTAATCACTTATAAAAGTGGAATCTCAAGATTGCAAGGATTGTAAGGTGATTCTTGTAACATCCTATTTTTTCGTAAACTAATTTAATCACTTAGGTCAGTTTTTGAGACTGACGATACTCTCTACGTCCCCTCTTCCTCTCAATTTCGTTTCCCCTCTCCTCCTCTCAAAACCCTATCTTTTTCCCGCATATATACCACCAAACCTATCTCAAAAAAACGACGATCTCAGACTCATTCACCGTTGAATCATCGTAAAATTTGAGAACCAGATTTGTAACTCATTTATGAGCATTCTCACCATTGATGAAACTGTTAGAGATGTCATTATCGTTATCAGAATACACACGTGAGCTCGCTTAGAGGTAAGGAATGAGTTATTCACAATTGGGGAGTAGTGAGAACATGTGTAGGGAGAATATTCTTTAATGACTTATTTTATACAAATTATTATCTTGTTCTAATTTTCTCATGATGATGATCAACATGTTATGTGTATATGAGTTATGAGGCATGATCAATTACTATAATGAGATTATAATATTGTTATGGAGATTGAGTAGTGCAAAGTGAAATGTGTCAATTTGCGAGATACATGTAAACATGAGATGGTTGATTGTGACATAATAAGATGTGAAATTGTGAACATGAGTTTTAGTTGTGAGTAAGTGTGTGGTTAACACTGGATGTGACATTACTTGTATCGTGAGTTGTGAATTATACAATAACCCGACCAGTATTTTTCTTGAGAAAAGTGTTGATGCACATTGTTAAAGGGAAAACGTAGGTTTCCTATTTAGGAACCAGTGTTAAATTGTAGTACAATGTGTTAAACATGTTTGAAACACGAGTGTGAGGTCGTGAGTATTGTATAATTCATTAGCAGTGTCTATAAATAGAATATGTGATGAATTGTGGAATAAGATGTTGTTTTGAGATTATAATATTGTTATTGAGATTGAATATAAGTGCAAAGTTGAACATATGTTAATTTGTGAGATACCTGTAAACATGTGATGGTGGATTGTGACATTATAAGATGCGCAATTGTGAACATGAGTTTTAGTTGTGATAAGTGTGTGGTTAACACTGGATGTGGCATTACTTGTATTGTGAGCTGTGAATTATACAATAACCCGACCAGTGTTTATCTTGAGAAAAGTGTTGATGCGCAGTGTTAAAGGGAAAGTGTAGGTTTCCTATTTAGGAACCAGTGTTAAATTGTAGCGCAATTTGTTGAATGTGTTTAAAACACGAGTGTGAGGTCATGGGTATTGTATATTTCATGAGCAATGTCTCATACAAAAAATTGTTTTTAGGGGTTGTACCTGAATCAGGAGGGAGAGGCCCTAACAGACTCTTCAGAGTGTAGGTCTTAGGGGTAAATACACCCAATTTGAATGCTCCTTTAAGCTCGTGTTGATCCCACATGATTGGAGCATTCTCGCAAAACAGCGTGACCCTGATTGATCTCCCTATGATTTTACTTAGTGAGAGTGACCTGACATACCTATTTTGTGGTGTGTCTTGTTATGTACTCCTAAGCGCCACAGGAGGTTTTTCACTGACATGGTACCACATTGTATATAGGCTTGAGTCTTAGCATAATTGTTGCATAACGCTTGCTAATTGTTTATTGTGAAATTGATGTGTTATTTTGTCTTGATCGGAGTGTGTGATTCTTGTGTAATGTGCGATTGATGATTGAAAAGTGAATTTTAAATGACAAAGTGGTGGAATTACGTGAGCTATGTTTAAGTAAGTTATATCTCATTTATATGATATGTATATCTCGTTGTCTTATTTCTCTATTAGCTAGTTAGGAATGTGATAACTCACTTCCCATGTGTTGTTTGTGTTTGGATCCTGTGATGATCTTGAACCTTGTGTTCAAGAGAGCAGATGACTAGGTGAATTGCTGTAAGGAACCTTGTGCTGAAGGACGTCACGACACAATGCTTTGATAGGATGTGACATTGAGACATAAGTTTCTATATTAATTGCATGATGTTAGTCTATTTTATTTTACCTCACTGATTTGACAAAACATTTTTGTAAATTTTGACGGCCTTGTTTTGAGCCAAATATATTCTTAATAAGTTTTATTTGATAATATTGAAGTGAATGTGAACCTTTTATCCACGTGAATTTGTTTACCAATATTTTTATATATTTTATTTATTTATATATATGTCGGGGTAGAGGGTGTCACAATTCTAGGAGAGAATCTTATTACACAAAATCAGGGTCTTTATCCTTGATGCTCGTTTTGAAAGTCGTAAACAGAAAAATCGACAAGTTACAAATCCAAGAATCAAATGGTAGAAGCTCAAGAGTGATAAATAGTTGATTATTAATAACAGTAATTATTGGATGAAAGTAATTGGGAATCATAAAGTTGTATAGTGCTAGTCTCATTTTGGATGAGATGTCTAAGAAAGTTAGGATGGTTGCTAAAGCAGTATTGGGTGAATTAAAAGGTTTTGGACCAAGAGATACAAAATCTTAGTGGTGGAATTAAAGTATTCCAAAAAAGGTAAATCTTAGAATATGGGTTTAGGTCTAACTCAACCTCAAAAGCTAGCTCATAGAGTGAGGGTTACCTCTCACTTATACACTTTATCTTGACCTTATCTCTAGCCAATGCAAGACTTAGATTTTTTCCAATACACCCCGTCACGCCCAACACTTCTGGGCTTGGTGCATGAATAACATGGTGGGTGACCCTTTGAATGGATCTAGGATAGGATTTAATACCATCTTAGAATGTGGATTTTGACCTAACTCAATCCTAAAAGCTAGCTCATAGGATGAGGGTTGCCTCCCATGTCGGCAAGAGATAAGACCAAAATAGAATATATAAGTGGAGGGCAACCTTCGTCCTATGAGCTAGATAAGGCCAAGATAGAATATATAAGTAGAGGGAAAACCTTCACCCCATGAGCTAGATTTTGTGGTTGAGTTAGGTCTAAACCCATATTCTAATAGTAAAAAATAAAAGAGAGTGTTTTAGGGCCTTACATGGGAGTAATGATGTTGAAAAGAATCTGGAATTTGGATCGAAAATTAAGGAAAGTTGTGGTTATATATCAAGATATGAGAGAAAGATGAGAGAACTATTTATATTTTGAGATCTAAGAAAATATCAAAGTGGAAGAGGAGCACATGGTTCCTATATATAAGAACAAGCAAGATATTTAGAATTGTGTAACCTACAAAGGGATGAAACTTATGCACATTGAAATTATGGGAAAAGGTAACTAAGCATAAATTAAGGAAGACTAGGATTCTCGAGAATTAATTTGGATTTATGCTAGGAATGCCTACAACAAAAGGTATTTATATTTATCTTCTATAGGAATTGATGGAAAGGTATTGAAGTAACTAAAGAGAATTGCACATGGTTTTTATTGACTTTCTAAGTTTTAAGTATTTGGGAGCTATATTACAAAATGATGGGAAAATTAGTAAAGATGTGCATGAAAGATATAAGTTGAGTGGTTAAAATGGAGAAAGGCATTAGGGGTTATTTCACTTATTTGTGAGAACAAAATACCTAATAAACTCAAAGAGAAGTTTTATCATATTGTTATATAACTAACTATACTCTATGGTGATGAATAGTAGTTTTAAAAAGACAACAAGTGAAAAAAATGGGAGTGGCAAAATTAGGAATGTGAAGATGAATGTATGACTACAAAAGAAAGGACGAGATATGGAATGATTGTGCGAGGAGAAATTGTTGTGACACCAATCAAGGAAAAGATGACAAAAATCTGATTAAGGTGGTTTGGAAGAAATTGTTAAAGAGAATCTCATGGTGAATAATATTCTTGAGAATTTGGATTTTAATGTAGCCCAATAGAGTCATACGATCCTTGCAGCCGATCTCACCCCATGGGGTAAGACTATTGTTGTTGTTGTCGTCTTGTTATTATTATTATTAAAACATAGTTAACAAAAAAAAAAGCGCCCTTAAAATCAATACAATTTCCTACAACTAAGAAAATGAGCATACTTTTAATATTGGTTTAATTATTCATTTAATCTCTATAGTTAAACAAACTTTACCTTTTATTCCCTACACTTAAGACCATCTATTGTAGTCCCTATACAAGCACTTTTAATTTCATTTTGATCCCTACTATTAAAAAAATTTATCATAGTTAACCATGGTTGACGAGGCATTGATGTGTGTTGAGCTTTATGTTTTAGTCTCTATACTTGCACTATTTTTAGGTTTTGGTCCCTATACTTGGACAATCTTTACACTTTAATCCTACACTTAGAAACTACTTGTTTTAGTTCCTATACAAGCATGTTTTAGTCCCCATCAACACCTCTCTTCTTTCTTCTTCCTCCTCATTCTTTTATTTTGCAGGTTTTGCTTCATTTAAATCATCTTAGGTCAACTAATTCTCTTGACCCAAAATCAAAAAGTCACAATGTTACAGACTTTAGACACACTTCTTGGAAAAGACGAGGTAGCCTGTGAGTAACAGTTTGTGTTGACACTCCTTGTAGTGGATGGAACTTGTTGCATTGTTTTAATCTTGATGCATAAAATTCTCAAATATATACGATGTTGAAGGACCAAATGCTTAGAGATTAACGATGCATCATATCCTCGTTGCATCATTTTAATCTTGCTGGTTTAAACGCTTGAGTATTCATGCCACGTAACTCTGGTAGCTCTTGTATCTCTCTATCACTATCACAAAATCAAAACTGGTGCGTAGAACCACCATTTTTTTTTACAATTGTTAAACTGCCAGAAATTTGAAAATGAAAATGCCTTCGCCGTGCACCTTTGTAAGAGGTGATATTTGGCGACGATGCATGGTGATTACATGATCTAGAAAATGAATTAAATGGCAACTTCCATGTTTTCAAATATTTCACGTAGCAAGATTAAAATGATGCAGCACTGCAAGGAATATCAACACAAATAGTTACACGTAGCCACTAAAAGGAATGTCAACACAAATAGTTACCCGTAGGCTACCTCGTGTTGTCCAAGAAGCACGTCTTAACTCTACAACCTCAATTAAGAATCTCTAATTCAAGGTCAATGAGAATTAGTTGATGTAAGAGAGTTTAGAAGAAATATAACCCACAAAATAAAAGGAGGAGAGAGGTGTTGATTAGGAAAAAGAAAAGAAGGAAACTGAGAAGGGAGAGGTGTTAATAGGGACTAAAACATTAAAAAGAAAATAATTGGTTTATAGGGACTAAAATGCTTGTTTAGTTGTTTAATACTACAATTTTCAATCTGATTTGATTATTTCTTTTAATATTGAAAGTACAATTACCTTCTCAACATAGGAACGGACCATGTTCTCAATATCTTGAACAATGGTGTCTGATTGTCCCTCTGTGAAAGAAGCACAAACTCTGTTATTCTTTAAACATTAAGATGAGTCCTCTCAAAATTACATCCAATTTGTTTAAAATAATATGAAATGTGTGAAACTTTACCTACAGCAACCTTTGTCAACCCAGGAAGGTCTATGAGGGTTAAGTTCACAACTGCAAGACAAAGCCATGCAAAACTATTATGCAACTGAAATCAAAGTGTTCCATGTAAGAGAAGGAGAATTTTGCGTGTTCCATATTCTCAATTAGGAGGTGTGTATTAGAAACATTTTGTTTTGCAACCAAAAGAAAAAGTCCAAGTTTTCCAATAAGCTACAAGAATAACATGCAGAAAATACAACAACCATGCCTCATCTCACTATACGGGGTGATAATTGACAAAAATGAGTTGAGGGATGTAAATTGAGGCAATTATCTCATCCTTTCTCTTACTAAGAACCTTGTTTGGACCTTTTTAATTATAAATTTGTGAATGTTTAGTTTTTCTATTTAGTTTATCATTTTGATAGGTTACGTGTGCTTATTGTTGGTTATTTTGTAGGAATTTGAAGTAGATTGAAAGGAAACTTGAAGTAAAGATCGAGAAAGCTTAAAGTGGAAAATTGCTTAAGCCCAGACAGTTTTGGCTTAAGCAAAAACAAATCAGAGTGTGCCTTTTTGGCTTAAGCATATTTTCATTAAAGTGAAGATTTTTAGGGATTCTACAAATAGTTGTGCGCTTTTTTATGTACAAAGCTGGTCTTGCTTTGTAAAAACAGCTCCTTAATTTGTGTAAAATAGGATTCTCCTTTCCACTTTCTTCCATCTTCCTTATTCCAGCTTGCATTTTGGTGCTACCCATGGAAATGGGTAGTTAGATCGCTCCATTGTTGTGGTTGGCTTGTAACTAAACCTTAGTCTCACGTATTTATTTTGAAATATATATATATATATATATTCTTCTTGTTCTTCAATGTTAGTATTTTCCTTCTACTCTTAATGCTTGTTATTGTTTGTTATTGGAAAACACTTTCATAGCCTGATTTTGGGATGAGATTGTGATTGGAAAATACCCTCATTATCTTGAATTGTGATAAAACAAAACTCATTAAATCTTGGAGTTATGAATAGGACGAGGGTTAATGGTTATCTTTGGGTCAATGAGCTTAAAGCATGTTCATTGTTAAATCTACAAGGGATTGGCATTTAATGGAGGAACTTAGGTTTTTTCATCTAAGGAATTAGGGATTAGAATACTATTGAGTCAAATGTTATGTCTTAAAGACAAATCAGGACCTTCAATTATTTTGATTAGATGTAAACAAATACAAAGGTAAAAAAACTATGTGCTATGTGTTTGATATTTTGTGCCTACGTGTTTCATCAGAATGTGCCTTACAACATCTTTGTCTGATGTCTTCAAAAGATAGGAAAATAAAGTCAAGATCTGATATAGCAGATGGAACAACATTTAAAACTTCATTTATTACTTTGTGTTTGAGATTCTGTTTGTAGAAACATTCTTCTAGGATCTGTCAAATCCTATGAAGAATAAATGAAGTCAAGATCTAATATGTCGCTTTTGCTATTAAAAGAAGAGCTCTGTTATGCAGGACCTGCTCTGACACAAAGATGTGACTACCTGCTATAGTTTTCTTACACGCAAACGTTGAAGAAATGACCTTCTGCATGAGGAAAAGACGTGCATTAAATGCACCCAACAGTCTTCTTTTATCAAACGGAGATCAAGTGAAGTTTTACCTGTTGTGAGATAAAAAAATACTTGAAAAAGTGATTTATATAAAATAGAAGCTTTGAACATTGAAGCATTGATCTTGTACAAATATTTTCATCTCTTCTTCTTCAACCAGTATACTCTTGAAAAACTAGAAAATGCTCTCAAAACACCTTAAACACTTTAAGAGAAAAAGACTAAGCATCGATTTGTATATTCATCTATAAAACGATTCTAGTTTTAGTCTCTGACAAAAATTTAAACAATAAAACGCATTGATTTGTATCTTTTCTGATTTGTTTAGAGCCAGTAGAGACTTGGTAAGACAAAGAATAGTGGTTGTTGATCAAGCTTGGAGTAGAGCTTGATTTGTAAAATCAAAAAGTGATTGTGGCATTAATACTTGTAATTTGTGAGAAGTTAATGGAACCTGGTGTTTTACCAAGAACTGGACGTAGTCTCAGTGGTAGAGATGAACCAATATAACTTTGAGTCTGGTATTTCTTCGCTTTCTCTCTATGTTCAACTGACCTTAAGTCTGAATTGATTGTTTAGTCGTTTGAGAATATCTTGTGTTTTGCAAACTTGTTTTCTCATCATCTGAGAGTTCTTATTTCAAAATATGTTATTTGTTCTTTTTAAGGTTTTCTTCTTAGATGAAAAACTTTGTTATTTTAAGAAAAGGTTTTAAAATTACACTAAAATCACAATTCAACCTCTCCCTTTCTTATGATATATGTCTTTACAAATACTATTTTGAACTAGGACAGATATTATCATTGAATCTCAAGTTGAATGTTGTGCTTTATTTTAAAAAGAGTTTAGTTCGATAAAATCTAACCTTGACAACCTTATTTGATTTCCATCCTGTTTATTGCGTTTTTATCTAAAAACCCAAAAATATTTTCAATCTTTTGTTTTGTTTTATTTTATCTTTGTTGAATGCTAAGTTCATGTTCTTAATGTTCCGTTTGTTAGCTTAAATAGTAAAAATTTGTGAAAGTTGCTAATTGTTACGCAAGTCCTAAAGGGAACGATACTCTTACTTATTGAATACTACTTGATAACTTGGTATACTTATCAAAACATCAACAAGTTTTCTAGCGCCGTTGTTGGGGACTTGCGTCTCAATAGTAGACAACTTTGCATTTTTCTACTTATCTAGGCTTTATTCTTTCATTCTTTGAAGTTTAATTTCTTTTATTTTGTTATCTTGTGCTTACTTTTGTACTCTAGTCCCTTGTGTTTCTATGGAGTTCATGCTAGCAAGGTAGAACCTTACTATTCAATATGCATAATTAATGTAAGCAGTTCAAAACGAAACTTACAACTTAAATTGTAATAATTTTTAGGACAAACTGACAAGGAAAAAATAATCCAGCACATTAGTTCAAAGGGAAATTAAGAAACCATATAGAAGAAAATAATAGTTTACCTACACAAAGTTTATCCTTACTTCAAACCACATGCTGCTATTAATTACCACAATAAAATGTTCCACAAGAAGGAGGGAAATGGTAAAAGGAACACACAGGATAACGTTACAAGTTTTAAAATAAGCTAATTACTTGTGATGTTATCAAGGGGTAATGAAAATAAATACCATTTGGAGAATATATGCTCAGTTGAATTGGAACGTTTGAAATTGCCTTTGTCTTCCCAGTTATACGATCTGTTTCATCTGAAATTTCCTGTCTCACAGCAGCTGCATGGGACAGAAAAGAAAATGAGAGCTCAGTTTCTACAGTTATGAGATTTACTGTTATTGTCATTCATAATTTCAATAGATAAATGATAAAACAAAGCTGACACATCTGTAATTCATTATGTTCAAGATTTAACCTTTTGTCTTTCATGGAAAACGGGTTTCCATTCAGAAATTAGAGAAATCTAAACCGCTAGGATTTAAGTATCCCAAATCCCTCCAACATGGTATATATTCTCACTTGCATAACATTAAGTGGATTGACAAAAATAATGCATACGCTCCTTTCTAGTATTCCTATTCATTTCCTTTTCCTCTTTTGTATTTCAGTTTGCTAGACTCAGATTATAAGGGCCGTCCTATTGTGAAGGGATGCAGAGCATAGGGGAGAGCAGGGATTCTTCAGTCAAGGGAATTTGGTGTCCAAAATCACTGCTCTGGTGGCTAAATGGCCGTTGTGAACTAACAAGGATATGCATCTACAAGACCAAAATCGCCATGTTTGTTTGGGGTTGGGTCTCAAATTAGGTCATAAAGGAAATTTTTCCGTGGAATATTCCTTTCTTAGATGCATTGCCTTATCTCTATAACAACTGTTCTATACAAAATTCACCCATCCAAAATCATTTTTTCATATTCAGGGTCCTAATCTCTTCTGGAAGTTAATTTTTTTCAGGAACTACAATGATTTACAGTGTAATAAATCAGAACCCCTTATGCATTTACTTGATTCTATACAAATTTCTGCTAACTGATTCTTTGAACTCCCAATTATTCCAGTACATAATCTTTTTAGTCATACTTTTAGTTTATGACTCAGTCTCCTAGTCAGAAGATCCTCCATCCTGACAAGGCAATTTGGGAGTCCATATGCTCTATCTAAAATGAAGCAATTCTTCTGGATAGCAGCACTCAATTGGAAGATAGGATTAACACTACTGACATGCTGCAAATTCACAAACCTCAACTAAGAGTTATAACATGCAGGACTAGTAGTTAAAAAATAGTTGCCAGTTTAATTCTGCTTTGTCAGGAAGCAATTGAGAAGCAATCTATCTGAAATTCTTAGTAAGTTCTGGGTTTGTCCTCCCAATGATGTTGAACCAAGAGACCAAGAATCACAAGGATTGTCTGAACCAGACCAATGTTTGTCCTACCACTTGGTGAGTTTCTTACAAATCATTTTGGAGTTTGCAGCAAAGCCAAAAGTAAGAGGCTAAACCTTGATCTCAGTTAGTGATTTGTTCTGTTTTGTGATGCATCTGTTGGACCACATTATAGCATTTTCTAGAGGGACTTATTTCACTTATGTTGTGCAATAGGGTTTTGAATTCTGATTATGGCATCTCTTTGTTGTGCTATTCATGGATGGCAATCTTCAATGATTACAAAGAAAATCTCTCTAGTTGAACCCGATATAAGAGTTATTATCATTCTATTTATAGACAAATCCAGTTTGAAATGCATTTGTTAGTTAAATATAGCAAGTGAATCCTTTAATTGACAATTTAATTAAAATTGAATTAAGTGTTACTGCAATTGTATTAGCCATGCTTAACAATGGACATGTAATATAAACTAGCATCATACCCATGCCAAAAGTTGCCCCGAGAGAGTCTATATCTCATCTACAACCACAACCCTTCTATCATAAAGACAAATAATTCTATACTATTTTAATTTAATGATAGTTATTTTTAAAGAAAAACTAATTCAATTGCAAATTATAGGTAAATCAAATGGATTTCTGCATCATAGCAACAAAATTCTGTAGCTCATGGTTAAATCTACCACCCTCTATATGGGAAGGGCTGAGATCCATATCAATTAAGTATAAATCTTCCGTCCATGATCCCATACATCCAACAAATTTGAGATGGGATGATTAACATTGACTCAACTGAAGACTACACAAGTGGATCGACCTGATGTCAGCTCATCATTCATTACTGCAAATCTTAATTAATTAGAAATGAAATGTTCATAGTTAGAAACATCATTTACCAAAGTCAGTGAATCTCTTTCTTGATGCATGAAGAAACTCAGCATATTCCTGCTGCCCATCATCTGTCTTGTGAAGTTGCAGAACTAGTGGCCTCCGTGTCACAATACCTAATAATGAAAGATAATGTCATAAAGGCATTCAGATGAACAAAAATAACCACTCTTCACTGTCATCAACGGAATAACGAACAATCTTTGTTTCAGATGAAAGCAAAATGACCATTACCCCGTTCTAGCCATTAACAGCGAAAATTTCTCAAAATAAAAAATAAAATAAAATCCATTATTTCCCTATTTAAGGTAAGAAAATCAGTTAAAATTATAAAAAAAATGTTTTAAAAAATAATAATGTCAAATGATATGTTGGTATTTTTTAAATACATCATGAAAGCATTTTCTTTTTCAAAGCTGAAACAAATATATCCATTCATGAGGTGTGGCTAGGCTGACAAAGTAACCTCGGCAAGGCAAACTTTACCTTCCAATCGCAAGAGCAAATAAATGTGCATCAAAATCTCTTGATCTTCAACTTACTAAAGAAAAAAAATTTACTAAAGTCTTTTTCTGGATGAGCTCAAACATCAATCCTTTCCATGTCACACTTGACATCACTTTACACCACTAGTAGGAATCATGGACTACCTAATAAATTCTATATTCAGACAGTAATATTAAATAATGTTATACTCTTTTCTTATACTGATATTTTTGGAATTAGTATCGTACCCCTCTAAACAAAAAAGATATATATATGTATTATTAATAGTTTTATATTATTATCTAATTACAAACCCATATATGTTAAGTTTGTTAAGTCTTATAATAACTATCTTAACAATCAAGTCATATGATCTATATTATCATAGTGTAAAATATTTTACACTTGGTAGTTATTAAACTGTTAATAAAAAAATAAATGCATAGAAAGTGAAGATTACCAGATCCCCGAGGCAGAAAATCCCTTCCCACGACACTTTCCAACACTGATGATTTCCCTGAACTCTGGTTCGTTGTTATCACAAACACAATCAATACCCAAAACAAGGAAAAGTCACAATGAAATAGAAGCCGTGGGAACGTAAACGCACCTGTCCTCCGACCACCGCGACCGTGGGAAGCGCCTCCCACAGCGACATTCCCTCGCCGCCATGGTCACCCAACACCGTGCACGCACGTTGGATCTTGTTGATGAGTCCGATCAAGCTCGTCATGGTCGCCATTTTCAAACAACGACGAATACCAGAACCCGATCCGAAAAAACGGTTATGTAATGAGACTCAGTGGGCAATGACGAAAAATGGTCACTTTTCAGTTTTCACAGGTTTCTATACCGAAAACTTACGCGTTCTGTGTATGTATTTTTGCATGGGTGAATACAGCAACTAAGGAGATCAATGTAACCGAATATGCCTTCACTTATTATTATTTCGAATTTTTAAATAAAAAAATAAATATTAGGAGG
Source organism: Glycine soja (assembly GCF_004193775.1). NCBI lineage: Eukaryota > Viridiplantae > Streptophyta > Magnoliopsida > Fabales > Fabaceae > Glycine > Glycine soja. The sequence continues at coordinate 31,651,726 of NC_041008.1, read as the reverse complement.
AATAGAACGAAAGTGACACGATGCATGGATTAAATTCCAGTTGGTATTTGGGTTTGCATCTAGAATCAATTTCTCACGCCCGATACAAGTGTTAATCTAAAATTTATAATTTAAATTAATTTAATCATGTATTCTAGTAATATTAATAATTACATTAAAAAATGTTATATTAATTATTCAAAATTAATTTTATTCAACAATAAATCAAGCACATACTTAGAAAACATTGAATACAAATAGAATTTAATATCTATACACTAACGGTGTAAAATAATTTTATATGGTCATTCAATCACATATCACCATTTGAATTACTTTAAATAATTATTTTGAAAGTCAACAAACTTATTATACAAGATAAATTTTTATGTTGTCATGCATGGATCTTTTTCTCATATAAATATAAGTCATTTTTTGTTAGTAAAATTTGAGATCCCACACTACTAAAAAAATCCTATTTTACATCGCACACTCTACGTTGGTCATATGAAACCCGTCGTAGTAGTGAACGCGGTGGCATTTACGTAAATATATAACTATTTTATGTGCTGAATGTACTGTACAACGTCGTTTGTATGAAACACCGTCTTTGTATCGTGGGCAGGGGCATTTTGGAACTTATCTAAGACGGTGGCTTACTAGACACCGTCGTTGACCTAGTAACCTACAAAGACGGTGTTAGATATACACCGTCGTAAAGACTGTGATTTATATACTTGGGCGTACCTCCACAAAGGTATTGTCTGACGAAACCAAAAGCTCCCGTCGACTGTGTCCCTCTTTACCACCCTCACATTGTGCCCTTTCCCTGACATTGTCGCGTTTGCCGACCTCCGAACGTCGTGTTGGTCCCACCACCACCACATTGCCGAAGTCGTTCCCCTTTGAGTGGTGTCGCCACTTGCAACTGTCCGTCAAGGTAAGATGTTTTTGGTTTTTTGTTTTGTATTGCTTGAAGAAGTGATAGTATTAAGGGTTCACTTGCAATTGTTGAGTTAAAGAAGTTTTGTATTACTTTCGCATTTGGTATACCTAGACATGTATTGTGTGTTTAGGGTTTAGCCCCTATGCTAGGCATTGCAAGTGTAACATCTACCTGGGCTCCCATAGTTTCTTAAATCAAAGCCAGTCGCCATTTGGTATACCCAGTGCATTTGTTCAAGACCTAGCCCATCCAACTCTCTGTGTGTGTATTTCTGCTTCCTGTTATCAGTATGCTAGCAGCTTCCTTTTCAGTAGAGTGGGCGTACATGTATTGAGTGCTAGATTTGGTGTGCTTTTTCCCTGTGTTTTGATCCCAATGGCCTCTGTGTTTGGATCCCAAGCTTATAAAGAGACATAAAATAAAGGAACAGAGGGACCGAATGTTTGTGGGAAAGAAGGGTCTGGTGCTGCCTTCTTTTGGTATAGTCCTGCATCTAGATGTATCCACTTTGATCTAGGACCATGGTCCACACTCTATACTACTCCATAATAACAAGGTCATTGCTTGCGAAATTTGTATAAGATTTTTAATTTGTAAAAATCAGTTCCTTTAGAACAAGAGCATGATTAATTCCGTGTAACAAATTGTGTTAGTTAGTGGGAGAAGGCTTTCTTGTTGTTGATGTGGTTCTGATTTATTATGATGAAATAAACTGCTTCTCCTGCACCTTAGCTAATGATAGTGGTAGGTTTATTGGCTAAACTTAGGTTTGTGGTGCATTTGAGGGACTTTGGCGATGTATTTGTTTTCCCAAATACAAGTATAATGGAGGCATCTATGGTGACTTTGTTTCTTTGCATCCAACCCTGAAGATAGCTGAGGAAAGAACCAGTGCAGTTGGATATGTGGTAGAGTGTTTGGGATAGGAGAAGATTCCAGGTATACGGAACGAGGTATCAATTATGATATGTATAAAATATTTTGATTTTTGCCATTCTTCTATGCTTTTCTAATGCCTAAGTACCTAACTTATGTTTTTTGTCCATGTTTTACAGCTTTACCCTGTGACATCATCATTCAGCGCACGCATTTTGTTTTCATTAGAGCATGCTGCAGCTCCTTATTTTCGCATAAAGGTACATGGGAATATCTCTGGTTATTTCATTACCAAACTTGCTTTTGAATTTTTTGTACTTATTGCAAATGTTTGAATTCATATATTCAGATTCGGCTGCGTGTACACTGTGAATTCTGCCCAGGCCTTGTGCTGTTATCATATTTTGTGCTCACATCTTTTCTTCTAAAGCATGTTTAGCCACAATTTATTGTTTTGGTAGAAAATCATTTTCCTCCTCACTTAATTTTGTGTATAAACTATTCCATGCCAAATAAATTTCATGGTAAAAACTTTCAAACAAATAAGTCAAGTACTATTCACTGTCAAATTGATCTTGCTTTAGTTTTGTGGAATGGAATGTTACCAATTTGCAATCTTAGTGTTGGCATCATTTTGAAGTTAATTGATGATTTGTCTTCAAGAAAATTTGGCACAACCACACATTATTTGTTTTTCAACATGTTTGAGTAATAGGACTAGTTCAGAATTGGAGTCAAGAAATAGGAAATATATCACTGGCACTTCCCAAACCCCTATTTTTGTATCAGGAAGATACAAGAACATTGATGTAAGTGAAGAATACAATGAAAGTATTTTTAATACCCTGTTCCTATCCTTATGCTTCCTACTATAAACCCTCTTGATAGGTATTTTACTTGCAAAATGAAAATTAATTGGTTTTTCTGTCTTGGGGTACAAAATAAAATGATTTTAAAATATATTCCTGCAGCAGTTAAAAACCAACAACTAAATGAATCAGCATGTGTAATTAAACTAGTAATGAAGGAACTTTGAGAATGGTTATTTTGCAAGCCATTCCCAATATAAATAAAAAGAAAAAGGAAAAACAAAACACTCAGTCCACATCCAGTATCAATGGCAGTTCGAATGGTTCCATCTTTCATTTCAGGGATCAGATCTTGCATTAAATGAACATATTTACCAATACCATTGGGGAACATAGTACCCCCACCAAGAAAAATGAATTTCTCCCCTTCCTTTTTCAACCAATGTTGATTGGACTTCTGCTTGTTAATCCACTCATTTGGAACATTGCTGAAATTAGACATAACAGAAAACATGAAGGATTGGAAAACTATCAATTAAAGGGAATTTAAATTAAGCGAACTTTATCTTGTTAACTTATAAGACATAAATTATACCTGTACCAGCATTCATCTATGCTCTTTGGCCATCTAATTGGAAGCTTATATCCATCCGGGGGAGGAACTAAGCAGTCTTTCCTCTCCAATTTTGGAGGGCAATGGCGTTCCAAGAAAGTATGCCGATAGGAGATGTACTTCTTCCATCTCTGAAAATTTAAGCATACTTAATCAATAAGGAAACATTCTTCTATAAGTCCTATAACATTAAAAAAAATAGAGAGACTATTATTAGTAATTTTACCCTTGGATTTGTGCATGGAGTGTAATCTTGAAAGTCAATGCTGCATTCAGGATAACTGATGTATTTAATTTGCAGAGGAATTATTGATGACTCCTTGTGGGATTCAATTGATTTCGCACTGTAAATTGACAAAAATATGTCCTTCTCAGAACAAAAGATTATACCCATATAGAAAGAAGATCCACATAGCACCACAAATATGATTGCCATAGGGACAATCCTGGTCTTGTCAGGCTGAGTGACTGGTTTTCCATCTTGATTGTTCATTGTCCGTGAAATAATCAACTACCTGTACAAAAGCAATAAACTCAACATCAGGAATATGAAAGCATACTCCCTCAACTCATATATCTTGTAAAGAATTATATACCCAACAATTAAAAAGAATCAAATTCATATCTCATTGAAAATAATTAGTTATCAACATTTATCAAACATAGATAATCACTAACAAAATAGGTCACTTGGAACTCTCCAACCACCTGGCAAGAAATCGAGTTTCTGTTATAGTTCTGTTTCACCCCAGATAATAATGATTCTAATAATAGTTTAGAAGATGTTGGAATACTGAAATAAAGGTGAAAATAGTATCGGTTTCCTATCTACTACAGAAACCAAACAAGCATATATCAGCCATGCACTATGGCTCATTCAACTTAAAAAAAACACTTTATGATAACGAAATAAAAAGTGACTAATCCTTAGAAAGAATGAGAAAATAAGGAAACTAAGAAGAAAATTTAAGATATGATAAAACATTTTTAGATATTTTCATATATTCTAACAAATTAAATGAGAGAACATTGTAATTTAAGATTATTTGATGGAAAAAGAAGTGTAATTTAAAAGGGGGGAAACTATAAAAGTAAAATTGAAGAGGTTTGCATAGCCTAACTTACTTGACCACTGAGTGATGGATGTATTACTGTTCCAAATATTAAATTACCAGTGGGGTCCACAAGGTCATATATAACTTCTGCTACAACATTTACACTACTACATAAATGACATTTTAAGTCGGTTATATATGGCTTTCTAAGGCGATTTTGAACCGTCGTAGAAAGAGACGTCGTAATATGAACTGCACTTATTACAACGGTTATTGACCCGTCGTAGATAATAGTGTTTTCTAAGACGGTTATTGGATAACCGTCTTAGAATGTTCCCTTTTCAAAGGCGGTTGCACATGCTACACTGTCTTAATATGTCTTCAGAAACATGCAAATTCTAAAATGGTTATTCAATGACCGTCTTAGAAATGTCCACATTCTAAATCGGTTAAAAGAGAACCGTCGTAGTATGTTTAAGAAACTAAGACGGTCATTCTTATAACCGTCGTAGATAATTTTTTTTGTATTTTTTGTGATCTCTGGTATCCTTTAAAAGTTGTTGCTTTTAATTATAACACACAATTTGAACTGGTGCAAAAACACAATTTAAACAATTATAAAATCATTTAATTACACAGTACTCATAGGAATTAAACAATTATGATGCAAAGCTCACAAAAATGCCTAAGAAGACAATAAATGAATTACAAGAAGACCAACTTTGCTTCAACCCACAAGTTACCCTCAAAACATATAATCTATGACAGATTAAGGCAAGAAGACAACCTGTATCTCCCGTCTACGTAATTCTTCTTTTCTTGCTTCTGATCTTGAACTTCTTTGCACCTCAAAGATGATGGCAGCTCCTACAACCTAAATAGAACGAAATCGATGATGGCAGAAATCTTGATAGATGGTATAGATGAAAATTTTGTAGCATGGGTCCTATAAGAAACATAATGGAAATAGAATGGATTTGAACATATCAACCAAAGACCATGTGAATAATTTGACAGACTTTTTTTTTAATTGCCATAACTTTGATTGTAGAGAGGTTTTTTACACTCTCAAATAATATTATAATCACTATGCACTCCCTTAAAAGTTAAAACATCCTAGCATTAACCAGACCTTAATTTCATACCACAGTTGTAAATAAGAAGCAAGCTCAAATAAGTGATGTTTGGGCAATGAATTGCATGGCCATTTGTTATTGATGAGCTCAAACCTATTGGCCTAAGGAGTCTCTGCACAAGCTGAATCTATTAATCCAGTTCCCAATACCTTATGCATGGAACCAATACAAAAACAAGAGATCTCTGGTCCTACCACGTAAAAACTAAGCAAAAGCAAGAGATCTAATAAAAAACAAATCACAGCAACGCAAATGGCATAGTTTCTCATCCATTAGTTAGTTAATACAAAATGCTAGATAAAATTGTTGAAGCCATTGGAGTTTAACAAAATCTACGGATCAATGGTATAAATAAAAATTTAACATTTTCACTTATTTTAATACAGTTTATCAAAATTAAAAATATTAAAAAATTTATTTGTGATATATTATGCCACAAAAAAAATTGATTAATAGTAGTAAAAGTTTTATTTTCTTTGTTTTCACAAACAAAAGTACCTTGCTTTTAAATGTGTGGATTCACATACAAAATGATCGGTTGAGGGTAAACTTGCCTAGAAAACAGATAAACCATGGGTTTTATTTTCATCTACCTTGAAACAATATTCTCCTCCTTCGTCTTTGTATCCTCACCAACACTTCTTAATATCAATTTTAGTCCTGCCAATACAATCAGTCATTAATGATCTCCTTGGTTTAACAAATACTAGGAGCACTCTGTATTTTGATTAATAATAGTAAAATTTTTATTTTCTTTCGTTGAATTTTATTTTACATATATATATATATATTTAATCCTTCCTTACTCCTAAGTTTTTCTTGATTTTTAACTTTAGGTTGCAAGAAGGACTAATAACAAATTTCTTATTAAGCCCAAAAATTAAATTATACAATATTAAATTTTGGAACTAAAAGAAATTCAATAAAATATATACGGTTAAAAACATATCTTATCCTGTAATTAATTATCAAAATAAAATAATTTAATCTTTACGTTGCTGTCTTAAATAATCTTTAGAAATATTAAAAGACAACTATTTTAGGATTTGAAATTTTAAAAACTAAAATTAGAATAATTGACTTCTTAAAAAGATGTTTTGATTTTAAAAAATATATTCAGAGGTACTATGTGAACTTTTTTTTATTCATAGGTAATATGTGAACTAAAGAAAAATCATATAAAATATAACTTTTAAAATAATTATTATATATATTAACTAATTTATCGGTATATTTTAAGTAAAATAGTGATAATAACTACACCTTTATGTCATTTTCACGTTGATAACAGTATTTAAAGAATCATTATGGCAGAACAGTGGCCGCCCAATAAAACCAAATCATTTGGTTAAGTCTAATTTCCTAATGAAAATTGGTTGATCGATATTTGATTTAATTATATAATTGATATTTTATATTTTAGTTTGGTCTCTTAAAAGTTAGAAATTCAAGTATTGAGATGTTTTTATTCTAAAAGCATGTTAATAGTAAAATTCAAGTATAAAAGCTGTGATTCAATTACTTTTAATATCAATTCAAAATGAAATTTAAACCCAAAATCAGTTATTCAAAATGAAGTTGAATAAGGTTTTAAATTAACATATAGAAATGATGATATAGCTATAAGATTGATCTAATGATTAGAGGATGATAAAGAAAAGAGAATATAAGAGAAATAATGGGTTCAAATTTCCTAATTAATATTTCTAATAAAATTAATAATTTATTATTTACCAAAAAAAATAGGAATGATGATGCATGTTGGTGAAAGAGAAAATATGATGACTAAAAGGGAAAGGCAAGAGAAGAAAATATGCATGTGGAGTGACTAAAAGAGAAAATATAATAAATATAATGTTATGTCATAATTTGTACACATGTAAATGTATTTAATTCCTAAAATAATAATAATCTACACAAATTTTATCTAAAGCAAAATCCCAAGCATTACACGGGCTAACTAGCATTTGGAAAACATTTGTAATATGGTAACAATTCAAAACCTTGTTTATACTAATCATAATCCTAGCTAATTATGGAAACAAATCATTATAAAATAAAGAAATATGGTAACTAATCCTAAGGCATAAAAAGGAAATATGGAAACTGATCTTAAAGGATAATCATAGATATGGTAAAGTATTTGCAAATAAAACACTCTGATGACATGAATGGCATCTAAAAAAGGGATAAAAATCAGCTTTTAACTCAATCAGAAATTCAATGTAAGAATCAAGGGATGTTTAAGACTTACATCTTTAGGATATAAATTTAAGAAAGAATATAAAATTGTGCAGAAACATCAAAATAAGAAAAATCAATAATAATACCTCAACTTGGCGCTGAAGAGATTTAATATAATTAATTATCTCATCAAGGACCAATGCTTTCCCAATAACCTGAATTAGATAAAATATATCAATTCATACTTTCCATGGATCATAAATTCATAATCACACCAATTATCACAAATGATTTTCCATTAAGTTATTGTTATGAGTATGACCATCTTGACAGAGACATGCCTATACAAAATATCCAAAATATAACTTTGTAATTTTCTAACCTATGTAACTTTTTTCTTTCTTTCTAATTCCCCTCTTAATTTTTCTAGTTATGCATACATATGAGTGCACAAACAGAATTTACCAGTTAATAAAACAAATACCTTATTAAAACCAGGGACCAAATCTTGAAGAATTTTCATCCTTTCACTAATCTTTTCCCTTCGAGCCTGTCCAGCATCCACAAACATCCCAATCAGAAATCAATCACAGTCAAAAACTTTAATCCAAACAAATCAATAACCTTAAATTACCCCCTTAACATAGTGACAAATTTTAGCTATCATTATTTACCAAAATAATATATTTTAAAATCATAAAATAACAAAATTAAATGTAACACACCTCTGCCACCATGTCACTGGAATCCTCACACTTATTTCGTAACTTCTTTTCCTCCCTTGCATCTTCATACCTGGAACAGTTCCAGGAGAGGTAACAAATCAGAGCCATGATGTTAACATCACTAACAGGCAAAAGAACGTTTTTTTTTTTTTTTTAAAAGAATTCATACTTCGCGGATAAAACATTTTCCATGGCATCCAACTCTTGTGGCAGTAAAGTGACATCTACTTTATCTGACTTTTGTCCTCTAAGTAAATAAATCTGGAAAACATGAAACATGTTATCCCACCAATCAATATCATCACACAAAACCCCTTCTCCCCTTTCTTCCTAGTTAGGAACCAGTGTTAAATTGTAGCGCAATTGTGTTAAACATGTTTGAAACATGAGTGTGAGGTTGTGGTATTATATAATTCATGAGCAGTGCTTATAAATGAAATATGTGATGAATTGTGGAATAATATGTTGCCTTGAGATTATAATATTGTTATTGAGATTGAGTAAAAGTGTAAAGTAGAACAGGTGTTGAATTGTGAGATACGTGAAAACATGTGATGGTGGATTGTGACATTATGAGATGTGAAATTGTGAATGAGTTTTGGTTGTTAATAAATGTGTGATTAATTCTTGATGTGACATTATTTGTGTTGTAAGCTGTGAATTGTACAATAACCCGACCAGTGTTATCTTGAGAAAAGTGTAAATGCGCAGTGTTAAAGAGAAAGTGTAGGTTTCCTATTTAGGAACCAGTGTTAAAGAGAAAGTGTAGGTTCCTATTTAGGAACCAGTGTTAAATTGTAGCACAATATGTTGTACGTGTTTAAGACACGAGTGTGAGGTCGTGGGTATTGTATAATTCACTAGCAGTGTCTGTGTGCTAAAATGATTTTAGGGGTTGGACCTGAATGAGGAGGGAGAGGCCTTGACGGACTCTTCGGAGTGTAGGCCTTGGGGGTCATCGGGTTTGAGTGCTCCTTTAAGCCTATGCTGATCCCATATGGTTGGAGCATTCTCGCAAAACATCGTGACCCTGATTGGTCTCCCTATGATTTTACTTAGTGAGAGTGACCTGACAAACCCATTGTGTGGTGTGTCTTGTTATGTACTCCTAAGCGCCCCAGGGTGGTTTTTCACTGACATGGTACCACATTGCATGTAGGCTTGAGTCTTAGCATAATTGTCTCATGCGCTTGCTAATTGTTTATTATGAAATTGAGGTGTTATTATGTCTTGATCAGAGCGTGTGATTCTTGTGTAATGTGATTGATGATTGAAAAGTGTGATTGATGGATGAAAAGTGAACTTTGAATGACAAAGTGGTGGAATTACGTGAATTACATGTAAGTAAGTTTTATTTGGTTTATATGATATGTATATCTAGTTGTCTTGTTTCTCTATTAGTTAGGAATGTGATAACTCACTCCCAGTTTGCTATTTGTGTTTGGATCCTGTGATGATCTTGAACTTTGTGTTCGGGGGAGCAGATGACTAGGTGAACTGCTTTAAGGAATATTGTGCTGAAGGACGTCGGGACACAACGCTCTGATAAGATGTGACATTGGGATATAAGTTTTTATGTTAATTTTATGATGTTAGTCTATTTTATTTCACCTCACTGATTTAACAAAATATTTTTGTAAATTTGACGGCCTTATTTTGAGCCGAATATATTTTTAATGAGTTTATTTGGTAATTGAAATGAATGTGAACCTTTTACCCATTTGATTTTTGTTTACCAATATATTTTATTTATTTATATATATGTCGGGGTAGAGGGTGTCACATTTAGTGGTATCAGAGCAGGTCGAACCTTTCGGCCAGTGTGTTACGTGCTTATCATATTCTGGTGTGCACTCTGTGTGGTTACTTATGACTAGTTTTGTTGAACATGCTTGAATTATTATTTTTATTTTCTCCTACATGATTAAATGAGACTTAATAATAATGTTTGTATGTGTCTTGCATCCTTAATGTTTGCTATACCATAAATCCACTGTTGAGTCATGAGTTATGAGACTGGCCATCTCTATAATTTGCGAAGTGCGGTTGGACATTATGGCAAGTCATTGGGTGATTCAAGTAGTCTTGATATTGATTGATAATGTGTTAATGAACCTTTATCATCCTGTGTGTATGTTGTTAGTTAGTTTGTTTCTCCCTTGATGTGTGGATTAGTGTTGCAAGAACCTTTTGGACCATATACATATCTTGGATGAGTGTGTCTTTCTTGATGTGTAAACGCATGACTACTTAACTCCCTTTATTTTGTGTGTAGTCGTGAATGTAGTTATTGAAGCTTGTGATTCTTTAATACATCCTTATTAATTGTTTAATTCTTACTCTTAAATGTACGTTTTATACTTGTTATAGGAACCTTATAATTCTAAGTATATATAGTTGTAGTATGGTGTTTTGCCTTAATTTCATAGATAGTATGATTGTTTGTGATTTTTTGTTCTTAGTGATGCTAATATTCTATAGTTGGAAGACTCATACCAAGTTATATTTCATAAGGAATACTCTTTTGATCGTACCTTCTAATTCTAGTGCAACCTATTCTTTGTGTTGCATGCTTAAGTCAAGTAATTTGATTACACTTGAAAGCTTGAGTTTAATTCATTCGTTGTGTTATGAGCCTACATCAAACAATTGAATTACTGATGTTTCTGTCACAATCAAGCGATTGTTAACGGCTTCATATGGGTGTACATTGTGGTCATGTTTTTGTTTCTAAAATTCTTTGAGATATTGTTGTTGATTCTGAATAAGTGATCATTTTTTTTCAAAATTATTATCTCCTAATCAATCGAGTGTTCATCTTGTTATTAGTTGCTCATCTTCCAATCATGTCTAGTTAAACTGCTTGATAATCTTTCTTGTTGTTACTTCTATTACGAATAAAGAGAGACTTCGTCCTTGACAATCACGTTAAGATGTTTTGAGAGGAAACACTTGAGTATGCATTATCCTTGTTACCCATAGATGAAAGCCAAACTTAGTAAGTCATGTATTTGTGTTCCTTGAGGATATGCTTAGTTACCACCTAAGTGCAAGATTGAGAATCTTATAAGTGTAGTACCCATAGAAACTTGTAACCGTAGTTCGTGAGAAATATCTAGTGTAGAGTTGTTTGAGAACATAGTGTAGTTGGAAAAGTTATGAAGTATAGTTAAGAGGTTTAATGTGGAACCTTAAGAACAGAGTAAGGTAGTTAGTAAGACATTAATTGTTAAGCATAGAAGGATTCAAGAGTGAGTGTTCTTGCGTAAGGTAGGTGACCTAAAAGATTATTGATGATAGTTGTATGATTAGCAAGATAAATATTAGTTCTTTTTACCTTAATATGGGAAAAGTTTGTGGATGCTTTAAGAAATACCTTAGTACCTATTGTGACCTCTATGTGTACCTGGTTATGTCATAATATGATTGATGTCCACGTATGTTCGTGGAATGCGTGATAGGATCTCCCACCCTAAGTTAGCTCTTGTTGTGGTTTTGATGATTAGTGTTTAGTATGTTTCCAGTTAAGTTGAATTATGATGTGTATTATAAGGTTGTTATAGACCCTTGGGCATCATGTTTCAAGCTAAGAGTTTTGTTATGTATTTTAGTTAGATGAAGATGACCCTTAGAGTATGCTACGTCTAGATGAAAGATAACTACAAATCCTTCTTGGGCAGAAGTTGTTTTGAGATGAGAGGAAACCTAAGATTAAGATGAAATGCTCTTAACTAGTAGTCGAACCAAAAGGTCATTTTAGGACTCATTAGATTAACCTTAATGCTTGTTGGAGATGACTCAAGTAAGTTTAAGTTTTTTAGTGGGGTCCTTGTAAGGAGTAAGCCATAAGTTCATAGAAAATTCGACCACTGTAAACCATTGAGTGCTATCTTAGCCGCGTTGGTCCTTATTGGAGTAGTAAAATATTTGAAATAATTTTTAAGTTTAGAAGAGTGCTTGTAGGAGGACAAATAGTGATAAATGTTTTCTTGACAACTTAAGACTTATGAAAAGATTTATCCTAGGTAACCATGATGTTCACCATAATATTTTGAGAGACATTACTGTTAATTTGATACATCGTGAGGACCTTTGGAGTTGAATCCGAGATAAAAGACACAGGTAAAACTCTCAAGAATCTTGTTATGAGTTTAGTTTCAATCGTTAGAACTAGCTTAGTAGTTAGAGCTTGAGTAGGAAACCGTTGATATAGTCGGTGTCCTAGTTATAGAGTTAGACATCGTAAACAACAGTTGAAACCTCAACTTCAAGTGCAAAGTTATAGGGTGACATGATGAGTATAAATGTGTGAAGATTACCTCAAGGTGAACAAACTTACAAAAGTGAGGAGGAATCTATTTTGCTTATTTAATTAGCACCCAGTTAGTATCACGTAGGCAACCTTAGAGTTGAATCATTACAATTCTTGGACCTAAGTGAGAGTTATGAGTCAAGTATACCTAAGTAAGGGAGATCGTGGTCAGGGAAGAGGGTTAGATTTGAGGGTAGTTAAATCATGTATTCGTGATAGTCATTTGTGTACTAGAATTGGTAGAGCGTGAGAGTCTCGAAACTCATTATCTTCTTGAACCGTCCGATGTTCGAAAAAGAGTCGACCATGTAATCAGTCACGTCTCCTTGTGTTTGTTTGTTCATTTCAAATTGTCATTAGTGTCTCCTATGATATTATTCTACTCCAAATAGTATGTCATTCACATTCTATTATCGTTGAGATGTCACTCTTGCGATAAAACTTAACTCATGAAAAACTATCATTGAGGGAACAAGGATCACCAGATTAATCGTCAAGTGTAGAAGACTTTTATGATCGAAGTCACGGAGAACTGTTTCAACTGGACACACAACTTGATATTGAGAACCAATTGTGTAATATCTTTTTCTCGATCTTTCTGCAAAGTTTCGGGGACGAAACTTCTTTAAAGGGGGTGAAATTGTAACATCCCATTTTTCGTAAGCTAATTTAAAAAAATAATTTCTTATTTATAAATAAATAGAGTTTTAGAAAAATAATGAGATTCTATAAATAAATAAATAAGGAGATATAATTATTAATTAAAATAATAATTTGAGAGAAAATAAAAAGGGTATTTTATTTATTTGTTTGATAGAGAATAAAATAAAGTTTATTTTTATAAAATAATAAATAAATAAATAGAGTAAAAAATAGGTCATAAATGCCCCTAGCTATAAATAGCAACATGCTAGGTCAGTTTTCAGACTGACTACTCAGCCTCCTCTGCCTCACAATGTTGTTTCTTCTCTCTTCTCCCAAAACCCTCTCTTTTTCCCGCAGGCCACCTAATCTGTCTCAGAAAAATGATGATCTCGGACGCGTTCACCGTTGGATCGTCATGAAATTTAAACACCACCTTCACAACCCAAATACGAGCATTTTCACCGTTGGGAATTTCGATATTATGTCTGAGCTAAGAGAAATACCCCTCGCATTGTAGCATTTTCCTTCCCCGCAGAAACCCAGAGCTGTCTCGGTAAAACAACGATCCCGGTTTTTTTAACCGTTGGATTTTTATGAAATTTGGATATGTTGTTCGAAATTCAATTTCACACACTTTTACCGTTGGGATTTGCGTGATAATATTTGTGGAAGGAGAAAAGTAAATCGCATGGTGACAGTACAAGTGGAGCCTTCAATCCCTTCTCTGTCTCTTTGACGTTTAGAAATTCTATCGGTGCAGCTAGAGGAAAAAAATTGGAGGAATCTCAGAGAACCGCTAGAAATGCTGCTATCACTGGCTGAAGACACGTGAGTCCGCTTAGAGGTAAGGGATGAGTTATTCACAATTGGGAATTAGTGAGAATATGTGTAGGGATCCTTAGAGATATCAATTGGAATGAGTTTTGGGGTGTTTTTGCAATTTTCATTTTATACTTATAATTATTACAGTGAATTATATATGTTTGACAGACCAATTGTTGTGGAATTGATATGCTATTGTGTTGAGCGTGAACCCTATAAATCGAGTACTTTTTCTAATTAATATGAATTGTTGAAATAAAGGAGAAATTTAGAGAGAGATATTGACTTTGTATTTTCTCTTTTTCTTGCTGTTTAGGTTTTTATATATAATTTAAAAAGTTAATATCATAATTGAAATTGACCAAAGTGTTCATATAATTATTTAGAATTTGTGCATTGAAAGCTTACTTTGTAATTTGTGATTCAATATGATGTATGCTAGCTTATATATATATAGAGGTTGTTATTTATATTAATAATTTATGTAAATAATATTGTAGAGTGTTATAGTATGATTCCAAAAATTATTAAGTGTTGGAGTTTGAGAATATTATGGTTAAATTTGATGAACATGTGTATGTTGTACCTTATGAATATCATTAGGAATGTTATGAGATGGTTGATGTGATGTTATGAGATGTTAAAGTGTGGACCTGATATTCAATTGTAAATAAGTGAATGTGTTTAACACTTGATGTTACATTAATTATATCGTGAGCTATGAATTATACAATAATCTGACCAGTGTTTATTCGCAGTGTTAAAGAGAAAGTGTAGGTTCCTAGTTAGGAACCAGTGTTAAATTGTAGCGCAATTGTGTTAAACATGTTTGAAACATGAGTGTGAGGTCGTGGTATTATATAATTCATGAGCAGTGCTTATAAATGAAATATGTGATGAATTGTGGAATAATATGTTGCCTTGAGATTATAATATTGTTATTGAGATTGAGTAAAAGTGTAAAGTAGAACAGGTGTTGAATTGTGAGATACGTGAAAACATGTGATGGTGGATTGTAACATTATGAGATATGAAATTGTGAATGAGTTTTGGTTGTTAATAAATGTGTGATTAATTCTTGATGTGACATTATTTGTGTTGTAAGCTGTGAATTGTACAATAACCCGACCAGTGTTATCTTGAGAAAAGTGTAAATGCGCAGTGTTAAAGAGAAAGTGTAGGTTTCCTATTTAGGAACCAGTGTTAAAGAGAAAGTGTAGGTTCCTATTTAGGAACCAGTGTTAAATTGTAGCACAATATGTTGTACGTGTTTAAGACACGAGTGTGAGGTCGTGGGTATTGTATAATTCACTAGCAGTGTCTGTGTGCTAAAATGATTTTAGGGGTTGGACCTGAATGAGGAGGGAGAGGCCTTGACGGACTCTTCGGAGTGTAGGCCTTGGGGGTCATCGGGTTTGAGTGCTCCTTTAAGCCTATGCTGATCCCATATGGTTGGAGCATTCTCGCAAAACATCGTGACCCTGATTGGTCTCCCTATGATTTTACTTAGTGAGAGTGACCTGACAAACCCATTGTGTGGTGTGTCTTGTTATGTACTCCTAAGCGCCCCAGGGTGGTTTTTCACTGACATGGTACCACATTGCATGTAGGCTTGAGTCTTAGCATAATTGTCTCATGCGCTTGCTAATTGTTTATTATGAAATTGAGGTGTTATTATGTCTTGATCAGAGCGTGTGATTCTTGTGTAATGTGATTGATGATTGAAAAGTGTGATTGATGGATGAAAAGTGAACTTTGAATGACAAAGTGGTGGAATTACGTGAATTACATGTAAGTAAGTTTTATTTGGTTTATATGATATGTATATCTAGTTGTCTTGTTTCTCTATTAGTTAGGAATGTGATAACTCACTCCCAGTTTGCTATTTGTGTTTGGATCCTGTGATGATCTTGAACTTTGTGTTCGGGGGAGCAGATGACTAGGTGAACTGCTTTAAGGAATATTGTGCTGAAGGACGTCGGGACACAACGCTCTGATAAGATGTGACATTGGGATATAAGTTTTTATGTTAATTTTATGATGTTAGTCTATTTTATTTCACCTCACTGATTTAACAAAATATTTTTGTAAATTTGACGGCCTTATTTTGAGCCGAATATATTTTTAATGAGTTTATTTGGTAATTGAAATGAATGTGAACCTTTTACCCATTTGATTTTTGTTTACCAATATATTTTATTTATTTATATATATGTCGGGGTAGAGGGTGTCACAGTTTAGGTTAATTATTAACCACTGCTGAACTAAATTAGTCATGTGATAGGTCCTCACGCGCCTCGCACATCGTGATTTTCATTTGTTGCGCACCACAAACAAATTCAAATTAATTGAAATCAAAATCAAATTATAAATCAGTAGAGAAAGCAAATTAATGAACGAACCTTGACGGTGATGTCATTTTTGCGAGCTCTCCAGACGGTGGCGACACGCAGGGGAAGAGCATCAGCGTCGAAGGCCTCGAGGCGTGGCGGCCAGGCGAGGTGACTCTTGTAGCAAAGGAACACGTGGCGGTCGTAGGCCTCCAAGGTACCGGCGAGGTTTTCCTTGTACATCTCCGGCCAAGAGAAGCCGTGCTTGGCGTCGTCGAGTGCCGGCGAGAAAAGCATGCTCTCTCTCTCTCACTCTTAATTAAGAAAAGACCTACGAAGAAAAATCTCTCCACCAACAACACGCTACACTTCCAATGTTGTGATAAACCCTAGAAACTCAAAAAGAGAATGTTGTGAAAGATTTGATTAGACGGAGGAGGAGAAAAGAAAAAGAAAGAGGGAGGGAATATGAAGGGTGGGGAGGCTGCGGCGCGGGTTACTAAAGGAGTATCAAAATGAGAACAAGCTAGGGTTAGAAACCAAGGCAGTTTTTTAAGAAACTCGTCGTCCTTTAAGTTGTCAATAATTACAGTAAAGCCACCGTGTCACATTCTAAGGCGGTTATACTGAATCGTCTTAGAATGTGCGTCGTAAAAATAAAATATAATGATCTTAATTACAAAAATGCCACCGCATCACATTCTAAGACGGTTTTCCTATAACCGCCTTAGAATGTGTGTCGTAAAAAACAATTTTTTTAGTAGTGTTGCCTGTAAATTATAGTATTAGAAGCCATAGCATACAAAGGAACATATTAAATAGAATGAGTATGATGAATATAATAGATTACAGATAGTTAAATAGGTAGCTATTTAGAATCCAGAAATGAAGGCTAGTTTATTTTATTTCTTTGCCCATTGAATGAATTGCTTCAAAAACCAAGCTTACAAATAGCTTACCAGAAAAATATCAATACAGAATTATAGTAACCGAATTACTAGATGGAAGAGAAAGTTTTGTACAAATAGTTTTTATGGTAACCGGATTTAAATATTTGTTTAAATTTTCTTTGGGTGCAACCAAAGGTATCTGTGTGTTCCGTGTCATGAATGTTAGATCATATAGGTAGTAATCTAAAAATAATTTATATTTTAGATATAAAAATCTTCATTAAGTCTAAGTTTTATAATGCAATATTCCTTTGCACGGTTTGCGGCCACTTCCAATTCTTAGTCCCAAAGTTTTATAATGTAATGTTCCTTTCCACAGTTTTATTTACACAAAAGCCTTGATAAGGCATAAAGATTAGAGTAGATTATGGCTAGGGTACGTTAGATGAATCAGCGTCTTTTGGAAACAAACAGTAACAGTTTATTTTCCTTTAAATTAAATTAAAACATTCAAAACACAGCTGCATTCCATTCGTTACCATCACAAAACAAAACTATGAATGATTCACTGTTAATCTCTGTCTATCCTTCTCTTCGCTTGCAATCGCTCATTCACTTCATTCTCTGCATTTTAATTTTCGTTTCTCTGTCGTAAATTTGGTTTTCTCTTGTTAGTGTCTGGTCGAGTCTATAATTTCATAGACATTTTTCTGTGAACGTGCATTCTTCAATCTCACTGTGTTAATCCTGCGTTATTATTTTGCTGCTAGACTTATAGAATATCCGTTTTGCTTTATTAGCTCTTTTTCGTAAGTATTTTACTTATTTAAGTTAGTCACAGTAGAGTGATATTTGATTAATTAAACTTAAGTTTGGTTGAAGTTATTGATCTGACATTGCCACTGGATCCAACTTATAAATTAGGATTGCTCTGTGGTACTGATCAATATATGGTTTTGTAGACTGTCATATGAGGCACTAGGTTCAATTACTGTTGTCAGCTTCTAGACTGTCATTTAATCATGAAAATTGGTTTGTAACTTATGGCAGGAACATTCTGAACATACTCATTTCATTCGTGATTTTTGAAGCTGAAGGGTTTTTCATCATAGTGGCGTTGCTTCTCAGTAACGTGTAGGGAGTAAGGTGATTCATTCATGAATTGTATAACCTCATTCCGTAGGTTTTTTACTTTTGTTCATATGCATTAGACATTTATATCCTTTATAATTTATATGTTGTTTAATCAATATACAAACCAAGCCTGTTGCCTGTTGCCTATATGCTTATAAGAATGGGACCAAAGCATTGGACATTGTATTCTTCACTACTATATGTAGTAACTGCATTAGGTGTATAAGTTATTGTTGTTTTACCTCTGTCATTTGTTGACATGATTCGATGCCCATGTCTTAGATGTAGGCAACATTCAATTACTACCCAATGACGTGAACTCATGTCACTAGCCTCTGGACTTTGAACTCATATAAGTAGTGACAGAAATAACATGTTATATATGGTAGGGGCCTGAATTCATAATCTGATGGGCATAATTTGAGCAGTTTTTGCATGATCCCTTTTTTTAGATAGAAAATAGTGTTAAATCATAGAGGGAATAATTGTTATATCCAAATAGGGGGATTGGTATGACATGAACTACAATTGAACATACCAAAATCAGTTAAGTACCAAAGTTGTAGTATACAACACAACAAAGTGAGACATGTCAAATCCCTTGAAACAGCAATGCACCATTCAAGTGGTCAGCATTGTGCTCCAACTAACTACAATTGCTGCTTTGTTTTCTACTGCAGTGTTCTGTACGAAAGGTGCAGTGCTGCTGTGTTTTCTGCTGCAACGTGTATCATGGATCGAAGTTGGATGAACGCATCACGTATCAGTGAACAATACAAGCATGGTGTTGAAGAGTTTTTGCAGTTTGCTCAAAGTAAAGGGCAACCTATGTGGGGAAAATATTTTTGTCCATGTGTCAAGTGTGGAAATGGGAGGCGTCAAACAATTGATGACATAAGGACTCATCTTATTTGTGAGGGAATAATTCGTAGCTACACAAAATGGATATGGCATGGGGAATCCCCCGATACAACTGACATGTCACAGGCTAAGGAGCGTAATGCAGAAATTGGAAATCCTATAGAATAAATGATTTGCGATCTTGGGCAAGAGGGGTTTCAACAGGCACATACAACCTTGTATGACAACATAGAAATTGATTCCAAGAAGCCTTTGTATGCTGGCTGCACATCTTTCACCAAGCTGTCTGCTGTGTTAGCTTTGGTTAACTTGAAGGCACGATTTGGGTGGAGTGACAAGAGTTTCAGTGAGATGCTGATATTGCTGAAAAACATTCTTCCTGCAGATAACGTTTTGCCAAAGAATCACTACGAAGCAAATAAGATTTTATGTCCAGTTGGGATGTAGTACGAAAAAATCCATGCCTGCTGTAATGACTACATTTTGTACAGAGATGAATTTGCTGAACTTGATTGCTGCCCTGTGTGCGGGGTATCAAGGTACAAATTGAAGAACGGGGATTCTAGTGTACATCCAAATGCCGGCAACCCGCGTCCAGCAAAGGTGTGTTGGTATCTCCCAATAATACCAAGGTTGAAGCGGCTGTTTGCTAATGGCGAAGATGCAAAAAACCTTACATGGCATGCAGATAGCAGAAAATCAGATGGATTGTTACGACATCCTGCAGATAGTCCGCAATGGAAGGCAATTGATTGTTTGTATTTTGACTTTGGGGCCGAGCCTAGAAATTTAAGGCTTGGGCTTGCAACGGGCGGAATGAACCCATATGGAAACTTAAGCATGCGGCCCGTTTTATTGTTCATTTATAATCTCCCTTCGTGGTTGTGCATGAAGCGAAAGTATGTAATGCTGAGTATGATGATACCTGGTCCAAGACAGCCAGGTAATGATATTGACGTATATCTAAGACCCTTAATTGACGATTTGCGGAAATTGTGGGAAGAAGGGGTTAATGTATGGGACGCAAATCTGCAACCGTCTTTTTTGTTGCGTGCCATGGTTTTTTGTACCATAAATGACTTTCTAGCCTACGGGAACTTAAGTGGATATAGTGTCAAAGGATATCACGCATGTCCTATATGTGAGCAGAATACTAGTTTCCGCCAACTTAAACATGGAAAGAAGATTGTATATACTAGGCACCGTAGATTTCTCAAACCTTATCATCCGTATCGACGATTGAAGAAGGCATTTGATGGAAGTCAGGAACATGAAACAGCGCCAAATCCATTAAGTGGGGATGAAGTTTATGACCGGGTGAAGGATGTCGTAAATATGTTTGGCAAGTTCCAGAAAAAACCATCATCTAATGCATACATGTGGAAAAAAAAAGTCTATTTTCTTTGATCTTCCATACAGGTCTGATCATCATGTCAGACATTGTATAGACGTCATGCATGTGGAGAAAAATGTTTGTGATTCTTTAATTGGGACCCTCCTAAACATTAAAGGCAAGACAAAGGATGGTTTGAAGTGTCGGCAAGATTTGGTTGACATGGGTATACGTCAGGTGTTGCATCCTATCTCAAAAGGTCCACAGACATATCTCCCCCTAGCATGTTACACAATGTCAACTGCGGAGAAGAGAAGTTTTTGTCAATGTCTGCGTACAATGAAAGTCCCACAAGGATACTCTTCAAACATCAAGAGCCTTGTGTCTGTGATTGTCCTTAAGTTGGTTGGCTTGAAATCGCATGATTGTCATGTGTTAATGCAACAACTTTTGCCTGTGGCAATTCGCGGGACGTTGCCTGAAAAGGTCTGTGTTGCAATTACTCGCCTCTGTTTCATATTTAATGCTATATGTGCGAAGGTCATTGACCCTAAACAGTTAGATGATTTGAAAAATGAGGTTTCTATGGTCCTTTGTCAAATGGAGATGTATTTCCTTCCTTCATTTTATGACATAATGGTACACTTAGTTGTTCATCTGGTAAGGGAAATACGGTGTTGTGGTCCTGTGTTTTTAAGATGGATGTATCCAGTGGAGCGATACATGAAGGTCTTAAAAGGTTATACCAAGAATCAATATCGACCAGAGGCGTCAATTGTGGAAAGATATGTTGCTGAAGAATGTATTGAGTTTGCCTCACAGTACGTTGAGTCATTGAAACCAGTTGGGCTTCCTTCATCTCGTCATGACCAACCAAAAGTAGGGAAGGGCACACGTGGATACAATGTTGTGACAATGACTAGACATGATGTGTCACAAGCTCATTTGTATATATTAAACAACACACCAGAGGTGTTACCTTACATAGAGGCTCACAAAAAACATGTTAGAGAAACTCACCCCAAAATGAACATGATGAGGGTGTTGCAAGAGCATAATAAAACTTTCATAAATTGGTTTAGACAAACAATATTTGCTGATAATAGTGTTTCCAAAAGACTAACATTGTTAGCCATTGTCCCAAATCTAAATGTCCCTACTTGGAAGGGATATGACATTAACAATTACTCCTTCTACACAAAGTCACAAGATGATAAAAGTTCCGTACAAAACAGTGGGGTCAGTGTTGATGCCAATTCCGATCACTTCTGCAGTACATCGGACAACAACCCCATTCGAGCATCTATGTGTTACTATGGCGTCATTCAAGAAATTTGGGAGGTTGTTTACACTACATTTAGATTGCCTGTTTTTAAGTGCCAGTGGGTCAATGGGACAACGGGTGTGCATCAAGATCCATTGGGATTTACTTTGGTTGACCTTAGTAAGGTGGTATATATGGAGGAACCTTTCATTATGGCAGAACAAGCCAGACAAGTTTTCTACGTCGACGATCCATGTAATTCAAGTTTGTCTGTGGTTCTCCAAGGAAGACCAACTGGAATCAATTACCATAATGATGATTCATGTGGCGTCCCCAAAATAATGACTGGTTTAATAGTAATGATTTAAATAACAAAAACCCTGGTAATTTTTTCTTCTTCTTTTTCTTTTTCATTTCTTTCTCTTTTCACCATAACTAGGTTTAGAAGGAAAATCCTCACTATAGAGTCCTGAATGGCCAGTTCACAACTCTATTCGGAGTCATTTCTTTCTTACCGCTCATAATCTCTAAACTATTTTGCTGTTTCAAAAGGAAGAATATACCAGCCATTACTTTAGGTCGTCACGTGAAAATAATAAAATAAAATACGGTCGGTAAACCCTTTTGCAAATGAAGTTGCTAATGCTTTCTTTTCAAATAACAAGATTGATCATAAATACATTCATCATTTAAAGCTGTCCAAAATATGGGAGTTTTACAAAATACATAGTGTCATCCAGAGCAAAGGTGTCCACAGTGATGGCTTCAGCCACATGTATACAATCATCAAATTCCTATACAACAGGTCTACCCATACAAAAACAAAAGAGTAAACCTAACAGTCAGTCCTAGATACACTCACCCTCAAAATATATAAACTAGTCCAAAGAGCTGTCCACTATGATGAAGAGTCTCCGCTGATCGCCATCTCTCTAGGGCCGCTATCCTCCGTAGAGTCTACCTCAGATGCCGACATGACGTCCTCGGGAGAATCCACCTCAGGAAGTGGGTCCTCATCACCCTCTAGAAAGTCAAGAGCATCCACAGCAGGCTCGGGAGGTAGCTCCTCGAGATCCTCCTCTGGGTCTTCCTCGGATGACGTTACCTCGATCACTTGGACTGGCTCCACTAGACGATATGGTGTAGGCGTGGGTAGTATCCACTCCACCGTGCGCTGAAGCGTCCGTGCAGGCTCATCCGGATGCACCAAAGAAGTAGCCGTGAATCGAATAGTGCCCCGAAATCGGCACCTCGTGTTGCCTTCGAGGGTCTCCCAAGCTCCCTCTAGGCACTCCATCTCCACTCGATCATGGATTAGCTGCGCCGCCATCACGATCTACAAGAAAGAAAAGAAAGGGGTAGACTCTTTCACGAGAATCTAACTACGCCGCAACACAATGCGTCTCATGACCACTACATGCAAGTAAAAGGGGTATCTCAAGGCTTTTCATCCCTGGTAATTGATTACACAGCCTTGGTAATCGATTACCAGAGGCCAAACTCGAATCACACAGCTTCAGGACATGAAAACCTGAAAAAGGCACTGTGTAATCGATTACACATACCTGGTAATCGATTACCAGTGACCCATTCCTCTGTGTAATCGATTACACAGACTGGTAATCGATTACCAGAGGCCTCCACAACCTGCTGCCTTCATTTCTAAGCCTGGTAATCGATTACACCCCCTTGGTAATCGATTACCAGAAGCCCTCATAGCTTCCTGACCTCGTTTTCAAGCCTGGTAATCGATTACACCCCGTGGTAATCGATTACCAGAGACTATCTTAGCCTCCTGTCTTCATTTTTAAGCCTTGTAATCGATTACCCACCCTTGGTAATCGATTACCAGAGGCCATATCCCATATATCAATCAAGTTTCACAGCTGGCCAGCCACCACACAAGCCCCATTGCTTTGTGGTCTTTGTTCCTTTTATCTGTTGACTGCCAGGAGCTCGCCTGTTTAGGTACATCACAGGTTCTCACTGACTGACTATGCCCGGGTTGGGTCGGGATTGGTCAAGCTTGGTTTTGGACAATAGCACCCCACCTAACGTCCCCAAGGTCTCCTGGCCCCCGCGACATATCTCCAGGTACCACTCTGTGGTCAACGAATAAAAGCAGGAAGTTTCACCCTTCTACACTTCCTCATCTCAAGCTTGTAGGATTATGGGGTACCCATCACATGTGGTACTAGGTGGCGGTCGGGCGATGGTGCAAAACAAGTTTTCCACATCCACAAATCGCGCATAAACCCACCATCCCCTATTGCCCACCTCCAACTGAGCTCACGTACTCCCACGTAGCCCATATCCTCGTTTCTCTCAACACCGGGTCCCCATCAATCCTCCCAAGCTTTCCCCAACATCCAGGTAAAACAACATTCAAACAGCACAAACTATCACAGCCAAGAAAACGGGGCAAAGGCAGAAAACTCTGCCCAAAACACCAACCAAAATCACAGCTTTTCTCACTTAAAGACCCCAGTAACAATTCCTTCGTTCCAGTTTCTTAACCGTTGGATCGACTCGAAAATTTTACTGGAAGTCTCTAGTACATAAATCTACATTTGGACCGTTGGGATCTACTAGCAAACATCCAGAACTCATTCTGCACTACTCTTTCCACCACCAGCAAATACATAGCATTTTTCTGCACAAAGCCAAAATTCTGCTGCACCTATTTGACAGCAAAATTCTGCATAAGTGCAGATTTCGAAAATCACACTTTCCCTCATCCAATCTTGCCCAAATCGAATCCTACAAGTTCCAAATCATGTATCAATCATGTCTATACCAAAGTCAAGCTTCAAACCACAGCAACACAAAATCTAGGTATCCAAAACCCCTCAATTTAATGGATTTTCAAGGTTTGAGAAGTTAAATTGAGAATGAGGTAAATTTGAAGCAAACTCTCACCTCACATAAGTCTATAACATCAATTTAAACTTGTTCAAACTGGATTTACGCCTAAAATTTCACCAAATCAAAATTTGACTCCTAAACACCCAAATTTACCCTAGAAATGGCTCTTTGTTCACTTTGGTCATTTGTTTTTCTCTCTAGCACAGCCTAACCTTTCTCATAAGTCCTAAATGGCATTTCAAGCTAGGATTAACTCACTCTAACCTCTAAATAGTACCAATTCCAGATTTGGCCTTCCAGCCCTAAAAAATTCACTCTTTTTCCACTCATAACACCATATTCTCACCTTCTAACCCTAGGTTAATTCCACCCTTCATCTCTAACAGTTTCCCATAAGCAATTTCAGCACATAAACATCACAAGCATCATCATAAAAACCCTAAAACAGAATGGGTATGTTTAACTCATCCAAACATGGCAAGTTCAACATGCTTTCAACAAGTTTCTTCACAAATAACTATCATGAAGCAGAAAACTAGCAAAACTACCCATCATATCTCCCAAAACCCCATACCCACGAAAATCAAGAGAGAAAGAAGTCCACCCAAACCTCAAATTTCGAAGTCCCACACGTAGAGACGCGTTTCACGACTCCGAAAATGCCCTCCTTTCGCGATTTGGAGCAGAAATGGCTACCAAAGGTTGGAGCTTTGTTGGAGCTTCAATGGTGGAGGAAGAAGAAGAGAATGGCAACGTGAGAGAGAGAGGAAAAAGCTTCTGAAATTTTTGGGGCTGAGTGAGGAGAGAGAATACAACTTTTTGGTTTTAAAAAGGGTTTTCTCTTTTTCTATTTTTTTTAGCTATGCCACATGTCTCCATTTGAGTGGAGCAAAAAGGGCCCACTTTCTCTTTTGATTGTGACCCATACACAGCCATAGAAAGTGAGAAAAATCTGACCTTTGAAACGCTAAAATCCTGCCTTGGTTTGCATTCCGTTTCTCTGGTTCCAGTTCCTCGCGTTTCTCTGCATCCGTCGGGGCTAGTTTTCGAAAGTAGGCAATATATATATCAAAACGCTCAGAATAAAACCCCGAGCGTGGTTCAGAGGTTGGTTTCGCTAAATTTTAAGTCGCACGCAAAACAATGATTTTTAAACTAATTAATTAAGAATTAACCCATAACCTCCCAGTTATGGACTTCTCTTCCTTAATTAGCCTAACCCGCGTATCTTGCCCCCACTATTCCTACTCCTACCAAGAACATATATGCATATACACTGAATAATACTTATATATATATATATATATATATATATATATATATATATATATATATATATATATATATATAATCATTCAAAATACATCGTTTCCAAAAATTCCGGGTAGAAATTTCCAGGATGTCACAATTCAAGCCTTGACATCGGTGAAATGGGTGGTTTTTCAAAAAACCTGCCTCCAATGAATGAACCTGATGAAGTCGATGATGGAGATACAAATCGTGTAGACCATGATGAAGGTTTATGGGAGAACATTCCTACAGGAATTGTTTGAAAGTAATAGTTTTTTATGTCTAAATCTAATACTATTTTTACTATTACGCCCTTTTTTGTTTGCGTTGCACAGTAATATTAATGTTGTTATTTTTTCACAGGATCATGGCCACACCTCTGAGGTCTCCTCCCCAGTCTGATGGTCAATCAGAGGCCACTTCGAAGCGGAGTAGAACAATGACACGGCTTAGAAGATTGACATTAAGAACCATGGATCAGCCCAGACCGGCAATTTATGTCGATCCCGCTACCGGGAGAGCATCGGGACCTATGCGTGAAAAGTTCCACAGCTATATAGGGGTAGTTGCGCGAGAAAAGGTTCCCATTATCCACAACAATTGGAAAGATGTACCTGAAACGCTCAAGGAGATAGTGTGGAATGACATATTGGTAAGTCCTCATGTTTGTGTTTGATTTATTTTTATGTTATATTTTGAAAGTCCA
The DNA here is from genome assembly GCF_004193775.1 of Glycine soja. Lineage (NCBI taxonomy): Eukaryota > Viridiplantae > Streptophyta > Magnoliopsida > Fabales > Fabaceae > Glycine > Glycine soja. The sequence continues at coordinate 31,624,951 of NC_041008.1, read as the reverse complement.
TCTTTACATTGACAGAATGCAAAGTAACTAATGTATGTATGCAGACATAGTTTGATATCCCAGAAGCCGCAAAGGAGAAGACGAAGGTTATGCCTACGGTTGCGACGAGATGGCGACAATTTAAGTCCACATTGACTAGCAAATTTGTCTTTGGTAACACTAAAGGGCAACAAACGCAGGATGTTGTTACAAAATATGGACTAGATCCCGAAGCTTGGAAACAATTTGAAGCGACCCGAGTGACACCTAACTGGGAGGTTAGTTTTGCATGGCATTGTAACTTGAAATGAATATTTTTACAACAATTTCATTATTTTCAACATGACATTCACAAAGATACTGATCTTATATAGTAAATTCAATGTTACTGATCTTTTCTTGTATTGTTCTATGTCTTATAGACGATACTGGCTGAGTTAATAGGTCCTGTATGATATGATTTGATAATAAGAGTTATAAATAAATAAAAATATCAAATAAGTGTTTATAATATAGTATTTTTATATAATTGCTTTTTATTCTTTGAGAAATTGATTTTAAACTTTATATTTAATAATCAACTTCTGCCCCTTAAACTTAAGTCTCTAAATTAATTGTTGACATGCATAATGTGAGCATGATGTCATGAGCTTTGAACATCCATATGAAAGCAATACCTAGGATTGGCAATGAGGGATTTATGTGCGAGGCTAACTTCAATGTCGACTCAGTCAAAGATCCACATGAGCTTTGAATATGTCTTTTTTTTTATCATTAAGGTATATATGTATTTTAGCTTATATGATAATAGTGTAATGATTGAGTTACTTTTTACATATAATAAGTAATTCCTATGAGTTATATATAAAATTAGTGATTGCTAAAAAGGATTAACTGCATGCATGCAGTCCGTGACCATGGATGCATACAGTAAAATGGCTTCCCTGTATGATCAGCAGCTGTTTCATCCTCCAGCTTCTGGTTCCAAGAACTGAGCTGTTCGTGTTGGTCTACCTTCCTCACAATATGATAAGAAATAAATTAATTAAGAGTGTGCATGTGTGTAGATTTTGGTGAGAAAGATTGAAATGTGGAGAGCCAACAACTTTTTTTTATTAGCATAATAAAATGTAATTTCATTCAAAAAGACAAGCAAAATAAAATGTAATTTCTTTGTACCAATACTTCTGATTTGTTTGGAAATGTACATTATTATATTAGATGTGGTCACTCCCCTTCTGTTCACCGTCAGTCTTTTACCACTATAATTAATGTGCTAATGTAGGGTCCTCTGCTGTAACTTTAGTCCACGTGGTATTTTAACTAAGTGTCTTTTTTGATACAAGTCATAAATTCTTTTATCAGCTTCTCTACTCTAAATCAGTGAGGGTGGTAGTTACAACATTGAAAATAGAGGCTTTGTAGTGGTCGTAGAGAATGGATAATTTTTTTTATAATCAATGTTTCTAACCTAGTTTCTTGATAATTTTGACCACTAAATATATAAACTAGCCTAAATTAAGAAATTTAATAGTGAGAACAAAGGTTTTCATGTAACTATTGAGGACTAGCATGCGGGTTCTTGTTTTAAGGTTTGTTTGCATTTTTATTCCTTCCATTTTGTTTCATAGCTTCACCTATTTTACTTAGAAGAACAACGTACAACAAGCACCAAGTTAGTTTTAGAAAGAAAAACATATAGAATTCTTTTATCAGTGAGGGAAACTGCCAACTTACCATCTGATCTTTTAGTTTTGTGTTGACTCTTTTCTCTACTTTTAGTTTTGTGTTGAATCTTATAACCATCTTTTAGTTTATTCAAATATGGCCTAAATTTCTTATATTCAAAAATCCCTAATGCTAATTTAGTAACTTTAGTATTTTGATGTGAACAGTGTCTATAAGTTGGCATCTAAAGGTCCTCAAAAGGTGCTGAAGTATCTTGTGTTTCATGAGCATTTGTTATGTATTAAGTAAAGTTACCATGAAAGTTAAACAAAAGTGTAGACATTGTTTTAAGACATTGCATGTATGTGATGGAAAAAATTCACCTTAAGATAGATGTTTATAGCCTGGTAGAGATCATCATGCTCTAATCGGCCAATAGCTGGCATATTATCATCCCTTGCCACCACTTGAAGATAGGAATCAATGAGCTTAGCAACACTTCTGATTGATTTTATCAAGTGTCTGTTATCCACAGCATCAGGGGAGATTCTTTTCCAAAACTTTAAGTAACTTTCCAACACTGCTAGGACTAATTCCGTGTCATAAAAGTTTTGGTCCAAAGGGGATGTTGAAGGATAAAGCAGGTCACTCATTGTTGCCTCCTCAAAATGTATGCTGGCTCTCTTTACTAGTTCTGTTTTGGTCACTGGGGAGACACCAACAGGGCTTGAAATGATGAGAAGCCTTAACAAGAAGCCAGCTGAAACCGACCCTCTATCAGCAGGAATCATGCTTACAATTGTCTCCAGAATTTTTCGGCTCACAGCTTTAGATTCTTTTGCTTGTGTTGCTGAATTGAATCAACTTTTAAGCTTTGTGATGCTGGGTAGCCACTTACAGGCATAGACATGCAGAGCTTCGCCAATAAGCTGTGGTGGGAGCACATAAGTTGATCTAATAGCCATTAATATGCACCTGAAAAGATCTATGTTAAGATCGGACACATCCTCAGTCCACCAATCCTTTGGGACTGAATGATGCTGTTTTCTGGTATAACCGGGCCTAGTGTAGGTGTAGGACCATTTGACCTACACATAATCAATTAATCTGAATGCACCAGAAAATTTTCTTGAGAATGGTTATCCATCACCAAACGAAATTTTAGTAGCCTCAAAAGAAATCAAACTCATATCTGTAAAAAGCAATAAAAAAAACTCCAAATCTTTAAGCACTTGTGAATTCACATTTACCCCATTCACTTTATTATAGCATCACTCAAGTGCCGAAATGAACGTGTCAAATTAAATTGAGTAAAAAAAGTTACTTGTTCCAACTTTAACCCACTCAAAGGAATAAAGTCATAAAAATTCAAACTCTTATATCCTCTTAAACCAACTAATGTCAACCTTGGTAGAAATCAATCTAAGCAATTATACCATAATATTTAATGTAAAACTATTTATTATATTAAAAAAATCAATATATACTTTTTAAAATAATTCAAAGTGCATGATGTGCTATTTAGCTTTTGCTAGCGGGTGAAACCTTTAGCTTTAGGTTCAAATTAGGGGATTTCACCTCTGTTGTGCACTTGTTACAACTATTGCAGGTGCAGAAGAAAATGGAATCAAGTTACAATGTATTATATAAGGGTATAGTGGGCATGCATGAGATAAGGTAGTAAAACCATTGTGCTGACATAGTATAGGGTATAACATGTTTTTACCAAAAATAAAAAAAGCTAGACCTTGGAACTGTAATGTGATTGTGATGAAACAGAACGATTAATTGATCCCTTATTCCTATTTGGTTTGAGTTGCAACTGCTACTCTTGTCTATATGCACTGGGCAGGCTCCGGTTATATGCCCTACCCTTTTTTTTGATAAATAAAGCATGATGATTTATATTATATGTATAGAGAGAGAAGCAAAATGAGACAAAAATAATTAAATTATTCATGTCCAATTGCATTCGTTATATGTTGTTAAATCTCTCTTCTCAAAATCAACTAAGGCAGGAGAAATCACACACATTAGCACAAATGATATGCATATATTTGTTCAATTGAATGTACATAGTATGGTTCTGTGGTCTGTCAGCATTTATTGCGCTAAATAGATCCTTGACTATAACACTTTGATTAAAATATTTACGTACAAATAACATGTAATAGCTATTGTTTGAGGTAAAGATATTATATATTTTTTAATCTTTTTTCTTCTCTCGGTTAAGAACTTGATTTTGCTTGATACCTGAGTTTTATTGTGATCAAAATGCATACATCAAAACAGATTTTTTAAATTTTTATTTGTATTCTTTTAAATGTTTTATTTGATAATCTTACTATTAATCAAGTGTGAATGTCATGTTGAAATTATGTATGGCACATTACAGGGTATTAGGAAATGAGCACAAGCAATTCAAAAGCACAACGACTGCCCTCACCTACTCTCACGTGGGGGATATGATTTGCTTGAGAAGAAATTATTAGATGAGAAGAGAAAAAAAGTACAAGAGGAAGCATTGTTGAGTGAAAATCCAGCAAGTGTTGACGACCCCCCATCTCTAATTAAAAGACATGTTAAGTGGAAGGTTGCTCGGACCAGGGCTTCTGGCAATATGACATCTGAGTCGGCACAGGAAATCGCAGATAAAATTGTAAGTTGAACAATATGGTGCACTGTTCATATGTTTAGTAATATGTTGTAATCACAATCACCGCACGTTTTGTTTGTCTTTGTGGCTTGTATTGCGTAGGACTCCTTAGAAGAACAGGTTACGCAGGGCTCATTTGTACCCCATGGTCGGCAAGACATACTGAACACTGCCATTGGGCGACCTAACCATGGGGGTCGCGTTCGTGTAGCAGGCTCAGGTGTCACTATTACTCAGTACTACGGAAGGGCATTAAGGACATGCAGCAACTCATCCACATCCATCACTCAACAACAATTAGATGAAGTTATTGCAAGGCTTAGGGAAGGCATGAGTGGTCAAATTAGGGAAGAATTGAGGAGTCAGATTAAGGAAGAATTGAGGACTCAGCTAGAAGAGGAAAATAAAAGGAGCTTGGAAAGAATGACTATGGCATTGAAAGAGGCTATTAAAATAGAGTTGTCACATAAAGGATCCCTAGAGTCACTAATAATTCAGCCGGAACTACAACAATTAGGCGCGCGTGTCAGCACTAAGGGAAGTAATGCTCAAAGCAATGCCCAGCCTTCACGGGAATATGATGGTGATGTGATACCAAAGATGGGACTGTATGTGCAACGTAAGGATGGTACACTAGGGTTGGTGGCCATGGGGAGAATAATGGATAGGGATTCAGTGATACGCACTGTGGCTTATGCAGATGATGTTGTAAGGGTAAGTGTGGATACAGTTATCGATCCTGACGCTGAGATCCCCTATGCCACCTCAGAAATTCAATATGTGAAGCAGACCCTTCATACATTTGTAGCTTGGCCCACAGACCTTGTTAAACTTGTATTAGATGAGGTAACACCTTTGCTTTCACATACATGAATTAAGACATTCGTACATTACACATGAAACACTGACCCACATTCATTTTCCATGTAGGATGAAGTAATTATTCCGCACAAAGTGGATGCACATGGAGATAAGCCGACTAATGTGGAAGCAGATGATCCAATGCGTGGCCTGATAAAGTACAGCTTTGATATTTACAACAACCCAGTGGAATTCAAATTTGATGGGAGTAAATTTGGAATTGTAGATGCACCTACATCGATATTCCTAACATATTCTGATGTTAGTGAAATAATAGCAGGAGACAAAAGTTTGAACATATCTGTACAACAATTATGGTTGATGTAAGTGAAATCCTTATTTTATTTGTTCGTCATTCATTGTATATCATGATCCACTCCAAAATTTTCAAATGATGAAATTAGGTATATGCATGAGTGGAGTGAAACCTTGGGTCAAGGTTCCAACTATGCATTCCTTGAGCCACAGTCGTTGGTGGTTTCAAAGGATACACATGGCGAATGCGAAAAATATCTTGAAAGATGGCTGAAGGAATCTGACCGAGAGGTGTACATTGGACCTTACTTCCATCAGTAAGTCATGTTTAACAATAATACTTTAACCGATGTTTGGCTCTATATGTATGTAATGTGTATGAGATGCAGGGCGCATTGGCAGCTCCTACTTTTGTGTCCTAGGCAACATGTTGTTGTTTGGTTGTGTTCGTTGCGTAGGAAACCTAATATGCATATTAAAGCCGCAATTAATAGGTTAACTCTTAACATATTACTTTTTCCATGCCTTCTTTAATGGTCATCATTGAATATGTTGTTCTTCTATACGCGTTGATATGCTTTTTTTAAACCAGTGTAATGACCAAATTAAAGACGAGTTCGTCTCCTGAAAGTAAGACAGCTGCACCTAAGTGGATTGAAGTTAAGGTTAGTGATATGTACCATGCATTATTGTTGTCTACTGATAATCATTTAATTATGTAATGTTTACGATATTCAAATTCTTTCCATTGTAGAGTCACGTTCAAAGCGGATGTTATGAATGTGGATATTACGTGATGCATTGGATGTGGAACATCATAACTAGTGACATCAAGAGTGATTGGTCCATGGTATACATAAACTTGAATTTCTAAGAGTGTTCAGTATCATTCAAACTGAAATTTGTTATTTGCAGTACTAACTTTTAAATATTAATACTTGTAGTGGTTTGGTGATGACACACCATTGGACAAGGACAACATCACAACAATTCGAAAGAAATGGGCAAGATATTTTTTAAAGACAGCGTGTAAAAATGGCTAATGATGAGCTAGCGACTAATCTCTATTCTTGTATTTCAGACAATTGGTTTTGTTATTTTTAGTCTGCACTTTTTAAATTTTGAGTGATGGTACTAATACAGTGACCAATGACAATTGGTATAATGGTCATGTGCTGAAACTTCATGGTCTTGTGTTTTTAGTATTAGCTAGTCATTCACATATGATATGATCTGGATTTCACTTGTGTTTTGTTGGGCTTCTACATGCTAAAGCCTTCTCCTTTAACTTGTATGACATTAACTTGCTTTCCTTAAGGTGTTTTGCCAGGATGTTTGAGAGGCTTTTTGGCAGGGTTTTTGACTGAAAGGCGCGGGTGTTGACTATATTCAAGACCTATCTTCGCATTCTTTCCTCCACAGGTATTACAATACAAAACTTCATTATAATTTTAGCATGGTAGTAAATAGGAAATAATGTTCCTTTGATGACATATAGCTAATGTTAAGAATTTTAGCATGGTATTAATTTCCAGCATTGAGTAGAAGAAGAACATTTTTTTTTGGTTATTGCTAATAATTTCATTTGAGCTATTTAGGAGAATGAAATTTTGATATATTTTGGGGTACTTTTTTGTACTATGAATACTCATTGTCTGCTTAGGTTATTTTTATAATTGTCTCCTTTCCTAAGTTGCTAGATCATATTTTTTTAAAGCATACACCAGTTAATTAAGTGTTTAACATCAACAAAGTACACAATTTGCTCTTGCAAACAGTAGAAGGCACAAAAAACAACATCCCAATAAACGACTCAAAACTCCTAAGCATAGTGATAAGATGTTAGTAAGATAAAGAACCTAGCACATCATCAAGTCTACCAAACAACAATGTCTGTTGAACCGAGATTCTCAGTCAGCAAGGATTTGCTCACTGTCAGCATCTGCCTCGGTCTCAACCTTCAGTTTTGAAGGAGGAGCTCCAGGGGCTTGCTTCTTCTTCATCCCACTCACTATATCATGAATCCTCAGAAGCATACACGAAGACTTTGTCCCTTCACTCCCTTGCCATCCCTCATAATTTTCTCTATTTGCATGTTTTCCTTGTAGACCAGTCATAGTCCGGATGACATTTACTCCACAATTTTGAGCCAAAGTTCGTGGTATGGCTTCAAAAGCTACGGCAGCAGCTTCATAAGGGCACTTCTCTATGCCCTCAATAGATGAACTCTTTTGTTTCAAGCCAGCCAACACCGTCAACTCTATAGCACCACCTCTAGGAACAAGTTTAGGATTTTTTATAATGTTCCTTGCAACAGACATCGCATCCTGTGGGTTTCTTTCAACTTCATTTAATAGATCCTTACTAGCACCCCTTAGTAGAATAGTACAAGCCTTGGGTTCTTTGCAATTAACAATATATGAAAAGTACTCTTCTCCAATTTTGTTAACCTCAAATAACCCAGCACCAGTACCGACATCAGACTCCTGCAATTCATCTGGTCTAGCTGTTCATAATAACAACACCAGAAGCCTTTGCAATTCTATTATTATCACTTTTGCTCAGCCTCCTCATTGCACTAACTCCATGCTTGCTGAGATAATGTGTTGCCAAATCAGTCAGACCCTGGTCCAAAATAACCAAGTCCGGTTTAAACTTCAATATTTGCATGCATAGCTCCTCAATATATTCTTCTTCAATCTTTAATAAGAGAATCCAGTCTTCTGCATGCATATCTACATCTGTCAAACCTTGGCCAATCTCAACACCTACTGTTGTAGTAGCTTCAATAGCTAAGTCAGCAATTAAATCCCCAAATTGACCTGTGAATTTGGTACCTATGCAGCTTTTTACTAGGCCCAGCATTATACCTCGATCTTGAGCATCAACTCTCTTAAAAAACTAACTCTTTTAAAAATCAGTCAGACCCTTGTCCAAAATAACCAAGTCTCTTAAAAATCGAGGTATGCAGCTTTTTACTAGGCCCAACATTATACCTCGATCCTGAGCATCAATTCTCTTAAAAAACTAACTCTTTTAAAAGTTAGTCAGACCCTTGTCCAAAATAACCAAGTCTCTTAAGCATTATACCTTGATCCTCGATTCTGAGCATCAACTCTCTTAAAAATGAGTCAGACCCTTGTCCAAAATAACCAAGTCCGGTTTAAACTTCAATATATGCATGCATAGCTGCTCAATATATTCTTCTTCCATCTTCAATAAGAGAATCCAGTCTTCTTCTTTGAGCAGTTCGACATTTGTTTGGTTTTCACCCTTTTTATACTCAAGGGGAGAATCAAGAAGAATGATGTGTGGGTTAACAACCTTTTGGACATTTTGCTAGGGGCAACCACATCTTTTTTTATCATGACTCCCTTGAGAACTCTCGAATCCTCCAGCTGCCCACCTGGGACCTTCTCAACTTTAATATAATTTTTAATATCTACATCTGTCAAACCTTGGCCAATCTCAACACCCACTGTTGTAGTAGCTTCAATAGCTAAGTCAGCAATTAAATCCCCAAATTGACTTGTGAATTTGGTACCTATGCAGCTTTTTACTAGTTGGGATGCATTATACCTCGATCCTGAGCTATTTACTAGCTAACACATGCAACATAATATGAAAAGGACCTTATTCTGGTAGTGGCTTGTTTAGATCAATAGCAACAAAGTTTATCCCCTTGTTCCTGCATCATACATATTTTTACGCATCAGTATTAAGTATTAAGACTGTCAAGATAGTAGCAAACAAGTTTATTAGTAGTTTTATTCAGATATACTGCCAACCAAATATCTGTTAATAAATAAATCCTATCTAGAAGTTGAAGTTTAGTTTTTGGCATATGTTAATGTTGTAGGGCCTATAGCTAACCTTTCCCAAACTAGTATCCTACATATGGAGAAATATTATAGAATACCAGGAGTTGAAAACCACTAGCTGACTAAATCATTTAATTAAACAAATTAAAAGGACATACTAGTTGTACCATATAATAAAACAAATTAAAAGGAAAATGCATGATACAAGAACAAACATGAATAACCAACAATATTATCAGCCCTTATAGGGAACTGAAAACCATGAAACATAAAATATAGCAATTAAAGAAAAAAAACTGCTTGCATATTTTCTCGACTCAGGAATTTATGTACAATTTATCACCATTTCTCCTCCTCTGCTTATTCTCTGCCTCTAGTTTTCACTTTTAGATTCCCTTCACTTTTAGATTCGCTTCACTCGGTTTTTTATGTATATTTTTGTTCTTTCCTTCTTTTGGTACAAGATGGAATTAGCTCATTTACATGCTATGCATAAATGGATACTTTTGGACTTTGTAATATACTCTTTTGAAGTTTTATGTTTGTTTTAAATGATTGCTAGGTTGCCAACCATTCAGCAGGAAATGCAACAGCGCAAATTATTATATATGGGTCTATATCTTCTCATATGGGGAGAAGCAACAAATTTGAGATTTATGCCAGAATGCCTTTGTTTTATATACCATCATGTAAGTATTATTTAAAATTAAATAAAAAATTAAAAAAAGAAAATATTTTCTTCAGTCTAAAGCGAGAATTAGACCCATCCCTCATTGGTGGTACACTCATTTTGACATACTATACCTAAGACATTTTTATTTATTTTCCATGTATATTGCATAGTCTTAGAAATTAGGTTTAGGGCCTAACTCAGCCCACAAAACCAGCTTGTAAGATGAAGACTGTCCAAGCTTTATTTAAGCCATACCTCTAGTGGGTGTGTGACTAAACCACCATTCTTGAGGTTGCAATTAAGGCTCCGAAGTCCCAAAGAGGCTGAAACTAAGGTGGATTAGGGGTGGCTGCAATTAAGGCAGCTTTCCAACACATACTTGCATGTGCTTTGGTAGTTCCAAATATTAATGTAACTTCCATTATTATACATGATGTAAAATCTTTTTTTTTTTTTTATGTTATTTGATTTGAAAGTCAAAATAATTTCGAACAAATCTTAAGCATCATTTTTCTTCATCTACCTATATGGCATTTGAGTTGTATGGGATGTTAGTTGGGAATGTTAGTCCACTGACTGGTGAACTTGTAAAGCCTGCCTATGGTGGTGATAATGAGGCTTTTCTTATGAAAGTAGTAAAACCAATATATGATGTAATAGCCAAGGTGAGTTTCTTTTTTTTTTTTATGAGCTGAAATTTTTTTATAATTTACTTTGAACATTTGATAGCCTTCTTTTATCTGTTTCCTTGGATTTTTTCTGTATTGCAGGAAGCTGAGAGAAGTAATATGGGAAAAGCAAAGCATTCTCACTGGAGAAATTATGATGATTTAAATGAATATTTTTGGTATTATGCTTCTTTTTTATTAAGTTGTTTTCCTGAACAATAAATTTTATTGTTAAATAGATTATTGTTTCAAAATTGTAGGTCAGTTGATTGTTTTCGGCTAGGTTGGCCTATGCGTGTTGACTCTGATTTCTTCTCTGTTCCTTTTCCTCAACAGCAACATCAAGTTAACAAACACGAGGTATGGCATATTTCATGTTTGGTGTGTGATTAGAGCTACAAATAGGATTGTGTAACAAGAACCATTTTAGGCTTCATGCTTTGCTGGAACTCCAAAGAAACATTCTATTACCATTAAGAAGAAACTTGATTGGAGAGTGTGTGTGTGTGTGTATCCTGATGAAAACTGATTAATATTCTCAATGTCGCTTCTGACCTTCATTGATACCATAAACATTTATATTAAACTGTAATTCTAATTATAACTAGTGCATTTATATTAAACTATTGTAAACATTTTTTACCTTTTTGGCTCTTGTTGTTGACAGAGTTTCAGTCTGGCACTTGTATTTAGGACTGTATATATAGGAACTTGGTACTTATTGGAGATGAATACAACTGAGTTTTTCCTCTTAGAGTTTCTTTCGAACAATCCACATGTTTCCTAAAACATGAAATATGAATGAGGCAACCTCTGTCCATGATTTTATCCTAATTACTTGTGCTTGATTTTGGAAAACAGGAAAACAGAGGTCCTGCTTCAGACCGGTGGAGTGGGAAAACTAATTTTGTTGAAATACGCACATTTTGGCATATATTTAGAAGTTTTGATAGAATGTGGAGCTTTTATATACTATGTTTACAGGTAATCGTTTCAGATTTGGTTTTTGATGTACAACCTTAACTTCATTCTGCATCCATTCAAGCTAATGATGTGTACGGATCATGTTTTTCAATTAAGGCGATGATAACCATTGCTTGGAATGGTTCCGGAAAATTAAGCTCAATATTTGATGGTGATATTTTCAAGCAAGTTCTCAGCATCTTCATAACTGCTGCAATATTGAAGCTTGCACAAGGTAGTTAGAAACATGTAGTTTTTCTAGAGGCTGCTGCTCTTGTTTCCATTAGTGTATACAATTTTACACTGTCTATCACTAAGAATTATCGTTGATATGACTTTTAAATATTTATTATTAAAATCAATAAACTTAGCTTATGCAGAGTTTGATAAAGTTATATTTTCATGATTTAGAATGTCAAAGCAGTGTTTGACACTGCAATTAAGGTTATTCTCGAACCTCCAAGGAGGAAAGAAATGGCAAGGAAGAAAAGGCATAGAAGGTCTGGTTGCTCATTTGTGTAAGTGCCTTGGTCCTATACTTTGAAACATGCTTATTATAATCATTGATCTTTGCAAAGCATTTTGGTGGATGAGATTGATGATAGGATATTGTGTAATTTAAGTAGACTTTCCTAAAGAGGAAATGGAATTGCTAGGCTAGGTGATGCCACTACTTATCATTTTGAAAAAGCATGCTGCTGCTGCTGCTGAAAAAGCATGAATAGGGATTAAAGACTATGACTAAGTTTTGAAAGTGAACCCGTGTAAATTGAGTCTCAACTGAGAATGTGTTTTGTTTAGATCACTAATCAAGCTTAATTTTTTATTATTTATCATTTACTGATGTTGTTTTCATTTTTTAACTTTTCCAGGACCGTGGTCTGTATTAATAGGTGTAACCTTCTGCTGCTTTGATTCTCTGTTGAGTAAAGGTATGCTTATGCTGTGGCATCTGCATTGCATGGTGCAAAGCATAATCTTCGCAAACACTTTATGGTTCAGGTTTGAATTGCTTGTGTTGTTTTGTATTTGTTACTTAAGGAATTTATACACAAGTCAATGACATGCATCATTGGAATGTTTCAGCCACCTTGGGACTTAAATGTTGAGAATAAGTTTATCATCCACTATACATATGGATGTGACTATTGTTGGTTAATTTTGAAAATCGAGATAATTCTGGATAAATCTGAAGTCGTGTATAAACACTTTCAGATTGAATCAAATTTCGGAGTTCAACCAAAATTGTTCAATCGGATAAAATCAGAAGATTATAATTCAAGAGTTTTGTTTTGGTCTTGTGAGTTTTTCACACGTCATGCTTTCTGAACCAGGATGATTATTTATAATCAAAGAACAGGTGGTTTTTGGCGGTTGATGGAAGTTATTTATTTTAAAAATTTCCGTTAATGGAAGTTTTAGTAACTTCCAACCGTTGATGGAAGTTTTAGTAACTTCCATGTAACTTCCAACCTTTGCCTAAACCGAACATCTCGTTGTTACATTAAAACAAGCGTGCACTCTTATTTTAACATAATAAAGAGATCAATTACACTAAAATGTCCAACAAACCTCCCCCATTTTAGTGTAATTACCGATCAAATCACCAAAGTCATAACATACCACAAACTACTGCATAGATGAAATATCGTGACGATTGAATTTCATCTTAGCAAATTACACGTTTCAAATATTCGAATATCAGGGTGTCACTAAGGATTGAACCCTTTCTATTCATAATGAATACATGAAGATAATCTGCACAATAGTTTATAACATTACTCTTGCTCGACACTAGTTTTACTAGCCTGTGTCCCTATCCTTCATAAGCATATCAAAGCCAAGTCCCAGCTTCTTGAAGCGGCTAAACTTCATGCTTATATAGGTAGTCCTTTTCTTTCTTGCACCTGCAAATGCAATTTTTCAAAAGAACCATTAAGAAGTTATACTTCAACCTCCTTAACTTGCAGAACCGAACACATTCCTTTTGGGATACTTTCGATGATGTGTTCCAATCTCTACATGTTAAGCTTTCCACATTGAATTCAGCACCTAATGTCATATTAGATGGGAATTGGGTATCTTAATGAAATTCTGATACCACTGCCAGATGTCGTACCGGATGTCACGACATCACGCTTCAGAACATGCAGATTATATTTGGGAGTATGAACAGATTAAACAAGTAAATAACACAAGAGAATTGTTAACCCAGTTCGGTGCAACCTCACCTACATCTGGGGGCTACCAAGCCAGGGAGGAAATCCACTAAAATAGTGTTAGTTCAAGGTCTAACAGCCACTGTTTACAACCTTCTCACCTAACCACTACCCGTGCAATCTCTACCTAAGAGCCACTCTTAGATATGAGAACCCCTCTCACTCCCTCTCAAACACTCTCCCGTGTTTACAATTAAATCAAATAACCACCAGAGATTGCTCTCTGAACAAAAGGGATCAACCCTACACACTAGAGATCAACTCTACACACTCAGGTCCAACTCTTGATGTTAGAGTAACATCAAGGTGGCTCACAAAACACTCAAGTCCCAAAACTCACAAAATAACCCTTCAATCCCGGACTTGGTACAGAACTCGTGCAGCCTCCATGTTTTTATAGCAGTGTGTGATTCTGGGCTGCAACTTCTTGTGCTGGATGAGATCTATCATTCTTCCTGAAAATCTGCACTTAAAGATCTAAAAGATACAGTTTGATCTTTTAGTTTTTATCTTTAATCTTTAATCCCTGAACGAACTCTTCTAGTTTGTAATTCAAACTTTAATTATCTTTTAATTCGTTCCTAAAGATAGATCGTCTAATCTCTTGCTAACTGCACAATAATCTGTTAAAGATATAACAGATTTATATGTCCAGTATTTTCGGGCCAGATGTCCTGGACATCGTATCCGACATTGTGGATCCTGCAGCTTCCATTCTTCATTTGACTTTTATCTTGCCTTCCAGTATTTTCGGGTAGGATGTCCTGGACATTGTATCCGACATCGTGGATCCTGCAGCTTCAATGCTTTTAGCAATTCCAGTATTTTCGAGCAGGATGTCCTGGACATTGTATCCGACATCGTGAATCCTGCAGCTTCAATTCTTCATTTGACATTTCATCTTGCCTTGTGCATTGTGCAGCCCGATCTTATCGTTGACATAACGTTGGACATCATGTGCAGCAACTCCAGCTTTCCTTCATTGTCTAAGTGCTTATGTTTTAACAAAATCTTAGCCAATCTTTTAAAACTCAGTAGAGCTAAGCACTAACAATCTCCCCCTTTGGCAAATTTTGTCTAAAACATACTTAGACACTTCCTGAGCAGGTACGAGCAGTTATGCAAGTGGGATCAGCAACTTCCATTATCAGAGTAATCAAGCACAGCGGAATCTGTAGTTTAGACAAGTTGCAAGTCTTTTCCAGGATGTCAAGACATCTCACGTGACATCAGCTTTCTGCTTCTGCTCCCCCTGTCTCCATGCTTACTGCAGCATCTTCTATCAGCTACTAGTCTTCTCCAGGATGTCAAGACATCTCATGTGACATCAGCTATCTGCTCCCCCTGTCTCCATGCTCTTACTGCAGCATCTTCTAGTAGCTTCCATCAGTCATCATCATCAGCAGCAGTCTCCCCCTCAAAATCGTATACATACAACTCCCCCTCAAAATCATGAATCATGCATACATCGTATCCTACTACTATTGCATACATAGTATCTTACTACTCAAAATCATGCATAATACATACATACTACTACTCCCCCTTTTTAGACATAAATTTGGCAAAAGTAGAATGCATGAAATTAATGTGCAAATATTACAGACCAATAACAATCAATTGTTCAAAGGGACATGCCCTTATAGCTAGTAAAAGTAAAAAACAAAAGTAAAGGTCTGATGGTCATGGGGTGGCTTCAGAATCATCATCTGATTCAGTATCCTCTGCTGCATCTTCCTCTTCCTCAGCAGCTTCTTCTTCTTCCTCGGCTGCTTCTACCTCTTCCTCAGCTGCTTCATCTTCTTGCTCAGCTGCTTCTCCATCATCAATGCCACTTTCTGAGAGCCTTTTGATCAGCCGTTCCAGCTCCATCTTCTTCTCTGTGGTGCCTTTGATGGTTGCTTCCAGCACCTTGCATGTGTCCTTGAGTTCAGCAATCAGAGCATCCTTGGACACAGCACCTGAAGCAGCAACTTTCCCTGATGTCGAGACAATGTCTGGGACATGTGTCCCCTCAAACAATTTGTAATGCAGGGATAGAGGAGATTCTCTCTTCATCACAGAGTCAGTGTAGTTTAAAATATTGGGATGTTGACTCAACATAATGCCACACAATACAGTTGGGAAGGCAATGGGTAATTTGATAGCAAAAGATTCTGAATGCTTAACAGTTTGATCAAAAATATAGTTTCCAAAATTAAATTTGGACTTGGTTCCAACAGCATACAGAAATTTACCCAAACCTGTGGCAACAGTGGAAGTATGATTGGTGGGTACCCAGTTTGCAGCTCCAATCCTGTGCAGGATTGCATATTTCACACTCAGCTTCCCTGTAGACAGCTTCCCTTTCTTTGGCCAATGCTGGACTTGTTTGGCAGTGATTTCCTTGGCAATTTGATGCTCAGAGACAGTAATGTCCACCACTCCATCTGTTGGTCTGCCCAGGTATTTGTTGATCACAGCAGGGGAGAATCTAACACATTTTCCTCTGACAAACACTCTTTGATACTCATCACCCTTTCTGTTTGTTATGTCAGAGGGAATGTTGACAATGAATTCCCTGACTAGACTCTCATAGCAATCTCCCAACTTGGTGACAGTCTTCAGCAGTCCAGCAGCCGTGATGAGGTCCATGATCTCCTTGCAATCCAAGGCAGCTCTTCCCAGTTCTCTTTCCAAGGCAAGTCTGCGTTGATACACGAATTTCCACCTTTCAGCATTGTCAATGGAGTGGAATGAGATGTTGTCCAATGGTGCATCAGGGACATTTTCAGGCACCTTTTTCCCTGATTTCTTGGCCCTCTTTGATGTCGAGACATCTAGTTCGACATCATCATCAGAATCAGATGAGGAAATTTCTTTCCTCTTCTTGGAAGGGATTGCAACTTTGCTCCTTCTGGATGTGGTAGGAGTGATTGGAGTGCTTTTCTTCTGGGCCATAGTCTTGATTCGTCCAGACCTCTTAAGGGGGGTTTTTCCTTTTCTGCTTTGTAGTCTTTCCGCAATGCCAGGTGCCAACTTGTTGGCAATGGGTTCCTCATCAGATTCTACATCTTCGAGGTCAATGAGGTCACCTGGAGCAGGTTCTGGTGCCTTTGGTGCAGGGGTCTCTTCTGTGGCTTGATCATCTTCTTCTGTTGATTCCTCTTCACTGGGTGAAGGGAGGGCTTCAGCATTTGGAGCGGAAGATGTTGGAACATCTTTATCAACATCAGGCACAGAAACATTTGGGGTGGAAGATGTTGGGACATCTTCATCAGCTTCAGGGACAGACGCATTTTTCAGAATGTTACTCACAATACTGCGGATCTTCTTGTCCATCTCCGGGTCTACTTCCCTAGGACTTGTTGCAGGGCTAGGGTTTTCAGCAATCTTCACTCCCTGTTGTCGTTTGGGAACCAGTTTTTCAGGAACAGGGGCTTGACCAGGAATCATCTGTATGGGTTGGATATGGAATTCAGGTTGTTCCTGGATTGATGGTGCTTTGATGGATGATGGAGATGATGGTACAGCGGGTGAACCAGGAGCGGAAGTTTCTTTTGGTGAGGTAGCCATTGAGAAGCAGAGCGTTTGGAATGGTTTTGCAAATTTCTGAGAGCTGTTGGGGAATGCTGAAAACGAGATTACCACGAAAATATAAGTTTGAATGAGGAATGTAGAGGGACGTGTGAAGCAACGGTCGAATTTGTTTTGGCTTAGTAGTGAACGTGCTATTAATGTTAAGTGAGACGTTTGAGCACGTTCAGATAGCAGTAGCTGCTATAATTCCTCTAGCAGACAAATGCCCAGCTTGCCCCTCAGTTTTTCAAACTGATTTGCATCCAATGCCTTTGTGAAAATATCTGCTATTTGTTCCTCAGTGTCAACATGCTCCAGTGTGATAACTTTATCATCAACAAGCTCTCTGATATAGTGATGTCTAATGTCAATGTGCTTGGTTCTGCTGTGTTGCACAGGATTTTTAGAAATATTAATAGCACTCAGGTTGTCACAGTATAATGTCATGACATCTTGTTCGACATTGTACTCCTTGAGCATTTGCTTCATCCAAACTAGTTGTGAACAGCTGCTTCCTGCTGCAATATACTCGGCTTCTGCAGTAGATAGGGACACACAGTTCTGCTTCTTGCTGAACCATGAAATAAGATTGTTGCCCAGATAGAAGCATCCACCAGAAGTGCTTTTTCTGTCATCTGCACTTCCAGCCCAATCAGCATCACAATACCCAACCAGCATTGAATCTGAACAATGACAGTACATAATCCCATAGTCACTGGTACCATTTACATATTTCAGAATTCTCTTTACTTGAGTCAAGTGACTTATCTTAGGATTGGCTTGATATCTTGCACAAACACCTACTGCATAGGTGATGTCGGGTCTGCTAGCTGTTAAATATAGTAAGCTCCCAATCATGCTTCTGTACAGACTTTGATCAACACTGGTGCCAGCTTCATCTTTTGACAGCTTCAAGTGAGTAGGTGCAGGTGTTCTTTTATGGCTGGCATTCTCCATCCCAAACTTCTTGACAATGTTCTTTGCATACTTGCTTTGTGAGAGGAATATGGAGTCTTCCATCTGCTTCACTTGGAGTCCCAGAAAATAAGTCAGCTCTCCAACAAGACTCATCTCAAATTCAGATTGCATCTGTTGGACAAAATGTCGAAGCATCTCATTCGACATCCCTCCAAACACAATGTCATCAACATATATCTGTGCTATCATCAAGTTTTCAGCATCTTGTTTGACAAAGAGAGTCTTGTCAATTCCTCCCTTCCTATACCCTTGCTGAGTAAGGAACTCTGTTAGCCTTTCATACCAAGCTCTTGGAGCTTGCTTCAATCCATAGAGAGCCTTCTTGAGCCTGTATACATGATCTGGATGAGCTGGATCTACAAATCCCTTTGGCTGCTCCACATAGGCTTCTTCATTCAGGTATCCATTCAGAAATGCGCTCTTCACATCCATTTGGTACAGCTTGAATTTGAGGATGCAAGCTACACCAAGTAACAATCTGATGGACTCAAGTCTAGCAACTGGGGCGAATGTTTCATCAAAGTCTACACCTTCAATCTGAGTGTAGCCTTGAGCAACAAGTCTGGCCTTGTTTCTGGTTATAACACCTTCTTCATCGGTTTTGTTCTTGAAGATCCACTTGGTGCCAATCACATTAGTTCCCTCGGGTCTCGGAACTAGCTCCCAGACTTCATTCCTTTTGAATTGCTCCAATTCTTCTTGCATAGCATTGATCCAGAACTCATCAGTTAGTGCCTCTTTCACATTCTTGGGCTCAATTTTGGAGACAAAACATGAGTTGGAGACAATCTCAATCTCCCTTGATCTTGTAGTGACTCCTCTGTTTGGATCTCCTATAATCAGCTCCTTGGGGTGCATCTTCTGGATTCTAATGGAGGGTCTCTTGTCGGGTTGGTTGATGTTTGATTCATCTGTAGCAGAATCAGAGTTTTCTGCATTCTCTGCACTTTTAGCTGTATCTGCTACATTGTCTCCCGATGTTCTGACATCTTCTTCGACATCCTTCTTTCTTGCTGGAGTTAGATCATCAACAACCACATTGATGGATTCCATCACAGTTTTGGTTCTGGAATTGAATACTCTATATGCTCTGCTGTTTGTAGAGTATCCCAGGAATATTCCTGCATCACTCTTGGGATCCATCTTTCTCCTTTGCTCTCTATCTGCCAAAATGTAACATGGACTTCCAAAGATGTGGAAGTGCTTGACAGTTGGCTTCCTCCCTTTCCAGATTTCATACAGTGTGGTTGGAGTCCCTCTTCTCAGTGTGACTCTGTTGTGGATGTAGCATGCTGTGTTCATGGCTTCAGCCCAGAGATTATAGGGAAGTTCTTTAGCATGGAGCATGACCCTAGCAGCTTCTTGCAAAGTCCTGTTTTTCCTTTCAACTATGCCATTTTGTTGTGGTGTAATGGCTGCAGAGAACTCATGAGTGATGCCTTCAGATGTGCAGTATTCAGTAAACTTGCTGTTTTCAAACTCTCTGCCATGGTCACTCCTGATTCTCTTGATGACACAGTCTTTTTCTCTTTGGAGTCTTAGACTCAACTCCTTGAATACTTCAAAGGTGTCTGATTTTTCTCTGATAAAGTTGACCCAGGTAAATCTGGAGAAATCATCCACAACAACATAGGCATACCTCTTTCCTCCAAGGCTTTCAACTTGCATAGGCCCCATCAAGTCCATGTGAAGTAGTTCCAGCACCCTGGAAGTGGTCTGATGTTGAAGCTTCTGGTGGGACATCTTGACTTGCTTTCCAATCTGACATTCACCACAAATTCTGCCTTCTTCTATTTTCAGATTGGGAATGCCTCTAACAGCACCTTTGTCAATGATTTTCTTCATGCCTCTTAAGTGCAGATGTCCAAATCTTTGATGCCATATTTTGACTTCATCTTCTTTGGAGAATAGACATGTGGAGGAGTACCTGGTTTCTTGAGGTGTCCATAGGTAGCAGTTGTCCTTTGATCTGCTGCCCTTCATTAGAACTTCACTCTTCTCATTTGTCACCAAGCATTCTGACTTTGTGAAGTTTACATTGAATCCTTCATCACACAGCTGACTGATGCTGATCAAGTTTGCAGTCAGTCCCTTCACCAGCAGTACTTTGTCCAGACTAGGAAGTCCATCATGGACTAGCTTTCCCATTCCAGTGATCTTTCCTTTAGAGCCATCTCCAAATGTCACATAGCTAGTGGAGCAAGGTTCAATGTTCACCAGGAATTCTTTGACTCCGGTCATGTGTCTGGAACAGCCGCTGTCTAGGTACCAATCTTCCTTAGCTGATGCTCTAAGTGAAGTATGAACAACAAGACTAACAGTCTTGTGTTTTGGAACCCACATCATCTTCCTTCTGCTGCAGCTACCTTGAGTTCCATGATGTGGATGGCCATGTAAATGATAGCAAAAGGGCTTTATGTGACCATACTTGCCACAGTAGTGACACCTCCACTTCTTTCTTTTGCTCCTTTTCTGCTGCGTTCCATGATGTCGAGACCGATGTTGTGACATCGTGGCTCCAGTGCTGTTTTTGGCAGGAACAAATTCTGTCATGGTTGTTCTGCCAGCAGACTTAGGATTAAATCCAAGTCCTCTCTGGTTTCCAACATTCTTTCCAAGCTGTAGCACCTCATCAAGCGTATCTGAGCCTTTATTCAGCATCTTTATTGATTTTGTCATGTTTTCCAGTTTAGAGTTCAGAAAACCAACTTCTCCTTTAAGCTCAGAGATCTCCTCTTCATGTGCCTCCTTTTCAGCCTCCAGATTTGCAATGACCTTCTTCAGTTGTGCTTCTTGCTGAAGAATCTTCTCACTTTTGATGCATAGTTCTCTATAGGATGTAGCAAGCTCATCAAAAGTGATTTCACTGTCTGTATCACTTGAATCTTCAGCAGATTCAAATCTCCCAGTGAGTGCATTCACATCTCTGTCAGAATCACTTTCTTGTTCACTCTCTGTATCATCAGACCGACATACAGAAAGTCCTTTCCTCTGCTTCTTGAGATGAGTGGGACATTCAGCTTTGATGTGTCCATAGCCTTCACACCCATGGCATTGAACTCCTTTGCTGTGACTGGGCTTTTCATCTGACCTTTTCTGGTTTTCACTACCTTTCCTGATGTCGAAAGGGATGTTCTGGACATGTGGTTTCTGCCTCCTGTCCATTCTGTTCATCACTTTGTTGAACTGTTTTCCAAGGAGCACAACAGCGTTAGTCAGACCTTCATCAGTATCCAGGTCATACTCATCTTCTTCTCCTTCATCATTGGACACGAAAGCCAGATTCTTGCTCTTCTTTTCAGCCCTATCCGAGAGTCCTAGCTCAAAGGTTTGAAGGGAACCAATGAGTTCATCTACTCTCATGTTGCAAATGTCTTGGGCCTCCTCTATTGCAGTGACTTTCATGTCAAATCTCTTAGGCAAGGATCTGAGGATTTTTCTCACCAGCTTTTCATCTGTCATCTTCTCTCCCAAGGCAGTGCAAGCATTGGCAATTTCAAGAATGTTCATGTGGAAGTCATGAATACATTCTTCTTCCTTCATCTTCAGATTTTCGAATTTTGTAGCCAACAATTGCAATCTGGACATCTTCACTTTGGAGGTTCCTTCATGAGTGGTTTTCAGGATCTCCCATGCATCCTTGGCCACTGTGCATGTGTTGATCAGTCTAAATATATTCTTGTCAACTCCATTGAATAGAGCATTCAAGGCTTTGGAGTTTCCAAGTGCCAATTCGTCTTCTTCTTTTGTCCAGTCTTCTTCTGGCTTTAATTCATCAGTGGGCTTTCCTTCTGTGTCCAGCATCTTGGGATGTTCCCAGCCTTTGATGACAGCTTTCCAGGTTCTGCTATCCAGTGATTTGAGGAAGGCCACCATCCTTGCTTTCCAGTATTCATAGTTGGTTCCATCCAGAATTGGTGGTCTGTTCACTGGTCCTCCTTCTTTCTCCATGTTCATCAGAATTTATCTCCCTAGATCTCACTCAGTGATTTCGAGTGCCTGCTCTGATACCAATTGAAATTCTGATACCACTGCCAGATGTCGTACCGGATGTCACGACATCACGCTTCAGAACATGCAGATTATATTTGGGAGTATGAACAGATTAAACAAGTAAATAACACAAGAGAATTGTTAACCCAGTTCGGTGCAACCTCACCTACATCTGGGGGCTACCAAGCCAGGGAGGAAATCCACTAAAATAGTGTTAGTTCAAGGTCTAACAGCCACTGTTTACAACCTTCTCACCTAACCACTACCCGTGCAATCTCTACCTAAGAGCCACTCTTAGATATGAGAACCCCTCTCACTCCCTCTCAAACACTCTCCCGTGTTTACAATTAAATCAAATAACCACCAGAGATTGCTCTCTGAACAAAAGGGATCAACCCTACACACTAGAGATCAACTCTACACACTCAGGTCCAACTCTTGATGTTAGAGTAACATCAAGGTGGCTCACAAAACACTCAAGTCCCAAAACTCACAAAATAACCCTTCAATCCCGGACTTGGTACAGAACTCGTGCAGCCTCCATGTTTTTATAGCAGTGTGTGATTCTGGGCTGCAACTTCTTGTGCTGGATGAGATCTATCATTCTTCCTGAAAATCTGCACTTAAAGATCTAAAAGATACAGTTTGATCTTTTAGTTTTTATCTTTAATCTTTAATCCCTGAACGAACTCTTCTAGTTTGTAATTCAAACTTTAATTATCTTTTAATTCGTTCCTAAAGATAGATCGTCTAATCTCTTGCTAACTGCACAATAATCTGTTAAAGATATAACAGATTTATATGTCCAGTATTTTCGGGCCAGATGTCCTGGACATCGTATCCGACATTGTGGATCCTGCAGCTTCCATTCTTCATTTGACTTTTATCTTGCCTTCCAGTATTTTCGGGCAGGATGTCCTGGACATTGTATCCGACATCGTGGATCCTGCAGCTTCAATGCTTTTAGCAATTCCAGTATTTTCGAGCAGGATGTCCTGGACATTGTATCCGACATCGTGAATCCTGCAGCTTCAATTCTTCATTTGACATTTCATCTTGCCTTGTGCATTGTGCAGCCCGATCTTATCGTTGACATAACGTTGGACATCATGTGCAGCAACTCCAGCTTTCCTTCATTGTCTAAGTGCTTATGTTTTAACAAAATCTTAGCCAATCTTTTAAAACTCAGTAGAGCTAAGCACTAACACTTAACATAAGAGATTTCAGATGGACTTTAATCCTAATCCCACAGCCGACCTTTTCACGAGATCTCTACTTAACCCTTTGGTTAAATGATCGGCCAAATTATGCTGAGTTCTCACAGCCCTACATCCCCAAATTTTGAGATAACTCAAATTTGGTGTCTTTTTGTGCCAAAGTTCATATGGGGTAACCTTATTCCTTTTGTTAGGAATTCGGTTCAACAAGTAACAGGCTGTCAACATAGCCTCACCCCAAAATCCATCACTTAAACCCGAATAGGATAACATGGAATTCACCATTTCTTTCAAGGTTCTATTCTTCCTTTCAGCTACACCATTCTGTTGTGGTGTATAGGGAGCTGTAGTTTGATGTATTATTCTAGTAGATTGAAAATAAACCGGATCATAATACTCACCTCCCCTATCCGTACGAAGAGTTTTGATTAGCCCATTTTGATGAAGTTCTACCTCTTTCTTATAAATTTTAAATTTATCAAGAGCTTCATCTTTTGTATTTAATAAATATACATAACAATACCTTGATGCATCATCAATAAAAGTAACAAGATATTTTTTATGACCTAATGATGGAGTAGCATGCAAATCACACAAATCACTATGAATAAGGTCTAAGACTTTAGTCTCACTTTTAACATCCTTAAAAGGTTTCCTAGTGATCTTGGTCAACATGCAAGTTTTGCATTTTTCAATGTTCATATCAAAAGGAGGAATCATACTTGTTTTTGACATATCTTTTAATCTTTTGTAATGAACATGTCCTAATCTAGCATGCCAAATTTCTGATTTTGTCATATTAGTTATAGAACTACACGAGGCCATACAAACAGATTCATGAACAAAAGGAACATCAATGTTTAATTTAAACATTCCATTACAACGATAACCAAATCCAACAAACGAACCATGTCTTGACAAGATGTACTTGTCACTTTCAAGTACTTGCTTGAAACCACAATTATTTAAAACCATACCAGACAATAAGTTCTTACGAATACCAGGTACAAATAAGACAGTATCCAAATACAAACTTTTCCCGGAAGTAAAAACTAAATTCACACAACCTAATCCTAGGATTGGTTCAGTTGCAACATTGCCCATCTTTACAATAGAGCCATCATCGATTGGTCTAAATTCCTTGAACCAACGACGATCTTTGCACACATGGCTTGTTGCTCCCGAATCAAACCACCAAGCAACGTCATCATCCTGCACATAGAATGCATCAGATATTAGTGATACATAATTTGAATTCGTATTCGAATTAAAATTATTCACTACAATCTGACCTTGTTGCTTTTCAGGATCATTAGACCCACTTGGACCAGCCTTGTTCTTTCCTTTGAACACCCGGCAATCCCTCTTTAAATGACCAGGTTTCCCACACTTCCAACATGACAATTTTGTCTGTTTGTTTGGACCTTTGTTCTTATTTCCTTGAAATTTTCGTTTGTTACCTTTAGCATTGTAATTTTGCTTAACTGTTCCACTTTCCTCTACCATATTAACGGAAGAGGAACCTGCTACGGTTTTATTATTGACTTTGTCAATTTCCTGAGCCCTCAGCGACTCCTCAATCATGAAATGACTGCCGAGTTGAACCAGAGTCAACTCTTCCTTCATATGTTTCAAGGTATGCTTGAAGTCTTTCCAAGAAGAAGGCAGTTTATCAATTATAGATGAAACTGCAATGGATTCATCCATTTTCAAATCATGTTGAGTAAACTGACCCAAAATCCGCAGCAGTTCATTATATTGCTCCATAACAGGCCTCGAATCAATCATTTTGTAATTAAAGAAATTACTAACTAAGAATTTGTTACTTGAGGCATCTTCTGCCATATACTTGGATTCAAGAGAGTCCCATAATTCCTTAGCAGACTCAACATTTGATAAATATCAAAGAGAGAGTCAGACATACCGTTCAGAATGTGTCCACGACAAATGTAATCGTCGTTCTCCCATTTCGAACACTTCCTTGTTTGATCCAGAGTTTCGCCTTCCATATACACCGGCATCGGTGTACTCAGCACATACACCACATTCAATGTTGTCAAGAGAAAGTGCATCTTCTTCTGCCATCTTCTGAAATCCTGCCCTTCAAACTTGTCCAACTTCGCAAACTTGCTTGTCATCTTCGAACTATCGTTCGTCACCCCGAAATTTGATTCAATCTTTTGTTGGTTAATTTTGAAAATCGAGATAATTCTGGATAAATCTGAAGTCGTGTATAAACACTTTCAGATTGAATCAAATTTCGGAGTTCAACCAAAATTGTTCAATCGGATAAAATCAGAAGATTATAATTCAAGAGTTTTGTTTTGGTCTTGTGAGTTTTTCACACGTCATGCTTTCTGAACCAGGATGATTATTTATAATCAAAGAACAGGTGGTTTTTGGCGGTTGATGGAAGTTATTTATTTTTAAAAATTGCCGTTAATGGAAGTTTTAGTAACTTCCATGTAACTTCCAACCGTTGATGGAAGTTTTAGTAACTTCCATGTAACTTCCAACCTTTGCCTAAACCGAACATCTCGTTGTTACATTAAAACAAGCGTGCACTCTTATTTTAACATAATAAAGAGATCAATTACACTAAAATGTCCAACAACTATAATATGAAGGGTTAGTCATATCATATAGCTATGCACCTCTTAAAACCAGCCTATTATGACTAACTACTTTAGTGTGCCATGCTGCCTGGCCATCTCATCATTAGTGTGCTATGTGCATAACAGCCCATCTCATGAATTAGATCCATCAACATCCCATCTATCTATACCCATATTTAAGACAAAACCACCAAAACCATTTCTATCACAACTTGCTGCATGCCATTTATTTTATTTTATCCCAATTAAACCATGGCTCTCCATTCTCCAAATAGGAAAACAATATCTTTACAAATCATCTAGTATTCTCAACTATTTTCTTGGTAATGATACAGTGGAACGAACATATATAAAACGGTGAGTGAAGTTATCACTACCTCTACTATTTTATCCTTTCTTATCAAATCACATTGTAGGTTATACTGTTCATTTGGTAACAATACAGTGGAAAATAAAACAGTACAGTGATAATTTGAATCTAAATGAATATCATATTGTCATACAGTTTTCACTTAATGTTATCATATAAAAATCTTGCGTCTATCCAATTCTTATATTATTATATATTCAATGTTTCGAATTGAAACCTCTAAAGGATGCATTCCCAAACTTGGACACACATACTAGTTACTCTCAAACACGTGTTCACTTGTTTGTAATTTAATTAGCACAGAAATACAACCAATAAGAGGTGCATAGCTATATGATATGGTTCAATCTTGTTCAGTCCATTCTCTATCAACGTTCTACATTCATTATTCCTCGCATTTAGAAAGTAGTTAGTCATAATAGGCTGCTTTTAATTGGGTACTTACCTATTTAGAAAATTCCTATTTTAATTATGTTTTCCGCTTAAACGGGTTAACCCAAATTTTGTATGCAGGGACTATTATTCAACGACGGTAAAAAAGAGACTCGTCGTTATCTGATGACGTCGCGAACAACGACGGTCACAAACCGCCCTGATGTTGATTGACGTAATTCAACGACATTCATAATCCGCCCGACGTTGACATGAACGAAGTCAATGACGGTGGGTCGTATAGACGGACGTTGAAAATGAGCCCAACAACGACAGCCTAACGAACTCCACGATGTCGATATCATGAATACAACGAAGGCGTTAAATTATCCACGATGTTGATATCATGAATACAACGCTGGCCTTAACCTGACTCACGACGTTGAATGCTTAAGACAACGACGACTGTTACGGAATACCCGTCGTTGTTTTGATGTTTATGACGACTGTCATAGGGTATTGTCTGACGTTGTCTTCTTTTATTACAAAGACGGGTATGGCTTGACCATCGTAATCATTGTCGGCATACAACGACACCTGAAGCAAAGTTGGTGCCTGGCCCGACATAGAACTTCCATTTTAACCGATGTAGATCCTTTGTTTTGTAGCAGTGTGTCATACCCTAATTTTGTCCAGGGATTATTACTTGATGACATGCAACCTTTGATTGGATGCTTTGAGATACTTGGCATCCTTTGTTGCACAATATGTGAAGTCCCAAGACGTGTTGGAAGTCAAAAGGAAGCAGGCTTACGTGATTCGTGAAATTCTGTAATGTGGCGGAAATCGAAAAGAGGTGTTGTTGCGCGATCCGTGAGTTTCCGTAACTTCTTCGAAAGCTAAAAAAGAGTGAATATATGATCCGTAAGGATTCGTAACCTTACGGAAAGAAAAATAGTATCGTTACGAAATTCGTAAGGTTTTGTAACGTTACGGAAAAAGAATTACCAAAAAAGTAAAGGGGGTGTGCATTTAGTAAAAAGGGGGGTACAAATAGCAATCAGGCCCACTTGGGCCTTCCAAATTCTTCCTCCAGAAGGCGGTTGCTTCTGGAGGAAACAACCTTGCTCGCCTGGGCGAGCTGGGTGGCAAGCTCCTCCCCTATTTTGCTATAAATAAGGGGAGGAATGAAGGGGGAAGGGGTTCAGCCTTCTTGGCACTTCGTATTCTCATAAATTTGCTGAGGAAAATTGTTTCCGTGAAGAAAATCCAAGCCGAGGCACTTCCGTAACGTTTCCGTGAGTAATTACGCGAAGATTTTCAACCGTTCTTCGACATTCATCGTTCGTTCTTCGTTTTCTTCAGTCTTCAACTGGTAAGTACCTCAAACCGAGCTTTTCAATTCATTCTATGTACCCGTGGTGGTTCCCATTTTGTTTCATGTATTTTTATTCTCGTTTTCATTTACTTTCCGTACCCCCTTTTGACGTGCTTCAGTCATTTATTTAAGTCATTTCTCGCCTAATCAAAAAATAAAATAAATTTCCACCGATCATTTGATTTGTAATATCCGTTAATTTCTGTTAAAATGAATTCCGACCGTTCGGTCGTGCCGTAACCACGTTGGAAATAAAAAAAGAGGTAAAATAATAATAGAATAATCAAAAAATACTTTTTAGTAAAATGAAGCGAAAAAATCAATCGGACGTTTTCTCTTTGGGATTTTTATTGAATTGACTAATAACTAAAGTGAAACTAAGACTAAAATCAATACGCCAAGTCAAGCTCGTCCACAAAAAATCACTAAAAAAGGATTTGAAAGTTTATTATCTCAATTTTTCTTACCAAGTAAAAAGGATCATTTTTAAGGTCCAACGCCTTAAAATGATCACCCTTCAAGTAAAAAGAATCGCTTAATTCACTCTTAAGGAAGAACTACGTAGGTCTGATTTCCTCTTCGATGGAGGGTACGTAGGAGCAAGAGCCCCGCTTTTGTCGACCTCAAAAATAAAAAAGAAATAAAAGGTAAGATATCACAATTTCACAATTCTAAAAAATAGGCTGTTGTCCTTTGAGACAAACATGAGAGGTGCTAATACCTTCCTCAAACGTAAATACAACTCCCGAACTTAGAATTTTCATTTTGACCGGTTTCCTTCGGTTTTTCCGACGTTTCCCACAAATAAACGTTGGTGGCGACTCCGCGCATCTTTCCTCCTTTGGAAAGCGCACCCATGAGCCTCGCCTCGCTCGCCCGCAAAAGGGCACGGTGCGACAGTTGGCGACTCCAGTGGGGACTTTTTGTGAGTTAGGCCTATTTTAAGGAATTGTGGAATTGTGAAACTTTGTGTGTGCATTTGTTGAATTGTGTAAGATGTAAATAACTGTTGTCTATTTCATATTCTTTACACTGCATTCTAAGCACCCACGGGTTTGAGTGAAAAAGGGGCCCTATACCCGGGTTCATGGGAATTTAAGGAGTGGAGGTGAATCTATCATCATGCTAGGTCTCCGACTTGCTTAATGATAGTGAAACCTCGTCTAGAGCTTTCTCTCTTTATAATATGTTGTCGCTGGTATTCCATACCGCCACAATATTATTATCTTGAGTGATGATACCTCTAGAAAACAGTCGTGTGAGTTATGAATCATTTGGAGTAGTTATTAGTGACCCCTAGATACTATCCTGTAGGTCCCTAAAATAGGGGCATGGAGCAAACACGCTGCGTGCCATTTTAAACATTGCCATGCATGTAGTCCTAAATGTCATATACGCCTTTGCTTGTAATTATTTATGGATATTGTCGTATTCTGTGCATCCCTCTGTTGCGCTTTTGCGCATCTGCACCATGTCGTCACACATGCGTTGTATGTGGGTCTCGTCTTTTGTCGTGGGAAGTCGAAAGATCCATATCGTCTTCTTAACTGCACACATGGGGCACTGCGCCCCCAAATGCGCAGTAAGGAGAGATGATTTTCTGGGCTTTCGTGTCCGTAAATGCATTCATATCATGCACCGCATAAACATCTCTTCAGCATCATAATGAACATATCGTTCCTGCATTTGTCCTTTATCACATTCCCATTTTGCATGAGTCATTGCATCATCATGCATATGCGTTCAACATACTTTTTGTTCTAGATGTTTGCTCATACATGATCCTTGTATTTTCCTCTACAAAACAAAAACAAAAAAAGGGAAGCATGAAAATTCATGATGCATTCTTAGTTGCATGTGTTAGGTACCATGAGCCAACCATGTTGGGATCATAAACCCATTTCTAAAATTAAAAAAAAAACACAAACAACAAAACAAAATGATTGAGCATGGTACCTAATGCGTGGTTAATTAAGAAAGGATGTCTCTTCGGGCATCTCAATCTCATAATTACATTTTTCATGCGTAGCATGTGTATTCTCGAGTCTTTCATCCCTATGAAATGTTGTTGAAGTATTGGCGATCAAAATTGCCATTCCCTGGGTTATGGGGTTGAACCAAGCTCGTGCTTTTACGAAAAGGTTCATCGAGTCAAGTTGAAGCATGAAGGTAACCATCTTGCAAAAATTGGGACAAAAGATGGATCGTGTTACATCATTGCTTCGTCTACTGCCAAACACATTTAGGGATGTTGATATCCTTGTTACTTCCAGCTTCACCTTGACAAAGATGTCATGGACCATGTTGAAAATCTAAATTGATTCAACCCCATGTCCTGCGTAAAAATTCGCAATACTTCAACTATGCATCATTCGCATACATCCATGCTTTTCATTGGTTGCATTGTTCATTGCATTCTTTCCTAAAAAAAAAGAACTTAATCATTTTTATAAAAAAGAAAAGAACCCGCTTTACGGCGCCCTTACCGAACCTGTGCTAGAGCTAGAGTAATGGGTAAAGCAGAAGAAGTGCAAGAGAAGGTGAAGGCCTACATGGAGGCCATGAAAGAGAAAATGGCCACAATGATGGAGGCCATGAAAGAGAAAATGACCACAATGATGGAGGCCATGATGAGCATGAAGAAGATAATGGAAGCCAATGCGGTTACAATTGCCGCTACCAGCATTGTTGCTAAGGTGAACCCGATGCCCCCATCTGGCCTCAACCAAATGAATCATCCAACCTTAGACATGGTAGGCAAAGATTTGGGAAGTAGGGACGACCCCCATGATGTGCAAAATCAAAACAAGCACGCCTTCCCGCCATATGGCCTGCCTCCCAACTATACACCATCCAATGTGGCATACACTCCCAATGAGGATGTCAATAACTCCACTCCTATACCCATTGAGAGCCAACAACCCCAAACTGATCATGCACATGTCTCTTAAATCGTGGGGGAGACACATGAAATTCCCCACCACAATTTAGCCGACTTCGAGCCTTGCCTCGGATATGCCATTGAAGGGCAAGCAGTTGGTGGTATACCCCTACAAAACCCTTTGGAGGGCCCTCAGTATCACCCACAACTACACCTCTTGCATTCCACGACAAGTAAAAACCCTCATGCTATGGCAGAAATGGGAAAGTTGGATCATCTAGAGGAAAGGCTCAGGGCCATTGAAGGAGGTGAAGATTATGCCTTTGCTAACTTAGAAGAGTTGTTCCTAGTACCCAATATCATCACCCCTCCCAAGTTCAAGGTGCTGGACTTTGTCAAGTACAAGGGGACTACTTGCCCCAAGAACCATCTAAAGATGTATCGTCGGAAGATGGGGGCATACGCAAAAGATGAAGAATTGTTGATACATTCCTTCCAAGAAAGTCTAACTGGGGTAGCTGTTACCTGGTACGCTAACTTGGAACCTTCCCGAGTCCATTCTTGGAAGGACCTAGTGGTTGCCTTCGTTAGGCAGTGTCGGTATAATGGCTTCGGATAAGATGCAACTACAAAACATGTGCAAAAAGGGGGCACGGATCTTTCAAAGAATACGCCCAAAGGTGGAGAACCTGGCAGCTCAAGTGGCACCTCAAGTGGCACCTCAATGACGAAAAAAATGATGACAATGATAGTAGACACATTACCAGTATTCTACTATGGAAAATGGCGGGTTACACACCTTCAAGCTTTGCGGATTTGGTCTTCACCGGCGAAATGATCAAAGTGGGTCTAAAAAGAGGCAAATCTGATCATCTTGTTTTGATAAAAAAAAAAAACTGGGGCAAGTGAAGAGGATGAGAAGGAGGGAGAAACCTATGTTGTGACTGCCATTCTTATACGACCAAGTTTCCCACCAACCCAACAATGTCATTACTCAGCCAATAACAACCCTTCTCATTACCCACCACCCGGTCATCCATAAAGGCCATCCCTAAAATCAACCACAAAGCCTACCTACCGCACTTCCAATGACAAACACCACCTTTAGCACAAACCAAAAACACCAACCAAGAAATGAATTTTGCAGCGAGAAAGCCTGTAGAATTCACCCCAATTCCGGTGTCCTATGCTGACTTGCTCCCATATCTACTTGATAATTCAATGGTAGCCATAACCCCAACCAAGGTTCATCAACCTCCATTTCCCCGAGAATACGACTCGAACACAACGTGTGCTTGTCATGGAGAAGCCCCGGGGCATTCCATTGAGCATTGTAGGGGCCTGAAGCGTAAGGTGCAAGGTCTAATTGATGTGGGCTGGCTGAAATTTGAGGAGAATCGCGTGTAAATCTTGACATTGACAAGAGATGCCACACATGGGGAAATTTTGAAAGCTGTTGTTAGATGTCTCTAATGACTCATCCGGATTTTCAACTTTCACCGGAATTGGGTGCAAGCCATTGGTCTATTTGCTCAAGCGACCTGTGCTCCTGAGTTTGGACTTCCAAGACCGTTCAATCAGAGATTACTCGTCTTGCACGTTGGTGGGGGTGCCGTAAAACAACGAGTAAAGTTAAAAAAAAATAAGTTTCAAAATATATATAAAAAAAGGGGTTAAAAAAAAAGCATTTGATTGATTGTGTTTTCAAGACGTTCATGTGACCTCATTTTATCATTCCGGAAAATTTTTCTTTTTAGAGAGAAGTGAGTTATCAAGAATAGGATGTCGGACAAATGGCCTCAGTTATCTTAAGAAGGGAGGGTTGGATTAAGATACAAAGACTATTCCCCGATTAAACTTTCACTCTCTCTTTTCGGATTAACAATGCACCCTTAACATGAATTACTCAAAAGACAATTCAAAATAAACTTCTTTAAAGCAAAAGATAAATAACAATAAATAAAAGAAGTTTAAGGGAAGAGAGGAATGCAAACTTGATTTATACTGGTTCGGCCACTTCCCGTGCCTACATCCAGTCCTCAAGCAACCCACTTGAGATTTTCCATTCTCTTTGTAAAACTCTTTTTACAAAGTCTGAACCACACAGGGACAACCCTTCCCTTGTGTTCAGGAATCCTCTACAACAAGAGACCCACGGTCTCTTAATCCCTTTTCAGAAATAAGAAGAAGAGAAGAAGAAATCTCTCTTAAAAGAGATAGATTGTATAATGAAGATCAATCAAAATTCCTTATTGAATATGCAAGTGGTTGACCAAGGAATCTTTTTGAGAGGATAAAGACATTTCAGTTTAGAAAAAATCTTAATCTTTTGAGAGGATAAAACTTTTTGGGCAATGAAAACTCTCTTTAAATTCGTGTTTCCAAGTCACATATAAATAGACCTTTGATGGCCATTCATAAAACATTTGATAGATGTGACTCTTGGAAATTATTTTCTGAAAATCCCCTCTGGTAATCGATTATAAGACTTGTGTAATCGATTACAGGTTTTAAAAATTTGAATTAAAACGTTCAATAAACTGCTGGTAATCAATTACCATCCATGTGTAATCAATTACACGTTATAAATTTTGAATTCAAATTTCTAGTGACTGTTATAAACATTTTCAGCTGCTGGTAATCGATTACCAGAGAGCAAATCTCAATTTGAAATGATAGAATTCTTTGGTCAAACCTTTTGTTTTTTCAATTTGGAAACTTCTTCCTAAAGATTCTAGAGATCAACTTGATCATATATCTTGATTTTCTTGGATTCTTGTCTTGAATAAAACTTAGAAGCACTTGATCCTTTAGCATCATCAAGAATCAACTGCTTCTTTCATTCTTCCTCACTACGAGGTTGTGAAAACAAGACAATAATTGGTACCTCTAAGCCCTACACTGGGGCAATGAAAGACACCATGCAAAAACCTCAAGCGAACCTAGGGGCAGATTAGAAGTTTTCACCCAATAGGTTCCCAGCTACAAGGTCATGACGAAAGATAACAATTGGTACCTCAAAGCCTTACACTAGGGCAATGAGGGGCATCGTGCATGAGCCTCAAGTGAGCATAGGGGCAGATCAAAAGTTCTCACCCGTCGATGTTTTTTAAAAAAAAAAAAGGGGGGGGGGGACACAAGCCCTGGAATTTCAATAGATTGATTAAACGTCAAACAGCTCCATTGCCGTCACTCCAAAATGGTCAAGTGACTAAATCAAACAGAATATACACTCTGAGGGAGTTCCCGGAGAGATTTGCAAAAGATAGGATAAGGTTGCATGAATTATCACCTTTCTCAAAAGGACAGTCAATCTGTGTTTTCCAAAAAAATTAAATCAAAATCAAAATCACAAAATAGGGAAAGAATGTCATGAACATTGTACAACTTTCCATTGCATTGCATTGTTTCATATGAGGTCAGCGTTACCAAGTTTCACAACAAAGGTTGCATGCGTCTGCATCTCTAAAAATCATGTTAATTGCATAGATTTCCTACATCTCATGTCCAATCTTTTTGGATGACCGGCCCTCTCGATGAGTCGATCTCTTGCTTTCTCATAAAGGTGGACCCTTGGGTACTAGTACCTATCACCTTTAGAGGACTATATGTCCTCGCCATCAGAGGACTGCACATCCTCGCCTGTAGAGGGCTGCACGCCCTCGCCTTTAGAGGGCTGCGCGTCCTCATTTTCAGTGTGCTCCATATCCACACCTTAGGAGAATATAAGGTCCTTTGCCCTTAGATGCTTAACCGAGACTTGCGCTCCTAGTTAAGGGGCCAGTAGTTCCCTTTTATCAGCTCCTGGGCCACCCCCTGATATTGGAGGGCGACCAACTGTGCGAGCACATCCAGAGAGGGAGGCTATCACGCATCTAGTATGCATATCGGGACAATTTCACCTGTGCCGCTGCAAAAAGACGAGTGTGGATCATGCGCACCAACATGACCACTCTTACATGGATATGGATGACGTTGCTATTTAGCAACATTCTGCCCAGCGACCACAATGTCAATCTCCCCCTGCAGATGTATTAGTTGGTCTGTGCCGTCATGACATAGGTAAGTATGCATGTGACTCAATTGATTTCTGATTTCATCTATTATTTGCAGGGATCGCGCCCACAAGACACCCAGTGGACCTGAAGAAGTTCAACAGGGCCCTAGGGTTTCCAGCTCTGGTTACGGGCCTCTGTCAGTCCTACAGGGTGCCCGTTCCCCCAGCAAGGAATCGCTCCCACAAAGACACCCAGTGGACCCGGAGAAGTCCAACAGAGCCCTGGGGTTTCCAGCTCTGGTTACGGGCCTCTGTCAGTCCTACAGGGTGCCCGTCCCCCCGGCAAGGTCACGTCATCATGACATAGGTAAGTATGCACATCGCTCAACTGATTTCTGATGTCATCTATTGTTTGCAGGGATCGCGCCCGCAAGACACCTAGTGGACCCGAAGAAGTCCAACAGGGTCTTGGAGATGTCAAGCTCTAATTACTGGTCTCTGTCAGTTCTACGGAATGCATGTCACCTCCAGCAAGGGCATCAGGCCCCCTACTAATCGAGCTTTCATCAAGAAGTACTGCGTCCCCAGACAGGCGCAGGGCGAAACACCACGGCAGCCTGGGGATGGCCGGCAGCGGGCAACAGACGCACCGCCATCACCTCTAGAGTTCACCTCAGCTCATCCACAAAAAGGTTAGAGCGTTGCTTACGACCCATGGCCGACCAATAGGTGACCAAGTCCAAAGCCAAAGGTAAGCAAAGTACTAGGTCCGTGACCGACAAGCCATCATGCGTCCAGCTCAAGACGTTAAAGAAGCGCTACTAGGAGGCAACCTAGTAACTTTTAAATCTCTGCTTGTTTGATCACCTTTCTTTCTCAAGTAATAGTAGGACACACCTAGTTGCTCATGATCCTAGGAATTTAAATAAAACAAGCACAAGCTCGGAAGGTAGTCATACTTCACAAAATATACATATGTATGTTTAGGTAGAAAGATACCTTGGATATGCATGTATACTTCACAAAATATATATATGTATGTTTAGGTAGCAAGATACCTTGGATATGCATGCATATAGCAAAAATATCTCACAAAACATATATATGTATGTTTAGGTAGAAAGATACCTTGGAGATGCATGTATATAGCAAAAATACCTCACAAAAATATACACATGTTTAGGTAGCAAAATACCTCATGAAAAAAAAAACAACAACAGAAAACAGAAAACTAAAATATTGTCTAGCTGAAAAGCCAACATGATTTTGAGAAAGGATAACTTCCAGCTTTTGTTTGGAAAAAAAATTTCACTGATCATAACCAGTTTTTGAAAGAAAATGTGTGTATACGCCTGAAGGGTGAATGCTGTGAAAATTTTCCCGAATGCCCAAAATGGACACTTGAGTGTCCACGTAGATGCATGCATAACTAGTTTTGCATAAAATTTCCAAATCATCATTGTTGCATTTGTGTCATGGAAATAATGTAGGACATCCTCTTTATCCCCGAACCGCTGGCCAAAACCTGACATATATCATGACTAGCCGTTCTAGAAGCCTTGAGCAAAAATCCCAACTTATCATAAACCTTGACCCTGGGTGAGAAT
This sequence comes from Glycine soja, assembly GCF_004193775.1. Classification (NCBI taxonomy): domain Eukaryota; kingdom Viridiplantae; phylum Streptophyta; class Magnoliopsida; order Fabales; family Fabaceae; genus Glycine; species Glycine soja. Next base: position 31,588,222 of record NC_041008.1, on the reverse strand, counting down.
GTCAATCCTTTCCCTCGGAAAAAAAACAACAAAAAAAAAGAAAAAAAAGAAAAGAAAAGAAAAATTCCCAATCAAAGAGTGGGAGGAAGCAAAAATGAAAGAAAAAATTCCCGATCAAAGATCGAAAGAAAACAGAAGAAGTATGCAGAAAGGTCTTTGGACCAGACAATATCTGAACAATACAAAATTGTCACCAAGTAAACAAGAAAAAAGGAAACCACGACCTAAAGTTGTCGTCTCCCTTTGATTGCCAACCAAAATCCTGTGCGCTAGTGACTTTCTCGCCCCGCACTAAAACATAAAAGAAAAAAAAATAGTCAAAGCCAAGTTCCCCACCTAAAAACCATTCCCGAAAAAAGTCCTATTGATCCATGATCACGCATGTAATCTTTGATTTGATAGGAAATGATTTGCAAAATCAAGTCATGACATATCTATGGTTCAGAATTAGGATAAAACACTTACCTGTGTGAGATTGATACACTTTGAGTGATTTTCTCCTATCTTTGTTGGACCCAGTGTTTCCTCTAAATGGTCGTTTAGAAATGAAATGCTAACATCCAAAATCTCATTTACGGTTATGAGAAAATTTCATCAGTATACTCTGCTTCCCTGATAGACACATTGTTTTTCATCCAAAAAGCATATGTTGCTCTGATCAGTTGGAAGTTTTGTCTCTTTACTAAAGCATGTTCGCATTTTGGTGAAGAAAACACCGAGACTATTTTTAGTCTTACAGTAGGCAAGAACTACGTAGGTCTGAGTTCCTCATCACAAATTGAGGATAGGTAGGAGCAAAAGCCCTGCTTTTGTCGACCACCCCACTTTTTGTTACCGTGTCCCAAGAGTTCGATGGCATGCGAAGCCACCGGACCGTGGGATCCCCAAATCCGTATGTTCCATCATTTATCATTCGTATGTTATCTTGTTTCTATGACTTGAGGGACTAATGTTTGTTTTGTTGTTGCGATTGTCATTTGTTTTGTGCATATATTTTGTTTGGACTATTGCGTTAGTGCTTACTTCGTTGTTGTCAATAGTGTTTGTTGAGATTTCGGAACCGTGTAGAGTTTTTCATTTTAGGAATGTTGTCCTAAAAATAAAATGAATAAAAATCTTGATAACGCCAAAAATAAAGCGTTGTGAACGAATGTCGTGTCTATGTATACAAAGAAAAGAAAAGGTTTTTATTTATATATATGTAAAAAGAAAATGTGTATAAAAGAATTTTGTGTGTGTAAATAATGTATGGAAAGAAATTCTTGTATGTGTGAGCAACGAGTGTATATAAAGAAACCTTTGTATGAACCACAGGTTTGTGTTGGGAAAAACAAAAAAATCTTTGAACATGAATAAGGTTCGTATGTAGACCGTGTGGCATAAAGAGAAAGAGTTCTAATGCGTGTACGGAAAAAGTTCGTAATGTATAAGAATGTAGATATACAAAGAAAAGTTTTCCTCACAAATAGCAATGGGTGTATATTTTTGTGAATATAAAAATGAAACAAAAAGGAAAAAGAAAGAAAGACCTCGAAGGTCGACATGTTATGGTTAGGAAGAATAAATCATTCGTAGAGAGCAAACATATCTTCTGGAAACAAGGGACTGACACTAAGAGTTTATTTTCCTGAATAATCGAGATAAGAATGGATGAATTCATTGAACTGATGAAAGAACATAATTGGGAAACGTTGGGTCTGTTTGTGTAAATTCTCGACCGTAGTATCACAATGCCATAAACGGGATGTTTGAGTGCCCACCTGGCTGTGGCCATGACTAATTTTGCACGCTGTTTCCAAATCATCATTGTCGCGCGTGCCTTGTGGAATAATATGGAAGTTCGGCCCGAGACCGACACCTTGACACCCAAATTTGTTTTGCCCCAGATATCAAGATCGGGTTCCCACGATAAAAGCCCCCATTGAGACACAACCTTAGAATTTTTTGAACCTTGGCCTATCAAAAGAATCCTCATCCTTTCCCCCGAAGCAAAGGACAGCGGAATCTCCTCAAGGGAAAGCAAATAGAATGCTAAAACCTGATTTCCCAAAGAAAGGAAAGGAAGAAATGGAAAGAAAGAAAAAGAAAAAGATGAAAACAAAGAAAAGAACAATAAAAAAGAAAGAAAAAGAAGGATTCCCGATCGAAGATCGAAAGGAAATGAAAATGGAAAAGATCGGAGGAAAACAAAGTAATTCTCGATCAATGAAAGAAAGCGAATGGAAAATCTTCAGACCAGATAAATTTTCGGCAAGATAAGTAACTGTCGACAAAGGAAAACCCATTTTTGTCTCTTACTTTCGAATTGCCATTCAAAGTCATTCTCGATTGGCGATATCCCGCCCCACATAAACAAAGAGGAAAAGACCGGAACACCCAGTTTCCTCTCAAAAAAACACTACCCTCGAGAAAATCCTATTGATCCATGATCGTACGTGTGATCTTTTATTCGATAGGAAATCGTGTGCAAAATAAAGTCGTGGTGCAGTTATGGTTTGGGATTAGGGTAAAACACTTGCCTGTGTGAGTTTTTATACACTATGAGTGATTTATTCCAAATTTCAGCCTAACCTGATGTTTCCCCTGAATGTTCATTCAAAAGCTAAAAGTTGACATCCTGCCTTTCATTTTCGGGTACAAGGAAGATTACCCTTGGCATAACTATATTGTTGTTCTAAGACATGGTGCTCTCGCGCATGATATATTTTTCTTTGCAAAAAGCATGTTTGCCTTTTTTAGGTGGAAAAAACCCGGTGGACCATTCGGTCCTGCCTCGCCTTTTTCGGAGCCCCATGAATTGCGTTTTCGTTCATGCATCCTCCACCCACGAGTTTGGAGCCATGCGTAGTGATTGCTTAGTGCAATTCTCCATTCTCTACCCCTTTTTCGGAGCCCCATGAATTGTGTTTTCGTTCATGCATCCTCCACCCATGAGTTTGGAGCCATGCGTAGTGATTGCTTAGTGCAATCCTCCATCCTACCCTTTTTCGGAGCCCCATGAATGGCGTTTTCGTTCATGCATCCTCCACCAACGAGTTTGGAGCCATGCGTAGTGATTGCTTAGTGCAATTTTCCATTCTCTACCCTTTTTTGGAGCCCCATGAATGGCGTTTTCGTTCATGCATCCTCCACCCACGAGTTTGGAGCCATGCGTAGTGATTGCTTAGTGCAATTCTCCATTCACTACCCCATTTTCGGAGCCCCATGAATGGCGTTTTCGTTCATGCATCCTCCACCCATGAGTTTGGAGCCATGCGTAGTGATTGCTTAGTGCAATTCTCCATTCTCTACCCCTTTTTCGGAGCCCCATGAATTGCGTTTTCGTTCATGCATCCTCCACCCATGAGTTTGGAGCCATGCGTAGTGATTGCTTAGTGCAATTCTCCATTCTCTACCCCTTTTTCGGAGCCCCATGAATTGCGTTTTCGTTCATGCATCCTCCACCTACGAGTTTGGAGCCATGCGTAGTGATTGCTTAGTGCAATTCTCCATTCTCTACCCTTTTGCGGAGCCCGATGAATTGCGTTTTCGTTCACGCGTCCTCCACCCACGAGTTTAGAGCCATGCGTAGTGATTGCTTAGTTCAATTCTCCATTCTCTACCCTTTTTCGGAGCCCCATGAATGGCGTTTTCGTTCATGCATCCTCCACCCACGAGTTTGGAGCCATGCGTAGTGATTGCTTAGTGCAATTCTCCATTCACTACCCCATTTTCGGAGCCCCATGAATGGCGTTTTCGTTCATGCATCCTCCACCCATGAGTTTGGAGCCATGCGTAGTGATTGCTTAGTGCAATTCTCCATTCTCTACCCCTTTTTCGGAGCCCCATGAATTGCGTTTTCGTTCATGCATCCTCCACCCATGAGTTTGGAGCCATGCGTAGTGATTGCTTAGTGCAATTCTCCATTCTCTACCCCTTTTTCGGAGCCCCATGAATTGCGTTTTCGTTCATGCATCCTCCACCTACGAGTTTGGAGCCATGCGTAGTGATTGCTTAGTGCAATTCTCCATTCTCTACCCCTTTTTCGGAGCCCCATGAATTGCGTTTTCGTTCATGCATCCTCCACCCACGAGTTTGGAGCCATGCGTAGTGATTGCTTAGTGCAATTCTCCATTCTCTACCCTTTTTTCGGAGCCCCATGAATTGCGTTTTTGTTCATGCATCCTCCACCCACGAGTTTGGAGCCATGCGTAGTGATTGCTTAGTGCAATTCTCCATTATCTACCCCTTTTTCGAAGCCCCATGAATTGCGTTTTCGTTCATGCATCCTCCACCAAAGAGTTTGGAGCCATGCGTAGTGATTGCTTAGTGCAATTCTCCATTCTCTACCCTTTTTTCGGAGCCCCATGAATTGCGTTTTCGTTCATGCATCCTCCACCCACGAGTTTGGAGCCATGCGTAGTGATTGCTTAGTGCAATTCTCCATTCTCTACCCTTTTTTCGGAGCCCCATGAATTGCTTTTTCATTCATGCATCCCCCACCGACGAGTTTGGAGCCATGCGTAGTGATTGCTTAGTGCAATTCTCCATTCTCTACCCTTTTTCGGAGCCCCATGAATTGCATTTTCGTTCATGCATCCTCCACCCAAAGAGTTTGGAGGTATGTTTCATGATTGGCTACTGAGGACCCTCTAGTGCAATCCTCCATTCTCCAAAGTTTTTCATCGTCAAAGAGTGGATCCTCTTGACTGGGAAATGTGATCTTTGTTATTTTCCCGATTGATTCCTTTGCCAAAGGTGTATATGTATATTATATTATAGTTGTTTTTGTTGTTGTTTGTATTTTGTTTTGTGCAGAAAAATAAAAGAAGAAGGAGCAGAGACGAGAGTCATCATAGACTAATCACGGAAAGGGCAAGATGGATGAAATCAGTGTCTTGTCTTTGCTTTCCTCTTATCTCCGATAAAAGGTAAGTAAAGAGGGGCAACTGTCATACCCTAATTTCGTCCGGGGATTATTACTTGATGACATGCAACCTTTGATTGGCCGCTTTGAGATACTTGGCATACTTTGTTGCACAATATGTGAAGTCCCGAGACGTGCCGGAAGTCAAAAGGAAGCAGGCTTACGTGATCCGTGAAATTCCGTAATGTGGCGGAAATCGAAAAGAGGTGTTGTTGCGCGATCCGTGAGTTTCCGTAACTTCTTCGAAAGCTAAAAAAGAGTAAATATATGATCCGTAAGGATTTGTAACCTTACGGAAAGAAAAATAGTATCGTTACGAAATTCGTAAGGTTTCGTAACGTTACGGAAAAAGAATTACCAAAAAAGTAAAGGGGTGCATTTAGTAAAAAAGGGGTACAAATAGCAATCAGGCCCACTTGGGCCTTCTAGATTCTTCCTCCAGAAGGTGGTTGCTTCTGGAGGAAACAACCTTGCTCGCCTGGGCGAGCTGGGTGGCAAGCTCCTCCCCTATTTTGCTATAAATAGGGGGAGGAATGAAGGGGGAAGGGGTTCAGCCTTCTTGACACTTCGTATTCTCATAAATTTGCTGAGGAAAATTGTTTCCGTGAAGAAAATCCAAGCCGAGGCACTTCCGTAACATTTCCGTAACGTTTCCGTGAGTAATTACGCGAAGATTTTCAACCGTTCTTCGACATTCATCGTTCATTCTTCGTTTTCTTCAGTCTTCAACTGGTAAGTACCTCAAACCGAGCTTTTCAATTCATTCTATGTACCCATGGTGGTCCCCATTTTGTTTCATGTATTTTTATTCTCGTTTTTATTTACTTTTCGTACCCCCTTTTGACGTGCTTCAGTCATTTATTTAAGTCATTTCTCGCCTAATCAAAAAATAAAATAAATTTCCACCGATTATTTGATTTGTAATATCCTTTAATTTCTGTTAAAATGAATTCCGACTGTTCGGTCGTGCCGTAACCACGTTGGAAATCAAAAAAGAGGTAAAATAATAATAGAATAATCAAAAAATACATTTTTTAGTAAAATGAAGCGAAAAAATCAATCGGACGTTTTCTCTTTGGGATTTTTCATTCTTAATTGAATTGACTAATAACTAAAGTGAAACTAAGGCTAAAATCAATCCGCCAAGTCAAGCTCGTCCACAAAAAATCACTAAAAAAGGATTTGAAAGTTTATTATCTCAGTTTTTCTTACCAAGTAAAAAGGATCATTTTTAAGGTCCAACGCCTTAAAATGATCACCCTTCAAGTAAAAAGAATCGCTTAATTCACTCTTAAGGAAGAACTACGTAGGTCTGATTTCCTCTTCGATGGAGGGTACGTAGGAGCAAGAGCCCCACTTTTGTCGACCTCAAAAATAAAAAAGAAATAAAAGGTAAGATATCACAATTTCACAATTCTAAAAAATAGGCTGTTGTCCTTTGAGACAAACGTGAGAGGTGCTAATACCTTCCTCAAACGTAAATACAACTCCCGAACTTAGAATTTTCATTTTAACCGGTTTCCTTCGGTTTTTCCGATGTTTCCCACAAATAAACGTTGGTGGCGACTCCGCGCATCTTTCCTCCTTTGGAAAGCGCACCCGTGAGCCTCGCCTCGCTCGCCTGCGAAAGGGCACGTTGCGACACAGTGCCAATTAAGACATATAAAGATTTTAATTTTAATGATAACAAGTAATAATTGAATGAGAGGTTTTGTGTTATAAATTCTTTCAATCATGTGTGTGGTACATAGATAGATGTTTTCAGGAAACAAAAAATTTAAAAGTTGGATAAAATATGTATTTAGTCCTTATAATTTTATTTTATCTTGTTTTTAGTCTCTAAACTTTTATATCATACAATTTAGTCTTTGAACTTTATATAAAAAAGCTATTTTTAGTCTCTAGGTTTATTCTACATTTTTTAACTTCCAACAAGAAGAGATGATAACAAATATAGCTCTAACTCATGGCCTTATTCCCACCATCAATGCAACTCACATGCCAAAAGGGGTGACCCATCATGGAAACTCCAAAAGAAAGGTTATTAGAGGAGTGATAGAGAGTGGAGAAAGGTAGAGAATAAAGAACCACAATGAAAAAAAAAAACCACTCACCTTTCTCAGGAGCTCCACATATAAATTGAAATTAACTTTGAGTGAATAGGAGATGAAGAGAGGAACTAAGAGAAAGCTCCAAGGTTGACTCCACTTCAATGAAAAGGAAAGGAGAAGGGTTTAAGGTTTTGACTCTTTTATAACAAGGTGTGTTGGGTCATGGTTCATGAATCTAACTCAATCTTTTTAGCTAACTCTCATTTTAATTGTTCTTTAAAACTAATAATCCCTCTAATCTTTCCCCACTCACCTTCAAATCTTGATTTCCAAATCTTTTAATTTATATTTTCATTATAAAAGCAATTATTTACTATTTTTCACCAATTAAATAAGCATATACATGGTATATAAAATAAAACAAGCATATATTTATACCATTAAACCAAATAAACTATCTCATAACCCATATAATTATTTTTTCCAAAAAAAAAAATTTAATTGTATCTTGGTGTGTGTGTGTGTGTGTGTGTATATATATATATATATATATATATAGAGAGAGAGAGAGAGAGAGAGAGAGAGGATATATATATAGAGAGAGGATGTGTCATATGAGAATGATCATCTTATGTGTGAGAATAAGAATGACTAATCTCAACTGTTAGATTAAAATGAAAATTCAAGATTAAAACATTTTAATTTCACATTAAAACTTCATATAATCATAAAATCTCCATAAGATTTGTCAAACATAAAATCAAATATCTCAAAGATTTTATTTACATCAAGATCATTACCACGGTGGTGGCTATGATAGGCATATGTTGGTGGTGATAACAGTGGTCATGCGACGATCATAGTGATCGTGCTAGTGGTGACGACGTGAACAACAATCATGTTAGCAGTATTGGCAGTGGTTGACGATCATGGTGGTGGTTGTGGAGACAACCATGATAGTTATGGTGGAAATGGGGTGGTGGTCATAGTATGATAGGTTTGAGATATTTTAGGACATCTAGATTAAATTTTTAAGATATTTGACAAGATCTCTACAATGATGGAAAACAACATACAATGATGATTTTGAACCATCTTTGAAGCTAACATCGTTGAAAGTTAACACTTTTGACAACGATTCAACAAACACCATCTTAGAAAAATATTGCTTCCTAAGACAGTCGTTAGTTAAGAACCGTCTTAGAAAGGTACCTTTTTAAGACAGTGTTTAACTAACGACCATCTTAGAAAGGTACCTTTTTAAGACGGTGGTTACCTAAGTACCATCTTATAAAGGTACCTTTCTAAGACGGTGATTACCTAAGCACTGTCTTTGAATGTAATTTATTTTTAGTGGTAACCATTAACTAATCATTCCTCAGCTAGAAAATTTCACTAGTAAGGCAACAGTATCACCTTCTGTCTAATGTAATTTATTTTTAGTAGAAGCGGTAATATAATTTATTTTTAGTAGAAGTGGTAATAATCATGATGCAGTAAAATCATGAGGGCATAACTTGAAAATTTCACTAGTAAGGCAACAATATCAGTATGACCATTAAGTCCTAAGCTCTTCCTACTTAAGAAACAAGGAGGTTTTATTTCTTTTTAATATCCAACTTGTGAATTTAAATTTTTACAAGATAATTTTTTTACAGAAACACCATGATTATTACCTAACGTGAGTAATGCTCAACATTTCAATTCTCATCGTTTTCATTTTAGCCTGAAACAGTGAAATCAAACATATCAATAATGGGATATGCAACTTGACCTACAAGCCACGAGGTGATTATATCAAATAAACTTCACAAGAAAAAAATGAAAAAATCAATCTTGCCTCCAATAAACTTGTAGAAGATGTGAAATATAAGGAAACCTAATAAAGTTGCAAATCAATCAACTCTCTTATCAATAATTTGAGTCTATATTAGAATTACTTGATTTGCCTCTTCTGGTACCTTTTTTTGTTCCCGGTGCATAGGGGCTTCCATATCTTGTAGTTCTAGATTTAAACATGTGCATTGAACCCGATAGCATATGTTAGCAATAAATATTTAGTGGATCTTTCTTTCAGAATAGTAATCACTAATCAGCCTTCACATTCAAAATGGAATAAGTTAACTGTTATCCATGTACCTTGAGAATTGCCACCTTCTACTCAAGTTCTGTGGCTTTTGCTGTCCTCTCGTCCGCTACTCTCTGAAAAAAGGAGCAAATAACAAATCAATCTATATATTTAACCTAATGTCAATAACAATTTAGCAAGAAAAATTGATGCAATCCTCCCTAGGAAGAGACCAGTCATTAGAGCCATGAGCAAGAAGCTCCAAGAGGATTGGGCTAGAGCTGCTGAAGAAGGCCCTAGGGTTCTCATGAACCTTAGGGTAGATTTCTAAGCCCATGGGCCAAGGTTGGATCCAATTATCTTTGTACATATTAGACTAGGATGTCATTATATTTGGTCCTTGTATTTAGGGCTCCATAATGTAGGTAGGGTACCCTAGAAATATAGGAATTTTCAGCCCTTGTATTTTAGGACACCTAGACTAGTTTTTGTATTAGGGGTAGTTTTGTAATTTCACATGCACTAAGTGAATATTTGATGTTTGTGTTGGGAAATAAATTTAATTGAATTGGTAGAAGCCCAATCCAATTAAATTTTAGAGGGGGAGGTGAGCATTTGCTTACTACACCCCATTGCCACATCATATAGTCACACTTTGTGCATGTCCTTCATGCTTTACATGCCTCATGACACCTAAGCACACTTAGTGGAGAATCTTGGAATTGATCTTGGATTAGTGGGCTGAACCATAAATAAAATTCACTAATCATAATTACTGAAATTTTGGCTCCATAGTTTGGCTCCACAAATTCAATTTCAAATTCAAGTGAAATTTGAATTGAAATTCAAATTCCCCTCCAATTTTGTGTGACACTTAGGCTATAAATAGAGGTCATGTGTGTGCATTTTTTCAACTTTGATGATTTGAAAATTAAACTTCAGATTTCAGATCTCTCTTAGAGCACAAAATTTCGTGCTCTTCTCTCCCTCTCCCTTCATTCATCTCCTTCTTCCTTCAAGCTCTTATCCATGGCCTCCTATGGTTGTGAACTTCTTCTAGACTCATCTTCTCCTTGAAGTGGCGTCTCCTCTCTCTCTTCCTTCTCCATTCCGCTGCCATTCATCTTCCAAGAAGCAAAGGAATCCATTGATGAAGAAGATCCTAGGCCTACAAGCTCCAATGGAGCTTACATAAAAAATAGCTGGACAAAGTGGACCGAAACAGGCTTATTGTGTACTTGTTAAAATTGTTTATTTTTGTGATTGGTAAAGTAAATCTCTATTAAAAATTTAAATAGCAAGATCAAAACACATCATTCATGACAATATGATACCAAAATTTACCAAAATCTTAAGGGAATGTAGTCAGACTTGCGTAGCAACATTGAACAAGTTGGGATGACCCTGCTTCAAATTTAAATGTCACCAAAATCTTTCAACATTTCTGCTGATGAAAATTATTTTACAATCATCACAAGATTGACTATACAAAACTCTTTCATATATTCCTAGACACCTCCAGTAATTGAAGATTCACACATACTTTTATGAATACCAAGACAATTATTAGGATATAGAATTATATATATGAACTTTGTGTCGTTCTTCTAATAGCTGTGTTAATGTAGTAAACTTTTCAGACTTAAATGGAGGTTGGGCAACTTTGCTGCATTGTTTTATTTTCTAGTACTTCCTTTTTTTGCTAATTAAAGAGGATGCCTTCAACTTCTTTATTTTATACTTCCCTTCTTCCTTCTAAAAATATTTCTCTGTCCCTACAAGGATGCGAAAAGCAATATGACCGGCCCATAGTAGCCCAAAAATGCTCCAGCCAACTTGATCTCTAAGTAAATATGGCAAAATTGCAATCCCAAAAGTAAAAGTAACTGACAGCGATTGCTTGCTGAAAATATCGCAAGGCTTGGATACTAGTATTCTAAATACATGTGTTATTTTAAAAAAATATTCTCCACAATAAATTTCCACTTGTGCTTAGAATCCGATTACATGTTTTCTGTACAAGCTGTTGATTACAAAGTTCATATCCATAATTTTTAGCCACATAGACAACTTGACAAGCAGGTAGTGTGTTTACAATTATGTTGTCAATTCAATCATGATATAAACTTAATGACATATGGAAAACAACCAAATGAAAAAACAGTGCTTTAATATGTTTTACACTCCATTTAAAAGTTAAACCACACTAAGTGCTTACATTAGTTGTATCCTTGCAAGCGCAGTGGATGACTCAACTGCTCTATGCTCCAATTCCACTTCTCTTTCCATAGAATCCTATTCTACCGATCACAAAATCACTAAAATAGTGGAGAACACAAAAACTTGAGAAATAAATAATTCAAGTTAGACACCATTTTGGTTGCATTATGTGCAACACGCTCTTCTTCTGCTCTTCGCTCAACAAATGCTACCTCCTCTCTTAGAGCCTGCAAGAACAACAATTTTAATATGCAAACAACTTCATCATTGTATAATTATAGTAATCTTACATGTCACTACAGAATCTACTTACCTGCATCATCGTTGTTTTGCTTAGTTCTCAATTTCTCATCATTAATTCCATGCTTGCCTGGTAAGATATGAATAGTGTTACCCAAGCCATAATTATAAATAAAACTCATCCATTAGAATATAGTTAAAGTAAAAAATATAGTTAAACAATTAATCCAACACTAATGAAAGAAATTAATGAAGGAAACTGAAGTAGGTAGATCACTATGTTGCCTAGTCCAACAAGTCTACTGATGTAGCTCCATGTGGAGCTTGTAGGCCTTGAATCTTTTTCATCAATAGAGTCCTTTGCTTCTTCAAGTTCAATGGCAGCAGAATGGAGAAGAAAGAAAGATGATTGGAGACGCCACTTCAACGAGAAGATAAGTCAAGAAGAAGCTAACCACCATAGAAAGCCATGGATGAGAGCTTGAAGGAAGGAAAAGATGAGTGGAGGGAGAGGGAGAGAAGGAGCACAAAATTTTGTGCCTCAAATAAGGTCTAAACTTTAAAGTGTAATTCTCAAATGATCAAAGTTGAAAAAAATGCATACACATGGCCTCTATTTATAACCTAAGTGTAACACAAAATTGGAGGGAAATTTGAATTTCTATTCAAATTTCACTTGAATTTGAAATTGAATTTGTGGAGCCAAATTTTAGAGCCAAAATTTCACTAATTATGATTAGTGAATTTTAGCTATGGTTTAGCCCGCTAATCCAAGATCAAGTCCAAGATTCTCCACTAAGTGTGCTTAGGTGTCATAAGGCATGTAAAGCATAAAAGACATACACAAAGTGTGACTATATGATGTGACAATGGGGTGTAGCAAGCAAATGCTCACGTCCCCCTTAGGATGATCCAAAATTTAATTGGATTGGGATTCTCCCAATTCAATTAAACTTATTTCCCAACACACACACATCAAATAATGCACTTAATTCATGCGAAATTACAAAACTACCCCTAATACAAATACTAGTCTAGGTGCCCTAAAATACAAGGGCTGAAAAATCCTACATTACTAGGGTACCCTCCCTACACTATGAAACTCTAAATACAAGGCCCAAAAATAATAAAACGCTAATCTAATATGTACAATGATAAGTGAGTTCATACTTAGCCCATGAGCCAAAAATTTATCCTAAGGCTTATGAGAACCCTAGGGTCTTCTTTAGCAGCTCTGGCCCAACCTTGGGGTGTAGGATTGCATCATCTACAATAGCCAAATATTTTACTGATTCATAGAGTAAATAGATTCCCTAATTCTATTAAGCAAGTAAACTTTAACAGATATCACATACAGACTAACACACAAGCCACAAATCAATTACAATCTTATAGTTATAACATGGGAAGCCAGAAAAGCATAGTATGTACTGAAAGAAAGTAGTGGTGTATTTCTTGGTGATAGTGGCAAAAATTGTTGGTAGAAAAATAAAAGTATACTAATTAGATGTTAGGATTCATAGACCAACTTCGAGAAGGGATTATTTAAACTTCAATCAATATGTCACAATTAGCCAAGATTGTGTATAAAAATGTATGATGCCAACACTGAAGAAAATCCAACAAGTTCATTATTCATTAAACAAAAAGCTTCCACAAAATCAATATGGAATGTTTCTATCTTTGAAATAATTGACACGGTTTTCTATAGTGACTATATGAACAAGTGGACTACTAGTAATTTGGAATTTGTATTTATCCATCTTTTGCTTATAGATATAAGATTAACTTAAGTTTAATAAATGCACTAGTAATATAAATTTAATATAGTGATTCTCAAGATAAATGGGGTGCTGAGAGAATAAAGAATGCCACACATCAAAATAAAAGTTTTGGATGGTGTTGTGCTTCTATGACTAGAAGATCCTTTGGTGATTAGCATGTATGATATTTTGGAAAATAAATCAACCCATAAAAGGTGTCCCCAACACAAGATAGTTAAAGAAGTTGGCTTTCAAGGGATCAGGAGCATTCAAAATGGATCAACTGATAAATTCTTCATGGCAAAGTTGTCTATCAAATTAAGGCTAAGTTCGCAATCCAATTTGATAATCTAGTCTCACTTTGAGTCACATAGATTCAAATCAAGTCTCTATGTAATATAGATACTGTACACATGCTATATTTGCTGCTGTTGTAATCATACAAAACATTTAGAAAAATTGTACCAATACAAAATCAAATCAATTTAAACAGAATATAGTTTAGGTGGAAACAGGAGGTGCACGGGAGGAAATAAAATATTGCAAGACACACATCAATAAATTAACAAAGAGGAACCTATAGGGAAGCTAGATTTCCTTCTAACATTGCAGCTTGGCTCTTAACAGCATCCATAGAACTTACAAGTGCCTTAATTTCATCATTTTTGGCAACCAAAGCCTCAACCATATTTGATTCAACTCTGGTCACTTCTCTTTTACTCTCATACAAATCCTTCTGTAGTTGTTTTATGCTAGCTTTATATGATTTACTCAGCTCTCTCTGTAGATTTAGAATTAATTTAAGTGATACGATAATCAATATATTATGAAGAAGTTTTTTATATTCTAGCGTAAAAGGTTTGTGTTTTAGTTTTTTTAATGAAGAAGCAATGTTCAGCGTCATATAACATTGGTGGTTATTTATTATGTTAGTGGGAAGAAGAAACTGAGGAGAGGGAGTAGTGGGGGATAGAGAAGAGAGATATGATGGTGTTTTGGTCTTTTGATGTATTGAACTGGGAACAAAAGGTTGTCCTGTAGATAATTGAGTAACAAGAAAAGAAGTTTTTTTCATGTCCCTCAACCTCTTTTATGTTTTGTCCCATGTTCATTTTTAAAATAATAAAATCAAACATTGAACAAATGTGTTTGTCCTGTTTTGTCCCTTACTTTTTAGCAAATCAAACAAACAAAACCTAACATAAATATTTATTGTTAGTGGAACAAGTCTTGGTTCTTGGTTTTCAGTAGAAAAGATAAAATAAATGAATACAAAAGAGGAGGGGAGGCACATGGACTGATTTGACTCAAGCAGACTTAGTCTACGTAATTTCACCAGTTCCAAATTCCAAGTAATCCCAGTTAAGTCCTGACAAAATTTGACCATCTTATAAAAGTAGGCCTAAGTTATGCAGTTTCTAGAAAATGTTTCAAGCCGCCAAGATAAGGGAATTAAAAACATGCAAGAAGAGAGGAATTGACAATAAATACAAAATGCATGCTTCATGAAGAAGAAGAAGAAAGGCACAAATTGATGAATAAATAATAGCAAACAGAGCAATATTGCCAGCACTACTCTTAGCAGTTAGCACAGGTAAAGAAAAAGAACAACTTAGGAGAAATGCACCAAGAATGCCAAAAGAAAAACTACAAGAGACACTCGTGTTCACTTATAAATCTGATCTTCTAGGAGCTGAAGCCCCATTTGAAATTTTTGCAGATTGCCTTGAAACTGGCAAGAGCAATACTTGAGGCCTAGAAGCACAAGAGTGAAAAAAGTGCCACTAGTCGCAGGATTGTGTGAAAAATTCCAAGGAAGCTTTGTTGTCCCCTACAACATCATACAAAGAAGTAGGAGTTGCTAAGCACTTTGGTGTCGAATTGCCTACAATAGACATGATAATAATGATTCAGGGAATTAATTCAAATAATTGCAATATTTCAAGTTGAAACTAGATTCAGTATTTAATACAATAAAGGAAGTAAGGGGTAAGGCAATGCGCCAATGCCTTCATGCAATTTGATCTTACTCCAATAGGTCAATCACAATGTTTATCAACATATTCAATGTTAAGAAAAATCCATTAGCAATTAGTCAATCAGCATGTGACTATTAGAATATGTACCTGTTCTTCATAATCATTTCGTTCACGTATGCTTGTAGCTAATCCCATTATGTATGTGTCAACAAGGGCTCGCTCTTTATTCTAGTATATTTGTATTTTTAAAGATGGGATGACAATCCAGCACAGACCTAAGCATCATTAGGAAATAATAATCAGGCATCTATAATAAGAAATTAGGAACATTTTATTGGTTTAAGAAACACCCTTACCCGAGCTAACCTTGACTACTCTTTACACTTACCAGTAGATTTTGTTGTTTTAAGTTATCCTTTAGCCTATGTACCAACTAAAAAAATTAGTCAGAAGATTTTTTTAATAAAGATGTGTACATGAAATCATCTTGTACATGAACTTATGTAGTTCTAGTTGATGGACAAAAGTACATTTTTTTTTCTGGCTCATAAACTTACACATTAGAAAAATAAAAAAACTCACTAGTGAATCAGCATCCCATGTTGAAGCAGACTCCCCCAAGCAGAAAACCCCTCTATAACCCTTAATCATCCTTTGATATCAGAAACAAAAACGATGCTTAGATCTAAACATTTCAGCTAAAACAAAACCACATGATAGTGAAGCAGGCATCATTAATTGGTACTGAAACATAAACAAATTTTGTATTTTAATCACCAGTCTACCAATTTTGTTGCTTTACCAGTTGACTCCCCAGTGCGATTACTTTTTGTGCATTTATGTCTCGAAAAAATATTCAATGGGGAGTTTTCTCAGCGGAAAGCGCACCGGGTTGTGAAGTATTTAAAATTAAAACAGATGAATTCGAGTATCGAACACAGGGAACTAATGTTAGCATGAATTAAGTTCAGATTCAAAGCATTGTTGAGAGAACATGTATAAGTGATAAATTCAAACAGAATTTAAACTAAACTTGTATGCTAAAAACAATAAAATGCAAGGTAAATAAAATGACAACAATAGGTAGATATGTTGGGTCTTTCTAACAAACTAGCTGATGCGTAGAAATATATTTCTCTAATCAATCGTGCTCTTGTGTTCTATGCTGTAGCCTAAATTACTAAACCCTCGATCCCTTATCAGGCTAAATATCCAGGCTTCGTCCGCAGATCCCTCATTTAAGACTACACTCGATTTAGACATCCCTCTTAGGTTTAGACTAACTTAAACTGAGTTTCGTCCGCAGATCCCTCATGTAAGACTAGACTCAGCTCAAATAGCTTACTGAAGTTTAGCCTAATTTAGCCTAAGCTTCGTTTGCAGATCCCTCATGTAAGACTAGGCATAAACTAAACAACATTACTGTAACAACATAATTAAAACCAAAACTTAACCCGCAGATCCCTCATGTAAGGCTAAGTTTCAATCCTGCTTCAATCAAGTTGTAAGGCAACAGTACATTTCCCAATGCTAAAGTCACCTAACTGTGCACACAAATGGGTGATCAGACCAAAAGCATACAAACATTAAGCGTTGAAGGAAGCATTGAACAAAGAAAACATAATCAATTAGATATTAGGTATTTACATCAGCTATTCATTAGAAATCCCCAACTAGGGTGTTTAGCCAGCCATTACAAAGAAACCCTAACAATAAATAAGATTAAAAGCAGAGAATGATAGTTCCTTACACAAGAAGGGGGATTCCCCTTCCCCTTCTCAACATCTCACACTCACTCTCTACTCAATAATCTCTCTCTAATGACAAAACCTAGGCTTCAATGCACAAGTTGCTCATCTTTGCTGCTTCCAAGGCTCTTTTCCCAAAATAGGTACTGTGGATATTGTAGAATTTTGTGCCCTAGGAATTCTCTACCCTAATTCTGCACAAAACAGGCTTTAAATAGGCTCTAAAATCGTGACGTTGCGCTTAGCGCCACCCTCATGCTTAGCGTGAGTAAGTGAAATTGGGCTTAGCGCCAGTCTCAAGCTTAGCCTGGCTGAAGGCACCTGCTGCGCTTAGCGCACTGATCTCGCACTTAGTGCGCGGCTTTGATGTTGATGCTCTGCTAGATTCTCCTTTGCGCTAAGCGCTCTGAAGCTGCGCTTAACGGTGGATATGCGCTTAGCCCAACTGCCGAGCTTAGCCCAACTGTTACATTTTGCAATTCAAAACTTAGCCTCTTTTTTACCTGAAAATGCACAGATTTCATCATTAAATCCAATGGAAATGTTCTAGAGACAACATTAACCATAAAACAAGATTTATTTACCAAATTTACTTCAAAATGACCATAAATTGGGGAACTATACAAGCTTTGGAAAAGGATTTCTATACAAAAGTTAGTCGTATACCAAGAGAAAACAACACTGGAGACTCAGCCTTCCATTAATCAGCAGAAAAGAAAACGAATTCAAGGGCAGAAGTAGAAAATGAAATTGCAATTTGAAGCAGAAAACAAATTTTTATTGCTACGTGAACAGTGCACGTGAATAGTAACACCAAACTGAAAAATGCAAAACCCTAAAATTTTCTCTCTTCCCTTAACAGACTCCATCTACTAAAACCCCGGTGCTGTTATATAGGTCCTCAGCCCCAAAGCTTATAAATCTGTTTTAAGTCCAAGCCAAAAAACGAAATAAAATAAAACTGGACGAAATAAAATAAAATTGTCTGCTCTCTTCAAGTCCAAGCCGGTTCAGCCCAATTCTGGATCCAAGCCCAATTGGTTATAATTCTCCTGAAATTAAATCAAAAAAACAAATTTAGTCAAGTAGGCCCAAATGATAAAACTGCATAATTAATTTGACAATTAAGGCTAATCAGTAATTAAAATGGTAACAAAAAGGGTTAAGAAATAGGAGAAAATAATGACACATCAGAGAGAATGCAGAGAAGGGGTAGGCAAAATCTGGCAATTGTGAGTGTAACTACCGTTACACTCACTTAAGCATGTTTCGACACTTTCGCTTAGCGGAAAGCTGCACTAAGTGAGCCAGAGAGATGTTTGGTTTCTCAACAAGGCTCGCTTAGCGGATATGCGCGCTTAGCCGACATTTCAAATTCAAAATCAGTTTTTTTTAACACAGGCTTGGCTTAGCGCGTGGATCAGACCGCTTAGCGAGGTTTGCAGATCTGAAAAGCTGGAACTCTCGCTAAGCCAAACTCTGGCTGGCTTAGCTAAAATGATGCATCTTAAGTACAGAGGAGCATGCGCTTAGCTGATAAGTACTCGCTTAATGCTCACACTGTCGCAATGAATCTCGCTTAGCTGCCATGACTGGCGCTTAGCTTCATGGACCTCAGTTATGGCTATAAGGAATTGCGCTTGGCGACAATAGGTCACGTTTAGCCAAGGATAAGATGTCGTTTAGCGATCAGGCTGAAGCTTAGTCGAATTCAAATCGAATTGAAGTTAGCTTAGCGCATGAACAGAGATGCGCTTGGCGCGAGGCTTGCGCTTAGCGAAAGGACTATTTTTCATAAAAAAGTTTTCTAAGTTATATTTCAGTCCTCTTTCCAAAAAATTGAAACCCTTATGTTAAACATTCAAAGATAGGCTGATATACTCCTATGTACGGATTATATAGCAAGTTCCAAATGATTAAATGCATGAAAAACAAAGATAACGGAAATTAAAACTGGGTTGCCTCCCAGGAAGCGCTTCTTTAACGTCATTAGCTTGACGCATAGCTTAATACCTTTAAGGTGGCGTGAAAGTCACAAAGAACACATCTTCCTTGAAGTTTCGCCTTTTAGCGAGAAATTCCATGAACTTCATATAGTCTGGAAGGACATTCCACATCATTTCAAGAAAAGGTGTTAGTGATTAAAGAAAGAATGGCACTTACAATTTCCTCATGCTCTCCTTGCCTTCCTTTCTTGACAATCATTTGATGAGGAAGGTCATTGATTTGGAGAATATTTTCTTGTTGGTTTTCTACTGTTGAGTACTTCTCCCATTGTTGTTGTGCTTGTTCCTCATTTTTCTCCTTATCTTTTTCTCTTGACTCATGCTCTTTTACAGGGCTTTTCTCTTGAGCTTCAGCCTCTACAAAGGATTTTTCTCGTCTGGACATAAATTGAGTTACTGCTTCTGCCAGCTCACCAACCTGGATTTCTACACTTTGGAGTGCTTGTTGAGTTGATTTAGTTGTTTCCATGAATTGCATCAATAATTTATCCAGATTGGAACTTGTTTCTGCTTCATTTTGATAGTAAGGTTGTAACTATGGTCTCTCTTGAAAGTTTTCTATTGAGTAGCTCTTACCAAAATGAATTTCATGATTTTTCATTGAATTTTGATTAGTTTTTGAGCTAGCATGGTATGCCCTGAATTCTTCAAACACACTTTCAAGATTAGGAGTTTTTTCTTCTTCATATTAATTGTAAGGACTTAACTCATGTTCCCACCCTTGATCGTGTGTTGTCAAGATATTCATTTCACCCCTTAAAAATCTCCAAATCTCACAAAACTAAATCATCTGCAGAAAATTTACTATGCATACAAAGCACTAACAAGAGCAGCAGTCACCAAGTCAAGAGAAAAACAAGCATAAACAAAAAGTATTTTCAAGTAATAAAAGAATAAAGAATAGACACCTAAAAATGAACTAACTTCCCAAATAAAAAGAAGTTCCCCAGCAACGGCGCCAAAAACTTGTTCGGCTTCCGGCAAGTGTACTAGATTGCACAAGTAGTATAAAACGTAAGAACCGAGTATCGAACACTCGGGGAACTTTTGTTATTTGGTAAGCTATTTCAACAAATAGGTATCTGGTGTGTAAAGGTAAGTTTGAATATGAACAGGTGTATAAACTATCTGTGCAAAAATAATGAAAATCACGCGAGAGAAATGATGTGTAAAAACAAGTTGAAAACACGTTGTCCTTCCTAATAAGTGCCTGATGCTAAAAAGATATTCTCTATCTAACAATGCTCGTGTGTTCTTATGGTGTCCCCTGAGATACTAAACCCCGATTCCTCATGATAGTTTAGCCAAATCCTGACCAAGCATCGTCCACAGATTCCTCTTGTAAGACTAAACTCAACCAGGACCACATTAAGACACACATACCTAACTAAGTTATCGCACCCTGATTCCTCGTGATAGTATGACAACTTAGCCCTGTACTATCAAGGACTTTAGAGTCAGACCAGTTTCCACTGTTAAATGACCCTAACAAAGCATGCATATATGTGATCAAGGTAAAGACATACTGGAATGAAAAGCAGATAGCACAGAGAACACACAAAACATCATTAAATATATAGAAATATATTTACATCACGTACCTACAGGGAAGATCCAACAGAGGATTTAGCTTTCCATACTAGGAAGCCTTCTTAACAACAAAGAGAAGAACAAGATGAAAGATTGCAAAAATACAAGTGGTAAGGATGTCTCCTTCACCTCTAGGATCTCACAATCACTCATACTCATCTCAAGCTTTCAAACTAGCTCCTGCTTCAAGCTCTGGTCTCTGCAGATCTTCACACAGCAAAATCTCTCAAAGCTCTATGGAACTTAGACCTTTCTCTCTCTAGAAACCCTAGACACGCAAAGCTCTGAATCCCAGTCCAAACTCCCTTCACAAAATCTGATTTTAGGCTTAAATAGGTGGCCTTGTCCGTGCTCGTGCGCTTAGCGCACGTATGGACCACTGATGTGTCATCATTTTCTCATATTTCTTAACCCATTTTGTCACCATTTTAATTACTGATTAGCCTTAATTGTCAAATTAATTATGCAGTTTTATCATTTGGGCCTACTGGATTAATTTTGTGTTTTTAATTTAATTTTAGGAGAATTATAAATAATTGGGCTTGAATCCGGAATTAGGCTTGGACTTGAAGAGAGCAGACAATTTTATTCTACCAAATCTTATCTTATCTAGATTTTATCTCATCTAGATATTATTTCATCTAGATTTTATCTCATCTAGCTATTATTTTATCTAGATCTTATCTTATCTTATCTAGATTTTATTTCATCTATATATTATTTCATCTAGATTATATCTTATCTTATCTAGATTTTATTTTATTTATGGGCTTGGACTTAAAAAACAGATTTGTAAGCTTTGGGGGCTGAGAACTATATAACAGCACCAAGGTTCTAGTTTTAGGCTCTCTCTCTCTCTCTTTCGGTTTTAGCTTTTTTATTTCGTTTTGAAGAATAATTCTAGTTTTCTTCATTTTCTACTACAATTTCGTTTGCTATTAATTAATGGAAGGCTAAGTCTCCAGCGTTGTTTTCTCTTGAGGATCAAGCACAACTCTCTTTGAGGTTTTATTATTACTATTGCATTCTGCTCAGTTTTTCCTCTTCACCAATTACTTTGTATTTGTTGCTATTAATCCATGCATGCTTAGTGCTTGATTAATTTTCTCTGCGCTTAATTTACGTTCATGCTTAATGATCAGTTTCGTTCATGATTAATTGGTGTATGTGTTGCTAAATCACATAATGAATGCCTTATGTTAAATTTCGCTTAGTAATTTAATTTAGGGTTCGATTAAGTGGTTGAACTGATAAAGGATAAATCCTCGTAATCTAGGATAAGACACTTGCTTGTGAATCATGGGGAAACATGTTTTAATTCTGATATTTTCTAATTCAAATTTACTTGCTGTTTAATTTACAAAAACAAACAACCCCCTCCCCAATTCGTTACTGTTTTATTACTATCTGTTATGAACGTTTGATTGACCATTGCTCGTTGGGAGACGACCTAGGATCACTTCCTAGATACTGCATTTTTAATGTTTATTTGATTCGGGTACGACCTCGATCAAATTTGGCGTCGTTGCCAGGGAGCAGTGGGCCAAAGATTCATAATAGTGTTTAGTTATCTTATTTTGTGTAGCATTCTATTTTGCGTTTCAGTTGCATTCCCTGTTTAGCGACTGTTTTAGCGAATGATTTAGCGACTGATTCAGCCTTTTGTTTTGCTGTGAACAGTGCTGAACAGTGATTAGCGACAGGAAATTAGTGACGGATTTTGCAATTTAATTAAAGAAATTTGTTTTGATAGTTAGAGTTGTTATTTTTGGCTGAATTTTTGTGTGGTAGCTTCTTTTGATTTGTGCGAAAAATACCAGGAGCACTTGGTGTGGCATTATTTGAGAGATAAAAATTTTTGGAACTTGTTTTTAGCAAAACTTAAAACGGTCATAACTTTTGCTCCGGTATCAGAATAACTATTATTATATATGCATTTGGGGTAGAAAAAAATTTCCCATACTATAGCAACCGGCTAAAGCCGGTCGGGGTTTCCCAAACTCCAAAAATCAGTCGTTTACTAAGTTTGTTTTATTTTTCAAGTATTATTGTCTTATTTTTCTAAACTTTGCTTAGGTAGTTTTCATAGTTAGACTTTGAATTTTTGTTTAAAATTTTTTGTGCTATCTTTTCATGATTTTAGGGTGTTCCTCACAAAATTTCAGCTTATTTTGATATCGTTTGAGTATAGCTGTACTTTTACCCCCTTGTTAGGTGTTGTTGCGAAACACATTATTTGCTGCATATAGTGCATGAATAGGGGCAATCTAGGTGATTTACAACCCTTTGATCCTGAAATAGATAGAACCTTTCATAGATTAGTTAGGCATAGTGCGCATCCTGGTCATTATGTGCATTTTGAGCATTCTGTTGAGGGTGATTCTGAATATTATGATTTTGAGCATTCCACTACTAATTTTTATACTGAGAACATGGCTCAGCCTCCACCTCGTGAGAGGACTCTTAGAGAGATGGCTGCACCTGATTTCACTTATGAAAGCTTGTGTAATCAATATCCTGATGAGGGTGTTCCATATGTTCTCAACATTGGACTAATACATTTGATGCCCAAGTTTCATGGTCTTGCAGGTGAAGATCCTCATAAGCATCTTAAGGAGTTCCATATTGTTTGTTCCACCATGAAGCCCCCTGATGTCCAAGAAGATCATATTTTTCTAAAGGTTTTTCCTCATTCTCTAGAGGGAGTGGCAAAAGATTGGCTATACTACCTTGCTCACAGGTCTATTTTCAATTGGGATGACCTTAAGAGGGTGTTCTTGGAGAAATTCTTCCCTGCATCTAGGACCATTGCCATCAGAAAAGACATTTCAGGAATCAGGCAACTTAGTGGAGAAAGCTTGTATGAGTACTGGGAAAGATTCAAGAAATTGTGTGCAAGCTGCCTTCACCACCAGATTTCCGAGCAACTCCTTCTTCAATATTTCTATGAGGGACTTAGCAACATGGAGAGGAGTATGATTGATGCTGCCAGTGGTGGAGCTCTTGGTGATATGGCCCCTGCTGAAGCTAGGAATTTGATTGAGAAGATGGCTTCCAACTCCCAACAATTCAGTGCAAGAAATGATGTTATTGTTCTTAGAGGAGTCCCTGAGGTGGCCACGAATTCATCTTCATCTACTGAAAATAAAAAGCTTGAAGGAAAACTTGATGCCTTGGTCAACCTAGTAACTCAGCTTGCCATGAATCAGAAATCTGCACCTGTTGCAAGAGTCTGTGGTCTATGTTCTTCTGCAGATCACCATACAGACCTCTGTCCTTCTTTGCAGCAATCTAGAGTCAATGAGCAACCTGAAGCTTATGCTACAAACATTTATAATAGACCTCTTCAACAACAAAACCAACAAGAGCAGAATAATTATGACCTTTCAAGCAATAGATACAATCCAGGTTGGAGGAATCATCCAAATCTGAGATGGACAAGTCCTCCACAACAAAAGCAGCCTGTCCCTCCTTTCCAAAATGTTGTTGGTCCAAGCAAGCCATATGTTCCTCCTCCAATGCAGCAACAGCAGCAACAGTCACAACAAAGACAACCAGCAACTGAGGCTCCTCCTCAACCTTCCTTAGAAGAGTTAGTGAGGCAAATGACCATCTAGAATATGCAATTTCAGCAAGAGACAAGAGCTTCTATTCAGAGTTTGACAAATCAGATGGGGCATATGGCTACTCAGATGAATCAAGGTGAGTCCCAAAATTCTGACAAATTGCCTTCACAAACTGTGTAGAATCCAAAAAATGTGAGTGCCATCACCTTGAGGTCTGGCAACCAAATTAAAGTGCCTCCACCAGTAGCAGCACCTGCACCTGAACCTGTCAAGCTTCATTCTACACCTGAAAAAGAGGATGAGATAGTTTCACAAAAGAAAAAGCTTCCTAACAAAAATTTTCATGCAGGTGGACCTTCTTCTAGTAATTCTGACTTATAGCAGCCTCATATCCCTCTTCCATTCCCACCTAGAGCGATTCCAAACCAAAAAATGGAAGAAGTGGAAAAGGAGATCTTGGAGACCTTAAGAAAAGTAGAGGTGAACATACCTCTGCTAGATGCCATCAAGCAGATTCCAAGATATCCCAAGTTTCTAAAGGAGCTGTGCACCCACAAAAGGAAGCTCAAAGGCAATGAAAGGATTAGCATGGGCAGAAATGTGTCAGCATTGATAGGTAAATCTGTTCCTCACATTCCTGAGAAATGTAAGGACCCAGGTACTTTCTGTATACCTTGCATTATTGGGAACAGTAAATTTGAGAATGCCATGCTAGATCTAGGAGCATCAGTTAGTGTCATGCCTCTATTCATTTTCAATTCTTTATCTCTTGGACCTTTGCAATCTATAGATGTAGTGATTCATTTGGCAAATAGAAGTGTTGCTTACCCACAGGTTTCATAGAGGATGTACTAGTTCGGGTTGGTGAGCTTATTTTTCCTGTTGATTTTTATGTTCCTAATATGGAAGAGGGATTTTCCCATGGTTCAGTTCCAATTATTTTAGGTAGGCCATTTATGAAAATAGCCTGAACCAAGATAGATGTTTATGCTGGCACATTGTCTATGGAATTTGGTTATATTGTTGTTCATTTTAACATTCTTGATGCCATGAAACATCCATCCGAGGATCATACTATTTTTCGTGCTGAGATAATTGATCAGATTCTTGATGATTATATGTTTGATTCTGTCCTTCATGGTAGGAAACATCCATTTTTATCTGATCTGCATGCTTGTCATTCCTTATGCATTGAATATGAATCTGAGTTTGAATTTGAACCTATATCTGACTTTTATGTTGAGAGTGAATTTAAATTTGAGTTTGGTTCTAATTTTTTGGGTGGTGTACCTCTTGATGCTGATTTTTTAGAGTCAGAATGCACTAACCATGTTGCAGGAAGTACATATACTTCTGACTTGCTTTATGAGGTACAGGCTGAGGAACCTTCTTCTTCTCCTACCATGGTTCCTACCACGGTCCAGCCACCACCCACACCAGAGTGGAAGCCCTTACCAGCAACCCTCAAATATGCTTACTTGGAGGATAAGGAAAAATTTCAAGTGTTCATCTCTGCCTCCCTTGATGCTGAGCAAGGGGAGAAGTTGTTGCTAGTGCTCAAGAAGCACAAGAAGGGAGTTGAAAGGACGTGTTAAGGCGCAATTCGTAAAGTTCCGTAACCTTACGGAAAAAGAATCAGCAAAAAAGGGGACAGGGGGTGTATTTAGTAAACAAGGGGGTACAAATAGCAATCAGGCCCACTTGGGCCTTCCAAGATCTTCCAACAGAAGGCGGTGCCTTCTGGTGGAACCAACCCAGCTCGCCTGGGCGAGCTGGGCAGCAACCACCACCCTCTTTTCCCTATAAATAGGGGGAGGAGGGTAAAACAAAAAGGTTCAACCCTCCTGATATCTAAGAATCACTTAAAATTAGTGAGAAAAATTGTTTCCATGAAGAAAATCCAAGCCAAGGCGCTTCCGTAACGCTTCAGAGACGTTTCCGTGGGCGATTTTGCGAAGGTTTTCCACTGTTCTTCATCGTTCTTCGTCGTTCTTCGGTCTTCAACCAGTAAGTTCCCGAAATCGAACTTTTCAATTCATTGTATGTACCCTTAGAGGTCCCCATTTATTTTGCATGCTTTTATTTTTATTTCATTTACTTTCTGTACCCCCTTTTGACGTGCTTTAGTCATTTATTTAAGTCATTTTCTCGCCTAATCAAAAATAAAATAAATTTCCACTGTTCATTTGAATTGTAACATCTTTTAATTTTTGTTCAAATGAAATCCGACCGTTCTGTCATGCCGTAACCACGTTTAAAACCAAAAAGAGGTAAAATAATAATATAATAATAAAAAAATATCTTTTAATAAAATAATCAAAAAAATCAATCGGACGTTTTTCTTTGTGATTTTTCTTTCTTAATCGAATTCACTAATAACCAAAGTGAAACTAAGGCTAAGATCAATTCATAAATCAAACTTTTGTCATCGCCTAAAAAGTCATTTTTAAGGTCCAACACCTTGAAATGGTCTTTTCCACTTTTATTGGTTAAACGTGGATTTCTAAAGCCTAAAATCAACACGTAGCTTTGTTACCTCTTTCAAAAAAACAAGAGATCATTAATGGTCCAATGCCTTAATGTTTTCTCTCCTTTCAAAAGAATCAAAAGATTGTTTAATGGTCCAACGCCTTAAATGACCTTTCATTTAATCAAAATATATCTTGCAAAAAAGGATAAAAATAATTTAACCAACGTTTAGTTCTCAAAGAACTACGTAGGTCTGATTTCCTTACCACAATTGAGGAATACGTAGGAGCAAGGGAAACACCTTTGTCGACCACAAAAAGATAAAAAAATATAAAAGGCATAAAAAGACATAAAAAACGTAAAAAAGGGAAGATAACACAAAATGCAGTCATATTCACACACTTGATTAAAAGTTGTCGTCCCTTGTGACGGACGCGTGGGGTGCTAATACCTTCCCCGTGCATAAATACAACTCCCGAACCTTTCACTTAAAGTTCGTAGACCACGTCTTTTTCCGGTTTTTCCGACGTTTTCCTCAAATAAACGTTGGTGGCGACTCTGTGCATTTTCCTTTCTTGGAAGACGTATTTGTGAGTCTCGCGTCACCCTCCCGCCGAAGGGTAGGTCGCGACAGTTGGCGACTCCACTGGGGACTATTGTTAGAGAGTTAGGCCAATCAATCAGTGTGCTTTCTTTACTATGACTTCCCTTTTGTTCTTTTTCTTTGTCTTTTTTTCTTATGTTCTTGTGTATATAAACTCTTTTGATGCTTTTAGTGTGTTTTAAAATGTATGCATGAGGTAAATATTTATTCATTTGATGCACACAAACACCAACACTATTTGCACACACGGTGAGTTGAAAAAGGGCCCTATACCCGGGTTCGTGGGAACATAAGGAGTGGAGGTGAATCTGTGATCATGCTAGGTCTCCGACTTGCTTGATTACAGTGAACCCCCATCTAGAGTTTTTCTCTTTGATAACATATTGTTGCTAGTAGTCCCTACTGCTGCAATATGTTCTTCGAAGGGGATGATACCTCTAAAGACTATCAAGAGAGATATGACCACCTTGGGAATTATCACTAAAAGCCCTTTTAGCTCCCTCCCATGTAGGTCCCTAAAATAAGGGCACGAAGCAAACACGTTGTGTGCCATTTTCCACACTGCCATGCATGTAGTCAAATGTTGTGTACCCCTTTGATTATATTTGTTTGTGGATAGTGTCGTACTATGTACATTCCCATGTCGTGCCTTATCATGCACGGGTTTCGTCTTGATCCCCTCTCTTTGGCAAACCAACAGAAGGTCTGTGTCACCTTCTTAAATACATACGTCGGGCACCATGCTACCCCAAGACGTTGTATCTAAGAAGGAGACAATTTCCCGGGCTCCCGTATTCATAAATTGCATCTGTGTCATATGCATTTCTTCATGCATTCATCCATTCCACCCATGATAGATGTCAGAGTTTTGATTCGCACTGGGTTTTTGTTTCACTTTAGTAAAACATGGGAACAAATCAAACTAGAAAAAGGTTTTATCAAGTCAAGATTAAGGGCCTAGATATCACCAGCATTAAGGAGTTGGGGCGGTTGATGGGACCTCTCCAAATGCAAGCCTTCCGCAAGGTGTACATAAAGATTTTAGATTTGACCATAGCAGAGATATCCACGGAAGCTATTGTATCACTCACCCAATACTATGACCAGCCTTTGAGATGCTTCACGTTTGGAGACTTCCAATTAGTACCGACTGTTGAAGAATTTGAGGAGATTCTAGGATATCCTCTTGGGGGAAGGAAACCGTATCTTTTCTCCGGGTTTCTTCCCTCCTTGAGCAAGATTGCAGTTGTGGTCAGGGATTTGGCAAGAGAATTGGATCGTGTAAAGCAAACTCGAAACGGCGTAGTAGGCCTACCACGGAAGTACTTAGAAGGCAAGGCAAGGGATACAGCGAATCAAGAGGAGTGGGTCCCGTTTATGGACATATTAGCATTGCTAATCTTTGGGGTTTTCCTCTTTCCAAACGTGGATGGTTTGGTGGACCTAGCCGCAATTGATGCTTTCCTTGCATATCACCATGGCAAAGAAAGCCTGGTGGTAGCTATCTTGGCAGACTTATTTGACACATTTGACCGAAGGTGCGTGAAGAGTAGTGCACGGATCATCTGCTGTTTACCCGCTCTTTGTGTATGGTTGGTTTCGCACCTATTCCAACAAGACATAAGGCATCCATGTCCGCTCCGAAGCCATCGCTCCTGTGTCGAAAAAAGAAGAGTAGATTGGGACCAACACATGGCTGGGATAGGAGGCAGAACAATCAACTGGTTTCCTCGATGGAAGGAAGGAAATGAGGGAGTTCTCTTCTCATGTGGGGACTACCCAAACATCCCATTGATAGGAATGAGGGGTTGCATTAACTACAATCCCGCACTTGCTATAAGACAGTTAGGGTACCCCATGAAGGGAGCACCGGCGGAAGAGAGCCTTTCTATTTTCCTTGTGAGAGATTTCGGAGCGCAAGGTTTCAAGGTTATACAAAGAGTCCATAAGACGTGGGAAGGCCCGTTAAGGAAAGATAAAGAACTTAGGGGCATCCGTAATGGCATCATCGGTGGTTATCATGAATGGCTGAAAGTTCGTACACGAGGGTTAGATTGGCTCTCCAAGTTGAAAATTATAAATGAGGAGAACTTCGAAGCTCTGGAAGAGGATAAAGAAGTCCGAGCTCTAAAAACCAAACTAGGAAAAGCAATACTTGCCAAAGAAAAATTCAAGTTGGTCACTACAGACGTCTGGAAAGAGTGTGTCGAGTTACGAGAAGAAAATACAGCTACTGCAAGAGCCCATGAACAAGAAACCAAGAGGTCTCGCAAGGAAGAGCATGGCCGAGACAAATTCCGTGGAGCTTTGTGGGGCAGCAACAGTGAGCTCAAGCTTCAAAGGGAAGAGAGAGACCAATCACGAGCACATTGCGTGGTCTTGAAAGAGGAGTTAGCTACTTGCTCAAGGTCCAAAAGAAACTTGTCTCAGCGTTTATGCGAGACAGAGACCAACATGTTAGCCATCGTTAGCAAGTACCAAGAAGAACTAAATCTAGTCACGGCCCACGAGCATAAAGTGGCGGACGAGTATGCCCAAGTGTACGCAGAAAAGGAGGCTAGAGGAAGGGTGATCGACTCGTTACATCAAGAGGCAACAATGTGGATGGATCGATTTGATCTTACCTTGAACGGGAGTCAAGAACTTCCCCGATTTGCTCTTACCTTGAACGGGAGTCAAGAACTTCCCCGATTGCTAGCCAAGGCCAAAGTAATGGCGGACACCTACTCCGCCCCCGAGGAGATCCACGGACTTCTCAGCTATTGTCAGCATATGATAGACTTAATGACCCATATAATTAGAAATCGCTAGGAAGTTTGTATTGTCGCTCAGATCTTGACTAGTTATAACTTTCTGAATAAAATGAGTTTATCCCATGTTTTTACTCCAAAGATCAGTGCCAATCAAATCACCTCCGCATTTTATCTCTAGCATGTATTCATTTTTCTTTACCTACTCCTCACGTTTGGTTTTTTAGGAAAAACGCCATAACTAAACACGCCCCAAGGCATCCCTATCGCACCAGATCCAAATCAAGGACGATGGGTGACTAAGAGGAGACACAGGAACAGATGAAAGCCGACATGTCGGCTTTGAAAGAGAAAATGGCTTCCATGTTGGAGGCCATGTTAGGGATGAGACAACTCATGGAGAATAACGTGGCCACCGCTGCCGTTGTTAGTTCGGCTGCTGAAGCAGACCCAACTCTCCCAGCTATCGCACACCATCCTCTCCCAAACGCGGTAGGATGAGAAAAGAGCACACTGGGGCACATCAGCAACCCCCATCCGGGATACAACCAGGTGGCTTACCCTTATGGACTACCACCTAATTACACGCCACCAGTCATGCGTGATGACGCGGGTCATGTCCCTTCCCCCGTCCTTGAAGGGGAGCCTCCTCGACAGTCAGACGAGGTTCACAAGGATCATAGAGAGTATGCCCAAGTAGACGTCGATTTCTACCCCCCGGTCCCCGTCGAGGGTCTGGCACCCAACGTACTGCCTCAACCCAACCTCCCAGCACAACCAATATTCTTGTCCACAGAGGGACCACCCCCGGCGGCGGAAGAAAGAAGGAAACTCGATCTCATCGAGGAGAGATTGAGCGCTATTGAAGGCTTTGGAGACTATCCGTTCGCGGACATGACAGATCTTTGCTTGGTACCTGATGTCGTCATCCCCCCAAAATTCAAGGTACCTGATTTCGACAAGTACAAAGGGATGACTTGTCCTAAGAACCATCTCAAGATGTATTGTCGCAAGATGGGGGCGCATTCTAGGGATGAAAAGTTGTTAATGCACTTTTTCCAAGATAGCTTGGCTGGAGCCGCGGTCATTTGGTACACTAATCTGGAAGCTTCCCGCATCCGTACTTGGAAGGATCTGATCACTATCTTCCTTAGGCAATATCAGTACAATTCCGATATGGCTCCTGATCACACTCAGTTGCAGAACATGGTTAAAAAGGAAGGTGAGACCTTTAAAGAGTACGCCCAGCGGTGGAGGGACCTGGCAGCACAAGTGGCCCCTCCCATGGTCGAGAGGGAGATGATTACCATAATGGTAGACACCTTACTGGTGTTTTACTATGAGAAGATGGTAGGCTATATGCCCTCCAGCTTCGCGGACTTGGTATTTGCCGGGGAGAGAATCAAAGTAGGTTTGAAGAGAGGGAAGTTCGATTACGTCTCCTTCACAAGTACCAATGCTAGGAGGATCGGAGCAACTGAGGGAAAAAAGGAAGGAAGGAGATACCCATGCCGTCACTTCAGCACCCGCATGGGTCAAGCCACCACAGACCTCTCATGGTACCCATCAGTACGTGCAACATCACCCGAGCTTCTCAGCTTGCACCGGGGACTCTTCCAATTCAGCACCCGTACAGCCTAGTGCGCCTGCACCCATCCAGAGGGAGGGCCCCCAAGCTCCGACTCCAACCACGACTGGCCCGGCCGGCAATGCTCACTTTGGCGCTGGTTCCAACGTGATGAGGAACTTTCCCCCAAGGCCAACTCCAGAATTCACCCCAATCCCAATGGCGTATGAAGACCTCTTGCCGTCCTTCATCGCCAATCAAATGGCTGTGATATCTCCTGAGAAGATCTATCAACCTCCTTTCCCAAAGTGATATAACCCTGACGCAACTTGCGCATACCATGGGAAAACCCCGGGCCACTCTACCGAAAAATGCATGGCCCTTAAATACAAGGTCCAACATTTGATAGACGTCAGATGACTGATGTTTCAAGAGGATCGGCGCAACGTGAAAACAAACCCGCTCGCCAATCATGGAGGGGGAGCAGTTAATGTCATCGAGTCGGGTAGGCCACGCAGGTCTAAGCCTTTAAAGGACATGATGACCCCCACGAGGTTTATCTACGAGGCCCTACAAAAGGGGGGCATAATTCCCCATGGTGGGCACGGAGAGGATTCCTTTTTGATTCATCCCGACTGATGGAAGCTTGCTTGTGGAGCTTCTATGGAGGCTGGATCTTTGAGCTTCAATGAGGTCCTTTAATGGTGATTTTCCACCATGGAGATGCAGCGGAAGACAAAGGAGAAGAGGTGAGAGGAGGCGCCATCCACTAAGTAATAAGCCATGGAAGAAGGAGCTTCACCACCAAGATGAGCCTTGGATAAGAAGCTTGGAGAGAATGCTTCAATGGAGGAAAAGAAAGAGGGAGAGAAAGAGAGAGGGGGGAGCACAAAATTGAAGGAATAAAAGAGGGAGAGAAGTGGAACTTTGAAGTATGTCTCACAAGACTCTCATTCATCAAAGTTATAACAAGTGTTACACATGTTTCTATTTATAGACTAGGTAGCTTCCTTGAGAAGCTTTCTTGAGAAAACTTCCTTGAGAAGCTTCTTTGAGAAAACTTCCTTGAGAAGCTAGAGCTTAGCTACACACACCCCTCTAATAACTAAGCTCACCTCTTTGAGAAGCTTCCTTGAAAAGATTCCCAAAGAAGCTAGAGCTTAGCTACACACACCTCTCTAATAGCTAAGCTCACCTCCTTGAGATGAGAAGCTAGAACTTAGCTACACACCCCCTATAATAGCTAAGCTCACCCCCATGACAAAATACATGAAAATACAAAAAAAGTCCCTACTACAAAGACTACTCAAAATGCCTCGAAATACAAGGCTAAAACCCTATACTACTAGAATGGCCAAAATACAAGGCCTAAATGAAGGAAAAAACCTATTCTAATATTTACAAAGATAAGCGGGCTCATACTTAGCCCATGGGCTCAAAATCTACCCTAAGGCTCATGAGAACCCTAGGGCCTTCCCTTGGATCTCTGGCCCAATCTACTTAGAGTCTTCTATCCAATGCCCTTGCAGGGTAGGATAACATGGAAACATGTTTAGTAGTGGAGGACCTGTTGCAACAGATGATAGATCGAGGCCGACTGGAAGTCGGCGATGAGGGGAGTGAAGAGCAGCATATATGTATGCAGTCCGCAGATGAGAGAAGTTTTGGAAGGCCTAAGCCTATGGTGGTATATTTCACCAAAGACGCAGCTCCCTAAACGCCCCGATACCCCTCGGTAGTTAAACCTGTTTCATTTCCATACCGAAACAGCTATGCAGTTCCGTGGAGGTATGCACCTCCAAGCGAAAGGAAGGAAGAGGCCACCGATATCAGCTCGTTGCTAGCCAAGGTAACCAATATCACGGGGTTGAGCGGCGTGACCCACAGCGGTCGCGTGTTTGCACCCCCTTACCTGCCGACACAACCCACAAACGTTAAAGGGAAGGCAAAGATAGTGGAAGAACAAAATGACAAAATGACCCTCACTCCGAACGAGGATATTCCAGTGAAAGGTCTTCCGGAAAAAAGGGATGGCTATGGCAAGAAAGAAGTATCGCTAGAGGAGGCAGGCAAGTTCCTCCGCATTATTTAGCAAAGCAAGTTCAAGGTCATTGAGCAGCACAACAAAACCCTGACCAGGGTCTCTTTTTTGGAACTACTCATGAGCTCTGAGCCTCATCGGGCTTTGCTAGTAAAGGTCTTGAACGAAGCTCATGTGGCCCAAGATATCTCTATAGAAGGCTTTGGAGGACTCGTCAATAACATCACCGCCAACAACTATCTCGCCTTCGCCGAAGAAGAAATCCATGCCGAGGGGAAAGGGCATAACAGGGCTTTGCATGTGTCTGTCAAATGCATGGATCACGTTGTGGCCAAGGTACTCATCGATAATGGTTCCAGTTTAAATGTAATGCCTAAAAAGCACGTTGGAGAAATTTCCATTTAATGCTTCCCATCTAAAGCCAAGTTCCATGGTGGTCCGTGCCTTCGACGGCACCCGCCGAGAGATCGACCTCCCTGTACAGATAGGCCCCCATACCTGTCAGGTTACCTTCCAAGTAATGGATATTAACCCGGCTTACAGCTGTCTTTTGGGACGCCCGTGGATTCACTCGGTTGGAGTTGTTCCCTCTACACTCCACCAAAAATTGAAATTCGTAGTAGAGAGGCATTTGGTTATTGTGTCGGGCGAGGAAGACATCTTGGTAAGTTGCCCGTCCTCTATGCCATATGTGGAAGCCGCGAAGGAGTCATTAGAAACAGCCTTCCAGTCTTTTGAGGTAGTAAGCATTGCCTCCGTAGATTCCTTCTCTGGGAAACCTTGCCTGTCCAATACGGCAGTAATGGTGGCCCGGGTGATGTTGGGGAATGGTTATGAGCCCGAAATGGGTTTAGGCAAGAACAACGGCGGCAGAACCAGCCTGATAAGCACCAGAGGAAACTGTGGGAAGTTTGGGTTAGGCTATAAACCCACACAAGCAAACATAAGAAAAAGTGTTGCGGGAAGGAAGGGCGGAAGCCAAGGCTCGCAATTGGGACAAAAAGTCGAAGGGGGCCCGCCCTGCCACATCAGTAGGAGCTTTATAAGCGCGGGTCTAGGACACGAAGGCCAAGTCGTTGTGATATGTGAGGATGACTCTCCGAGTGGGTCGGATTTGGTACGACCATGCCCTCCTGGTTTTCGACTAGGAAATTGGTGAGTGGAGGAGCGCTCGGACATTTACGCGACAAGCATAATGTAACCCTTTGTGGCTTTTAAACTCTACGGTTGGGCCTAGGCTTTAGAGTTTCCTTTTGTTAAGGCTTTATGTCTTTTGTTCCTAAATTTATAATATCAAGATCTTTCTTCATCTGTTCCTGCGTCTCTACCCATTCTCATTCATTTGCATGTTTATTTCTTCATGCTAAAAACGCCAGATCCGACGACGAGTCCCTCGAAGGTACTAATACCTGGGACTTGACCATCGATTTCAAGCAAGAAACAGGTCAGACGGAAGGTGAAGAGGACGAAGATGTGGGACTTCCCCAGGAGTTGGAGAAGATAGTCGTCCATGAGGACCAAGAGATGGGGACTCATCAAGAAGAGATGGAACTAGTGGACTTAGGAACCGGCAGTGGGGAAAAGGAAGTAAAGATAGGCACGGGTATGATCGCACCCATCCGTGAAGAATTGATAGCCCTGCTAAAAGACTACCAAGACATCTTTGCTTGGCCATACCAAGATATGCTCGGTTTGAGTTCTGACATCGTACAACACAGATTACCTCTAAATCCTGAGTGTTCCCCGATAAAACAAAAACTAAGGAGGATGAAGCCGGAGACATCCTTGAAAATAAAAGAAGAGGTAAAGAAACAATTTGATGCTGGTTTTTTGGCTGTTGCTCGGTACCTAGAATAGGTTGCCAACATTGTACCAGTCTCTAAGAAGGATGGGAAGGTGCGAATGTGTGTGGATTATCGGGACCTGAATCGAGCCAGTCCCAAGGACTATTTTCCTCTGCCGCACATCGATATCCTCGTGGATAATACGGCCAATTTTGCGTTGTTTTCCTTCATGGATGGGTTCTCCGGTTACAATCAGATAAAAATGGTGCCGAAGGATATGGAAAAGACTACCTTCATCACCCTACGGGGGATGTTCTGTTATAAGGTGATGTCTTTTGGACTCAAGAACGTTGGAGCAACTTATCAACGGGCTATGGTAGCTTTGTTCTACGATATGATGCATCGAGAAATCGAGGTCTATGTGGACGACATAATTGCCAAGTCTAAGACCGAGGAGGAACACCTTGTCAACTTGCGGAATTTGTTCGAAAGGCTTAGGAAATATCAATTGAGGTTAAACCCTGCTAAGTGCACCTTCGGGGTTAAGTCAGGGAAATTGCTAGGTTTCATCGTAAGCCAGAAAGGGATAGAGGTGGACCCCCAAAAGGTGAAAGCCATCCTTGAGATCCTAGAACCGCATACCGAGAGGCAGGTCCGAGGTTTCCTGGGGCGTTTGAACTACATTGCCAGATTCATATCACAGCTCACCGCTATCTGTGAGTCGTTGTTCAAACTCTTACGCAAAAATCAATCTGTCTGTTGGAATGAGGATTGTCAAGAGGCGTTTGGAAGGATCAAACAGTGTCTCATGAACCCTCCCGTGCTTATGCCGCCGGTACCCGGAAGGCCTCTCATCTTGTATATGACAATTTTTGACGAATCGATGGGATGTATGCTAGGACAACATGACGAGTTCGGGAAGAGAGAGTGCGTTGTCTACTACTTGAGTAAGAAGTTCACGGCCTGTGAAATGAACTACTCCCTGCTCGAAAGAACGGGTTGTGCTTTAGTCTGGGCGTCCCACCGTCTAAGACAATACATGCTGAGCCATACCACCTGGTTGATATCCAAGATGGACCCGGTTAAGTACATCTTTGAGAAGCCTGCTCTCACAGGGTGGATTGCCTGGTGGCAGGTTTTGCTATCCGAGTTCGATATAGTCTACGTCACCCAAAAGGCGATAAAAGGAAGCACCTTGGCAGATTATTTGGCTCAGCAGGCTCTCAACAACTATCAACCCATGCATCCCGAATTCCCGGATGAGGACATCGTGGCCTTGTTTGAGGAAAAGCTAGACGAGGACCGGGACAAGTGGATCGTGTGGTTTGATGGAGCGTCAAACGTTTTAGGCCATGGCGTTGGAGCAGTATTGGTCTCTTCGGACAATCAATGTATACCTTTCACAGCCAGGCTGGGGTTTGACTACACCAACATTATGGTTGAGTATGAAGCGTGTGCCCTGGCCGTCCAGGCAGCAATTGACTCCAATGTCAAGCTACTCGAGGTGTACGGGGACTCAGCACTGGTGATCCACCAGCTGAGAGGGGAATGGGAAACTAGAGCCCCAAGTTGATACCCTACCAAACCTATATCAAGGAGTTGGCTGGTTCCTTTGATGAGATCTCCTTCCATCATGTTCCCCGAGAGGAAAATCAGATGGCGGATGCGCTTGCCACTTTGGCGTCCATGTTCCAGCGAACATCGCACGGGGACCTACCATACATTGAGTTCTGGTGTCGTGGCAGACCCGCACATTGTTGTCAGGTGGAAGAGGAACGGGACGATAAGCCTTGGTATTTCGATATCAAACGATACATTGAAAGCAAAGAGTACCCACCGGAGGCTTCCGACAATGACAAAAGGACATTGAGGAGATTGGCGGCCGGCTTCTTCATGAGCGGAAGCATACTGTACAAGAGAAACCATGACATGGTTTTGCTACGCTGCGTGAATGCTAAGGAAGCAGAAAGCATGCTGGGGGAGGTCCATGAGGGCTCTTTTGGTACGCACGCTAATGGGCATGCCATGGCTAGAAAAATCTTAAGGGCATGTTACTATGCGCTCACCATGGAGAACGATTGCTGCCTCCATGTGAGGAGATGTCACAAATGCCAGACATTCACAGACAATGTCAACGCTCTGTCCCTACCTCTGAATGTCTTGGCCGCGCCGTGGCCGTTTTCCATGTAGGGAATAGACGTGATTGGGGCCATAGAACCCAAAGCTGCAAATGGACATCATTTCATCCTAGTGGCAATTGATTACTTCACTAAGTGGGTTGAAGCCGCGTCATATACTAGCGTCACCAGGAGTGTGGTGGTCAGGTTCATTAAGAGGGAAATCATCTGCCGATACGATTTGCCGAGGAAGATTATCATGGACAAACACCAACTTGAATGACAAGATGATGGGGGAAATGTGCGAGGAGTTTAAAATCCATCATCACAATTCCATGCCCTACCGACCAAAGATGAACGGAGCCGTGGAAGCAGCCAATAAGAATATTAAGAAAATTATTTAGAAGAGACAGTGTTGTACAAAGATTGGCATGAGATGTTGCCTTTTGCCCTACATGGATACTGTCATACCCTAATTTCGTCCGGGGATTATTACTTGATGACATGCAATCTTTGGTTAGCCGCTTTGAGATACTTGGCGTCCTTTGTTGCACAATAAATGAAGTCCCGAGATGTCTCATAAATCTAAAGGAAGTAGGCTTGCACGATCCGTGAAATTCTGTAATGTGGCGGAAGTCGAAAAGAGGTGTTGTTGCGCAATCCGTAAGTTTCCGTAACTTCTTCGAAAGCTAAAAAAGAGTAAATACATAATCCGTAAGTATTCGTAACCTTGCGGAAGGAAAATAAGTATCGTTACGAAATTCGTAAAGTTTCGTAACATTACGGAAAAAGAATTACAAAAAAATAGAAAAGAGGGGTCATTTAGTAAAAAGGGGGGTGTAAATAGCAACCAGGCCCACTTGGGCCCTCCAGAAGATTCCTCCAGAAGGCTGTTGCTTCTGGAGGAAGCAACCTTGCTCGCCTGGGCGAGCTGGGCGGCAAGCTTCTCCCCTATTTTGCTATAAATAGGGGAAGAAGTGAAGAAGAAAAGGGTTCAGCCCCTTAGGCACTTCTCTCTCTTTCGAATTTGCTTAGGAAAATTGTTTCCGTGAAGAAAGTACAAGCCGAGGCGCTTCCGTAACGTTTTCGTAACGTTTCCATGAGTAATTACGTGAAGATTCTCGACCGTTCTTCAAGATTCATCGTTCGTTCTTCGTTTTCTTCAGTCTTCAACGGGTAAGTACCTCAAACCAAGCTTTTCAATTCATTATATGTACCCGTGGTGATCCACATTTTGCTTCATGTATTTTCATTCTCGTTTTCATTTACTTTTTATACCCCCTTTTGACGTGCTTAAGCCATTTATTTAAGTCATTTCTCGCTTAATCTAAAAATAAAATAAATTTCCACCGATCGTTTGAATTGTATCATCCGTTAATTTCGGTTAAAATGAATTCCGACCGTTCGGTCGTGCCATAACCACGTTGGAAATCAAAAAAGAGGTAAAATAATAATATAATAATCAAAAAATATTTTTAGTAAAGTAAAGCGGAAAATCAATCGGACGTTTTCTCTTTGGGATTTCTCATTCTTAATTGAATTGACTAATAACTAAAGTGAAACTAAGGCTAAAATCAAACTCGCCTTGTCAAGCTCGTCCACAAAAGTAGGTTTTTTGAAAGTTTATCATTTCAGTTTCTCACTAAGTAAAAAGGATCATTCTTAAGGTCCAACGCCTTAAAATGATCACCCCTCAAGTAAAGAGAATCACTTGATTCACGCTTAAGGAAGAACTACGTAGGTCTGATTTCCTTTCCAAAGGAGGATACGTAGGAGCAAAAGCCCCGCTTTTGTTGACCTCAAAAAATAAAAAGAAATAAAAGGTAACATAACACAATTTTCACAATTCTAAAAAATAGGCTGTTGTCCTTCGAGACAAACGTAAGAGGTGATAATACCTTCCTCAAGCGTAAATACAACTCTCGAACTTAGAATTTTTATTTTGACCGGTTTCCTTCGGTTTTTCCAACGTTTCCCACAAATAAACGTTGGTGGCGACTCCGCGCACCTTTCCTCCTTTGGAAAGCGCACCCGTGAGCCTCGCCCTCGCTCGCCCGCGAAGGGCACGTTGCGACAGATACCGAACCTCGGTACGAACTTTTACTGGGGCAACACCGTACTCCTTGGTTTATGGGAAGGAAGCGGTACTCCCGTTTGAGGTAGAGGTCCCTTCCTAGAGGATACTAGCGGAATCGGGCCTAGAAGAATCAGAGTGGGCTCAAACACGCTACGACCAACTCAACCTTATTGAAGGTAAGCGCTTGACGGCCATGAGCCATGGGCGCCTGTATCAACAAAGGATGAAGAATGCGTTCGACAAGAAGGTGCGCTCGCGCAAGTTCCTTGAGGGGGACCTTGTGCTGAAAAAGGTGTCCCACGCCGTTAAAGATAATCGAGGGAAGTGGGCCCCGAACTACGAAGGCCTTTCGTTGTAAAAAGGGCTTTTTCCGGAGGGGCTCTGGTGCTCACCAACATGGATGGCGAGGAGCTACCTTCACCTGTGAACTCCGATGTTGTCAAGCAATACTACGCTTAGCATCTGGGGCAATTGAGGAAGTCAACTGCATGTTCTTTTATTTTTGTATGTCCTTCTTGGTTTCCCCTAGGGATTCCTGTCCGTTGTAATTTCTCAGCAGAGTCTTTTAAAAGAAAAGAATATGCATTTGAGGTTCCGGTCCTCACTTTGTGTTTCAAACTATGTCCAGAATTTGATAACTTGAGCCTTTTTGCTCAGTCCATGGGATGCCCCAAGCGTTTAATTAAAATTGAACTTGACCAGCTTTCACTAAAAGGATTATTGCATTTGAAAACGCTCATGCATATGCATACGCATGCATATTTTGTTATCTTATGGCAGGAGCAGAATTGTCTTAGGCAGTGGTCAAATGCCGGGACGGGTCTAAAGGCAGAAACTAATCGAGGTAAAACGGTAATGCGGCCACGGTTTGCTGCGGGATGTCGTTTCCTGCTTTCAGGTACGTAGGCACGGACGCAAGTAGAGGCTAGGATCACGATCGATAGATCGTCATCTCATGCCTAGCACTGGACAAGCGGGAAGCGCAGCTGGGGGACAACCTAGTATCCTTTAAACTCCCAGTAATTATTACTGTTGTGTCTTTAAAGTAAATATCGGATGCCTCATCTACCCTAAAGGGGGTTCGAGTAAGCGAACGCCGACCCTTAGAGAGCACATACTTGTGTCTTAAAAAAAAAAATACAGGTTAGCTCGCCTGGGCTAGCTGAGCTCGCCTGCACCTGGAAACATAAAAACGAGGGAGATGGAGTTTTTCTCCACCCAAAACTCTCCCCCCTCATTCAAAAAACATAAACACCCACAGGATTTGTGGATTTTCACCCCTAGGCCACCATTTTTGCGCTTTTGCTTCCATTCTTAGTGTTTTTGGTCACTCCATACAAGTAAGTGCACTACCCTTTGATTTCTAGCTTTCCATTGATGTCTTTTATGCTTTGAATGATATATAATTTGGCCAAATCCGTGAGACAATTTGGGGTAAATTTATGCTTTGTTTCTTTGAATTAGGGGGTTGTAGGGGATGGCCTTAGGCCTAGGTTGTGTTTTGAAATAATGGGGCAAGCCACATTGCCCCTATTCCCTTGTTATTGGCACCCAAAAGTGTGCCCACCAAGTGCTCGGTGAAATGCCTCAATGAAATTTGGGCGTGGTTTTGTGAACTTTGGATTGTGGGGCTGATTTGTGTGTATATGGACAGCATGTAGAGGTTAGAATAAGTGCCCAAATTAAGGACTTGAACCTAGGAATCCAAGCCTTTGGTTTTGAGTGCAAGAAAGCATGAAAATGAAAGCATTGTGATAGGGATTTCCCTTTTGGCCAGCAGCTGATTTTTTGGGCTACACCATGATGTTTGCCTTACACCTAGATTTTTTAGAATGTTGTTCATCATGCACACATAGATGTAGATTAGGTGGAAAAATACCTCACAAGATATATGTATGTTGCATATAGATAGAAAAAGATACCTCACCAAAAACCTTGTTGAATTGAAATGTAATTTGAGTAGCGAGATACTTGAATATGCATGAAATGTAATTTCTTTTGTAGCAAAGATTCTTTGAATATGCATGTGTACAAATTTAGCAATGACATGAGTGTATATGATCTTTGGGTAGCAGGAATACTTCAAGTATGTATGTGTATAAGTTTAGCAAAGAAATGCATGTATATAATTTGGGTAGCAAAATGCTTTGAATATGCATGAATATGTTTTTTAGGTAACCGAGCATCTCGCGTGCATGCATGATCATAAAAGTATGTATGTGCGTTTGCCCTAAATTGATGTTTGTGTTGGAAGCAATTGTATGCCATTGTTACTTGGTCAGCCTTGAAATTGACACTTCCTTGTAAATTAACTTTCCAAACATTTGTCCTCGCAAGAAATGGCTCCAAAAAAGCTTTCCACGAAGAGGTCTAGGAGAGACGCCGCGGCGGAAAGGTCCAGTGCCGCCCCCAGGTTTGATAGCCACCGTTTCTGGAGCGCCGAGCACCAGCAGCGCTTCGAGGCCATCAAAGGATGGTCGTTCCACAGAGAGAGGCGCGTCCAGCTCAGGGAGGATGAGTATACAGATTTTCAGGAGGAGATAGCTCGCAGGCATTGGACGTCACTGGTGACTCCCATGGCTAAGTTTGACCCTGAGGTAGTCTTGGAGTTTTATGCTAATGCTTGACCCACAGAGGAGGGAGTGCGAGACATGCGTTCATGGGTAAGGGGTCAGTGGATTCCCTTTGACGCAGATGCCATCAGCCAGTTCCTGGGTGACCTGCTAGTGTTGGAGGAAGGCCAACAGTGCGAGTTTAGCCAGAGGAGGAACAGGGCCGATGGGTTCGACGAGGAGGCCATTGCCCAACTATTATGCACCCCGGGGCAGGATTTCACCCGGACCGCTACAGGGAGGCGGGTACGGATCATGTGCACCAGCATGACCACTTTGACCCAGACGTGGATGACATTGCTGCTTAGCAATGTCTTGCCTAGCGATCATAACTCTGATCTCCCTCTGCTCAAGTGCCAGTTGGTGTATGCCATCCTGACACGGATGAGCATCCACATGGCCCAGGTGATTGCTGACGCCATCTATTTGTTTGCAGGTTTGCCACCCACCAGGCACCCTCTAGACCCGGATAAGTCTAACAGGGCCCTGGGATTTTCGGCATTGATCACGGGCCTCTGCCAGTCGTTCGGGGTTCCCGTCACCCCCACTAAGGTGATCTGACCGCCGATCACCCGGGCCTTCATCGAGAAGTATTGCACGCCTAGGCAGGCGCAGGGTGATGCACCTCAGGCCGCAGACGCACCACCACCACCTCATCAGGCCGATCCCACTGGATCACTAGGCATGGAGCCTTATCTACAACACTTGGTTTGCCAGCAGGCGGCCAACCACTGGGGGCAAGTGCAGATACATGAGTGTCTCTACCGGTTCAGTCTCAGTCAGCAGGGGCAGGGTTTTGCTCCTTTTGCATGACCTACTCCAGAGCAGTTTGGGGCTGAAGTCGCATGGCCCGAGGCCCAACAGGGGAGGAGCCCGCAGGATCCCCCGGTGAGGCAGAGGAGGCCCGTATGGATGAAGAAATGACGGACTTGCTTAGTTTCTTGGGAGGAAGCAGAGCCTCATGACCGAGGTCACCACACTTTTGTTATTGACATTACTATTTTCTGTTATTTTCTATATTGCTATTGACATTACTGTTTTCTGTTATTGTCTATATGGTTACTAACATTACTATTATTATTTTGCGTTTCTGTTAGAAATTTTTGGCGTTATGGCTCTCAGTTATTTTGTCACCGTTTTTGTGACTTACCATTTCGTGCGTTCTTTTCATTTACCTTGTGGTTAGGTGTAAGTAGGTAGTGTGCGCCCCCATCCACACGATCTTTTTAGAGAGAAAAAGAAAAAAAGGGAGAGAAAATGAAAAAATGATAATAACTTAAAAAAGGAAAGGATAAAAGAAAAGAAAAAAAATAGCAAGCAAGAAAAGAAAAAGAAGGAAGAAAAAAAGAAAAAAATAATAAAAAAAGTTGTCTAGCTAAAAAACAACATGCTTGT
The DNA here is from genome assembly GCF_004193775.1 of Glycine soja. Taxonomy (NCBI): domain Eukaryota; kingdom Viridiplantae; phylum Streptophyta; class Magnoliopsida; order Fabales; family Fabaceae; genus Glycine; species Glycine soja. Next base: position 31,544,669 of record NC_041008.1, on the reverse strand, counting down.
GAAAGGAGATAACTTCCAACTTTTCTTTAACAAAATTCACTGATCATAACCAGTTTTTGAAAAAATGTGTATACACCTGAAGGGTGAATGCTGTGAAAGTTTTCCCGAACGCCCAAAAATGGACTCGGATGAATGCACAAATTGATAAAAGAACATATTTTGGAAACACTGGGTTGACTAAAGTAGAGAAAATGAATCATGAGCCCTAGCATCACATGACCAAAAAAATTTCAACACTTGAGTGTCCCCATAGGTGCATGCATGACTAGTTTTGCATAAAATTTCCAAATCATCATTGTTGCCTTTGTGTCATGGAAATAATGTGGGACATCCCCTTTATCCCTGAACCAAACCAAACCTTGGCATATGTCATGTCCAGCCGTTCTACAAGCCTTGAGCCAAAATCCCAACTTACCATAAACCTTGACCTAGGGTGCGAATGTCAATCCTTGCTCTCGGAAGAAAACAAAGAGAAAATTCCCAATCAAAGATTGAGAGAAAGGAAAAAGAAAGAAAATTCCTGATCAAAGATTGGAAGAAAATAGAAGAAATATGCAGAAAGGTCTTTGGACCAGACAATATCTGAACAATAGAAAATTGTCACCAAGTGAACAAGAAAAGAAAGGGAACCACGACCTAAAGTGGTCCTCTCCCTTTGATTGCCAACCAAAATCCTGTGCGTCGGTGACTTGTTCACCTCACACTAAACAAAAACAGAAAAGGAAAAAGCCAAGAACACTCAAAGCCAAATTTCACACAAGAAACAAACCATTCCCAAGAAAAAGTCCTATTGATCCATGATCACGCATGTAATCTTTGATTTGATAGGAAATGATTTGCAAAATCGAGTCATGACATATCTATGGTTCAGAATTAGGATGAAACACTAACCCGTGTGAGATTGATACACTTTGAGTGATTTTCTTCTATTTTTGTTGGACCCAGTTGTCATACCCTAATTTCGTCCGGGGACCTTTGCTTGATGACATGCGACCTTTCTTTGGTCCTTGTGAGGTGCTTGGCACCCATCATTAGGCAATTTGTGAAATTCCAGGACATGCCGGAAAACCAAAAAAATATTGATGCACAATCTGTAAGTTTCCGTGACACACCGAAAATCAAATGGAAGCATCGTTGCATAATTAAGTGAGATTCCGTAACATTCCGTAAGTCAAAAAGGGGATGATTATGTAATCTGCAAGGTTCTGTAACATTACGGAAAGAAAACAAGTATCGTTATGAAAGTCGTATGTTTCCGTAACTTTACGAAAAAAGAATCACCAAAAAAAGCAGAGGGAGGTGTACTTAGTAAAAATGGGGGTGCAAATAGCACCCAGGCCCACTTGGGCCCTCCAGAATATTCCTCCAGAAGGCTGTTGCTTCTGGAGGAAGCAACCTGGCTCGCCTGGGCGAGCTGGACGGCAACCACCTCCCCTATTTTGCTATAAATAAGGGAGGAAGTGAAGAGAAAAAGGGTTCAGCCCCTTAGGTACTTCTCTCTCTTTCGAATTTGCTTGGAAAAATTGTTTCCGTGAAGAAAATGTAAGCCGAGGCGGTTCCGAAACGTTTCCGTAACGTTTTCCGTGAGGAATTTCGCGAAGGTTTTCGACCGTTCTTCGACATTCTTCATTCGTTCTTCATCGTTCTTCGATCTTCAACGGGTAAGTACCTCGAACCAAGCTTTTCGATTCATTCTATGTACCCGTAGTGGTCCACATTGTGTTTCGTGTATTTTTATTCTCGTTTTGTTTACTTTTTATACCCCCTCTTGACGTGCTTAAGCCATTTTACTTAAGTCATTTCTCGCTTAACTTAAAAATAAAATAAATTTCCACCGAACGTTTGAATTGTATTATCCGTTAACTTCGGTTAAAATAAATTCCGACCGTTCGGTCGTGCCGTAACCATGTTGGAAATCAAAAAAGAGGTAAAAAATAATATAATAATAAAAAAAACATCTTTTAGCAAAATAAAGCGGAAAATCAATCGGACGTTTTCTCTTTGGGATTTCTCATTCTTAATCGAATTGATTAATAACTAAAGTGAAACTAAGGCTAAAATCAACTCGCCTAGTCAAGCTCGTCCATAAAAATAGGCTTTTGAAGTTTGTCATTTCAATTTCTCACTAAGTAAAATGGATCATTTTCAAGGTCCAACGCCTTAAAATGATCACCTCTTAAGTAAAAAAGAATCACTTGATAAGAAAGAACTACGTAGGTCTGATTTCCTCATCGCAAATTGAGGAATACGTAGGAGCAAAGGGAAACACCCTTGTCGACCACAAAAAAAGAAAAATATAAAAAGGGTATAAAGGATATAAGGACATAAAAGGGAACATAAAAATCAAAGTCATGTTTGCACATTCGATTAAAGGCTACCGTCCCTTGTGACGGACGTGTGGGGTGCTAACACCTTCCCCGTGCGTAAATACAACTCCCGAACCTTTCACTTAAAAGTTCGTAGATCGCGTCTTTTCCGGTTTTTCCGACGTTTTCCTCAAATAAACGTTGGTGGCGACTCCGCGCGTATTCCTTTCTTGGAACACGCATCCCGCGAGTCTCGCGTCGCCCTCCCGCTGAAGGGTAGGTTGCAACAGTTGGCGACTCCACTGGGGACTATTTTTAGAGAGTTAGGCCATTTAAATCTTGTGCAATGTCTTACCGTGACTTACCCCTTTGTTGGTTTCCCTTCATTATGTTCTTGTGTATATAAACTCTTTGTTGCTTTTAGTGCGTTTTAAAATGTATGCATGAAGTAAATATTTATTCATTTGATGCACACAAACATCAACACTATTTGCACACGCTGTGAGTGAAAAAGGGCCCTATACCCGGGTTCATGGGAACATAAGGAGTGGAGGTGAATCTGTGATCATGCTAGGTCTCCGACTTGCTTGATTACGGTGAACCCTCATCTAGAGCTTTTCTCTTTGAAAACTTATTGTTGCTAGTAGTCCCTACTACTGCAATATGTTTTTCGAAGGGGATGATACCTCTAGAAACCATCAAGAGAGATATGACTACCTTGGGGGTTATCACTAAATGCCTAGTTAGTTCTCTCCCTTATAAGTCCCTTAAATAGGGGCACGGAGCAAACACGCTGCGTGCCATTTTTCACAACTGCCATGCATAAGTATCATATACCCCTTTTGCTTATGTTCAGTGAATATTGTCATACTATGTACATTCCCGCATTGTGTCTTTTAGGCATCGCATATGGGTTCTGTCTTGATCCCTTCTGTAAACAAACCAACGGAGGGTCCGTGTCGCCTTCTTAAAAACGTATGTTGGGGCACTTTGCTACCCCTAGACGTTGTATCTAAGAAGGAGACAATTCCTCGGGCCCCCGCATTCCTAGATTGCATCTGTGTCATATGCATTCCATCATGCATTCATCCATCCCACCCATGAGATATCGGAGTTTTGGTTTGCACCAGCTTTTGTCTCACTTTAGTAAGCATGGGAACAAATCAAACCGGCAAGAGGTTCTACCAAGTCAAGGTTAAAAGCCTAGATACCACCAGCAGACTTACGGAAAGATCTTAGAGTTGACCATAGCAGAGTTGTCCATAGAAGCCATTGCATCACTCACCCAATACTACGACCAGCCTTTGAGGTGCTTCACATTCGGAGACTTCCAATTAGTACCAACCATTGAAGAATTTGAGGAAATTCTAAGATGTCCTCTCGGGGGAAGAAAACCATATCTTTCATCCGGGTGTCTCCCCTCTTTGAGCAGAATTGCAACTGTGGTCAAGGATTCAGCGAGAGGTTTGGACCGCATAAAACAGACTCGGAATGGCATAGCAGGCCTACCACGGGGGTACCTAGAAGACAAGGCGAGGGGTATGGCCAATCAAGGAGATTGGGTCCCGTTTATGGATGTGTTAGCTTTGCTTATTTTTGGGGTCGTCCTCTTTCCAAACGTGGATGGTTTGGTGGACCTAGCAGCAATCGACGCTTTCCTTGCATACCACCATAGCAAGGAAAGTTCGGTGGTAGCTGTCTTGGCAGATCTATTTGACACATTTGACCGAAGGTGCGAAAAGAGTAGCGCACGGATCATCTGTTGCTTGCCCGCCCTATGTGTTTGGTTGGTTTCGCACTTGTTCCAACAAGACACAAGGCATCCATGTCCGCTCCTGAGCCATCGCTCGTGTACTGAAAAGAGGAGAATAGATTGGGACCAGCTTTTGGCTGGGATAGGAGGTAGAACAATCAGTTGGTTCCCCCGATGGAAGGAAGGAAAAGAAGGAGTCCTTTTCTCATGTGGAGGATACCCAAACATTCCGCTGGTAGGAACGAGGGGTTGTATTAACTACAATCCCGCGATCGCTATAAGACAACTAGGGTACCCCATGAGGGGAGCACCGACGGAAGAAAGCATGTCTCCTTTGCTTGTAAGGGATTTCGACGCACAAAATTTCAAGGCTATACAAAGAATCCATAAGGCATGGGAAACCCCGTTAAGTAAAGATCAAGAGCTTAGGGGCATTCGTAATGGCATCATTGGTGGGTACCACGAATGGCTGAAAGTTCATATACGAGGTTTAGATTGGCTCGCCAAGTTAAAAGTCGTCAGCGAAGAGAGTTTTGAAGCACCGGAAGAGGACGAAGAAGTCCAAGCTCTCAAAAGCGAGTTAGGAAAGGCGAAACTTGCCAAGGAGAAGTTCAAGTTGGCCGCTACACACATTCGGAAGGAGTGTGCCGGGTTACAGGAAGAGAATGCAATTACCGCAAGAGCCCTCGAACAAGAGACCAAGAGGGCTCGCAAGGAAGAGTATGGCCGAAATAAATTTCGCGGAGCTCTATGGGGTAGCAATAGTGAACTCAAGCTGCGAAGGGAAGAGAGGGACCAGTCGCGAGCACATAGCATGGTTCTGAAAGAGGAGTTAGTTGCTTGTTCAAGGTCCAAAAGAAGCTTGTCTCAGCGTTTATGCGAGACGGAGACCAACATGCTAGCTATCATCGCCAAGTACCAAGAAGAGTTAGGTCTAGCCACGGCCCACGAGCATAGGATCGCAGACGAGTATGCTCAAGTATACGCGGAAAAAGAGGCTAGAGGAAGGGTGATAGACTCTTTACACCAAGAGGCAACCATGTGGATGGATCGATTTGCTCTTACCTTGAACGGGAGTCAAGAACTTCCCCGCTTGTTAGCCAAGGCCAAGGCGATGGCAGACACCTACTCCGCCCCCGAAGAGATTCATGGGCTTCTCGGCTATTGTCAGCATATGATAGACTTAATGGCCCACATAATTAGAAATCGTTAGGAAACTTGTATGGTCTCTCAGACCTTGACTAGATATGACTTTCTTTTTGAAATAAAATGAGTTGGTCCCATGTTTCTACTCCAAAAGCTTGTGCAAATCAAATTACTCCTGCATTTCATCTCTAGCATTCATTTTCTTTCTTTCTTTACCCACTCCTCATGTTTGGTTTTTTAGGGAAAAACACCATAACTAAACGCGCCACAAGGCATCCCTATCGCACCAGATCCAAATCTAGAACAATGGGTGATCAATAGGAGACACAGGAACAGATGAAAGCCGACATGTCGACTCTAAAAGAACAAATGGCCTCCATGATGGAGGCCATGTTAGGTATGAGGCAGCTCATGGAGAAGAACGCGGCCACCACTGCCGCTGTCAGTTCGGCTGCCGAAGCAGACCCGACTCTCTTTGCAACTGCGCACCATCCTCCCTAAAACATAGTAGGACGGGGAAGGGACACACTGGGGCACGATGGCAACCCTCACCTGGGATACAACCGAGCGGCTTACCCTTATGGATTGCCGCCCAACTACTCACCACCCGTCTTGCAAGACGATGCGGGCCATATTGCTTCTCCCGTCCTTGGAAGAGAGCCCCCTCAACAGCCCGAAGAAATCCACAAAGACCCTCAAGACTATGCTCGAAGGGATGTCGAGTTCTATCCCCCGATCCCCGAAGGGCCGGCACCCAGCACGTTGCCTCAGCCCAACATCGCAACACAACCAATAGTCTTGTCCACGGAAGGACCGTCCCCGGCAACTGAAGAAAGGAGGAAGCTCGATCTCCTTGAGGAAAGATTGAGGGCCGTTGAAGGATTTGGGGACTATCCGTTCGCAGACATGACGGATCTTTGCTTAGTACCCGATGTTGTTATTCCCCCGAAGTTCAAAGTGCCGGACTTCGACAAGTATAAAGGGACGACTTGTCCCAAAAACCATCTCAAGATGTACTGCCGTAAGATGGGCGCCCACTCTAAGGATGAGAAGCTATTAATACACTTCTTTCAAGATAGCCTGGCCGGAGCCGCGGTAGTGTGGTACACTAATTTGGAAGCTTCTCGTATCCGTACTTGGAAGGATCTGATTACTGCCTTCCTAAGGCAATATCAGTACAATTCTGATATGGCTCCCGACCGCACTCAACTGCAGAATATGTTCAAGAAAGAGGGTGAAACCTTTAAAGAATATGCGCAGCGGTGGAGAGATTTGGCGGCACAAGTAGCTCCTCCCATGGTTGAGAGAGAGATGATCACCATGATGGTAGACACTCTACCAGTGTTCTACTATGAGAAGCTAGTAGGTTACATGCCGTCCAGTTTTGCGGATCTAGTATTCGCCGGGGAAAGAATCGAGGTAGGACTGAAAAGAGGAAAGTTTGATTACGTTTCCTCCACGAGTGCAAATGCCAAAAGAATCGGGGCAACAGGGGCAAAAAGGAAGGAAGGAGATGCCCATGCCGTCTCTTCAACACCCGCGTGGGTCAAACCCCAGCAAACGCCTCATGGTACCCATCAATACGCGCAACATCACCCGAGCTTCTCGGCTCATACCGAGAATGCCTCTAGCTCAACACCCGTGCAGCCTAAGGCACCCACCCAGAGGGAAGCTCCCCAAGTTCCAACTCCGAACACGACTCGCCCGGCCGGTAATTCCAACACGATAAGGAACTTCCCTCCGAGGCCATTTCAAGAATTCACCCCACTCCCAATGACGTACGAAGACCTCTTGCCATCCCTCATCGCCAATCATTTGGCCGTGGTAACTCCCGGAAGGGTCCTCCAACCCCCTTTCCCAAAGTGGTATGACCCTAATGCAACTTGCAAGTACCATGGGGGTGTCCCGGGACATTCCGTTGAAAAATGCTTGGCCCTTAAATACAAGGTCCAACATTTGATGGATGCTGGATGGTTGACCTTCCAAGAGGATCGGCCCAATGTGAGAACCAACCCGCTCGCCAATCATGGAGGGGGGCAATTAACGCCGTTGAGTCCGATAGACCGTGCAAGTCTAAACCTTTAAGGGATGTGGCAACCCCTAGGAGGTTTATCTTCGAGGCCCTACAAAAGGGAGGTGTGATTCCCCATAGTGGGTGTAAGGAAGATTCTTGTTTGCTACATTTCGGCGAGCTGCATGACATGGAGACATGTTTGGGAGTAGAGGAGTTGTTACAGCGGATGATAGATCAAGGTCGACTGGAAGTCGGCAGTGAAGGAAAAGAAGAGCAGCATATATGCATGCAGTCCACGGGTGGGAGCAGTGTTGCGAAGCCCAAACCCTTGGTGATATACTTCACTAAAAGCGCAGCTTCGCAAAAGCCCGAACACCCCTTAGTAGCCAAACCTGTTCCTTTCCCGTACCAAAATAGCCACACAGTCCCATGGAGATATACACCTCCGAGGGAGAAGGAAGAAGAAGCCACCGACGTCAGCTCGTTGTCAGCTAAAGTAACAAATATCACGGGACTGAGTGGTGTGACCCGTAGTGGTCGTGTGTTCGCGCCTCCGGACCTACCAGTCCAACCCGCGGACGTCAAGGGAAAAGGAAAAGTGGTGGAGGAACAAGATGGCGAAGCACCCCACGCTTCGAATAAAGATATTCCGGCAAAAGGCCTCCCGGAGAAAAAGGATGGTAAAAAGGAGGTGTCGCTAGAAGAAGCAAGCGAGTTCCTCCGTATAATTCAGCAGAGCGAATTCAAGGTTATCGTACAGCTCAACAAAACCCCGGCCAGGGTCTCGCTGTTGGAGTTACTTATGAGCTCCGAGCCTCATCGGGCTCTGCTAGTAAAAGTTCTGAACAAGGCCCATGTGGCCCAAGATATCTCGGTAGAAGGTTTCAGAGGACTGGTCAACAATATCACTGCCAACAACTATATTGCCTTCGCCGAAGAAGAAATCCCTACCGAGGGGAGAGGGCATAATAAGGCTTTACACGTATCAGTCAAGTGTATGGACCATATCGTAGCCAAGGTGCTCATCGATAATGGTTCCAGTTTAAACGTGATGCCTAAGAGCACTTTGGAGAAATTACCATTCAATGCTTCCCACTTAAAGCCGAGTTCAATGGTGGTTCGTGCCTTCGACGGCACTCGCCGAGAGGTTAGGGGAGAGATCGATCTCCCAGTACAAATAGGCCCTCACACCTGTCAAGTCACCTTCCAAATAATGGATATTAACCCCCCTTACAGCTGTCTGTTGGGGCGCCCGTGGATCCACTCAGTGGGAGTTGTGCCTTCTACACTCCACCAAAAGTTGAAATTCGTAGTGGAGGGGCACTTGGTCATCGTGTCAGGCGAGGAAGACATCTTGGTAAGCTGCCCATCCTCTATGCCTTATATGGAAGCCGGAGAAGAATCATTAGAAACTGCTTTCCAGTCTTTTGAGGTGGTCAGCATTTCCTCCGTGGACTCCTTCTCTGGGCAGCCTTGTCTGTCCGATGCAGCAGTAATGATGGCCCGAGTTATGTTGGGGAACGGTTATGAACCCAGAATGGGTTTAGGCAAAGACAACGGCGGCATAACTAGCCTGATAAATGCCCAAGGAAATCGTGGGAAGTATGGTTTAGGCTATAAGCCCACTCAGGCGGACATGAAAAGAAGCATCGCGGGAAGGAAGAGCAGTGGTCAAAGCTCGCGTTGGAGACAAGAAAGTGAAGGAAGCCCGCCCTGCCACATAGGTAGAAGCTTTATAAGCGCGGGTCTGGGAGACAAAGGTCAAGTGGTCGTGATATACGAAGATGATGTTCCGAGTACATTAGATTTGGTACGACCATGCCCTCCTGATTTCCAGCTGGGAAATTGGCGAGTGGAGGAACGCCCCGGCATTTACGCAACGAGCATAATGTAAACCTTTACGGTTTTAAAATCTCTATAGTTGGGCCTAGGCTTTAGAGTTTTTCCTTTTGTTAAGGCTTTGTGTCTTTTTTTGTTGATTTTATAATACAAGGATCTTTCTTCATCTGTTCCTACGTCTCTACCCATTCTCATTCATTTGCATGTTTACTTCTTTTTCTGAAACGGCAGATCCGATGACGAGTCCCCCGAAGGTACTAATACCTGGGACCCGCCTATCGACTTCGAGCAAGAAATGGGTCAAATGGAAGATGAAGGAAACGAGGATGTGGGACTTCCCCCAGAATTAGAAAGAATGGTCGCCCATGAGGACCAAGAAATGGGGCCTCATCAAGAAGAAACAGAGCTGGTAGACTTAGGAATTGGCAGTGGAAAAAGGGAAGTAAAGATAGGTACAGGTATTACCGCACCTATCCGTGAAGAATTAATAATCCTGCTAAAAGACTACCAAGACATCTTTGCTTGGTCATACCAAGATATGCCCGGTTTGAGTTCTGACATTGTACAGCACCGATTACCTCTAAATCCCGAGTGTTCCCCGGTAAAACAGAAACTGAGAAGGATGAAGCCCGAAACATCCTTAAAGATAAAAGAAGAAGTGAAGAAGCAATTTGACGCTGGATTTCTGGCCGTCGCTCGGTATCCAGAGTGGGTTGCCAACATTGTACCGGTCCCTAAGAAAGATGGGAAAGTACGAATGTGTGTGGATTATCGGGACCTGAATCGAGCCAGTCCCAAGGACAATTTTCCTTTACCACACATCGATATCCTCGTAGATAACACGGCCAATTTCGCTTTATTTTCCTTCATGGACAGTTTCTCCGGTTACAATCAGATAAAGATGGCGCCCGAGGATATGGAAAAGACTACTTTCGTCACCCTGTGGGGAACGTTCTGTTACAAGGTGATGTCCTTTGGACTCAAGAATGCCGGGGCAACTTATCAACGGGCCATGGTAGCTTTGTTCCATGATATGATGCATCAAGAGATCGAGGTCTACGTGGACAACATAATTGCTAGATCTAAATCTGAGGAAGAACACCTTGTCAACCTACGGAAGTTGTTCGAAAGGCTTAAGGAATATCAATTAAGGTTGAACCCCGCTAAGTGTACCTTTGGGGTCAAATCAGGGAAATTGCTTGGTTTCATTGTAAGCCAGAAAGGGATAGAGGTAGACCCCGAAAAGGTGAAGGCTATTCTTGAGATGCCAGAACCCCGTACAATGAGGCAAGTCCGAGGTTTCCTGGGACGCTTAAATTATATTGTCAGATTCATATCGCAGCTCACCGCCATTTGTGAGCCGTTGTTCAAGCTCTTACGCAAAAACCAAACTGATCGTTGGAATGAGGATTGCCAAGAAGCTTTTGGAAGGATCAAGAAGTGCCTTATGAATCCTCCCGTGCTTATGCCACCAGTACCTGGAAGGCCTCTCATTTTGTACATGACAATCTTGGACGAGTCAATGGGGTGTATGCTGGGGCAACATGAAGAATCCGGGAAGAAAGAGCGCGTTGTTTACTACCTAAGTAAGAAGTTCACGACCTGTGAAATGAATTACTCCTTGCTCGAAAGAACATGTTGTGCTTTAGTATGGGCATCCCATCGCCTAAGGCAGTACATGCTGAGCCATACTACCTGGTTGATATCCAAGATGGACCCGGTTAAGTACATCTTTGAAAAGCCAGCTCTCACGGGACGAATCGCCCGGTGGCAAATCCTGCTATCCGAGTTTGATATAGTCTACGTCACCCAAAAGGCGATAAAAGGAAGCGCCTTAGCAGATTATTTGGCTCAACAGCCTCTTAACGACTATCAGCCCATGCATCCTGAATTCCCGGATGAGGACATCATGGCCTTGTTTGACGAAAAATTGGACGAAGATCGGGACAAATGGACCGTATGGTTTGACGGAGCGTCAAACATTCTAGGCCATGGCGTTGGGGCAATATTGGTCTCTCCGGACAATCAATGTGTACCCTTCACAGCCAGGCTAGGATTCGACTGCACCAACAACATGGCCGAATATGAAGCATGTGCCCTAGCCGTCCAGGCAGCGATTGACTCCAATGTCAAACTACTCAAGGTGTACGGCGACTCGGCATTGGTAATCCATCAGTTGAGAGGGGAATGGGAAACTAGAGATCCCAAGCTGATACCCTACAAAGCCTATATCAAGGAATTGGCTAAGACCTTTGATGAGATCTCCTTCCATCATGTTCCCCGCGAGGAAAATCAAATGGCGGATGCACTTGCCAAGTAGAAGAGGAACGGGACGGAAAGCCTTGGTATTTCGACATCAAGCGATATGTCGTAAGCAAAGAATACCCGCCCGAGATTGTTGACAATGATAAGAGGACATTGAGAAGGTTGGTAGCCGGTTTCTTCATGAGCGGAAGCATACTGTATAAGAGAAATCACGACATGACACTCCTGCAGTGTGTGGATGCCAGGGAGGCAAATCACATGATCGAGGAAGTCCATGAGGGCTCGTTTGGAACACACGCCAACGGGCATGGTATGGCCAGGAAGATCCTAAGAGCAGGTTATTACTGGCTTACCATGGAAAGTGATTGTTGTGTCCATGTGAGGAAATGCCACAAATGTCAAGCGTTCGCAGATAATGTCAATGCTCCACCACATCCTTTGAATGTCATGTCCGCCCCTTGGCCTTTCTCCATGTGGGGAATAGATGTCATCGGGGCCATTGAGCCCAAGGCCTCGAATGGTCATCGCTTCATCCTCGTAGCGATAGATTATTTCACCAAGTGGGTCGAGGCGGCTTCCTACACCAGTGTCACGAGGGGTGTAGTGGTCAGGTTCCTTAAGAAAGAGATCATCTGCCGATATGGTTTGCCGAGGAAGATTATCACGGACAACGGCACCAACCTGAATAACAAGATGATGGGGGAAATGTGCGAGGAGTTTAAAATCCAGCATCACAATTCCACACCCTACCGGCCAAAGATGAATGGAGTCGTGGAAGCGGCCAATAAGAATATCAAAAAGATTATCCAAAAGATGATCGTGTCATACAAGGATTGGCACGAAATGCTCCCATTCGCATTACACGGTTACCGAACTTCAGTGCGAACGTCAACTGGGGCAACGCCGTTCTCATTAGTATATGGGATGGAGGCTGTGTTACCGTTTGAGGTAGAAGTCCCGTCATTAAGGATCATGGCAGAATCCGGATTAAAGGAATCAGAGTGGGCTCAAACGCGCTATGACCAGCTCAACCTCATTAAGGGTAAGCGCTTAATGGCCATGAGTCATGGGCGCGTGTACCAGCAAAGAATAAAGAGTGCATTCGACAAGAAAGTACGCTTGCGCAAGTTCCATGAGGGAGACCTTGTGCTAAAGAAAATGTCCCATGCTGTCAAGGATAATCGAGGGAAATGGGCCCCGAACTACGAAGGGCCTTTTGTTGTGAAGAGGGCTTTTTCCGGAGGAGCCCTGGTGCTTACCAACATGGATGGCGAAGAGCTACCTTCACCCGTGAATTCTGATGTCGTCAAGCGATATTATGCTTAGAATCTGGGGCAATTAAGGATGTCGCTGCATGTTCTTTATCTTTATGAGTTTTCTGGATTTCCCCCAGGGATTTCCTGTCTGTTGTATCTCTCATTACAATCTTTCAAAGAAATGAACGTGGATTCGAGGCTTTAGTCCTCACGTTGGTTTCAAACCTTGCATTTGATTTGTGATCACCTGAGCCCTTTCACTGGTTTTGGGATCTCTCTGTTAATACATAGAACTCCAAATGTTAAAAAATGGGCTAATTGATTAACTACTTTTAAGCCAAATCAAGAGGCCAAAGCTATGCAATTTGTCAATAAATTACAACATGAAATCATACCAATAGGAAAATTACATACATCATGCATCAGAAGTACAAATAATATCCTTAAGCTATTGCAAAATTTAAAATTAGTACTATATCATGACTAAAACAAAGAAACTAAGATCATTGTGAATGGCTCTAGTTAGTCATCAAGGAAAAACAGATTCACCAAATGCTTCTAAGTTGCACCAAAAGCACACACAATATATATGGTATAATTATAATGGCTTTGAAATAAAAAGAAAGACAATTCTTCATACCAGAATTATTAAACCACTAGTTTAAGAATAACTATTGAAGTTAAGATGTGAAAGAGGGCTAAAAGCAAGGGAAAAAGAAATAATAGTTGTGGACAACACCAGCAAGTTACACAGTAATAATCTTTTTTTAGTAGAAAAACATAGATTTAGCACTCATCTTGATTGTTAAAAGATATAGGCTACATTTCTAAGTTTGTGCTAAACATGTTCTTATGGAATTTTTTTCGAGTTGCACTCTACTGCATTCAACTCCTGAATTTTTGTAAGTTGCAAATGATACGTAACAATACCTTGTAATGTAACATCTTGTTTGACCTTTCAACAATTCACACTAAGGAATTTTAATTCTATGAGCACAAGTTATTCACTAATAGAGATAGTATAATAGAATATCTAAACTCTTTACTCAACAGTTTAATAAATATCCACAATAGGCCCGTGTTGGTAGGTGACATTCCAACACTACAATTAAAATTGATCTCCTTATATATTTTAATTAGGTTTAATGGTTAAAAATAAAGAGAAAATAATTTATGCAACTGAAATTCTTACACTGATATCCAATCACAAAAATGAATGGAAAGACTATGCTTTTTTATAATAATTATCTTAACCATTACACTTGTCATATTTCTAATTGATTGAAAGTTTAAATTTTTTACAACTAGACTTTTAATAATAGCTTACTAGGATTGGTCTAGTAGTGAGAAAGTTTGAATAGTATGTATGAAGACATAACTTCAATTCACAAGGATTGGTTATCTGATAGGAGGGATCTTGAAGGATTTTCTTTTTTGTTTGACATAACCAAATTTGGACTTTTGTATAGCTCAAGACAAGGAGAATTTTATTCATGGGAAAATTCACATGCATGATTGCAAGTAGGAGATAAGGAAGACGGAGACCCATAACCATTTCCTTTAAAAAATTATAACACAATAATTTCAGTTTCATTATTTACAATACTTGGTTTCCCAACAGTCACTGAAATTGTAATTGAAAAAAATGATATCAACACTTGCGAATAAAAAATTCAGGGAGAAATTATAAGGTTGATGGGAAAAAGAAGAGGGAGACGTTGTGGTTTCAAGTCCTACTCACTAACAAAAAAAAAATAACAACCTAACAACTAAACATTTGTCCATAAAAATAATAATTCAAGGAATACATTAAAATTTCCCTCACCTTCACCAACTTCTCTTGCAAAAGAATGATTTGTAGAAAGTTATTTGTTTTGTTATATTCCTGATCACGGTCTTCAAAGCTCCCAAGTGAACAACAAACATGTAAATATGTAGATGAGAAAATTGGTGGACAAAGCCTGCACATCAATAGCAATGAGAGCATTACATATATCTACTTTAGAAAAGTTTCAAAAAAAAGTAATGAAACTTTTCACTAGTAGAGTGATTGAATGTATACTTACGTTAGATTTGGACTCTATAACCATTTCTGGGAGATAACCTTCTAATCCAATGTTATAAACTAGGGTACCATCAGGTAATAAAGGCCATAGTTTCTCTCAGAAACAGGACCAGGCTTCAAATTCTCATTGATGGTGGCGTAGACAGCATCAATCTGAGCATACAACATGTTATCATAATGCAAATTGGTGTTTGGATCAGTGGCCCCTTGATTTCTTTCACTTTAATTTCTTTCTTACTTTCATAGTTTATTTTCTTTACTAGCCACACCTAGTTTATCTTGTTATTGCATAGTACTTTCTTCTTTCTTATCATGCTTCTCTTGAGTTCTTTTGGAACCTTAGCTTTTACCTTTTTTACAAACCCCCAACAAGAAAGAATCACAACTTAGGAACCAACATGAGTCATCATTCATCTAGTGTTAATAGCGAGGGTACTAGTCATAAGGACCCTCTATCTAGAATCTTAGTTGAGTTGAGTTCCCTCAAGTTATGGAAAAAAACTAGAAAGAAAAGAAAAAGGAAAAGAGATGGTAGAAATAAATCAAGATGAGAGGGAACAAATAAGGGAAGAAGAAAGAAGGAAAATACTAAAAGAGTTAAGAAAAGAAAAACATACATCCTATAGTAGTCATAACTCTTGCAAGAGCCTAAGTGAAGAACTTCGTGACTATTATGAAGGAAGACATAGGTCACATCTTAGACCTCACTCCCATAGGAGAGAAAAGGAAAGAAAGCCTTAAGAGGCTAACATTAACCTCCCATACTTCCATGGGAAGGACAATGTAGAGGCTAACCTAGATTGGAAAATAAGGGTAGAGCAACAACTTAAAAGGAAGTCTACTTCAAAATCTTATGGCTCTCACTCTTATCCAAAGAAAGACCAAGGTCAAGGCATCTTAGGGGTGACACCTTCTAAGCCCAAAGATGATAAGGGGAAGACAATATAAAAGCAACCCCTTAAGGCTAGTATGCAAGAGAAGACTAGCTCCATGAAGTGTTTTAAATGTCTTGGAAGAGGACACATTACTTCTCAATGCCCCACAAAGAAAACCATGATTATGAGGGGCCAAGACATTTATAGTAGCCAAGATGAGGCTACTACTTCACCTTCCTCTAGTGAAAGTGAAGAAGCAAAAGGGGAAGAATCTAGAGAAGATATCTACCCCCAAGAAGAAGGACAACCTTTAATGGTTAAGGAAGAGTGTAAGGAGGTAAGTGTCTCCTCCAAGAGGTTAGCTAAGAAGGAAAGCCATTTTGAAATAAAGACAAATATTAAAGAAATTTCCCCTCTTAGACAACCTCCACATTTTCTCCTTTGTAAAAAGACACTTGTTAGCATTGCCACACCTTTTAGGCTTGAGTTTATTCCTCACATAAAGGAGTTATTGGATAAGGGTTTGGTTCACAAAATCTTAAATCCTTGTGCTTTGTTGGTGCCCAAAATAGGTATTATTAGGCACCAAATCCCTAATATAGGTGGTATGATGAATGTTTTGAGTGGTGCAACCCTCTTTTGTAAAATCACTCGTGCACCCAACATCTTCATGATTTGTGTACATAGGGACTCATTAGGTAGGTTTGTTCTTATTTTTAGTTTCAATACAAACTTAGGTACTTGTTAGTCATCTTTTACGAATAACTTTTGTATAGAAAAGTTTTCCAAAATGTATATAAATCTCCAAATTTATGGTTATTTTTGGTAGGATTGTAAATATTTCTAGTTTAGTTTTCATATGTGCTCAGTAGAAGCCTTCCTTATGAATTTAATGTAAATTTTACCTCAATTTCAGGTAAAAAGGAGAAAATTATGAAGGTGCAAAAGTTGTTGTCTCGCTAAGCCTGAACCATGCGCTTAGCGAGACCAAACCGCTAAGTGAGAAAGCAATGGCTTAGCGATTGAGGATAAGCCTGAAGAGAGTTCTTCCATGCCAGCACGCGCCCAGCGCATATACAGCTCGCTAAGCGAGACGGTTGTCTCTTCTACGCTAAGTGCGAGATTGGTGCTAAGCCAAATCTCACTTACTCGCACTTAGCACGAGAATGGCGCTAAGCGCGCCTTCGTAGACAGAAAGCCCTTTTTTAAGCCAGACTTGTGGAGAATGTGGGGAGGTCTGAATAGACTGTGAATTATGTGCAAAGAACAGAGGAAAAGCTGAGCAAGGAAGCAAAGGCCCTAACTTTTAGGTAGATTCTAGGTTAAAGAGTAAGTCCTAGGTTTTTAGAGGTGGAGGAGGAATCCCCATTGCTTTGTAATCTGGTATTTTCTGTGAAACCCTTCTCCTATTTGTGAAAGTTGTTCCCTTGTAATGGAGGGCTAAAATCCTTTGTTGGGAATCTATGCTGAATACTTGATGTAAATATTATTATTATCTATTTGAAGTTATTTTCATGTGTTCAATGTTTCTATCTACGCTTATTGTATGCATGCTTGTGGTTTGATCACCCATTGGTGTGTGCTGTTAGGAACTTTAGCATTGGAAAATTTACTGTTTCATTAGAACTTGATAGAGCAAGGCAAGATAACTGCATTGCTAGGAATAGAGTGCAGGGTTTTGCTTTTTATTATGATGTGATTATAATGCTGTTTAAATTAAGCTAAGTTCAACAAGACATATCTGCGAATGAAGTTTAGTTTAAATTAGTCCAAACTCACGAGACATCGGTGTTTGGTATTTTTGTCCTCAGTATTGAACACAAAAATAATTTTAAATAGAGAAAAACTCTAATTGCATCAAGTATCTCGGTAGAAGGACCCAACGCTTTTACTTATTTGTTTTCACACTCAAGTGCTTACATTTACTGTTTCTTTGATTAGAATAGAAAATACCTTTGTTTTCAATTCATGACACTTAATTGTTTTTACAAACACTTGCATTTTGAATTATTCTTTTCCAAGTAAAACAAGTTCCCTGAGTGTCATACCCTAATTTCGTCCGGGGACTATTGCTTGATGGCATGCAACCTTTAATTGACCGCTTCAAAGTATGTGGCACCCTTTGTTGCACAATATGTGAAGTCCCGAGACGTGCCGGAAATCAAAAGGAAGCGTTGTTACGCAATCTGTGAAATTCCATAACGTGACGGAAATCAAAAGGAAGTATTATTATGCAATCCGTGAGTTTTCGTAACTTTTTTGAAAGCTAAAAAAGAGTAATTACATGATCCGTAAGGTTTCGTAACCTTACGGAAAGAAAATAAGTATCGTTACGAAATTCGTAAAGTTTCGTAACGTTACGGAAAAAGAATCACCAAAAAAAGTAAAAGGGGGTGTAATTAGTAAAAAGAGGGTGCAAATAGCAACCATGCCCACTTGGGCCTTCCAGATTCTTCCTCCAGAAGGCGGTTGCTTCTGGAAGAAGCAACCTGGCTCGCCTGGGCGAGCTGGGTGGCAAGCTCCTCCCCTATTTTGCTATAAATAGGGGGAGGGCTGAAGAAGAAAATGGGTTCAGCCTTCTTGGCACTTC
Source organism: Glycine soja (assembly GCF_004193775.1). Classification (NCBI taxonomy): domain Eukaryota; kingdom Viridiplantae; phylum Streptophyta; class Magnoliopsida; order Fabales; family Fabaceae; genus Glycine; species Glycine soja. Next base: position 31,526,560 of record NC_041008.1, on the reverse strand, counting down.
GTATTCAATTGAAATTGCTGAGGAAAATTGTTTCCGTGAAGAAAATCCAAGCCGAGGCGCTTCCGTGGGTAATTACGCGAAGATTTTCAACCGTTCTTCGTCATTCATCATTCGTTCTTCATTGTTCTTCGGTCTTCAACCGGTAAGTACCCCAAATCAAGCTTTTTAATTCATTCTATGTACCCGTGGCGGTCCCCATTTGTTTTGTGTACTTTTATTCTCATTTCATTTACTTTCCGTACCCCCTTTTGATGTGCTTCAGTCATTTATTTAAGTCATTTCTCGCCTAATCAAAAAATAAAATAAATTTCCACCGATCATTTGATTTGTAATATCCGTTAATTTCCGTTAAAATGAAATCCGACCGTTCGGTCGTGCCGTAACCACGTTGAAAATCAAAAAAGAGGTAAAATAATAATATAATAATAAAAAAATATCTTTTAGTAAAATAAAGCGGAAAAATCAATCGGACGTTTCTCTTTGGGATTTCTCTTTCTTAATTGAATTGACTAATAACTAAAGTGAAACTAAGGCTAAAATCAACCCGCAAAGTCAAGCTCGTCCACCAAAAATCACTAAAGAAGGATTTGAAAAGTTCAATATCTCAGTTTTTCTTACCAAGTAAATGGATCATTTTTAATCTCCAACGCCTTAAAATGATCACCTTCCAAGTAAAAAGAATCGCTTGATTCACCCTTAAAAAGAACTACGTAGGTTTGATTTCCTCTTCGATGGAGGGTACATAGGAGCAAGAGCCCCGCTTTTGTCGACCTCAAAAATAAAAAAGGAAATAAAAGTTAGGGTAACACAATTTCACACAATTCTAAAAATAAGGCTATTGTCCTTTGAGACAAACGTGAGAGGTGCTAATACCTTTCTCAAACGTAAATACAACTCCCGAACTTGGAATGTTCTTTTTGACCGGTTTCCTTCGGTTTTCCACAAATAAACGTTGGTGGCCACTCCGCGCATTTTCCTCCTTTGGAAAATGCTCCCATGAGCCTCGCCTCGCTCGCCCGCCAAAGGGCATGTTGCGACAGTTGGCGACTCCACTGGGGACTGTTTTTGTGAGTTAGGCCTATTTTAGGAAATTGTGGAATTGTGAAACTTTGTGTGTGCATTTTTGAACTGTGTAAATATAATAAATGTTGTCTTTTCCACATTTTTACACCGCATTCTAAGCACCCACGGGTTTGAGTAAAAAAGGGGCCCTATACCCGGGTCCATGGGAATTTAAGGAGTGGAGGTGAATCTATGGTCATGCTAAGTCTCCGACTTGCTTGATAATAGTGAAACCTCGTCTAGAGCTTTCTCTCTTTATAATGTGTTGTCGCTGGTATTCCATACCGCCGCAATATTATTATCTTGAGTGATGATACCTCTAGAAAACAGCCATGTGAGATATGGATCATTGGGAGTAGTTATTAGAGACCCCTAGATATTATCCTATAGGTCCCTAAAATAGGGGCACGAAGCGAACACGCTGCGTGCCTTTTAAACACTATCATGCATATAACCTAAATGTCATGTACGCCTTTGTTGTATGATTATTTAAGGATATTGCCATGCTGTGTAAATCCCCCTGTTGCGCTTTTGCGCATCTGCATCATGCCGTCACACATGCGTTGTATGTGGGTCTCATCTTTTGTCGTGGGAAGTCGAAAGATCCATATCGTCTTCTTAACTGCACACATGGGGCACTGCACCCCCAAATGTGCAAGTAAGGAGAGATGATTTTCTGGGCTCTCGTGTCCGTAAATGCATTCATATCATGCATCACATAAACATCTCTTCAGCATCATAATGAACATATCGTTCCTGCATTTGTTCGTTATCACATTCCAGCCTCACATTTTGCATGAGTCATTGCATCATCATATGCGTTCAACATGCTTTTTGTTCTACATGTTTGCTCATACATGATCCTTGTGTTTTCCTCTACAAAACAAAAACAAAAAAAGGGAAGCATGAAAATTCATGATGCATTCTTAGTTGCATGTGTTAGGTACCATGAGCCAACCATGTTGGGATCATAAACCCATTTCTAAAATAAATAAATAAAATACAAATAACAAAACAAAATGATTGAGCATGGTACCTAATGCGTGGTTAACTAAGAAAGGATGTCTCTTCGGGCATCTCAATCTCATAATTACATTTTCCATGCATAGCATGCGTATTCCTGAGTCTTTCATCCCTATGAAATGTTGTTGAAGTATTGGCGATCAAAATTGCCATTCCCTGGGTTATGGGGTTGAACCAAGCTCGTGCTTTTACGAAAAGGTTCATCGAGTCAAGTTGAAGTAAGGAAGTAACCATCTTGCAAATTGGGGCAAAAGATGGATCGTGTTACATCATTGCTTCATCTACTGCCAAACATGTTTAGGATTGTTGATATCCTTGTTACTTCCAGCTTCACCTTGACAAAGATGTCATGGACCATGTTCAAAATCTAAATTGATTCAACCCCATGTCCTGCGTAAAAATTCGCAATACTTCAACTATGCATCATTCGCATACATCCATGTTTTTCATTGGTTGCATTGCTCATTACATTCTTTCCTTGAAAAATAAAATAAAATAAAATGAACTTAATCATTGTTATAAAAAAAAGCAAGCTTTACGGTGCCCTCACTGAACCTGTGCTAGAGCTAGAGTAATGGGTGAAGTAGAGGAGGTACAAGAGAAGATGAAGGCCGACATGGAGGCCATGAAAGAGCAAATAGCCACGATGATGGAGGCCATGATGATCATGAAGAAGATAATGGAAGCCAGTGCGGTTGCAGTTGTCGCTACCAGCACTGTTGCTAAGGTGAACCCGATGCCCCCATCTGGCCTCAACCAAATGAATCATCCAACCTCAGCTATGGTAGGCAAAGATTTGGGAAGTACGGGCGGCCCCCATGATGTGCAAATTCAAAACAAGCACGCCTTCCTGCCATATGGCTTGCCTCTCAACTATATGCCACCCAATGTGGTGTACACTCCCAATAAGAATGTCAATAACTCCACTCCTATACCCATTGAGAGCCAACAACCCCAAACTAATCACACACATGTCTCTTAAACCGTGAGGGAGACACATGAACTTCCCCACCACAATCTAGCCGACTTCGAGCCTTGCCTCGGATATGCCATTGAAGGGCAAGCAGTTGGTGGTATACCCCTACAAAACCCTTTGGAGGACCCTCAGTATCATCCCCAGCTACACCTCTTGCATTCCACAACAAGTAAAAACCCTCATGCTATGGCAGAAATGGGAAAGTTGGATCATCTAGAGGAAAGGCTCAGAGCCATTGAAGGAGGTGAAGATTATGCCTTTGCTAACCTAGAAGAGTTGTTCCTAGTACCCAATATCATCACCCCTCCCAAGTTCAAGGTGCTGGACTTTGACAAGTACAAGGGGACTACTTGCCCCAAAAACCATCTAAAGATGTATTATCGGAAGATGGGGGCATACGCAAAAGATGAGGAATTGCTGATACATTCCTTCCAAGAAAGTCATACTGGGGTAGCTATTACCTAGTACACTAACTTGGAACCTTCCCGAGTCCATTCTTGGAAGGACCTAGTGGTTGCCTTCGTTAGGCAGTGTCAATATAATGTTGTCGCAACCTACCCTTCGGCGGGAGGGCGACGCGTGACTCGCGGGATGCGTGTTCCACGAAAGGAATACGCGCGGAGTCGCCACCAACGTTTATTTGAGGAAAACGTCGGAAAAACCGGAAGAGATGCGATCTACGAACTTTTAAGTGAAAGGTTCGGGAGTTGTATTTACGCACGGGGAAGGTATTAGCACCCCATACGTCCGTCCCAAGGGACGGCAGCCTTTAATCGAATGTGCAAACATGACTTTGATTTTTTATGTTCCCTTTTTATGTCTCTATATCCTTTATACCCTTTTTATATTTTTCTCTTTTTGTGGTCGACAAGGGTGTTTCCCTTTGCTCCTACGAATTCCTCAATTTGCGATGAGGAAATCAGACCTACGTAGTTCTTTCTTATCAAGTGATTCTTTTTTACTTAAGAGGTGATCATTTTAAGGCGTTGGACCTTGAAAATGATCCATTTACTTAGTAAGAAATTTAAATGATAAAATTCAAAACCTATTTTTGTGGACGAGCTTGACTAAGCGAGTTGATTTTAGCCTTAGTTTCACCTTAGTTATCAGTCAATTCGATTAAGAATGAGAAATCCCAAAGAGAAAAACGTCCGATTGATTTTCCGCTTTATTTTACTAAAAGATGTTTTTTTTATTATTATATTATTTTTTACCTCTTTTTTGATTTCCAACGTGGTTACGGCACGATCGAACGGTCGGAATTTATTTTAACCGAAGTTAACGGATAATACAATTCAAACGATCGGTGGAAATTTATTTTATTTTTAGTTTAAGCGAGAAATGACTTAAATAAAATGACTTAAGCACGTCAAAAGGGGGTATAAAAAGTAAATGAAACGAGAATAAAAATACACGAAAAACAATGTGGACCACCACGGGTACATAGAATGAATCGAAAAGCTTGGTTCGAGGTACTTACCCGTTGAAGATCGAAGAACGATGAAGAACGAATGAAGAACGTCGAAGAACAGTCGAAACCTTCGCGAAATTCCTTACGGAAAATGTTACGGAAACGTTTCGGAAGCGCCTCGGCTTACATTTCCTTCACGGAAACAATTTTTCCAAGCAAATTCGAAAGAGAGAGAAGTGCCTAAGGGGCTGAACCCTTTTCTTCTTCACTTCCTCCCCTATTTATAGCAAAATAGGGGAGATGGTTGCCGCCCAGCTCGCCCAGGCGAGCCAGGTTGCTTCCTCCAGAAGCAACAGCCTTCTGGAGGAATCTTCTGGAGGGCCCAAGTGGGCATGGGTGCTATTTGCACCCCCATTTTTACTAAGTACACCCCCTCTGGTTTTTTTTGGTAATTCTTTTTTCGTAAAGTTATGGAAACTTACGAATTTCGTAACGATACTTGTTTTCTTTCTGTAATGTTACGGAACCTTGCGGATTACATAATCATCCCCTTTTTGACTTACGGAATGTTACGGAACCTCACTTATTTGTGCAACGATGCTTCCATTTGATTTCCGGTGTGTCACGGAACCTTACGGATTGTGCATCAATATTTTCTTTTGTTTTTCGGCATGTCCCATAATTTCACAAATTGCCTAATGATGGGTGCCAAGCACCTCACAAGGACCAAAGAAAAGTCGCATGTCATCAAGCAAAGGTCCCCGGACGAAATTAGGGTATGACAGTTGCCCCTCTTTACTTGTCTTTTATTGGAAATAAAAGGAAAGTAAAGATAAGACACTAATTTCGTTCCTCTCGGTTGACGAGAGTCGCGGGCGACCATAAAATTTCCGCATGTAAATGACTTGTTGTTCCCGGGGGAACAAAAGGTGCAGAAGACGGTGTCAGTCTCTGCCTGCTATCAAGCATTCTGCCTTACAGATAGCAAAAGAATGTTTATACGGATAACCACTCGGGTATTTCCGCCCGTCAGCATGACTCAAAAGTCAGTATGACAGATCTTGTAAGTGCGAAAGATGATGTAAATCTCCGCGTGTCAACGGGCTTGTCGGTCGCGATTGACGAAGGGTGCAGAATGACCACATTGGCCTCTGCTTGTCATCGGGCCCGCCGCCTCTAGATGACAAAAGGGTGCGGATAACCGTAAGGTGTCTCCGCGTGTCATCGGGCCCGCCGCCTCTGGATGACAAAAGGGTGCAGAATGACCAAATTTTGTCTCTGCGTGCCATCAGACACGACTGTGTCTGAATGGGAAAGGGGTGCGGAATGACCAAATTTTGTCTCCGCGTGTCATCGGGCCCGCCGCCTTTTGATGACAAAAGGGTACAGAATGACCAAATTTTGTCTCTGCGCGCCATCGGACACGAATGTGTCTGAATGACAAGGGGTGCGGAATGACCAAATTTTGTCTCCGCATGTCATCGGGCCCGCCGCCTCTGGATGACAAAGGGTGCAGAATGACCAAATTTTGTCTCTGCGTACCATCGGACACGACTGTGTCTGAATGGCAAGGGGTGCGGAATGACCAAATTTTGTCTCCGCATGTCATCGGGCCCGCCACCTCTGGATGACAAAGGGTGCAGAATGACCAAATTTTGTCTCTGCGTACCATCGGACACGACTGTGTCTGAATGGCGAAGGGTGCGGAATGACCAAATTTTGTCTCTGCATGTCATCGGGCCCGCCGCCTCTGGATGACAAAGGGTGCAGAATGACCAAATTTTGTCTCTGCGTACCATCGGACACGACTGTGTCTGAATGGCAAAGGGGTGCGGAATGACCAAATTTTGTCTCCGCATGTCATCGGGCCCGCCGACTCTGGATGACAAAGGGTGCAGAATGACCAAATTTTGTCTCTGCGTACCATCGGACACAACTGTGTCTGAATGGCAAAGGGGTGCGGAATGACCAAATTTTGTCTTCGCATGTCATCGGGCCCGCCGCCTCTGGATGACAAAGGGTGCAGAATGACCAAATTTTGTCTCTGCGTACCATCGGATACGACTGTGTCTGAATGGCAAAGGGGTGCGGAATGACCAAATTTTGTCTCCGCATGTCATCGGGCCCGCCGCCTGTGGATGACAAAGGGTGCAGAATGACCAAATTTTGTCTCTGCGCGCCATCGGACACGACTGTGTCTGAATGGCAAGGGGTGCGGAATGACCAAATTTTGTCTCCGCATGTCATCGGGCCCGCCGCCTCTGGATGACAAAGGGTGCAGAATGACCAAATTTTGTCTCTGCGTACCATCGGACACGACTGTGTCTGAATGGCAAAGGGGTGCGGAATGACCAAATTTTGTCTCCGCATGTCACATGACCTCAGGGTCAGTATGACAGATCTTGTGGGGTGGTCGACAAAAGCAATGCTCTTGCTCCTACATATCCTCCAATGAGGAACTCAGACCTACGTAGTTCTAGATAATTTGTGAGACTTGAAAAAGTCTCGACCGGAAGATGTTGACATCTCCGGAAAGGGTGCAAATGACCTCACTAGCCTTTGCTCATCAATCACACTTGGGGTCACTGAATGACGAGGTGCGGATAACTGTAAGGTGTCTCCGCGGGTTACCAACTCTTGGGTCATGACAGCAAAAGGTGGTGTGGTCGACAAAAGCAAGGCTCTTGCTCCTACGTATCCTCCAATGAGGAACTCAGACGTACGTAGTTCTGGATAACTTGTGAGACTTGAAAAAGTCTCGGTGTTTTCTTCACTAAAAATGCAAACATGCTTTAGTAAAGAGACAAATATTCCAACTGATTAGAGAAGCATATGCTTTTTTTTCGAGTGAAAAGAACAATGCGTTTACCGGGGAAGGAGAGTATGTTGATGAAATCCCCCATAACCATAAATGAGATTTTGGATGTTAGCATTTCGTTTCTAAATGACCATTTAGAGGAAACACTGGATTCGACAAAAATAGAAGAAATCCACTCAAAGTGTATCAATCTCGCACAGGTAAGTGTTTTATCCTAATTCCGAACCATAGATATGTCACGACTTGACTTTGCGAATTATTTCCTATCAAATCAAAGATTACACGTGTGATCATGGATCAATAGGACTTCCCTTGGAAATGGGTTCTTTTGGTGGGTTTTCCGGCTTTTGTGTGTTTTTGGCTTTTGATTTTTGGTTGGCTTTTTCCTTTTCTGTTTTTGTTTAGTGCGGGGTGAAAAAGTCGCTAGCGCATAGGATTTTGGTTCGTAATCAAAGGAAGAAGACCACTTTTAGGTCATGGTTTCCTTTCCTTCTTTTTGTTCATTTGGTGACAATTCTGTATTGTTCAGATATCGTCTGGTCCAAGGACCTCTCGGCACATTTCTTCTGGTTTCTTTGACCAGGAGCTTTCTTCTTTTTACTTCTCTTTTTTTCTTTCTCCCATTCTTTGATTGGGAATTTTTTTTTCTTTTCTTTTTGCTTTCTCTTTGATTGGAAATTTTCCTTCTCTCCTTTTTTTGCTTCCTCTTTGATTGGAAATTTTCCTTCTCTCCTTTTTTTGCTTCCTCTTAATTTTCCTTCTCTTCTTTTTTTACTTCCGAGGGTAAGGATTGGCATTTTCACCCTGGGTCAAGGTTTATGGTGAGTCAGGATTATGGCTCAAAGCTTGTAGAATGGCTAGACATGATACATGTCAGGGTTTGGTTTGGTTCAAGGATAAAAGGGATGCCCCACATTATTTCCATGACACAAATGCAAAAATGATGATTTGGAAGCTTTATGCAAAACTGGTCATGCATGCACCTATGTGGACACTCAAGTGTCAAATTTTTATGGTCATGTGATGCTAGGGCTCAGGATTCATTTCCTCTATTTTAAATCAACCCAATGTTTCCAAAATATGTTCTTTTATCAATTTGTGCATTCATCCGAGTCCATTTCGGGCGTCCGGGAAAATTTCACAGCATTCACCCTTCAGGTGTATACACATTTTTTTCAAAAATTGGTTATGATCAATGATTTTTTTTAAAGAAAAGTTGGAAGTCATCTCTTTTCAAAAGCATGTCGGTTTTTCAGCTAGACAACTTATTTTTCTTTTTCCCACCTTTTTTCTTACTTGCTTTCTTTTTCCTTATTTGCTCTCTTTTTTCTTTTTTCATTTTTATATTTTTCTATTTTTATTTTTATCATGATTTTTGTTTGTTTTACATATATATTTTTGGACGATGTTCCTACACGAAGAACTCTACACGGTTCCAGAATTTCAAACATCATCGATAGTAATGATATATAAACACTAACGCAACAATCCAAACAAAAATGTATGCGCTGTACAAATGACAATCGAAACAACAAAAACAAACATTAGTCTCTCAAGTCAAAACAATAACATAACATAAAAATGATAAAAGAAATATGAAAGAAAACATGAATCTGGGGATCTCCCAGTCATGTATCTCCACTCCCTCCCAAGAAGTCAAGCAAATCGGCCATCTCCTCGTCCTCGTGGGCCTCTTCTCCACCGCCGGGAGCTTCTGGGGGTGCCTCTCCTGCTTGGGCCTCAGGCCAATCTCCGGGCCATGCGACCTTTGCCCTGAACTGGTCTGGAGTAGGGCATGAAAAAGAAGCGAAGCCCTGGCTCTGCATGCTGAGGCTCATCTGGTACAGACAATCATGGGTCTGCACATGTGCCCGGTGGTTGGATGCCTGCTGGCGAACCAAATGCGGTAAATACTGCTCCATGTCAAATGCCCCAGCCTGGCCATCCTGATGAGGTGGTGGTGGCGCGCCTGCGGCCTGTGGAGCATCACCCTGAGCCTGTCTCTGGGTACAGTACTTCTCAATAAAAGCCCGGGTGATAGGCGGTCAAATCACCTTGGTAGGTGCAACGGGGACTCCGAACGACTGGCAGAGTCCTGTGATCAGTGCGGGAAATCCCAGGGCCCTGTTGGACTTATCTGGATCCAAAGGGTGCCTGGTAGGCGCCATACCTGCAAAAATATAAATGGCATCAGCGATTAACTGAGCCACATGGACGCTCATCCGCGTCAGGATGGCGTACACCAGCTGACACTTCGGCAGGGGGAGGTCGGAATTATGATCGCTGGGCAGGATGTTGCTGAAGAGCAACGTCATCCATATCTGGGTCAGGGTGGTCATGTTGGTGCGCATGATTCGCACTCGCCTCCCTGCAGCAGTCCGAGCAAAATCCTGCCCCGGTATACATAGCAGCTGGGCGATGGCCTCCTCATCGAACCCATCAGGCCGGTTCCTCCTCTGGCCATACTCACATTCCTGGCCCTCTTCCAACACCAACGGATATCCCAGGAGTTGGCCGATAGCGTCGGCATCAAACGGGATCCACTGACCCCTTACCCAGGATCTCATGTCACGCACGCCCTCCTCTGTAAACTCAAGGACTATTTCTGGATCGAACTTGGCCAAGGGAGTAACCAGTGATGTCCACCGTCGGCGCCCTATTTCCTCCTGGAAATTAGTATACTCGTCGTCCCTGAGCTGGACGCGTCGCTCCCGGAGAAACAACCATCCCTTGATGGCCTCGAAGCGCTGCTGGTGTACAGCGCTCCTAATGCGGTGACTATCATACTCCGGAGCGAAACTAGTTCCTTCGGCCGTCTTGTCCTTCCTGGACCTCTTTGAGGCAAGCTTCCTCGGGGCCATTTCCTGCGAAGGCAAACATTTGGAAAGTTAGTTTTACCAAGGGATGCTACTCTTAAAACAAAAATGGCATACAACCTCCTCCAATAAATACAAACATCAATGTAAATTTAGAGCAAGCTTATGCGCATACTTCTTTACGAACATTCACTTGCACAAGACATTCTCATAACTAAGAAAAATGCACCCATATACAATCAAGGCACCTTCGTTACCTAGATTATTTATATGTACTTCCAAGGTGTATTTGTTACCTACATCTCATGCACTTCCTTGGCTAAATTTACATACATGTGTACTCAAAGCATTTGGGGTACCAAAAATTGCACATGTGCACATTCCGGTATTTCTAATACTTATGCATATACAAACTTTGTGATGAATCTTGGCTATCTACTCAAGTTTTTTTTTTCCCAAGTGTTTTTACTACCTAAAGCCGCATGCAAATTCAAGTATATTTTCTTTTGCCGACTAAAATTGTATTCAAATTAAAAGGTATTTTTGTAAGGTATTTTCTTTACATAACATGCAACATATTTATATATTTTTGTGAGACATTTTGACTACCAAAAATTATATGTACATACATCCAAGTATTTAGCTACCACATCCAAAGTGTAAATTGCCAAAGGTATTTTGCTACCTATTCTAAACCTAAACATTTATGATGAGCAAAATTCCTAAACATCTAGGCATAGGGAAATTATTGTAGCGTGGCTCATAGCTGATTGCTGGCCAAAAAGAGTAACTTTACCCAACATGCACCTCCTCTTGTGTTCTTTTGCATAAAAACTTTGGTTCCTAGTCCTAGGATATATGTGGGGCAATTACTCTAGCCTTTTTCGGGAATGAATGCATGTCCCAAAAAATAGAAAATATGTGCAAACCAAAATGCCCCATGGGTTGCTTCCTTACAAAAGTCACGCGCTAATGCCATTGAGGCATTTCACCGAACACTTGGTGGGCGCGCGTTTAGGTATCAATAGCAAGAGAACAGGGACAATGTGGCATGTCCCATTGTTTCAAAATGCATTATAGGCTTAGGGCCATCCCATACAAACCCCCAATCCAACCCAATCAAGCAAGAAAACAAACCAAAATTGCCCCACATATTTGAGCACATTCCCACATTTTAGAGTACTAAAAGGAGATCAAAATACACCAATGAAAAGCTAGAAAGCTTAGGGATAGAATACTTACTTGTTGGTGATGAACAAAAGCGCAAAACGGAATCAAAAAATGCGAAAAATGATGACCCTAGGGCTGCAAACTCGTAAATCCCGTGGGTATGGCTTTTGAAAGGGGGGAAAAGAGGTTTTTGAATGCAAAAACGTCCCCCCTTTCGTCATTCTTATAATTTGATGCAGGGATGGCTCGCCCAGGCGAGCTCAGCTCGCCCAGGCGAGCTAACCTGCATTTTTTTTTTTGAGGGGAACATTAACCATGTCCCTTCCTTTCTTATGGGTTAGCGTTTTACCTAACTTGAACTTACTTAAGTTAGAACTAGGCATTGATTACTTATTTTTAAAACAAACAAATAGTAAAAGAAAACTGCGAATACAAAGGATACGGGGTTGCCTTGCAGCGACGTGCTCTGCTTGTCTAGCGCAGAGAAAGGGCAACGATCAGTCGATCGTGACCCCATCCCCACTTGCATCCGTTCCTAAGTACCTGCAAGTAATAAACAACCAGGTATGGCCAATCTTGACCGCGTCGTTGTCTTACCTTGATCGGTTTCTGCTGTCCATGTTTGGTCCCCACCCCAGAAGGTAGCCCAAGATGATCCTGCCCCTATTTTACCACAACAATATGCATGCGTATGCGTATGCATGAATGTTTTCAAATGCAGCAAATTTTAGTGAAAGTTGGTTTAGGTTCAATTTTAATTAAGCGCTTTGGGGCATCCCATGAACTAAGCGGAAGGGCTCAGGTGATCACAAATCAGCGCAAGGTTTGACCAACGTGAGGACTAAAGCCTCGAATCCACATTCATTTCTTCGAAAGATTGTAACGAGAGATACAGCAGACAGGAAATCCCTGGGGGAAATCCAGAAAACGCATAAAGATAAAGAACATGCAGCGACATCCTTAATTGCCCCAGATTCTAAGCATAATATCGCTTGACGACATCAGAATTCACGGGTGAAGGTAGCTCTTCGCCATCCATGTTGGTAAGCACCAGGGCTCCTCCGGAGAAAGCCCTCTTCACAACAAAAGGCCCTTCGTAGTTCGGGGCCCATTTCCCTCGATTGTCCTTGACAGCATGGGACATTTTCTTTAGCACAAGGTCTCCCTCATGGAACTTGCGCAAACATACTTTCTTGTCGAATGCATTCTTCATTCTTTGCTGGTATAAGCGCCCATGACTCATGGCCGTTAAGCGCTTACCCTCAATGAGGTTGAGCTGGTCATAGCGCGTTTGAGCCCACTCTGATTCCTTTAATCCGGATTCTGCCAAGATCCTTAATGACGGGACTTCCACCTCAAACGGTAACACAGCCTCCATCCCATATACCAATGAGAACGGCGTTGCCCCAGTTGACGTTCGCACTGAAGTTCGGTAACCGTGTAACGCGAATGGGAGCATTTCGTGCCAATCCTTGTATGACACGGTCATCTTTTGGATAATCTTTTTTATATTCTTATTGGCCGCTTCCACGGCTCCATTCATCTTTGGCCGGTAGGGTGTGGAATTGTGATGTTGGATTTTAAACTCCTCGCACATTTCCCCCATCATCTTGTTATTCAGGTTGGTGTCGTTGTCTATGATAATCTTCCTTGGCAAACCATATCGGCAGATGATCTCTTTCTTAATGAACCTGACCACTACACCCCTCATGACACTGGTATAGGAAGCCGCCTCGACCCACTTGGTGAAATAATCTATCGCTACTAGGATGAAGCGATGACCATTCGAGGCCTTGGGCTCAATGGCCCCGATGACATCTATTCCCCACATGGAGAAAGGCCAAGGGGCGGACATGACATTCAGAGGATGTGGTGGGGCATTGACATTATCTACGAACGCTTGACATTTGTGGCATTTCCTCACATGGACACAACAATCACTTTCCATGGTAAGCCAGTAATAACCTGCTCTTAGGATCTTCCTGGCCATAGCATGCCCGTTGGCGTGCGTTCCAAACGAGCCCTCATGGACTTCCTCGATCATGTGATTTGCCTCCCTGGCATCCACACACCGCAGGAGTGTCATGTCGTGATTTCTATTATACAGTATGCTTCCGCTCATGAAGAAACCGACTGCCAACCTTCTCAATGTCCTCTTATCATTGTCGGCAATCTCTGGCGGGTATTCTTTGCTTACGACATATCGCTTGATGTCGAAATACCAAGGCTTTCCGTCCCGTTCCTCTTCTACTTGGCAACAATGCGCAGGTTTGCCACGACACCAAAATTCAATGTAGGGTAGATCCCCGTGCGGTGTTAGCTGGAACATAGACGCCAAAGTAGCAAGTGCATCCGCCATTTGATTTTCCTCGCGGGGAACATGATGGAAGGAGATCTCATCAAAGGTCTTAGCCATTTCCTTGATATAGGCTTTGTAGGGTATCAGCTTGGGATCTCTAGTTTCCCATTCCCCTCTCAGCTGATGGATTACCAATGTTGAGTCGCCGTACACCTTGAGTAGTTTGACATTGGAGTCAATCGTTGCCTGGATGGCTAGGGCACATGCTTCATATTCGGCCATGTTGTTGGTGCAGTCAAATCCTAGCCTGGCTGTGAAGGGTACACATTGATTGTCCGGAGAGACCAATACTGCCCCAACGCCATGACCTAGAATGTTTGACGCTCCGTCAAACCATACGGTCCATTTATCCCGATCTTCGTCCAATTTTTCCTCAAACAAGACCATGATGTCCTCATCCGGGAATTCAGGATGCATGGGCTGATAGTCATTAAGAGGCTGTTGAGCCAAATAATCTGCTAAGGCGCTTCCTTTTATCGCCTTTTGGGTGACGTAGACTATATCAAACTCGGATAGCAGGACTTGCCACCGGGCGATTCATCCCGTGAGAGCTGGCTTTTCAAAGATGTACTTAACCGGGTCCATCTTGGATATCAACCAGGTAGTATGGCTCAGCATGTACTACCTTAGGCGATGGGATGCCCATACTAAAGCACAACACGTTCTTTCGAGCAAGGAGTAATTCATCTCACAGGTCGTGAACCTCTTACTTAGGTAGTAAACAGCGCGCTCTTTCTTCCCGGATTCGTCATGCTGCCCCAGCATACACCCCATTGACTCGTCCAAGATTGTCATGTACAAAATGAGAGGCCTTCCAGGTACTGGTGGCATAAGCACGAGAGGATTCATAAGACACTTCTTGATCCTTCCAAAAGCTTCTTGGCAATCCTCATTCCAGCGATCAGTTTGGTTTTTGCGTAAGAGCTTGAACAACGGCTCACAAATGGCAGTGAGCTGCGATATGAATCTGGCAATATAATTCAAGCGTCCCAGGAAACCTCGGACTTGCCTCTCTGTACGGGGTTCTAGCATCTCAAGGATAGCCTTCACCTTTTCGGGGTCTACCTCTATCCCTTTCTGGCTTACAATGAAACCAAGCAATTTCCCTGATTTGACCCCAAAGGTACACTTAGCGGGGTTCAACCTTAATTGATATTTCTTAAGCCTTTCGAACAACTTCCGCAGGTTGACAAGGTGTTCTTCCTCGGATTTAGATTTAGCAATTATGTCGTCCACGTAGACCTCGATCTCTTGATGCATCATATCATGGAACAAAGCTACCATGGCCCGTTGATAAGTTGCCCCGGCATTCTTGAGTCCAAAGGACATCACCTTGTAACAGAACGTCCCCCACAGGGTGACGAAAGTAGTCTTTTCCATATCCTCGGGCGCCATCTTTATCTGATTGTAACCAGAGAAACCGTCCATGAAGGAAAAGAAAGCGAAATTGGTCGTGTTATCTACGAGGATATCGATGTGTGGTAAAGGAAAATTGTCCTTGGGACTGGCCCGATTCAGGTCCCGATAATCCACACACATTCGTACTTTCCCATCTTTCTTAGGGACCGGTACGATGTTGGCAACCCATTCTGGATACCGAGCGACGGCCAGAAATCCAGCGTCAAATTGCTTCTTCACTTCTTCTTTTATCTTCAAGGATGTTTCGGGCTTCATCCTTCTCAATTTCTGCTTTACCGGGGAACACTCAGGATTTAGAGGTAATCGGTGCTGTACAATGTCAGAACTCAAACCGGGCATATCTTCGTATGACCAAGCAAAGATGTCTTGGTAGTCTTTTAGCAGGATTATTAATTCTTCACGGATAGGTGCGGTAATACCTGTACCTATCTTTACTTCCCTTTTTCCACTGCCAATTCCTAAGTCTACCAGCTCTATTTCTTCTTGATGAGGTCCCATTTCTTGGTCCTCATGGGCGACCATTCTTTCTAATTCTGGGGGAAGTCCCACATCCTCGTTTCCTTCATCTTCCGTTTGACTCATTTCTTGCTCGAAGTCGATAGGCGGGTCCCAGGTATTAGTACCTTCGGGGGACTCGTCATCGGATCTGCCGTTTCAGAAAAAGAAGTAAACATGCAAATGAATGAGAATGGGTAGAGACGTAGGAACAGATGAGGAAAGATCCTTGTATTATAAATTCAAAAACAAAAGACACAAAGCCTTAACAAAAGGAAAAACTCTAAAGCCTAGGCCCAACTATAGAGCTTTTAAAAACCGTAAAGGTTTACATTATGCTCGTTGCGTAAATGCCGGGGCGTTCCTCCACTCGCCAATTTCCCAGCTGGAAATCAGGAGGGCATGGTCGTACCAAATCCAATGTACTCGGAACATCATCTTCGCATATCGCGACCACTTGACCTTTGTCTCCCAGACCCGCGCTTATAAAGCTTCTACTTATGTGGCAGGGCGGGCTTCCCTCACTTTCTTGTCTCCAACGCGAGCTTTGACCACTGCTCTTCCTTCCCGCGATGCTTCTTTTCATATCCTCCTGAGTGGGCTTATAGCCTAAACCATACTTCCCACGATTTCCTTTGGCATTTATCAGGCTAGTTATGCCGCCGTTGTCCTTGCCTAAACCTATTCCGGGTTCGTAACCGTTCCCTAACATAACTCGGGCCATCATTACTGCTGCATCGGACAGGCAAGGCTGCCTAGAGAAGGAGTCCACGGAGGAAATGCTGACCACCTCAAAAGACTAGAAAGCGGTTTCTAACGATTCTTCTGCGGCTTCCACATAAGGCATAGAGGATGGGCAGCTCACCAAGATGTCTTCCTCGCCTGACACGATGACCAAGTGCCCCTCCACTACGAATTTCAACTTTTGGTGGAGTGTAGAGGGCACAACTCCCACTGAGTGGATCCACGGGCGCCCCAACAGACAGCTGTAGGGGGGGTTAATATCCATTATTTGGAAGGTGACTTGACAGGTGTGAGGGCCTATTTATACTGGGAGATCGATCTCTCCCCTAACCTCTCGGCGAGTGCCGTCGAAGGCACGAACCACCATCGAACTCGGCTTTAAGTGGGAAGCATTGAATGGTAATTTCTCCAAAGTGCACTTAGGCATCACGTTTAAACTGGAACCATTATCGATGAGCACCTTGGCTACGATATGGTCCATACACTTGACTGATACGTGTAAAGCCTTATTATGCCCTCTCCCCTCGGCGGGGATTTCTTCTTCGGCGAAGGCCAGATAGTTGTTGGCAGTGATATTGTTGACCAGCCCTCCGAAACCTTCTACCGAGATATCTTGGGCCACATGGGCCTCGTTCAGAACTTTTACTAGCAGAGCCCGATGAGGCTCGGAGCTCATAAGTAACTCCAACAGCGAGACCCTGGTCGGGGTTTTGTTGAGCTGTTCGATAACCTTGAATTCGCTCTGCTGAATTATACGGAGGAACTCGCTGGCTTCCTCTAGCGACACCTCCTTTTTACCATCCTTTTTCTGCGGGAGGCCCTTTGCCGGAATATCTTTATTCGAAGCGTGGGGTGCTTCGCCATCTTGTTCCTCCACCACTTTTCCTTTTCCCTTGACGTCCGCGGGTTGGACTGGTAGGTCTGGAGGCGTGAACACACGATCACTACAAGTCACACCACTCAGTCCCGTGATATTTGTTACTTTCGCTGACAACGAGCTGACGTCGGTGACTTCTTCTTCCTTCCCCCTCGGAGGTGTATATCTCCATGGTACTGGGTGGCTACTTTGGTATGGGAAAGGAACAGGTTTAGCTGCTGAGGGGTGTCCGGGCTTCTGCGAAGCTGCACTTTTAGTGAAGTATATCACCAAGGGTTTGGGCTTCGCAACACTGCTCCCATCCGTGGACTGCATGCATATATGCTTCTCTTCTTTTCCTTCACTGCTGACTTCTAGTCGACCTTGATCTATCATCCGCTGTAACAATTCCTCTACTCCCAAACACGTCTCCATGTCATGCAGCTCGCCAGAATGTAGCAAACAGGAATCCTCCTTACACCCACTATGGGGAATCACACCTCCCTTTTGTAGGGCCTCGAAGATAAACCTCCTAGGGGTTGCCACATCCCTTAAAGGTTTAGACTTGCGCGATCTATCGGACTCAACGGCATTAATTGCTCCCCCTCCATGATTGGCGAGCGGGTTGGTTCTCACATTGGGCCGATCCTCTTGGAAGGTCAGCCATCCAGCATCCATCAAATGTTGGACCTTGTATATAAGGGCCAAGCATTTTTCAACGGAATGTCCCGGGACACCCCCATGGTACTTGCAAGTTGCATTAGGGTCATACCATTTTGGGAAAGGGGGTTGGAGGACCCTTCTGGGAGTTACCACGGCCAAATGATTGGCGATGAGGGATGGCAAGAGGTCTTCGTACGTCATTGGGAGTGGGGTGAATTCTCTAAATGGCCTCGGAGGGAAGTTCCTTGTCATGTTGGAATTACAGGCCGGGCGAGTCGTGTTCGGAGTTGGAACTTGGGGAGCTTCCCTCTGGGTGGGTGCCTTAGGCTGCACGGGTGTTGAGCTAGAGGCATTCCCGGTATGAGCCGAGAAGCTCGGGTGATGTTGCGCATACTGATGGGTACCATGAGGCGTTTGCTGGGGTTTGACCCACGCGGGTGTTGAAGAGACGGCATGGGCATCTCCTTCCTTCCTTTTTGCCCCTGTTGCTCCGATTCTTTTGGCATTCGCACTCGTGGAGGAAACGTAATCAAACTTTCCTCTTTTCAATCCTACCTCGATTCTTTCCCCGGCGAATACTAGATCCGCGAAGCTGGACGGCATGTAACCTACTAGCTTCTCATAGTAGAACACTGGTAGAGTGTCTACCATCATGGTGATCATCTCTCTCTCAACCATGGGAGAAGCTACTTGTGCCGCCAAATCTCTCCACCGCTGCGCATATTCTTTAAAGGTTTCACCCTCTTTCTTGAACATATTCTGCAGTTGAGTGCGGTCGGGAGCCATATCAGAATTGTACTGATATTGCCTTAGGAAGGCAGTAATCAGATCCTTCCAAGTACGGATACGGGAAGCTTCCAAATTAGTGTACCACACTACCGCGGCTCCGGCCAAGCTATCTTGAAAGAAGTGTATTAATAGCTTCTCATCCTTAGAGTGTGCGCCCATCTTGCGGCAGTACATCTTGCGATGGTTTTTGGGACAAGTCGTCCCTTTATACTTGTCGAAGTCCGGCACTTTGAACTTCGGGGGGATAACAACATCGGGTACTAAGCAAAGATCCGTCATGTCTGCGAACGGATAGTCCCCAAATCCTTCCACGGCCCTCAATCTTTCCTCAAGGAGATCGAGCTTCCTCCTTTCCTCAGTTGCCGGGGATGGTCCTTCCGTGGACAAAACTATTGGTTGTGTTGCGATGTTGGGCTGAGGCAACGTGCTGGGTGCCGGCCCTTCGGGGATCGGGGGATAGAACTCGACATCCCTTCGAGCATAGTCTTGAGGGTCTTTATGGACTTCTTCGGGCTGTTGAGGGGGCTCTCTTTCAAGGACGGGAGAAGCAATATGGCCCGCATCGTCTTGCAAGACGGGTGGTGAGTAGTTGGGCGGCAATCCATAAGGGTAAGCCGCTCGGTTGTATCCCAGGTGAGGGCTGCCATCGTGCCCCAGTGCGTCCCTTCCCCGTCCTACTACGTTTGAGGGAGGATGGTGCGCAGTTGCCAAGAGAGTTGGGTCTGCTTCGGCAGCCGAACTGACAGCGGCAGCGGTGGCCGCGTTCTTCTCCATGAGCTGCCTCATACCTAACATGGCCTCCATCATGGAGGCCATTTGTTCTTTCAGAGCCGACATGTCGGCTTTCATTTTTTCTTGTGTCTCCTCTTGATCACCCATCGTTCTAGATTTGGATCTGGTGCGATAGGGATGCCTTGTGGCGGGTTTAGTTATGGTGTTTTTCCCTAAAAAAACCAAACGTGAGGAGTGGGTAAAGAAAGAAAGAAAATGCATGCTAGAGATGAAATGTAGGAGTGATTTGATTTGCACAAGCTTTTTGGAGTAGAAACATGGGACCAACTCATTTTATTTTCAAAAAGAAAGTCGTATCTAGTCAAGGTCTGAGAGACCATACAAGTTTCCTAACGATTTCTAATTATGTGGGCCATTAAGTCTATCATATGCTGACAATAGCCGAGAAGCCCATGAATCTCTTCGGGGGCGGAGTAGGTGTCTGCCATCGCCTTGGCCTTGGCTAACAAGCAGGGAAGTTCTTGACTCCCGTTCAAGGTAAGAGCAAACCGATCCATCCACATGGTTGCCTCTTGGTGTAAAGAGTCGATCACCCTTCCTCTAGCCTCTTTTTCCGCGTATACTTGAGCATACTCGTCCGCGATCCTATGCTCGTGGGCCGTGGCTAGACCTAACTCTTCTTGGTACTTGGCGATGATAGCTAGCATGTTGGTCTCCGTCTCGCATAAACGATGAGACAAGCTTCTTTTGGACCTTGAACAGGCAACTAACTCCTCTTTCAAAACCATGCTATGTGCTCGCGACTGGTCCCTCTCTTCCCTTCGCAACTTGAGTTCACTATTGCTACCCCACAGAGCTCCGCGAAATTTATTCCGGCCATACTCTTCCTTGCGAGCCCTCTTGGTCTCTTGTTCAAGGGCCCTTGTGGTAGTTGCATTCTCTTCCCGTAACCCGGCACACTCCTTCCGAATGTGTGTAGCGGCCAACTTGAACTTCTCCTTGGCAAGTTTCGCCTTTCCTAACTCGCTTTTGAGAGTTTGGACTTCTTCGTCCTCTTCCGGTGCCTCAAAACTATCTTCGCTGACGACTTTTATTTTGGCGAGCCAATCTAAACCTCGTATATGAACTTTCAGCCATTCATGGTAGCCACCAATGATGCCATTACGAATGCCTCTAAGTTCTTGATCTTTCTTTAACGGGGTTTCCCATGCCTTATGGATTCTTTGTATAGTCTTGGAATTTTGTGCGCCGAAATCCCTCACAAGGAAAGGAGACATGCTTTCTTCCGTCGGTGCTCCCCTCATGGGGTACCCTAGTTGTCTTATAGCGAGCGCGGGATTGTAGTTAATACAACCCCTCGTTCCTACCAGCGGAATGTTTGGGTATCCTCCACATGAGAAGATGACTCCTTCTTTTCCTTCTTTCCATCGGGGGAACCAATTGATTGTTCTACCTCCTATCCCAGCCAAAAGCTGGTCCCAATCTATTCTCCTCTTTTCAGTACACGAGCGATGGCTCAGGAGCGGACATGGACGTCTTGTGTCTTGTTGGAACAAGTGCGAAACCAACCAACCACAGAGGGCGGGCAAGCAACAGATGATCCGTGCGCTACTCTTTTCGCACCTTCGGTCAAATGTGTCGAATAGATCTGCCAAGACAGCCACCACCGGACTTTCCTTGCTATGGTGGTATGCAAGGAAAGCGTCGATTGCTGCTAGGTCCACCAAACCATCCACGTTTGGAAAGAGGACGATCCCAAAAATTAGCAAAGCTAACACATCCATAAACGGGACCCAATCTCCTTGATTGGCCATACCCCTCGCCTTGTCTTCTAGGTACCCCCGTGGTAGGCCCGCTATGCCGTTCCGAGTTTGTTTTATGCGGTCCAAACCTCTTGCTGAATCCTTGACCACAGTTGCAATTCTGCTCAAAGAAGGGAGACACCCGGAGGAAAGATATGGTTTTCTTCCCCCAAGAGGACATCCTAGAATTTCCTCAAATTCTTCAATGGTTGGTACTAATTGGAAGTCTCCGAATGTGAAGCACCTCAAAGGCTGGTCGTAGTATTGGGTGAGTGATGCAATGGCCTCTATGGACACCTCTGCTATGGTCAACTCTAAGATCTTTCCGTAAGTCTTGCGGAAGGCTTGTATTTGGAGAGGTTCCATCAACCGCCCTAATTCCTTGATGCTGGTGGTATCTAGGCTTTTAACCTTGACTTGGTAGAACCTCTTGCCGGTTTGATTTGTTCCCATGCTTACTAAAGTGAGACAAAAGCTGGTGCAAATCAAAACTCCGATATCTCATGGGTGGGATGGATGAATGCATGATGGAATGCATATGACACAGATGCAATCTAGGAATGCGGGGGCCCGAGGAATTGTCTCCTTCTTAGATACAACGTCTAGGGGTAGCAAAGTGCCCCAACATACGTTGGTTTGTTTACAGAGGGGATCAAGACAGAACCCATATGCGATGCATATGCAAAAGACGCAATGCGGGAATGTACATAGTATGACAATATTCACATAAGCAAAAGGGTATATGATACTTATGCATGGCAGTGTGAAAAATGGCACGCAGCGTGTTTGCTCCGTGCCCCTATTTAAGGGACCTATAAGGGAGAGAACTAACTAGGCATTTAGCGATAACCCCCCCAAGGTAGTCATATCTCTCTTAATGGTTTCTAGAGGTATCATCCTCTTCGAAGAACATATTGCAGCAGTAGGGACTACTAGCAACAATAAGTTTTCAAAGAGAAAAGCTCTAGATGAGGGTTCACTGTAATCAAGCAAGTCGGAGACCTAGCATGATCACAGATTCGCCTCCACTCCTTATGTTACCATGAACCCGGGTATAGGGCCCTTTTTCACTCACAGTGTGTGCAAATAGTGTTGGTGTTTGTGTGCATCAAATGAATAAATATTTACTTCATGCATACATTTTAAAACGCACTAAAAGCAACAAAGAGTTTATATACACAAGAACATAATGAAGGGAAACCAACAAAGGGGTAAGTCACGGTAAAACATTGCACAAGATTAAATGGCCTAACTCTCTAAAAATAGTCCCCAGTGGAGTCGCCAACTGTCGCAACCTACCCTTCGGCGGGAGGGCGACGCGTGACTCGCGGGATGCGTGTTCCACGAAATGAATACGCGCGGAGTCGCCACCAACGTTTATTTGAGGAAAACGTCGGAAAAACCGGAAAAGACGCGATCTACGAACTTTTAAGTGAAAGGTTCGGGAGTTGTATTTACGCACGGGGAAGGTATTAGCACCCCATACGTCCGTCCCAAGGGACGGCAGCCTTTAATCGAATGTGCAAACATGACTTTGATTTTTTATGTTCCCTTTTTATGTCTCTATATCCTTTATACCCTTTTTATATTTTTCTCTTTTTGTGGTCGACAAGGGTGTTTCCCTTTGCTCCTACGTATTCCTCAATTTGCGATGAGGAAATCAGACCTACGTAGTTCTTTCTTATCAAGTGATTCTTTTTTACTTAAGAGGTGATCATTTTAAGGCATTGGACCTTGAAAAGGATCCATTTACTTAGTAAGAAATTTAAATGATAAAATTCAAAACCTATTTTTGTGGACGAGCTTGACTAGGCGAGTTGATTTTAGCCTTAGTTTCACCTTAGTTATTAGTCAATTCGATTAAGAATGAGAAATCCCAAAGAGAAAAACGTCCGATTGATTTTCCGCTTTATTTTACTAAAAGATGTTTTTTTTATTATTATATTATTTTTTACCTCTTTTTTTATTTCCAACGTGGTTACGGCACGACCGAACGGTCGGAATTTATTTTAACCAAAGTTAACGGATAATACAATTCAAACGATCGATGGAAATTTATTTTATTTTTAGTTTAAGCGAGAAATGACTTAAATAAAATGACTTAAGCACGTCAAAAGGGGGTATAAAAAGTAAATGAAACGAGAATAAAAATACACGAAACACAATGTGGACCACCATGGGTACATAGAATGAATCGAAAAGCTTGGTTCGAGGTACTTACCCGTTGAAGATCAAAGAACGATGAAGAACGAATGAAGAACGTCGAAGAACGGTCGAAACCTTCGCGAAATTCCTTACGGAAAACGTTACGGAAACGTTTCGGAAGCGCCTCGGCTTAGATTTCCTTCACGGAAACAATTTTTCCAAGCAAATTCGAAAGAGAGAGAAGTGCCTAAGGGGCTGAACCCTTTTCTTCTTCACTTCCTCCCCTATTTATAGCAAAATAGGGGAGATGGTTGCCGCCCAGCTCACCCAGGCGAGCCAGGATGCTTCCTCCAGAAGCAACAGCCTTCTGGAGGAATCTTCTGGAGGGCCCAAGTGGGCCTGGGTGCTATTTGCACCCCAATTTTTACTAAGTACACCCCCCTCTGCTTTTTTTTGGTGATTCTTTTTTCGTAAAGTTACGAAAACTTACGAATTTCGTAACGATACTTGTTTTCTTTCCGTAATGTTACGGAACCTTGCGGATTACATAATCATCCCCTTTTTGACTTACGGAACCTCACTTATTTGTGCAACGATGCTTCCATTTGATTTCCGGTGTGTCACGGAACCTTACGGATTGTGCATCAATATTTTCTTTTGTTTTTCGGCATGTCCCGGAATTTCACAAATTGCCTAATGATGGGTGCCAAGCACCTCACAAGGACCAAAGAAAAGTCGCATGTCATCAAGCAAAGGTCCCCGGACGAAATTAGGGTATGACAAATGTCTTCGGATAGGATGCAACTACAAAACATGTGCAAAAAGGGGGCATGAATCTTTCAAAAGAATACGCCCAAAGGTGGAGAGACCTGGCAGCTCAAGTGGCACCTCAATGACAGAAAAAATGATGACAATGATAGTTGACACATTACCAGTATTCTACTATGAAAAGATGGTGGGCTACACACCTTCAAGCTTTGATGATATGGTCTTCACCGACGAAAGGATCAAAGTGGGTCTAAAAAGAGGCAAATCTGATCATCATGCTTTGATAAATGCTAAAAAAAAACTAGGGCAAATGAAGAGGGTGAGAATGAGGGAGAAGCCCATGTTGTGACTGCCATTCCTATACAGCCAAGTTTCCCACCAACCCAACAATGTCATTACTCAGCCAATAACAAACCTTCTCCTTACCCACCGCCCAATTATCCATAAAGGCAATCCCTAAATCAACCACAAAGTCTGTCTATTGCACTTCCAATAACGAACACCACCTTTAGCACAAACCAAAAACACCAACCAAGAAATGAATTTTGCAGCGAGAAAGCCTGTAGAATTCACCCCAATTCCAGTGTCCTATGCTGACTTGCTCCCATATCTACTTGATAATTCAATGGTAGCCATAACCCTAGCCAAGGTTCATCAACCTCCATTTCTCCGAGAATACGACTCGAACGCAACGTGTGCTTGTCACGGAGAAGCCCCGGGACGTTCCATTGAGCATTGTAGGGCTCTGAAGCGTAAGGTGCAAGGTCTAATTGATGTGGGCTGGCTGAAATTTGAGGAGAATCGCGTGTAAATCCTGACATTGACAAGAGATGCCACACATGGGGCAATTTTGAAAGTTGTTGTTAGATGTCTCTAATGACTCATCAGGATTTTCAAGTTTATACCATTATTGTAAACCACAGTTACAATGCTAAATAAAATGGATAAATTTGATATCTTTGTCCCTCATCCTCTCACAAACGCATCTTTGTTTATTCAACTTTCACCGGAATATGGGTGCAAGCCATTGGTCTGTTTGCTCAAGCGACCTGTGCTCCTGAGTTTGGACTTCCAAGACCGTTCAATCAGAAACTACTCATCTTGCACGTTGGTGGGGGTGCCGTAAAACAATGAGTAAAATTCAAAACAAATAAGTTTCAAAATAAAAAAAAGTTCAAAAAGAAAAAGAAAAAAGAAGCATTTCATTGGCTGTGTTTTCAAGACGTTCATGTGACCTCATTTTATCATTCCGGAAAGTTTGTCTTTTTAGAGAGAAGTGAGTTATCAAGAATAGGATGTTGGACAAATGGCCTCAATTACCTTAAGAAAAAGGGGGGGTGAAATTAAGATACAAAGACTATTCCCCAATTAAACTTTCACTCTCTCTTTTCGGATTAACAATGCACCCTTAACATGAATTACTCAAAAGACAATTCAAAATAAACTTCTTTAAAGCAAAAGATAAATAGCAATAAATAAAAGAAGTTTAAGGGAAGAGAGGAATGCAAACTTGATTTATACTGGTTCGGCCACTTCCCGTGCCTACGTCCAGTCCTCAAGCAACCCACTTGAGATTTTTCACTCTCTTTGTAAAACTCCTTTTACAAAGTCTGAACCATACAGGGACAACCCTTCCCTTGTGTTCAGGAATCCTCTACAACAAGAGACCCATGGTCTCTTAATCCCTTTTCAGAAATAAGAAGAAGAGAAGAAGAGATCTCTCTTAAAAGAGATAGATTGTACAATGAAGATCAATCAAAATTCCTTATTAAATATGCAAGAGGTTGACCAAGGAATCTTTTTGAGAGGATAAGACATTTCAGTTCAGAAAAACTCTTAATCTTTTGAGAGGATAAAACTTTTTGGGCAATGAAAACTCTCTTTAAATTCGTGTTTCCAAGTCACATATAAATGGACCTTTGGTGACCATTCATAAACCATTTGAATAGATGTGACTCTTGGAAATTATATTCAGAAAATCCCCTCTGGTAATCAACTACAAGACTTGTGTAATCAATTACAGGTTTTAAAAATTTGAATTAAAACATTCAATAAACTGCTGGTAATCAATTACCATCCATGTGTAATCAATTACACGTTATAAATTTTGAATTCAAATTTCTAGTGACTGTTATAAACATTTTCAGCTGCTGGTAATCGATTACCAGAGAGCAAATCTCAATTTGAAATGATGAATTCTTTGGTCAAACCTTTTGTTTTTTCAATTTGGAAACTTCTTCCTAAAGATTCTAGAGATCAACTTGATCATATATCTTGATTCTTGTCTTGAATAAAACTTAGAAGCACTTGATCCTTTAGCATCATCAAGACATCAAAACATCTTGCTTCTACATAGGAGTCATTTGACTTAATCCATCAACTAAAAAATCCTTCAACTATTTCTCGTCCTTGGAAAATTCTTTTTGCAAGAATCAACTGCTTCTTTCATTCTTCCTCACTACGAGGTTGTGAAAACAAGACAACAATTGGTACCTCTAAGCCCTACACTGGGGCAATGAAAGGCACCATGCATAAACCTCAAACAAACCTAAGGGCAGATTAGAAGTTCTCACCCAATAGGTTCCTTGCTACAAGGTCATGACGAAAGACAACGATTGTACCTCAAAGCCTTACACTGGGGCAATGAAAGGCACCATTCAAAAACCTCAAGCGAACCTAGGGGCAGATTAGAAGTTCTCACCCAATAGGTTCCCAGCTACAAGGTCATGACGAAAGATAACAATTGGTACCTCAAAGCCTTACACTGGGGCAATGAGGGACATCGTGCATGAGCCTCAAGTGAACATAGGGGCAGATCAAAAGTTCTCACCCGTCGATGTTTTTAAACAAGAAAAAAAAGGGGAGACAAACCCTGGAATTTCAATAGATTGATTAAACGTCAAATGGCTCCATTGTCGTCACTCCAAAATGGTTAAGTGACTAAATCAAACAGAACATACACTCCGAGGGAGTTCCCGGTGAGATTTGCAAAAGATAGCATAAGGTTGCATGAATTATCACCTTTCTCAAAAGGACAGTCAATCTGTGTTTTCCAAAAAAATTAAATCAAAATCAAAATCACAAAATAGGGAAAGAATGTCATGAACATTGTACCACTTTCCATTGCATTGCATTGTTTCATATGAGGTCAGCATTACCAAATTTCATGACAAAGGTTGCATGCGTCTGCATCCCTAAAAATCATGTTAACTGCATAGATTTCCTACATCTCGTGTTCAATCTTTTTGGATGACCGGCCCTCTCGATGAGTCGATCTCTTGCTTTCTCATAAAGGTGGACCCTTGGGTACTAGTACCTATCACCTTTAAAGGACTATATGTGCTCACCATCAGAGGACTGCACATCCTCGTTTGCAGAGGGCTGCACGCCCTCGCCTTTAGAGGACTACGCGTCCTCATTTTCAGTGTGCTCCATATCCACACCTTAAGAGAATATAAGGTCCTTTGCCTTTAGATGCTTAACCGAGACTTGCGCTCCTGGTTAAGGGGCCAGTAGTTTCCTTTTATCAGTTCCTGGGCCACCCCCTGATATTGGAGGGCGACCAACTGTGCGAGCACATCCAAAGAGGGAGGCTATCACGCATCTACTATGCATACCAAGGCAAGATTTCACCCATGCCGCTGCAAAAAGACGAATGCGGATCATGCGCACCAACATGACCACTCTTACATGGATATGGATGACGTTGCTACTTAGCAACGTTCTGCTCAACGACCACAATGCCAATCTCCCCCTGCAGATGTATCATTTGGTCTGTGCCGTCATGACATAGGTAAGTATGCACATGGCTCAATTGATTTCTGATGACATCTATTGTTTGCAAGGATCGCGCCCACAAGAAACCCAATGGACCCGAAGAAGTCCAACAGGGTCTTAGAGTTTCCAAGCTCTAATTACGGGCCTCTGCCAGTTCTACGGAGTGCCTGTTGCCCCCAGCAAGGTCATCAGGCCCCCTACTAATCGAGCTTTCATCAAGAAGTACTGCGTCCCCAGGCAGGCGTAGGGCGAAACACCACAGTAGCCTGGGGATGGCCGGCAGCGGGCTACAGACGCACCACCATCACCTCTAGAGTTCACCTCAGCTCATCCACAAAAAGGTTAGAGCGTTTCTTACAACCCATGGCCGACCATTAGGCGACCAAGTCCAAAGCCGAAGGTAAGCAAAGTACTAGGTCCATGACCGAGAAGCCATCACGCGTCCAGCTCAAGACGTTAAAGAAGCGCTACTAGGAGGCAACCTAGTACCTTTTAAATCTCTGCTTGTTATTTGATCACTTTTGTTTCTCAAGTCATAGCAGGACACACCTAGTTGCTCATGATCGTAGGAATTTAAATAAAACAAGCACAAGCTCGGAAGGTAGTCATACCTCACAAAATATATATATATATATATATATATATATATATATATATATATATATATATATATATATATATATATATATATATATATATATGTATGTATGTTTAGGTAGCAAGATACCTTGGACACGTATGTATATAGCAAAATACCTCACAAAAATATACGTATGTTTAGGTAGCAAAATACCTCATGAAAATAAAAAGAACGAGCCAGAAAAGAAAAAGAAAAAAATTGAAAAATAATAATAATAATAAATAAAAAGTTGTCTAGCTAAAAAACAACATGCTTGTGAAAAGAGATAATTTCCAACTTTTCTTTGAAAGATTTTACTGATCTTAACCAGTTTTTGAAAAAATGTGTATACACCTGAAGAGCGAATGCTGTGAAAATTTTCCGAACGCCCAAAATGGACTCGGATGAATGCATGATTTGATAAAAGAACATATTTTGGAAACACTGGGTTGTCTTAAAATAGGGAAAATGAATCCTGAGCCCTAGTGTCACATGACCATAAAAACTTGATGCTTGAGTGTCCACATGGGTGCATGCATGTCCAGTTTTGCATAAAATTTCCTAATCATCATTGTTGCATGTGTATCATGGAAATAATGTAGGATATCCCCTTTATCCCCGAACCGCTGGCCAAACCCTGATATATATCATGACCAACCGTTCTACAAGCCTTGAGCTAAAATCCCAACTTATCATAAACCTTGACCCAGGGTGAGAATGTCTATCCTTGCCCTCGGAAAACAACAAAAATAAAAGAAAAGAAAAATTCTCAATCAAAGAGTGGGAGAAAGCAAAAAAAAGGAAAGAAAATTCCCGATCAAGCATCGGAAGAAAACAGAAGAAACATCCAGAAAGGTCTTTGGACCAGACAATATCTGAACAATACAGAATTGTCACCAAGTAAACAAGAAAAAGGAAACGACGACCTAAAGTGGTCCTCTCCCTTTGATTGCCGACAAAATCCTGTGCGCTAGCGACTTTCTCGCCATGCACTAAACAAAAACAGAAGAAGAAAAGGCAAAAACACTCAAAGCCAAATTCCCCACCTAAAAACCATTCCCAAAATAAGTCCTATTGATCCATGATCACGCATGTAATCTTTGATTTGATAGGAAATGATTTGCAAAATCAAGTCATGACATATCTATGGTTCGGAATTAGGATAAAACACTTACCTGTGTGAGATTGATACACTTTGAGTGATTTTCTCCTATTTTTGTCGGACCCAGTGTTTCCTCTAAATGGTCGTTTAGAAACGAAATGCCAACATCCAAAATCTCATTTATGGTTATGAGAAATTTTCATTAGCATACTCTCCTTCCCCGATAGACACATCATTTTTCATAAAAAAAAAAGCATATGTTGCTCTGATTAGTTAGAAGTTTTGTCTTTTTATTGAAGCATGTTCGCATTTTAGTGAAGAAAACACCGAGACTATTTTTAGTCTCACAGTTATCAAGAACTACGTAGGTCTGAGTTCCTCATCACAAATTGAGGATACGTAGGAGCAAAAGCCCTGCTTTTGTCGACCACCCCACCTTTTATTACCGTGACCAAAGAGTCCGGTGGCATGCGGAGCCACATGACTGTGGGATCCCCAAATTCGTATGCTCTATCATTTATCATTTGTATGTTATCTTATTTCTATGACTTGAGGGACTAACGTTTGTTTTGTTTTTTTTATCATCCTTTGTTTTGTGCATACATGTCGTTTGTGAAATTCTGATACCAGGGGACAGATGTCGTACCGGATGTCACGACATCACACTTCAGAACATGCAGATTATATGTGTCCGTATGAACAGATTAAACAAGTAAATAACACAAGAGAATTGTTTACCCAGTTCGGTGCAACCTCACCTACATCTGGGGGCTACCAAGCCAGGGAGGAAATCCACTCTCAATAGTGTTAGTTCAAGGTCTAACAGCCCCTGTTTACAACCTTCTCACCTAACCACTACCCGTGCGATCTCTACCTAAGACCCAATCTTAGATATGAGAACCTCCGCTCACTCCCTCTCACTCACACTCCCGTGTTTACAATTAAGTCAAAGACACACCAGAGATCAACTCTGAACAAAAGAGATCAACTCTACACACTAGAGATCAACTCTAGACACAAGAGATCAACTCTACACACATAGGTCCAACACTTGATGCTAGGGTACCATCAAGGTGGCTCACAAAAGACTCAAGTCCCAAAAACTCACAAACTAACACTTCAATCCCGGACTTGGTACAGAACTCGTGCAGCCTCCATGATTATATAGCCGTGTACGATTCTGGGCTGCAACTCCTTGATGCTGGAGGAGATCTATCTTCTTCTGAAAAATCTGCAGTTAAAGAACTAAAAGATAACTTTTGATCTTTTAGTTTGAATCTTTAATCTTTAATCTTTAATCCCTGAACGAACTCTTCTACTTTGAAATTCGAACTTTAATGATCTTTTAATTCGTTCCTAAAGATAGATCTTCTAATCTCTTGCTAACTGCACAATAATCTGTTAAAGATATAACAGATTTATATGTCCAGTATTTTCGGGCCGGATGTCAGGACATCGTGTCCGACATCGTGGATCCTGCAGCTTCACTTCTGCACTTGACTTTTATCTTGCATTGCACAGCAACTCCAGTATTCTCGAGCAGGATGTCAGGACATTGTATCCGACATCGTGGATCCTGCAACTTCAATTCTTCATTTGACATTTTATCTTGCCTTGTGCATTGTGCAGCCCGATCTTATTCCTTGACATAACGTTGGACATCATGTGCAGCAACTCCAGCTTTCCTTCATTGTCTAAGTGCTTATGTTTTAACAAAATCTTAGCCAATCTTTTAAAGCTCAGTAGAGCTAAACACTAACAATCTCCCCCTTTGGCAAATTTTGTCTAAAACATACTTAGACACTTCCTGAGCAGGTACGAGCAGTTATGCAAGTGGGATCAGCAACTTCCATTATCAGAGTAATCAAGCACAGCGGAAATTCTTCAAGTTGCACATCTACAAGTCTTCTCCAGGATGTCAAGACATCTCTCGTGACATCAGCTTTCTGCTTCTGCTCCCCCTGTCTCCATGCTCTTACTGCAGCATCTTCTATCAGCTTACAACAGTCATCATCAGCAGCAGCAGTCTCCCCCTCAACGTCATATACATACAACTCCCCCTCAAAATCACATCGTTTCCTACTGCCATACATCATACATAGTATCCTACTAATCATGCATAATAGCAAGCATAATACTATTACTCCCCCTTTTTAGACATAAATTTGGCAAAAGTAGGATGCATGAAATTAATGTGCAAATATTACAGACCAGTAACAATGAATTGTTCAAAGGGACATGCCCCTATATCTAGTAAAAGTGAAAACAGAATTAAAGGTCTGATGATCATGGGGTGGCTTCAGAATCATCATCTGATTCTGTCTCTTCTGCTGCATCTTCCTCTTCCTCAGCAGCTTCTTCTTCTTCTTCAGCTGCTTCTCCTTCTTCCTCAGCTGCGTCTTCATCATCAATGCCACTCTCTGAGAGCCTTTTGATCAGCAGTTCTAGCTCCATCTTCTTCTCTGTGGTGGCTTTGATGGTTGCTTCCAGCATCTTGCATGTGTCCTTGAGTTCAGCAATCAGAGCATCCTTGGACACAGCACCTGAAGCAGCAGCTTTCCCTGATGTCGAGACAGATGTCGAGACAATGTCTGGGACATGTGTCCCCTCAAACAGTTTGTAATGCAGGGATAGAGGAGATTCTCTCTTTATCACAGAGTCAGTGTAGTTTAACATATTGGGATGCTGACTCAACATAATGCCACACAACACAGTAGGGAAGGCAATGGGTAATTTGATAGCAAAAGATTCTGAATGCTTAACAGTTTGATCAAAGATATAGTTTCCAAAATTAAATTTGGATTTGGTTCCAACAGCATACAGAAATTTACCCAAACCTGTGGCAACAGTGGAAGTATGATTAGTGGGTACCCAGTTTGCAGCTCCAATCCTGTGCAGAATTGCATACTTCACACTTAGCTTCCCTGCTGAAAGCTTCCCTTTCTTTGGCCAATGCTGGACTCGTTTGGCTGTGATTTCCTTGGCAATTTGATGCTCAGAAACATCAATATCTATCACTCCATCAGTAGGTCTGCCCAGATATTTGTTGATCACAGCAGGGGAGAATTTAACACACTTTCCTCTGACAAACACTCTTTGATAATCATCACTTTTTCTGTTTGATATGTCAGAGGGAATGTTGACAATGAATTCCCTGACTAGGCCTTCATAACAGTCTCCCAACTTGGTGACTGTCTTCAGTAGTCCAGCAGCCTTGATGAGGTCCATGGTCTCCTTGCAATCCAAGGCATCTCTTCCCAGTTCTCTTTCAACCGCAAGTCTGCGTTGATACACATATTTCCACTTTTCAACATTGCCAATGGAGTGGAAAGAGATGTTGTCCAATGGTGCATCAGGAACATTTTCAGGCACCTTCTTCCCAGATTTCTTGGCCCTCTTAGATGTCGAGACATCTAGTTCGACATCATCATCAGAATCGGATGAGGAAATTTCTTTCCTTTTCTTGGAGGGGATAGCAACCTTGCTTCTTCTGGATGTGGCAGGAGTGACTGGAGTGCTCTTCTTCTGGGCCATAGTCTTGATTCGTCCAGACCTCTTGATGGGGGTTTTTCCCTTTCGGCTTTGTAACCTTTCTGCAATGCCAGGTGCCAACCTGTTGGCAATGGGTTCTTCATCAGATTCGACTTCTTCTAAGTCAATGAGGTCACCTGGAGCAGGTTCTGGTGCCCTTGGTGCAGGGGTCTCCTCTGCGGCTTGATCATCTTCCTCTGTTGATCTCTCTTTGCTGGGGGAAGAGAGTACTTCATCATTTGGGCCGGAAGATGTTGGAACATCTTTCTCAACATCAGGCATAGAAACATTCGGGGTGGAAGATGTTGGAACATCTTTCTCAGCATCAGGCACAGAAGCATCTTTCAGAATGCTACTCACAATACTGCGGATTTTCTTGTCCATCTCCGTGTCTACTTCCCTAGAACTTGTTGCAAGGCTAGGGTTTACAGCAATCTTCACTCCCTGTTGTCTTCTGGGAACCAGTTTCTCAGGGACAGAAGCTTGACCAGGAATTATCTGTATGGGTTGGATGTTGAATTCTGGTTGTTCCTGGTGCGGAGATGATGGTACAGCGGGTGAACCAGGAGTTGCAGTTTCTTTTGGTGAGGTAGCCATGGAAAAGCAGAGCGTTTGGAATGATTTCGTAAATCTCAGAAGGCTATTGGGAAATGCTGGTGAAAACACGAATGCCAAGCAGATATAAATTTGAATGAAGAATGTAGAGGGGCGTGTGAGGCAACGGTCGAATTTGCTTTGTGGTGAACGTGCTATTAATGTTAAGTGATTCGTTTGGGCACGTTCAGATTGCTGTAGTTGCTATAATTCTTCTAGCAAACAAATGCCCAGCTTGCCCCTCAGTTTTTCAAACTGATTTGCATCCAAAGTCTTTGTGAAAATATCTGCTATTTGTTCCTCAGTGTCAACATGCTTCAGTGTGATCACTTTATCATCAACAAGATCTCTGATATAGTGATGTCTAATGTCAATGTGCTTGGTTCTGCTGTGTTGAACAGGATTTTTAGAAATATTAATAGCACTCATGTTGTCACAGTACAATGTCATGACATCTTGTTCGACATTGTACTCCTTCAGCATCTGCTTCATCCAAACTAGCTGTGAACAGCTGCTTCCTGCTGCAATATACTCGGCTTCTGCTGTAGATAGGGACACACAGTTCTGCTTCTTGCTGAACCATGAAATAAGATTGTTTCCCAAATAGAAGCATCCACCAGAAGTGCTTTTTCTGTCATCTGCACTCCCAGCCCAATCAGCATCACAATACCCAACCAGCATTGAATTTGAACAATGACAGTACATAATCCCATAGTCACTAGTGCCATTTACATATTTCAGAATTCTTTTTACTTGATTCAAGTGACTTATCTTGGGATTGGCTTGATATCTTGCACAAACACCTACTGCATAGGTGATGTCGGGTCTGCTAGCTGTTAAATATAATAAGCTCCCAATCATGCTTCTGTACAAACTTTGATCAACACTGGTGCCTGCTTCATCCTTTGACAGCTTCAAGTGAGTAGGTGCAGGTGTCCTTTTATGACTGGCATTCTCCATCCCAAACTTCTTGACAATGTTCTTTGCATACTTGCTTTGAGAGATGAACATGGAGTCTTCCATCTGCTTCACTTGGAGTCCCAGAAAATAAGTCAGCTCTCCAACAAGACTCATCTCAAATTCAGATTGCATCTGTTGGACAAAATGTCGAAGCATCTCATTCGACATCCCTCCAAACACAATGTCATCAACATATATCTGTGCAATCATCAAGTTTTCAGCATCTTGTTTGACAAAGAGAGTCTTGTCAATTCCTCCCTTCCTATACCCTTGCTGAGTAAGGAACTTTGTCAGCCTTTCATACCAAGCTCTTGGAGCTTGCTTCAATCCATAGAGAGCCTTCTTGAGCCTGTATACATGATCTGGATGAGTTGGATCTGCAAATCCCTTTGGCTGCTCCACATAGACTTCTTCATGCATAGCATTGATCCAGAACTCATCAGTCAGTGCCTCTTTCACATTCTTGGGCTCAATTCTGGAGACAAAGCATGAGTTGGAGACAATTTCAATCTCCCTTGATCTTGTAGTGACTCCTCTGTTTGGATCCCCTATAATCAGCTCCTTGGGATGCATTTTCTGGATTCTAATGGAGGGTCTCTTGTCAGGTTGGTTGATGTTTGATTCATCTGTAGCCGAATCAGAGTTTTCTGCATTTTCTCCACTTTTAGCTGCATCTGCTACATTGTCTCCCGATGTTCTGACATCTTCTTCGACATCCTTCTTTCTTGCTGGAGACAGATCATCAACAACCACATTGATGGATTCCATTACTGTTCTGGTTCTGGAATTGAATACTCTATATACTCTGCTGTTTGTAGAGTATCCCAGGAATATTCCTGCATCACTCTTGGGATCCATCTTTCTCCTTTGCTCTCTATCTGCCAAAATGTAACATGGACTTCCAAAGATGTGGAAGTGCTTGACAGTTGGCTTCCTCCCTTTCCAGATTTCATACAGAGTGGTTGGAGTCCCTCTTCTAAGTGTGACTCTGTTGTGGATGACATAGGCATACCTCTTTCCTCCAAGGCTTTCAACTTGCATAGGCCCCATCAAGTCCATGTGAAGTAGTTCCAGCACCCTGGAGGTGGTCTGATGTTGAAGCTTCTGGTGGGACATCTTGACTTGCTTTCCAATCTGACATTCATCACAAATTCTGCCTTCTTCTATTTTCAGATTGGGAATGCCTCTAACAGCACTTTTGTCAAGGATTTTCTTCATGCCTCTTAAGTGCAGATGTCCAAACCTTTGATGCCATATTCTGACTTCATCTTCTTTGGAGGATAGACATGTGGAGGAGTAGCTGGTTTCTTGGGGTGTCCATAGGTAACAATTGTCCTTTGATCTGCTGCCCTTCATTAGAACTTCACTCTTCTCATTTGTCACCAAGCATTCTGACTTTGTGAAGTTTACATTGAATCCTTCATCACACAGCTGACTGATGCTGATCAAGTTTGCAGTCAGTCCCTTCACCAGCAGTACTTTGTTCAGACTAGGAAGTCCATCATGAACTAGCTTTCCCATTCCAATGATCTTTCCTTTAGAGCCATCTCCAAATGTCACATAACTAGTGGAGCAGGGCTCAATGTTCAGCAGGAATTCTTTGACTCCTGTCATGTGTCGGGAACAGCCGCTATCTAGGTACCAATCTTCCTTAGCTGATGCTCTAAGTGAAGTATGAACAACAAGACTGACAGCCTTGTGTTTTGGAACCCACATCATCTTCTTTCTGCTGTTGCTGCTTTGAGTTCCATGATGTGGATGGCCATGTAGATGATAGCAAAAGGGCTTTATGTGACCATACTTGCCACAGTAGTGACACCTCCACTTCTTTCTTTTGCTCTTTTTCTGCTGCGTTCCATGATGTCGAGACCGATGTTGTGACATCGTGGCTCCAGTCCTGTTTTTGGCAGGAACAAATTCTGTCATGGTCGTTCTGCCAGCAGACTTAGGATTAAATCCAAGTCCTCTCTGGTTTCCAGCATTCTTTCCAAGCAGCAGCACCTCATCAAGCGTATCTGAGCCTTTATTCAGCATCTTTATTGATTTGGTCATGTTTTCCAATTTAGAGTTCAGAAAACCGACTTCTCCTTTAAGCTCAGAGATCTCCTCTTTATGTGCCTCCTTATCAGCCTCCAGATCTGCAATGACCTTCTTCAGTTGTGCTTCTTGCTGAAGAATCTTCTCACTTTTGATGCATAGTTCTCTATAGGATGTAGCAAGCTCATCAAAAGTGATTTCACTGTCTGTATCACTTGAATCTTCAGCAGATTCAAATCTCCCAGTGAGTGCATTCACATCTCTGTCAGAGTCACTTTCTTGTTCACTCTCTGTATCAGAATGACCTACAGAAAGTCCTTTCCTCTGCTTCTTGAGATGAGTGGGACATTCAGCTATGATGTGTCCATAGCCTTCACACCCATGACATTGAATTCCTTTGCTGTGACTGGGCTTTACATCTGATCTTTTCTGGTTTTTACTGCCTTTCCTGATGTCGAAAGGGATGTTCTGGACATGTGGCTTCTGCCTTCTGTCCATTCTGTTCTGCACTTTGTTGAACTGCTTTCCAAGGAGCACAACTGCATTAGTCAGACCTTCATCAGTATCCAGGTCATGCTCATCTTCTTCTCCTTCATCATTGGACACGAACGCCAAGTTCTTGCTCTTCTTTTCAGCCCTATCCGAGAGTCCTAGCTCAAAGGTTTGAAGGGAACCAATGAGTTCATCCACTCTCATGTTGCAAATGTCTTGGGCCTCCTCTATTGCAGTGACTTTCATGTCAAATCTCTTAGGCAAGGATCTGAGGATCTTTCTCACCAGCTTTTCATCTGTCATCTTCTCTCCCAAGGCAGTGCAAGCATTGGCAATTTCAAGAATGTTCATGTGGAAGTCATGAATACACTCTTCCTCCTTCATCTTCAGATTTTCGAATTTTGTAGCCAATAGTTGCAGTCTGGACATCTTTACCTTGGAGGTTCCTTCATGAGTGGTTTTCAGGATCTCCCACGCATCCTTGGCCACTGTGCAAGTGTTGATCAGTCTGAAGATATTCTTGTCAACTCCATTGAATAGAGCATTCAAAGCTTTGGAGTTTCCAAGTGCCAATTCGTCTTCTTCTTTAGTCCAGTCTTCTTCTGGCTTCAATTCTTCAGTGGGCTTTCCTTCTGTGTCCAGCATCTTGGGATGTTCCCAGCCTTTGATGACAGCTTTCCAGGTTCTGCTATCCAGTGATTTGAGGAAGGCCACCATTCTTGCTTTCCAATATTCATAGTTGCTTCCATCAAGAATTGGTGGTCTGTTCACTGGTCCGCCTTCTTTCTCCATGTTCATCAGAATTTATCTCCCTAGATCTCACTCTGTGATTTCGAGTGTTGGCTCTGATACCAATTGAAATTCTGATACCAGGGGACAGATGTCGTACCGGATGTCACGACATCACGCTTCAGAACATGCAGATTATATGTGTCCGTATGAACAGATTAAACAAGTAAATAACACAAGAGAATTGTTTACCCAGTTCGGTGCAACCTCACCTACATCTGGGGGCTACCAAGCCAGGGAGGAAATCCACTCTCAATAGTGTTAGTTCAAGGTCTAACAGCCCCTGTTTACAACCTTCTCACCTAACCACTACCCGTGCGATCTCTACCTAAGACCCAATCTTAGATATGAGAACCTCCGCTCACTCCCTCTCACTCACACTCCCGTGTTTACAATTAAGTCAAAGACACACCAGAGATCAACTCTGAACAAAAGAGATCAACTCTACACACTAGAGATCAACTCTAGACACAAGAGATCAACTCTACACACATAGGTCCAACACTTGATGCTAGGGTACCATCAAGGTGGCTCACAAAAGACTCAAGTCCCAAAAACTCACAAACTAACACTTCAATCCCGGACTTGGTACAGAACTCGTGCAGCCTCCATGATTATATAGCCGTGTACGATTCTGGGCTGCAACTCCTTGATGCTGGAGGAGATCTATCTTCTTCTGAAAAATCTGCAGTTAAAGAACTAAAAGATAACTTTTGATCTTTTAGTTTGAATCTTTAATCTTTAATCTTTAATCCCTGAACGAACTCTTCTACTTTGAAATTCGAACTTTAATGATCTTTTAATTCGTTCCTAAAGATAGATCTTCTAATCTCTTGCTAACTGCACAATAATCTGTTAAAGATATAACAGATTTATATGTCCAGTATTTTCGGGCCGGATGTCAGGACATCGTGTCCGACATCGTGGATCCTGCAGCTTCACTTCTGCACTTGACTTTTATCTTGCATTGCACAGCAACTCCAGTATTCTCGAGCAGGATGTCAGGACATTGTATCCGACATCGTGGATCCTGCAACTTCAATTCTTCATTTGACATTTTATCTTGCCTTGTGCATTGTGCAGCCCGATCTTATTCCTTGACATAACGTTGGACATCATGTGCAGCAACTCCAGCTTTCCTTCATTGTCTAAGTGCTTATGTTTTAACAAAATCTTAGCCAATCTTTTAAAGCTCAGTAGAGCTAAACACTAACAGTTTGGACTGTTACGTTAGTGCTTACTTCGTTGCTGTCAATAGTGTTTGTTGAAATTCCAGAACTGTGTAGAGTTTTCATTTAGGAACGTCGTCCTAAAAATAAAATGAACAAAAATCATGATAACGCCAAAAATAAGAAAAGAGAAAGAAGCGATGTGAACAAATGTCGTGTCTATATATATAAAGAAAAGAAAAGAGTTTTTTTTTATATGTAAAAGAAAAAATGTGTATAGAAGGATTTTGTGTGTGTAAATAATGTGTGAAAGGAAATTCTTGTGTGTGAGCGACGAGTGGATATAAAGAAATTTTTGTATAAACTACGAGTGTGTGTTGGAAAAAACGAAATAAAAATCTTTGAACATGAATAGGTTTTGTATATAGACCGTGTTGACGTAAAGAGAAAGAGTTTTAATGCGTGTGTATACAGAAAAAGTTCGTCATGTATAGGAATGTAGGTGTACAAAGAAAAGTTTTCTCATAGATGGCAATGGATGTATAGTTTTTTGTGAACATAAAAAATGAAACAAAAAAGCAAAAAGAAAGAAAGACCTCGAAGGACAGCATGTTATGGTCGTAGGAAGCATAAATCATTCGTAGAGAGCAAACATATCTTTTGGAAACGAGGGACTGACGCTAAGAGTTTATTTTCCTGAATGATCAAGATAAGAATGGATGGTTTCATTGAACCGATGAAAGAACATAATTTGGAAACGTTGGGTCTGTTTGTGTAAATCCCCAACCATAGTATCACAATGCCATAAACTGGATGCTTGAGTGCCCACCTAGCTGTGGCCATGACTAATTTTGCACGTTGTTTCCGAATCATCATTGTTATGCGTGCCTTGTGGAGATGATATGGAAGTTCAACCCGAGACCGATACCCTGACACACGAATTTGTTGTGCCCCAGATATCAAGATCGGGCTCCCACGATAAAAGACCCCGTTGAGACACGACCTTAGACTACTTTGAACCTTGGCCTATAAAAAGAATCCTCATCCTTTCCCCCGAAGCAAAGGACAGCGGAATCTCCTCAAAGGAGAGCAAATAACGAATGCAAAAACCTGATTTCCCAAAGAAAGAAATGGAGAAGGAGAAATGAAAAGTAAGAAAAGGAAGAAATGAAAAGAAAGAAAATGAAAAAATGAAAAGAAAGGAAAAGAAGGATTCCCGATCAAAGATCGGAAGAAAGTAAAAAGGAAAAGATCGGAGGAAAACAGAGTAATTCCCGATCAATGAAAGAAAGAGAGCAGAAGATCTTCAGACCAGATAAATTTTTGGCAAGGTAAATGACTGCCGGTAGAGGAAAACCCATTTTTTGGTGGTTCTTCCTTTGGGATTGACATTCAAAGTCATTCTTGACTGGCGATATCCCGTCCCACTTAAACAAAGAGGAAAAGACCGAAACACCCAGTTTCCTCTCCAAAAACACTACCCTCGAGAAAACCCTATTGGTCTGTGATCGTGCTTATGATCTTTTGATTCGATAGGAAACCGTGTGCAAAATAAAGTCATGGTGCAGTTATGGTTTGGGATTAGGGTAAAACACTTGCCTGTGTGAGTTTTTATACACTATGAGTGATTTATTCCCAGTTTCAGCTTAACCCGATGTTTCCCCTGAATGTTCATTTAAAAGCTTAATGTTGACATCCTGCCCTTCATTTTCGGTTACAAGGAAAATTACCTTTGGTACGGGTATATTGTCTCTCTAAGATATAGTGTTCTCGCGAATGATTTATTTTTCTTTCCAAAAAGCATGTTTCCCCTTTGTAGGTAGAAAAACCCGGTGGACCATTCGGTCCTGCCAACAAATCTTGTTCGGAGACCCATGAATTGATTGCCTAGCGTTGTTCATGTGTCCTCCACCATCGAGGCTGGAACCCAGTGAATTGATTGCCTAGCGTTGTTCGCCTATCCTCCATCCTCTAATCTTTCGGAGACCCATGAATTGATTGCCTAGCGTTGTTCGCCTATCCTCCATTCTCCACTTTTATTCGGAGACCCATGAATTGATTGCCTAGCGCTGTTCATGTGTCCTCCACCATCGAGTCTGGAGCCCCGCAAATTGATTGCCTAGCGCTGTTCGCCTATCCTCCATTCTCCACTTTTATTCGGAGACCCATGAATTGATTGCCTAGCGCTGTTCATGTGTCCTCCACCATTGAGGCTGGAACCCAGCGAATTGATTGCCTAGCGCTGTTCGCCTATCCTCCACCCTCGAAATCTTGTTTAGAGACCCATGAATTGATTGCCTAGCATTGTTCATGCGTCCTCCACCATCAAGTGCGGAGCATCCGGTGACTAGGAAATGTGGTTTTTGCTATTTTCCCGATTGGTTCCTTCGCCAAACATGTGTATATATGTATATTATGTTATTGGTGTTTTTGTTGTTTGTGTTTTGTTTTGTGTTGTGCAGAAAAAAGAAGAAGGAGAGATGGGAGTCGTCATAGACTAATCACGGAAAGGGCGAAGACTGACGAAATCAGTGTTTTATCTTTGCTTTCCTCTTATCTCCGATAAAAGGTAAGTAAAGAAGGGAAACTGTCATACCCTAATTTCGTCTGGAGACTATTGCTTGATGGCATGCAACCTTTAATTGACCGCTTCAAAGTATGTGGCACCCTTTGTTACACAATATGTGAAGTCCCGAGATGTGCCGAAAATCAAAAGGAAGTGTTGTTACGCAATCCGTGAAATTCCGTAATGTGACGGAAATCAAAAGGAAGTATTGTTACGCAATCCGTGAGTTTCCGTAACTTTTTTAAAAGCTAAAAAAGAGTAATTACATGAACCGTAAGGTTCTGTAACCTTACGGAAAGAAAATAAGTATCATTACGAAATTCATAAAGTTTCGTAACGTTATGGAAAAAGAATCACCAAAAAAAGTAAAATGGGGTGTATTTAGTAAAAAAAAAAGGGGGTGCAAATAGCAACCAGGCCCACTTAGGCCTTCCAGATTCTTCCTCCAGAAGGCGGTTGCTTCTGGAGGAAGCAACCTGGCTTGCCTAGGCGAGCTGGGTGACAAGCTCCTCCCCTATTTTGCTATAAATAGGGGGAGGAGTGAAGAAGAAAAGGGGTTCAGCCTTCTTGGCACTTCGTATTCACTTGAAATTGCTGAGGAAAATTGTTTCCATGAAGAAAATCCAAGCCGAGGCACTTCCATAACGTTTCCGTAACGTTTTCGTGCGTAATTACGCAAAGATTTTCAACCGTTCTTCGTCATTCATCATTCGTTCTTCATTGTTCTTCGGTCTTCAACCGGTAAGTACCCCAAATCGAGCTTTTCAATTCATTCTATGTACCCGTGGTGGTCCCCATTTGTTTTGTGTACTTTTATTCTCATTTCATTTACTTTTCGTACCCCCTTTTGACGTGCTTCAGTCATTTATTTAAGTCATTTCTCGCCTAA
Source organism: Glycine soja (assembly GCF_004193775.1). Taxonomy (NCBI): domain Eukaryota; kingdom Viridiplantae; phylum Streptophyta; class Magnoliopsida; order Fabales; family Fabaceae; genus Glycine; species Glycine soja. The sequence continues at coordinate 31,483,987 of NC_041008.1, read as the reverse complement.
TCAAAAAATAAAATAAATTTCCACCGATCATTTGATTTGTAATATCCATTAATTTCCGTTAAAATGAAATCCGACCGTTCGGTCGTGCCGTAACCACGTTGGAAATCAAAAAAGAGGTAAAATAATAATATAAAAATCAAAAAATATCTTTTAGTAAAATAAAGCGGAAAAATCAATCAGACGTTTCTCTTTGGGATTTCTCTTTCTTAATTGAATTGACTAATAACTAAAGTGAAACTAAGGCCAAAATCAACCTGCAAAGTCAAGCTCGTCCACAAAAAATCACTAAAAAAGGATTTGAAAAGTTCAATATCTCAGTTTTTCTTACCAAGTAAATGGATCATTTTTAAGGTCCAACGCCTTAAAATGATCACCTTCCAAGTAAAAAGAATCGCTTGATTCACCCTTAAAAAGAACTACGTATGTCTGATTTCCTCTTCGATGGAGGGTACATAGGAGCAAGAGCCCCGCTTTTGTCGACCTCAAAAATAAAAAGGGAAATAAAAGTTAGGGAAACACAATTTCACACAATTCTAAAAATAAGGCTGTTGTCCTTTGAGACAAACGTGAGAGGTGCTAAACCTTCCTCAAACATAAATACAACTCCCGAACTTAGAATGTTCTTTTTGACCAGTTTCCTTCGGTTTTTCCGACGTTTTCCACAAATAAATGTTGGTGGTGACTCCGTGCATTTTCCTCCTTGGGAAAACGCTCCCGTGAGCCTCGCCTCGCTCGCCCGCAAAAGGGCATGTTGCGACACTGAGTTCGATACTCAGTTCATTCCGCTTTAATTATTTACTTGACGACCCGGTGCACTTGCCGGTTAGATTTCACATCCACAGAAAAATAAGTAGTAGTACCAGGATGTGAACAGTACTCATATGGGACACCTTAGGTTTGTCATACTTTTTGGTAGGAATAATCAACATGAAAATACAGAAAAAGGTAAGTTTTATTGCATTACTTTTCTTAATTTTTTAAATAGTGATCAAGGGGTTACCATGAACCCTAAGAGAATAAAGGTCATTCCTGAGTGGCCCACTCCACCAAGTATAAGAAAAATTTGGGGTTTCCATGACTTCACAAACTTTTACAAAAGGTTTGTCCCATATTTTTCTATACTTGTAGCACCACTAATGGAGTTGGTGAGGAACCATGTTCCTTCATGGGAAAATGCCCAGGAAATGGGTTTTCAGAACTTACCTTACTTCAACATACCAAACACCACTAATACATATGTTTTTGTTCTTTTTACAGGTGTTGAGGAAAAAAGCCTAGAGTTTCAAGAACCTCAGGATTTGAGATCAAATCCTTTTCAAGGGGGAGGGAATGATGAAATCCTACCCAGCAAGGGCATTGGATAGAAGACTCCAAGAAGATTGAGCCAGAGATGCAAGAGAAGGCCTTAGGGTTCTCATCAGCCTTAGGGTAGATTTCGGGCCCATGGGCTAAGTATGAGCCCGCTTATCTTTGTACATATTAGATTAAGGTTTCATTATTTTTTGGCCTTGTATTTAGGGCTCCATAATATAGGTAAGGTACCCTAGAAATGTAGGATTTTTCAGTCCTTGTATTTTAGGGCACCTAGACTAGTTTTTGTATTATGGGTAGTTTTGTAATTTCACATGCATTAAGTGAATATTTGATGTTAGTGGTTGGAATTAAATTTAATTGAATTGGAAGAAGACCAATCCAATTAAATTTTAGAGGGGGAGGTGAGCATTTGCTTGCTACACCCCATTGTCACATCATATAGTCACACTTTGTGCATGTCCTTCATGCTTTACATGCCTCATGACACCTTAGCACACTTAGTGGAGAATCTTGTACTTGATCTTGGATTAGTGGGCTAAATCATAACTAAAATTCACTAATCATAATTAATGAAATTTTGGCTCCAAAATTTGGCTCCACAAATTCAATTTCAAATTCAAGTGAAATTTGAATAGAAATTCAAATTTCCCTCCAATTTTGTGTGACACTTAGACTATAAATAGAGGCCATGTGTGTGCATTTTTTCAAATTTGATCATTTGATAATTACACTTCAAAGTTCAGACCTCTTTTGAAGCACAAAATTTCGTGCCCTTTCTCTCCCTCTCCCTCCACTCATCTTCTCCTACCTTCAAGCTCTTATCCATGGCTTCCTATGGTGGTGAGCTTCTTCTTGACTCATCTTCTCCTTGAAGTGGCATCTCCAATCATCTTTCTTCCTTCTCCATTCCACTTCCATTAAACTTAAAGAAGCAAAGGGCTCCATTAATGAAGAAGATCCAAGGCATACAAGCTCCAATGGAGCTACATCATGTTGGATTGTTGCCTTCTTTATATTTGGTATATATATTATTATGTGCCAATTTACATACAGTTTCTTTAAGTGTTTTGAAACTTTTTTTCAATTAGAATTACAATTTTATCTCAATAATCAGCAACCCTTTGATATCTACAAATGGTTGCAGTCAGATATGGAAATAACCAACCCACTAAGGTCAGCCAAGTGGTGAGGGCTTGAATATTTTGCACAAGGTACCAAAACTTGTTGCCACAGACACACCAAAGAAAGAAGATAAGGAAATAACTTGAAACAAAAAAAAACTTCAAGCTTATTAAAAGGAGCAAAGCAGTATAACCCAGTCAAATGAAACCAGACAGCCAAAGAGATCAATTCTGGTGGTTAAGAATTCACAATATTATCCAGTACATGTTACAAATATGGATATGCCTTGATCAACATCTTTCGAAGTATACAGTACAATGGGATAAGTCAGTACTCAAAATGCCTCGAAATACAAGGCTAAAACCCTATACTACTAGAATGGCCAAAATACAAGGCCCAAACGAAGGAAAAACCTATTCTAATATTTACAAAGAAGAGTGGATCCAACCTTGACCCATGGGCTCAAAAATCTATCCTAAGGTTCATGAGAACCCTAGGGCCTTCTTTAGTAGCTCTAGCCCAAGCCTCTTGGAGTCCTCTATCCAATACCCTTGGGGGGTAGGATTGCATCATCCCCTCCACCTTGGAAAGGATTTGACCTCAAATCCTGAGGTTCTTCATACTCTAGGCTCCTTCCCTCGACACCTGTAAAAATAATAAAAACATATGTATTAGTGGTGTTGGGTATGTTAGAGTAGGGTAAGGTCTGAAAACCCCTTTCATGGACATCTTCCCATGAAGGAACATGGTTCCTCACCAATTCAATAAGTGGTGCTACAAGTATAGAAAAATATGGGACAAACCTTTTGTAAAATTTTGTCAAGTCATGGAAGCCCCAGATTTCCCTTATACTTGGTGGAGTGGGCCAATCAGGAATGACCTTTATTCTTTTAGGGTTCGTGAGAACCCCTTGATCACTATTTAAAAAATTAAGGAAAGTAATGCAATAAAGCGTACCTTTTTCTGTATTTTTATGTTGATTATTCCTACAAAAAAATACGACAAACCTAAGGTGTCCCATATGAGCACCTAAGTTTGTATTAAAACCAAAAATAAGAACAAACCTACCTAATGAGTCCCTATGTACATCAATCATGAAGACGTTGGATGCATGACTGATTTTACAAAAGAGGGTTGCAACACTCAACACATTCATCATATCACTTATTGTAGGGATTTGGTGCCTAATAATACCTATTTTGGGCACCAACAAAGCACAAGGATTTAAGCTCTTACGAACCAAACCCTCATCCAACAACTCCTTTACTTGAGGAATAACCTCAAGCCCAAGAGGTGTGGCAGTGCTAACAAGTGTCTTTTTACAAAAGAGAAAATGTCTTGGCCCCTCATCTTTCTTCCCCTTTTGCTTCTTCACTTTCACTAGAGGAAGGTGAAGTAGTAGCCTCATCTTGGCTACTATAAATGTCTTGGCCCCTCATAATCATGGTTTTTGTGGTGGGGCATTGAGAAGTAATGTGTCCTCTTCCAAGACATTTAAAGCACTTTATAGAGCTAATTTTCTCTTGCATACTAGCCTTAGAGGCTTGCTTTTCTATTGTCTTCCCCTTATCATCTTTGGTCTTAGAAGGTGTCACCCCTAAGATGCCTTGACCTTGGTCTTTCTTTAGATAAGAGTGAGAGCCATAAGATTTTGAAGTAGACTTCTTTTTAAGTTGTAGTTGTACCCTTATTTCCCAATCTAAGTTAGTCTCTACATTGTCCTTCCCATGGAAGTATGAGAGGTTAATGTTAGCCTTTTTAGGCTTTCTTTCCTTTTCTCTTCTATGGGAGTGAGGTCTAAGATGTGACCTATTCCTTCCTTCGTAATAGTCACGGAGTTCTTCACTTAGGCTCTTGCAAGAGTTATGACTACTATAGGAGGCATGTTTTTCTCTTTTCATTTCTTTCATTATTTTTCTTCTTTCTTCCTCTCTTATTTTCTTTCTTTCATCTTGACTTATTTCTTCCACTCTTTTTTTTCCTTTTTCTTTTCTCTCTTGTTTTTCTTTCCATAACTTGAGGGAACTCAACTCATCTAAGATTCTAGATAAAGGGTCTTTATGACTAGTACCCTCGCCATTAACACTAGATGAATGATGACTCATGTTGGTTCCTAAGTTGTGGTTCTTTCTTGTTGGAGGTTTGAAAACAAAAGGTAAAGGAAACTATGGTTGAAACTAGCCAAAATAAACACTAAAAGAGGTGTGAAAGATAAGGGAAAAAACTAATTGGTAAAATGCAAGCTATCTAGGCGGTTTGACATTGGAAGGTAAAGGAAATAAGCTATGAAAGTAAGCAAGAAAAGTAAACTAGGTGAATCCTAAGAGTGTTTGGATGACCACATTCAAGGTTCCCAACAAAACACTCACTATCCTAAGGAAAAATTGCCTAAAATTATTACACACAACTGGAAGTTTGGTAACCTATTGGAGGCTCCCAACACACTTCCAATGAAAGGCCTTTTTGTTACAAAACTTGAAAGCAATGAAGGTAAGTAAATTGCAAATTAAAAAATTACAAAATGTCCTTAATTTTGGTGGTTGTTCTCTCTTTGGTGATTCACTCAATTTGGAGTACCTCTTAGTCCAATAGCTCTTAAGGTGGTTGGCCCCTTGCTTCTTAACTCAAATTCTTCAAGGGATGGCACCAATCCTCCTTTCCAATTCCCTATATGACAACTCACAAACAAGGAAACAAAGAGACAAGCAATAACCAAACACCAAAAAAATGAAATGAAAGCTAAACCAATGGAGTTTTAACAAGACAATTTTTCAAGGATTATTAAACAATTAAAGTAATGAAAAGGACATAGAAGCAAGCTAGGACTAAAAGAGAAACTTAGAATGACTCTAGAGTAGAGTAAAAAAAATAGAAGGCCCTAGGGTTCTCATGAACCTTAGGGTAGATTTTTGAGCCCATGGGTCAAGGTTGTATCCACTCTTCTTTGTAAATATTAGAATAGGTTTTTCCTTTGTTTGGGCCTTGTATTTTTACCATTCTAGTAGTATAGGGTTTTAGCCTTTTATTTTGAGGCATTTTGAGTAGTCCTTGTAGTAGGGACTTTTTTTGTTTTTTCATGTATTTTGTCATGGGGGTGAGCTTAGCTATTATAGGGGGTGTGCAGCTAAGCTCTAGCTTCTCATCTCAAGGAGGTGAGCTTGTAGAAGCAAATGACTTTGATGTTTTGATGATGATCATGATGATTTGATGCAATTGATGCAAATGCGCTTTTCAAGTTTAAAGTCAAGACAATGATTCAAGAATACAAGACACAAACATTAAGATGATCACTAGTACATTAGGAAGGAAATTCCCAATTGATATAGCAAAAGGTTTGGCCAAGTAATTTATGTTAAAAAGTGTTTTTTAAGAGATTTACTCTCTGTTAATCGATTACCAGAGGATGTAATCGATTACCAGTGGCCAAAAATGTTTACAACAGCTATTAAAAAATTTGAATTCAAATTTTAGACTGTGTAATCGATTACACCATATTGGTAATCGATTACCAGCAGTTAATAAACATTTTAATTCAAATTTTAAAAGCTGTAATCGATTACACAAATCCTGTAATCGATTACCAGAGGAGATTTTCAGAAAAATATTTCTAAGAGTCACATCTTCTCAAATGGTTTTTACATGACCACCAAAGGTCTATATATATGTGACTTGAAACATGAATTTGCTCAGAGTTTTTCATATCAAAAAGTCTTATTCTCTCAAAGAGCAAAAACATTTTATCCTCTTAAGAATTCCTTGGCCAATACACTTGCAATTCAATAAGGAATCAATTGAGTGCTCAGATTGTAAAATCTATCTCTTTCAAGAGAGATTCATTCTTCTCTTCTTTCTAATTCTCTAAGGGATTAAGAGACCGAGGGTCTCTTGTTGTAAAAGAATTCTGAACACAAAGGAAGGATTGTCCTTGTGTGTTCAAAACTTGTAAAAGGATTTTACAAGATAGTGGAACTCTCAAGCAGGTTGCTTGGGGACTAGACATAGGCACAAGGGTGTCGCCGAACCAGTATAAATCTGAGTTTGCACTTTCTCTTCCCTTAAACTCTTTTATTTATTATTGCTTTATATTCATATTCAGATTGTTCTATTTGAATCATTATTTAAGAGTTCATTTTTAAGGGAATTTGTAACTTGAATAGAAAGTGACATAGAATTTTAATTGGGGAAATAGTTTGCAATATCTTAATTCAACCCCCCCTTCTTAAGATATCTGAGGCCACTTGTCTAACAAGTGGTATCAGAGCTTCATTCTTGTATAAAGTTTAGAAGATTCAAGAAAAATGGCCTCAGCAAACTTCTTATTTCCAGAAGGAAATTCAATCAATAGACCTCCAATCTTTAATGGAGAGGGTTACCACTACTGGAAAACCCGAATGCAAGTTTTTATTGAGGCAATAGACTTAAATATTTGGGAAGCCATAGAAATAGAGCCTTATATACCCACCACAGTAGAAAGAATCACAATAGATGGGAGCACAACAAGTGAAAGCATAACAATAGAAAAACCTAGAGATAGATGGTCTGAAGAGGATAGAAGACGAGTACAATACAATTTAAAAGCCAAAAACATAATTACATCTGCCCTGGGAATGGATAAATATTTCAGGGTTTCAAATTGTAAGAGTGCTAAGGAAATGTGGGACACTCTACAATTAACACATGAAGGAACAATAGATGTTAAAAGATCTAGGATAAACACATTAACTCATGAATATGAACTATTTAGGATGAATGCAAATGAAAGCATTCAAGACATGAAAAAGAGGTTCACACATATAGTAAATCATCTTGCAGCCTTAGGGAAAGAGTTTCAAAATGAAGATCTCATAAACAAAGTATTAAGATGTTTAAGCAGAGAATGACAACCTAAAGTAACAGCCATTATTGAATCAAGAGATTTATCTAACATGACTCTTGCTACTCTATTTGGAAAGTTACAGGAACACGAAATGGAATTGTTGAGATTAAATCAACATGAAGAAAACGACAAGAAAAAGAAGGGAATTGCTCTTAAAGCCTCATCTTCAATCCAAGAAGAAAGTGATAAGGAAATTGATCTAGATGAAGATGATGATCTTAGCCTTTTTGTAAAAAGGTTCAACAAGTTTCTTAAAGTAAGAGGAAATCAAAGGCGACCCAATTTTAAATCTAAAAGAAGGACTGAAACTTCATCCTCTACTCCAAAATGCTTTGAATGCAATCAACCTGGACATCTGAGGGTTGATTGTCCTATCTTCAAGAAAAAGATGGAGAAGTCTGAAAAGAAAAATTTTAGTGAAAAGAAATTGAAGAAAACATACATCACATGGGATGACAATGATATGGAATCTTCTGAAGATTCAGAAAATGAAGAGATAAACCTCTATCTAATGGCTAAAAGTTATGAAAGTGATGAAGAGGTAACATGTTCAAATAACTTATCCATTTCTTTTGATGAATTACAAGATGCATTTGCTGATTTGCATAAAGAGTCAATTAAACTTGCAAAGTTAGTTTCATCTTCTAAGAAAACAATTTCAGATTTAGAAAATGAAATTTCAAAATTAAACAAAGAATTAGATCATCTTAGAACTGAAGTCTCAATTTCTAAATCAAATGAAAAAGTTCATATCTCTACTATTTCTGACAAAAAAATATCTGATTCATGTAGTTGTTGTGAAAAATATGAAAAAGAAATTAAAGAGTTGAAAAACTCACTTGCAAAATTTTCTTATAGTAAAAATAATTTAGATGTCATATTAGGAAAACAAAGATGTGTCTCTAATAAGGCTGGGATAGGATATAAATCTGAAAAACAACAAAAATTTCATAAAAACTTCTTTACTTCCACACAAAAATATAATTCTAATTCTATCACTTGTTTTTACTGTGGAAGAAAAGGGCATGGCATATCTACTTGCTACTTTAAGAAAAACTACAACAACATTAAAATGATATGGGTCCCAAAAGGATCTTCAGTTTACACTAACACACAAGGACCCAATAAAGTTTGGGTACCTAAGTCAAAAACTTGATTATGTAGGTGTCTTTGAGGAAGGAGTGGTACATAGATAGTGGATGTTCAAAACATATGACTGGAGATATGTCAAAGTTTACACATATCTCTCCCAAGAAAAGCGGGCATGTAACATATGGAAAGAACAAAAAAGGTAGAATCCTTGGAGTTGGTAAAATAGGTACAAATTCTTCAAACTCCATTGAAAATGTTCTACTTGTTGAAGGTCTTAAGCAAAGCCTGCTTAGTGTTAGTCAATTATGTGACAAAGGCTATCTAGTATCATTTGATTCTCAAAAATGTCTTATAAAACATAAGCATGACATTAATATAAAGCATGTAGGACAAAGAGTCAACAATGTATACATGATAGACTTAAGTCTAAAACTAGATATCAAACATTGTTTTCTTAGCAAAGATGATGATTCATGGTTATGGCATAAAAGAATTGCTCACATAAACATGGATCACTTAAACAAATTAATTTCAAAAGATTTAGTAGTTGGTTTGCCTAAATTGAAATTTGAAAAAGATAAACTATGTGATGCATGTCAAAAGGGTAAACAAACTAGAGTCTCATTCAAACCTAAAAATATTGTTTCAACCACTCAACCCTTACAATTATTACATATGGATTTATTTGGTCCATCTAGAACCATGAGTTTTGGAGGAAATTATTATGCTCTTGTCATAGTTGAAGATTTCTCTAGATATACTTGGACATTATTCATTACTCATAAAAGTGATGCATTCCAAGCATTTAGAAAACTTGCTAAAGTTATACAAAACAAGAAAAATCTTAAGATTGCATCCATTAAAAGTGATCATGGGGGTGAATTAGAAAACAAAGATTTTGAATTATTTTGCGAAGAACATGGTATTGAGCATAACTTTTCTGCACCTAGAACCCCTCAACAAAATGGAGTTGTTGAGAGGAAAAATAGGTCATTGGAAGAAATTGCTAGAACTTTATTAAATGATACTTTTCTTCCAAAATATTTTTGGGCTGAAGCCGTCAATACTGCATGTTACATCATGAATAGGGCCTTAATAAGACCCATTTTAAAGAAAACCCCATATGAGTTATATAATGGTAGAAAACCCAACATTTCACATCTGCATGTTTTTGGTTGAAAATGTTTTGTGCTAAATAATGGTAAAGATAATCTAGGAAAATTTGATGCAAAATCTGATGAAGGCATCTTTCTTGGATATTCATTGCAAAGTAAAGCATATAGAGTATATAACAAAAGAACTATGAATATTGAGGAATCCATTCATGTTACTTTTGATGAATCTAATGCTATCTTGTCAAGAAAGAATATGCTAGATGATATTGCAGAATCTTTAGAACAAATTCACATTCATGGACAAGATTCTAAAGGAAAAGGGAAAGGAAGCAATGAAGATCCTCCAAAAGAAGCCAAATCAAATAATGAACTTCCAAATGAATGGAAAGCTTCAAAAGATCATCCTCTCGACAGCATTATTGGTGATATCTCAAAAGGGGTAACAACTAGACATTCTCTTAAAGAATTATGCAATAATATGGCTTTTGTATCCATGATTGAACCTAAAAATATAAAAGATGCCATAATAGATGATAATTGGATAATTGCTATGCAAGAAGAACTAAATCAATTTGAAAGAAACAATGTGTGGGAACTTGTAGAGAAACCTAAAAACTATCCCATCATAGGAACAAAATGGGTATTTAGAAATAAGTTAGATGAACATGGAATAATCATTAGAAATAAGGCTAGATTAGTTGCAAAAGGATATAATCAAGAAGAAGGTATAGATTATGAAGAAACATATGCTCCAGTTGCTAGATTAGAAGCCATTAGAATGCTCTTAGCATATGCATCCATAATGAATTTTAAGCTTTATCAAATGGATGTTAAAAGTGCTTTTCTAAATGGCTTAATTCAAGAAGAAGTATATGTTGAACAACCACCAGGTTTTGAAATATTGGATAAGCCAAATCATGTCTATAAATTGAAAAAGGCTTTATATGGCTTGAAACAAGCCCCTAAGGTTTGGTACGAGCGTCTAAGTAAGTTCCTTTTAGAAAAGGACTTTTCTAGAGGAAAAGTGGATACTACTCTTTTTATAAAGAGAAAATCACATGATATTTTATTAGTTCAAATTTATGTTGATGATATTATTTTTGGATCCACTAATGAATTATTGTGCAAGGAATTCTCCCATGACATGCAAAGTGAGTTTGAAATGTCAATGATGGGAGAACTTAATTTCTTTCTTGGATTGCAAATTAAACAAACCAAGGATGGTATCTTTGTCAATCAATCCAAGTATTGCAAAGAGTTAATCCATAAATTCGACATGGAAAATGCTAAGCACATGGCTACACCAATGAGCACTGCTTGCTATCTAGATAAAGATGAAACCGATCAGTCAATAGATGTTAAGCAATATCGAGGTATGATCGGATCACTTCTTTATTTATCTGCTAGCAGACCTGATATAATGTTTAGTGTGTGTATGTGTGCTAGATTTCAATCAAATCCTAAACAATCACATCTTAGTGTTGTTAAAAGAATCATAAGATATTTAGTAGGCACTATGAATATAGGTTTATGGTATCCTAGAAATTCCACATGCACCTTAATTGGATATTCTGATTCAGACTTTGCCAGTTCTAAAACAGATAGAAAGAGCACAAGTGGAACTTGTCAATTCATTGGATCTGCTCTAGTTTCTTGGCATAGTAAGAAACAAAGCAGTGTTGCTTTATCCACTGCAGAAGCAGAATATATTTCTGCCGGCAGTTGTTGTGCACAAATCTTATGGATGAAGCAACAACTTTATGATTATGGAATCCTTCTTAACCATATACCTATTAGATGTGATTATGCAAGTGCAATTAATCTTTCCAAAAATCCAGTTCAACACTCTAGAACTAAACATATAGAAATTAGGCACCATTTTCTAAGAGATCATATTCTAAAGGGAGATTGTGTGTTAAAGTTTGTTGATACTAAGAATCAACTTGATGATATCTTCACAAAACCTCTCCCCAAAGAAACATTCTTCTCTATTAGAAGGAAATTAGGCCTCTTAGATGTTAGTGATTTAGATAAATAAGGATTGATTGATTAATTTATTTTTATGATTGATTGTTTATGTTAAGTATGTTACTTTGATTGATGTTGTTTAAATTCTTGTTATTATGATAAGATTTATGAATTCCTGTGTGTTTGATGTTTGAATAATTGAATTAAATGCATTATTAGTGATAATTGATAATATTAGATGTATTTAGCATAGACATAGGTAATGTTTTGAGAAACTAGCCTAGTTTATGCTCTGGTAATCGATTACCATTCAGTGTAATCGATTACACAAGAACAGGCAACCTGTAATCGATTACAACATCCTGTAATCGATTACCAGAATGCTTATTACTCCTGTAATCGATTACCAAGCCTTGTAATCGATTACAACTCGTCCTCGTCTATAAATACCTACAAAACCAGTCTTGTTGCGCAGCCAAAGCTCCTCCTCGTGCCTCCTTCATCCCTAAATCTTCAAACCTTCATATCTTCCTCAATTCTTCACCAAAACACGTCCCGTAAAGCCCAATCTTCCTCTTTTTCACTCCTCTTTCACTTCCACCAATTGAAATTCACTAAAACTTCATCAAATGGCAGAACCATTGAAGAAGAGAAAGGGACCATCCTCCACCGCCGTTGCTGCTGCCCATCGCCGCCACGGACCATCCGAAGCACCCACAACACCTATCCATCCTTCTTTGTCATCTCCAAGATCATCCACTTTGTTTTCATCCGATGATCAGCGTCTACGGTACCTTTCTCAATTTTCTTCTAGGATCATTTTAGACCCTAAGTACCTAGACGTAGATTTCTTTAATGATGAAACGTTTGATTGCTATCAAGTGTTTCAAAATTCTGGCTTGGTTGATTTCATGTCTTTAAAATTGCCATATTATCCTGAACTTGTCAAGGTCTTCTACTACAATTTAAAAATTCAGGATGGCATTATTTCTTCTGAGGTGCATGGTATTCCCATGATCATTGATCAATCATTGTTCTTTTCTTTGACTCATTTACCCAGTCAAGGTGCACCTTTTGAGGGCACCATTGCTGATGACTAGAAATTTGATTATTCTAGTCATGATGCTCACTGTATGGTTTGCAATGACCAGGCTGAAATGACCAGTAGATTGCTGTCCGGATCATTGACATTTGATAATCGCATCATGCACTATATAATTGTTAGAATTTTGCTTCCCCGGTCTTCAAATTTGGCTCAAGTCTCTGAGGAGGATTTGATTCTGATGTAGGCTTTCCTTACCGGTCATCAGATCGACTGGGCTCACTTGGTTCGGTACTGAATGCATAAGGCATTACAGGCCAATGCACCTCTCCCTTACCCTCAATTGATAACTTTGCTTCTGCGTCATTTTCAAATTCCGCTTAATGATGAACCATTTGTTCAAGTCAAGTGTTCCTTTGCAATTGGTGTTGGTGCAGTGACTTCTTTTGGATACCGTAAGGATCGGAATGGTCAATGGCTAAAGAAAGACGCACTCCCTCCTCAAGATGAGCATACTCCTTCTCCTCCTCCTCAACGAGATGATTCAGCCCTCATGACTTAAGTTCTTTCCGAGTTACAGGGTCTTCGTTCTTATGTTGGTGAACATTTCGACTCGTTGGATACTCGCTTTGTCGGAATGGATATCTGTCTCACACAGCTTGAAGAAGATGTGGGTTACATTCGTCAGAGTTTCGATCTTCCACCACCACCTCTACCTTCTTAGAATTTAGTTTATAATTATGTTTCTTATAAGCCGTGTGTTTTGGCTATGATATTTAGATTATGGTTTTTAGAAATTTATTTATCTTTTAGTATTTGGACTTTAGACTTTGATGTTTTGATTCTATGTGTTTTTGAATTTAGAACTGATTGGATTATATTTTGGTTATGACTTATTTATGATTTTTGTTGGTTATGACTTATAATTGATCTTTGTCCACTTCATTATTTTATCTGTATTGATTCCCACGTACTTTGGCTTTTTGATGTTGCCAAAGGGGGAGAAAAATGGGGGTGGTAGAGAAGCTTAGAAATCAAGAATCAAGTGATCCATCAATTCCAAAACATAGGGGGAGTAATATTATGTATATAAATTGCTTGCTTGTATCTTGATTTCAAAACTTACATTGTCATCATCAAAAAGGGGGAGATTGTAGAAGCAAATGACTTTGATGTTTTGATGATGATCATGATGATTTGATGCAATTGATGCAAATGCGCTTTTCAAGTTTAAAGTCAAGACAATGATTCAAGAATACAAGACACAAACATTAAGATGATCACTAGTACATTAGGAAGGAAATTCCTAATTGATATAGCAAAAGGTTTGGCCAAGTAATTTATGTTAAAAAGTGTTTTTTAAGAGATTTACTCTCTGGTAATCGATTACTAGAGGATGTAATCGATTACCAGTGGCCAAAAATGTTTACAACAGCTATTAAAAAATTTGAATTCAAATTTTAGACTGTGTAATCGATTACCAGCAGTTAATAAACGTTTTAATTCAAATTTTAAAAGTTGTAATCGATTACACAAATCCTGTAATCGATTACCAGAGGAGATTTTCAGAAAAATATTTCTTAAGAGTCACATCTTCTCAAATGGTTTTTACATGACCACCAAAGGTCTATATATATGTGACTTTAAACACGAATTTGCTCAGAGTTTTTCATATCAAAAAGTCTTATTCTCTCAAAGAGCAAAAACATTTTATCCTCTTAAGAATTCCTTGGCCAATACACTTGCAATTCAATAAGGAATCAATTGAGTGCTCAGATTGTAAAATCTATCTCTTTCAAGAGAGATTCATTCTTCTCTTCTTTCTAATTCTCTAAGGGATTAAGAGACCGAGGGTCTCTTGTTGTAAAAGAATTATGAACACAAAGGAAGGATTGTCCTTGTGCGTTCAGAACTTGTAAAAGGATTTTACAAGATAGTGGAACTCTCCAGCAGGTTACTTGGGGATTGGACGTATGCACAAGGGTGTGGCCGAACTAGTATAAATCCGAGTTTGCACTTTCTCTTCCCTTAAACTCTTTTATTTATTATTGCTTTATATTCATATTTAAATTGTTTTATTTGAATCATTATTTAAGAGTTCATCTTTAAGGGAATTTGTAACTTGAATAGAAAGTGAAATAGAATTTTGATTGGGGAAATAGTTTGCAATATCTTAATTCAACCCCCCCCCCCCCTCCTTAAGATATCTGAGGCCACTTGTCTAACAGAGCTTAGCTATTAGAAAGGTGTGTGTAGCTAAGCTCTAGCTTCTTTAGGAATCTTCTCAAGGAAGCTTCTCAAGGAGGTGAGCTTAGTTATGAGAGGGGTGTGTGTAGCTAAGCTCTAGCTTGCCAAGGAAGTTTTCTCAAAGAAGCTTCTCAAGGAAGTTTTCTCAAGAAAGCTTATCAAGGAAGCTACCTAGTCTATAAATAGAAGCATGTGTAACCCTTGTTGCAACTTTGATGAATGAGAGTCTTGTGAGACATAACTCAAAGTTCAACTTCTCTCTCTTTTTCTTCCTTCAATTTCGTGCTCCCCCCCCCCCCTCTCTTTCTCTCTCTCTTTCTTTTCCTCCATTGAAGCATCCTCTCCAAGCTTCTTATCCAAGGCTCATCTTGGTGGTGAAGCTCCTTCTTCCATGGCTTATTCCCTAGTGGATGGCGCCTCCTCTCGCCTCTTCTCCTTTGTCTTCCGCTGCATCTCCATGGTGGAAAATCACCATTAAAGGACCTCATTGAAGCTCAAAGATCCAGCCTCCATAGAAGCCCGACAAGCAAGCTTCCATCAAGTGGTATCAGAGCACAAGAGCTTCAAGTAGGTGCTCCTTAAACCTCCATTAATTTTTTGCTTTACCTTCTCTTCCATTGTTGTTTCTTCATTTTTTCTCCATGTATCTCCTCACATGTCTTGTGCTAAATTTTTTTAACATGATTCTTTAGAGTTTCCACCGATTAAACTTGCTATAGAAGCTAGATTTGATTTTCTATGGTTCAAATTTCTTGTTCTTGTTCTTGAACCATGAATTGTGTTGAGTTTAGGTTCCTTTGAGTTTTGTCTTGTTATTTTTTGTGGCTGAAACCTAAATCATAAAATTCTTACAAAAATATTAAAGTAGAAGAAAACCTCAAAAATCTAGAGTGACTTGTTCACCTATTGCAGTTTTGTCATAGAAGTCATGTCTAGTCATGAAACTTGTCACATAAGATTTCTTATGTTGTGCTGAATTTTGTTTTCTTGTTTCTTTGTCTAACTCATTTGTTTATGAGTGTATGAAATTCTTTTAGCCTATTATTTGATTTGAGTCAAATCTTTCATGTTAATTAGTCCTTAACATGTTCATGCAAAATTCTTAGAGAGTCTTTGATTGTGAACCTTTTCTTGAACTTTTAGGTTTCCTTATGATTGTGTCTATTGTGAATTTGAGTTTTGGTGATTGAATTGCTGGCTTAAATGTTGATCCTAAGTTAATATTGAACTCCTAAAACTGTGTTAAACAATACTAGTGAGTTCAACATACATAGGAAGGTTGAAAGTAAGCCCAAGGCAATCAATATACCATGCTTAAAAAAAATATCGCTGGTGCTGGCAGCTTGGACATACAAACTTGTAAAAATTACTGAGAATTTGTTACTTCGAATTTTGAGCTGAAATTTTCACTGAATTTTCTAGACATCTGGAAAAAAGTTAGAAAAAAATAAAAAAGTGATTTGGATAAAAGGAAAAAATACTAAAAATCACACAAGTTGGCAGGAAAATCAGTATCCAGAAAACAAAAAGGTGAAAGGGAAGTGTGCTTGTTGTTTTGGCTCAAAATTTATTCTATATTTGGAAATTTCAATTGAAAATTAGTGTGAAGACAAGTGCCAAAGCTACAGGTTTGTTGAGTCTTTTTTTTTAGTTTTTTTACTCTACTCTAGAGCCATTCTAAGTTTCTCTTTGAGTCTTAGCTTGCTTCTATGTCCTTTTCATTGCTTTAATTGTTGAATAATCCTTGAAAAATTGTCTTGTTAAAACTCCATTGGTTTAGCTTTAATTTCATTTTTTTTGGTCTTTGGTTATTGCTTTTCTCTTTGTTTCCTTGTTTGTGAGTTGCCATATAGGGAATTGGAAAGGAGGATTGGTGTCACCCCTTGAAGAATTTGAGTCAAGAAGCAAGGGGCCAACCACTTTAAGAGCTATTGGACTAAGAAGTACTCCAAATTGAGTGAATCACCAAAGAGAGAACAACCACCAAAATTGAGGACATTTTGTAATTTTTTAATTTGCAATTTACTTACCTTCATTGCTTTCAAGTTTTGTAACAAAAAGGCCTTTCATTGGAAGTGTGTTGGGAGCCTCCAATAGGTTACCAAACTTCCATTTGTGTGTAATAATTTTAGGCAATTTTTGCTTAGGATAGTGAGTGTTTTGTTGGGAACCTTGAATGTGGTCATCAAAACACTCTTAGGATTCACCTAATTTACTTTTCTTGCTTACTTTCATAGCTTATTTCCTTTACCTTCCATTGTCAAACCGCCTAGATAGCTTGCATTTTACCAATTAGTTTTTTCCCTTATCTTTCACACCTCTTTTAGTGTTTATTTTGGCTAGTTTCAACCATAGTTTCTTTTACCTTTTGTTTTCAAACCTCCAACAAGAAATAACCACAACTTAGGAACCAACATGAGTCATCATTCATCTAGTGTTAATGGCAAGTGTACTAGTCATAAAGACCCTTAATCTAGAATATTAGATGAGTTCAGTTCCCTCAAGTTATGGAAAGAAAAACAAGAGAGAAAAGAAAAAGGAAAAAAAAAAGAGTTGAAGAAATAAGTCAAGGTGAAAGAAATAAAATAAGAGAGGAAGAAAGAAGAAAAATAATGAAAGAAATGAAAAGAGAAAAACATGTCTCCTATAGTAGTCATAACTCTTGCAAGAGCCTAAGTGAAGAAATTCGTGACTATTACGAAGGAAGGCATAGGTCACATCTTAGACCTCACTCCCATAGAAGAGAAAAGGAAAGAAAGCCTCAAGAGGCTAACATTAACCTCTCATACTTCCATGGGAAGGACAATGTAGAGGCTAACTTAGCTTGGGAAATAAGGGTAGAGCAACAACTTAAAAAGAAGTCTACTTCAAAATCTTATGGCTCTCACTCTTATCCAAAGAAAGACCAAGGTCAAGGCATCTTAGGGGTGACACCTTCTAAGCCCAAAGATGATAAGGGGAAGACAATAGAAAAGCAAGCCCCTAAGGCTAGTATGCAAGAGAAAACTAGCTCTATAAAGTGCTTTAAATGTCTTGGAAGAGGACACATTACTTCTCAATGCCCCACCACAAAAACCATGATTATGAGGGGCCAAGACATTTATAGTAGCCAAGATGAGGCTACTACTTCACCTTCCTCTAGTGAAAGTGAAGAAGCAAAAGGGGAAGCATCTAGTGAAGAAATCTACCCCCAAGAAGATGGACAACCATTAGTGGTTAAAGAGAAGTGTAAGGAGGTAAGTGTCTCCTCCAAGAGGTTAGCTAAGAAGGAAACTCATTTTACAATAAAGACAAACATCAAAGAAACTTTCCCTCTTAGACAACCTCCACATTTTCACTTTTGTAAAAAGACACTTGTTAGCACTGCCACACCTCTTGGGCTTGAGGTTATTCCTCAAGTAAAGGAGTTGTTGGATGAGGGTTTGGTTCGTAAAAGCTTAAATCCTTGTGCTTTGTTGGTGCCCAAAATAGGTATTATTAGGCACCAAATCCCTACAATAAGTGATATAATGAATGTGTTGAGTGTTGCAACTCTCTTTTGTAAAATCAGTCATGCACCCAACTTCTTCATGATTGATGTGCATAAGGACTCATTAGGTAGGTTCGTTCTTATTTTTGGTTTTAATACAAACTTAGGTGCTCATATGGGACACCTTAGGTTTGTCGTATTTTTTTGTAGGAATAATCAACGTACATAAAAATACAGAAAAAAGATACGCTTTATTTCATTACTTTCCTTAATTTTTTAAATAGTGATCAAGGGGTTCCCACGGACCCTAAGAGAATAAAGGTCATTCCTGATTGGCCCCCTCCACCAAGTATAAGGGAAATCTGGGGCTTCCATGACTTAACAAACTTTTACAAAAGGTTTGTCCCATATTTTTCTATACTTGTAGCACCACTCATTGAGTTGGTGAGGAACCATGTTCCCTCATGGGAAGATGTCCATGAAAGGGGTTTTTAGACCTTACCCTATTCCAACATACCCAACACCACTAATACATATGATTTTTTTACAGGTGTCGAGGGAAGGAGCCTAGAGTATGAAGAACCTCGGGATTTGAGGTCAAATCCTTTCCAAGATGGAGGGGATGATGCAATCCTACCCCCCAAGGGTATTGGATAGAAGACTCCAAGAGGCTTGGGCTAGAGCTACTAAAGAAGGCCCTAGGGTTCTCATGAACCTTAGGCTAGATTTTTTAGCCCATGGGTCAAGGTTGGATCCATTCTTCTTTGTAAATGTTAGAATTGGTTTTTCCTTCTTTTGGGCCTTGTATTTTGGTCATTCTAGTAGTATAGGGTTTTAGCCTTGTATTTCAGGGCATTTGGAGTAGTCTTTGTAATAGGGACTTTTTTTATATTTTCATGTATTTTGGCATGGGGGTGAGCTTAGCTATTATAGGCGGTGTGTGTAGCTAAGCTCTAGCTTCTTTAGGAATATTCTCAAGGAAGCTTCTCAAGGAGGTGAGCTTAGTTATTAGAGGGGTGTGTGTAGCTAAGCTCTAGCTTCTCAAGGAAGTTTTCTCAAAGAAGCTTCTCAAGGAAGTTTTCTCAAGAAAGCTTCTCAAGGAAGCTACCTAGTCTATAAATAGAAGCATGTGTAACACTTGTTGTAACTTTGATGAATGAGAGTCTTGTGAGACACAACTCAAAGTTCAACTTCTCTCCCTTTTTCTTCCTTCAATTTCGTGCTCCCCCCTCTCTCTTTCTCTCCCTCTTTCTTTTCCTCCATTGAAGCATCCTCTCCCTGCTTCTTATCCAAGGCTCATCTTGGTGGTGAAGCTCCTTCTTCCATGGCTTATTCCTTAATGGATGGCGCCTCCTCTCACCTCTTTTCCTTTGTCTTCCGCTGCATCTCCATGGTGGAAAATCACCATTAAAGGACCCCATTGAAGCTCAAAGATCCAACCTCCATAGAAGCCCCACAAGCAAGCTTCCATCAATATTTACTCCTAAAACTGTGGTAAACAATACTAGTGAGTTCAACATACATAGGAAGGTTGAAAGTGAGCCCAAGGCAATCAATATACCATGCTTAAAAAAAATCGTTGGTGCTGGCAGCTTGGACATACAAACTTGTAAACATTACTGAGAATTGGTTACTTCGAATTTTGAGCTGAAATTTTTACTGAATTTTCTAGACATCTGGAAAAAAGTTAGAAAAAAAGAAACAAGTGATTTGGATAAAAGGAAAAAATATGACAAATCACACAAGTTGGCAAGAAAATCAGTATCCAAAAAAAAAAAAGGTGAAAGGGAAGTGTGCTTGTTGTTTTGGCTCAAAATTTATTCTATAATTGGAAATTTCAATTGAAAATTAGTGTGAAGACAAGTGCCAAAGCTAGAGGTTTGTTGAGTCTTTTTTTTTAGTTGGTCAAAAATCTACCCTAAGGTTCATGAGAATCCTAGGGCCTTCTTTAGTAGCTCTAGCCCAAACCTCTTGGATTCTTCTATCCAATATCCTTAGGGGGTAGGATTGCATCACACAAACCAATTCATGGTTCTCTAGATGAACCAATGAATTATGCTTCACCCCTTGTGGAAGCTTCATTTCAACCAAAAGTTATTTGTCATTTACAAGCTGAAACTTTAGGTTCTATACATGCACTTGTCCAAAAGCTAAAACTAACTTATGATAAAGCTAATACGTAGAAATTCTCTCATTAACTTGTTCAAAACATGGTTTTAATTTATGAATAAGCTAGTTTTAACTTAGGGAGAAACTTCATTTTTCCTTCCTTTATTTATGAAGAAGCTTCTTGTTTTCTTTTCCTGTAAGTGGTTACTAAGAAAAGCAGTTTTATTATATGGAAATCAGTTTTAGTAAGTAAGAAGGAAAACTCAATCGAATTTGGAAAACGCGGAACACGGATTAATTAGAAATAATGGACACACTGGTGGTAAAATTGAAAAATCAATACCTAACATTTATCACAAAGCACACTAAAACTTTAGGAAAGAAAGTAGATAACGAAACACATAGCAAAGTGAAAGAGAGAAAAAAAAAAAAGAAAGCTTACTGTCATACCCTAATTTCGCCCAGGGACGATCGTTTGCCAACATTTGGATCCTTGTTGGCTGAATTGAACTGCTTAACGCTAATTGTCGTGCAATCTGTAGAGTTTTGTGATGTTTCGGAAGGAAATGTGCAAAATATTCAAATGAAGGGCAAAATGATCACTTTTGGGACATTTTTCAGCCCCTGCGCCCACTAGAAAGCTTAGGGATGAAGTAACCAGCTCGCCTGGGCGAGCAAGTTACTTCAGGAGGAAGCAAGCAGCTCGCCTAGGGGAGCTACTGTGCAACCTCCACCCCTCATTTCCTATAAATAGGCATGAGGGGGGCTGAAGGAAGGGTCCAACATCTGAAATCAAGAGGATTTGAGAGAAATTAGTTAGAAGAAGGAAAAAGAAGAAGAAAAATCAAGGCCGAGACACTTCTGTAATGCTTCCATAACATTTTCGTGATCATTCTTCGTCGTTCTTCATCGTTCTTCGTTCTTCGATCGGTTAGTTTCTATTTTTGAAGCTTTGAATTCATTCTATGCATCCTTAGGGGTCCATCCTTGTTTTATATGTCTACATCTTCATTCTTCTACCATCGGTGATCTTTTTCTTTGTTTAAAGCGAGTTTCGACCGATTAATTGTGATGTAATCTTGTTTAATCACTGTTAAAATGAATTCTAACCGATCGTATATGTTGTAACCTCGATTAGTCATTGAAAAATAAGTTTCAATCTGTCATTTGCTTCGTAAGTCCTCTTTTAATGAGTTGGAAAATAATCAAGTGAAATCGAAGCTAAAATCAGCTCATAATCAAGCTTTTGTCCACAAGAAAATCGCTTGAATCCGTTCAAAGGTCCAATGCCTTAACGGTCTTTTTACATTTATCAGTTAAACGAACCTTTCAAAAGTCTAAAATCAATCCCACGCGTAACTTTCTTGTTTTAAAGAACTACATAGGTCTGAGTTCCTCATCGCAATTGAGGATACGAAGGAGCAAGAGTCTCACTCTTGTCGACCCCAAAAAGATTAAAAAACATAAAAAAGGGAAAATAAACTAAAGATTGAAGTCATGATTTTGCACATTTGATTAAAGGTTGTTGTCATACCCTAATTTCATCCGGGGATTATTACTTGATGACATGCAACCTTTTGAGGTACTTGGCGTCCTTTGTTGCACAATGAATGAAGTCCCGAGACGTGTCAGAAATCAAAAGGAAGCAGGCTTGCGCAATCCGTGAAATTCCGTAATATGGCGGAAGTCGAAAAGAGGTGTTTTTGCACAATCCGTAAGTTTCCGTAACTTCTTCGAAAGCTAAAAAAGAGTAAATACATAATCCGTAAAGATTCGTAACCTTGCGGAAGGAAAATAAGTATCGTTACGAAATTCATAAAGTTTCGTAACGTTACGGAAAAAGAATTACCAAAAAAATAGAAGGGGTGCATTTAGTAAAAAGGGGGGGTGCAAAAAGCAACTAGGCCCACTTGGGCCCTCCAGAAGATTCCTCCAGAAGGCTGTTGCTTCTGGAGGAAGCAACCTTGCTCGCCTGGGCGAGCTGGGCGGCAAGCTTCTCCCCTATTTTGCTATAAATAGGGGATGAAGTGAAGAAGAAAAGGGTTCAGCCCCTTAGGCACTTCTCTCTCTTTCGAAATAGTTGAGGAAAATTAGTTCCGTGAAAAAAATCCAAGCCGAGGCGCTTCCGTAACGTTTCCGTGAGTAATTACGCGAAGATTCTCGACCGTTCTTCAAGATTCATCGTTCGTTCTTCGTTTTCTTCAGTCTTCAACGGGTAAGTACCTCAAACCAAGCTTTTCAATTCATTCTATGTACCCGTGGTGGTCCACATTTTGTTTCATGTATTTTTGTTCTCGTTTTCATTTACTTTTTATACCCCCTTTTGACTTGCTTAAGCCATTTATTTAAGTCATTTCTCGCCTAATCTAAAAATAAAATAAATTTCCACCGATCGTTTGAATTGTATCATCCGTTAATTTTGGTTAAAATGAATTCCGACCGTTCGGTCGTGCCGTAACCACGTTGGAAATCAAAAAAGAGGTAAAAATAATATAATAATCAAAAAATACCTTTTAGTAAAATAAAGCGAAAAATCAATCGGACGTTTCTTCTTTGGGATTTCTCATTCTTAATTGAATTGACTAATAACTAAAGTGAAACTAAGGCTAAAATCAAACTCGCCTAGTCAAGCTCGTCCACAAAAATAGGTTTTTGAAAGTTTATCATTTCAGTTTCTTACTAAGTAAAAAAAATCATTTTTAAGGTCCAACTCCTTAAAATAATCACCTCTCAAGTAAAAAGAATCGCTTGATTCATGCATAAGAAAGAACTACGTAGGTCTGATTTCCTCTCCAAAGGAGGGTACGTAGGAGCAAAAGCCCCGCTTTTGTCGACCTCAAAAAATAAAAAGAAGTAAAAGTTAAGATAACACAATTCCACAATTCTAAAAAATAGGTTGTTGTCCTTTGAGACAAACGTGAGAGGTGCTAATACCTTCCTCAAGCGTAAATACAACTCCCGAACTTAGAATTTTCATTTTGACTGGTTTCCTCCGGTTTTTCCGATGTTTTCCACAAATAAACGTTGGTGGCAACTCCGCGCACCTTTCCTCCTTTGGAAAGCGCACCCGTGAGCCTCGCCCTCGCTCGCCCGCGAAGGGCACGTTGCGACAGTTGGCGACTCCACTGGGGACTTTTGTGAGTTAGGCCTATCTTAGGAATTGTGGAATTGTTAAACTTTGTGTGTGCTTTCATTGAACTGTGTAAAATGTAAATAAACTATTGTCTATTTTGCATTCTTTACACTGTATTCTAAGCACCCACGGGTTTTGAGTAAAAAGGGGCCCTACACCCGGGTTCATGGGAATTTAAGGAGTGGAGGTGAATCTATCATCATGGTAGGTCTCCAACTTGCTTGATAATAGTGAAACCTCGTCTAGAGCTTTCTCTCTTTATAATATGTTGTCGCTGGTATTCCATACCGCCACAATATTATTATCTTGAGTGATGATACCTCTAGAAAACAGCCGTGTGAGTTATGAATTGTTGGGGAGTAGTTATTAGAGACCCCTAGATATTGTCCTATAGGTTCCCAAATAGGGGCAAAGAGCAAACATGCTCCGTGCCATTTGTTCTCATGCATCTTTTGATAAATAGCACTAGTTTATAGTTTTTGCTAGTGGTGTTTGGTTTCTTTAGAGTAATACATAACCTTTTTAATGCTACGTTGAGGCGTCATCATGCCCAAACGTAGCATTAAAATTAGATCTCTGCGGTCTCGTGTGTGTGAATTCCCTCTTTGTGTTGTTTTCCTCCTGTTTCATGCATACGCATTGCATCATTCATGTCGGAGTCTTGATCCACCCCTTTTTTAGGTAAATGATGGGGACAAATCAAAACGGCAAAAGGTTTTATCAAGTCAAGGTTAAAAGTCTAGATGTCACTAGCCTCAAGGAATTAGGACGATTGATGGGACCTCTCCAAAGGCAAGCCTTCCGCAAAGTGTACGGAAAGATTCTAGATTTGGCCGCAACGGAGGTATTTACGGAAGCTGTCGTATCCCTCGCCCAATACTATGACCAGCCGTTGAGGTGTTTCACGTTTGGGGACTTCCAAATGGTCCCAACTATTGAAGAGTTTGAGGAAATATTAGGATGCCCTCTAGGGGGGAGGAAACCGTATCTTTTCTCCGGTTTTCTTCCTTCCTTGAGCAAGATTGCGGCTGTGGTTGGGGATTCAGCAAAGGAGTTGGATCGCACGAAGCAAACTCGGAATAGCGTAGTGGGCTTGCCTCGGAAATACTTGGAAGGAAAGGCAAGGGATATGGCGAGCCAAGAGAAGTGGGGCCCGTTTGCAAATATTTTAGCCTTGCTGATTTTTTGGGGTTGTCCTCTTCCCAAACGTCGCCGGTTTGGTAGACTTAGCCGCCATTGATGCTTTCCTCGCATATCACCATAGCAAGGAAAGTCCAGTGGTGGCTATCTTGGCAGATTTGTTTGACACCTTTGACCGGAGGTGTGAGAAAAACAGCGCGCAGATTGTCTGTTGTTTGCCCGCTCTCTGTGTATGGTTGATTTCACACCTATTCCGACAAGACACGAGACACCCGTGTCCGCTTCAAAGCTATCGCTCATGCGCCGAAAAAGGAAGAGTCGATTGGGACCAACATTTGGCTGGGATAGGGGGCAGCGCGATCAATTGGTTTCCTCGTTGGAAGGAAGGCAAGGAAAGAGTTCTTTTCTCATGTGGGGACTACCCTAATGTTCCACTGATAGGGACTAGGGGTTGTATTAATTATAATCCCGCACTCGCTATAAGACAGCTAGGGTATCCCATGAGGGGAGCGCCAACCGAAGAAAGTCTCTCGCCTTTCCTTGTGAGGGATCTAGGCGCGCAAGGTCTCAAGGTTATACAAAGAATCCACAAGGCGTGGAGGAATCCGTTGAAGAAAGACAAGGAGCTTAGGGGCATCCGAAATGGCGTCATTGGAGGTTATCATGGATGGCTAAGAATTCATGCGCGAGGGTTAGATTGGCTCTCCAAATTGAAAGTTATCGATGAGGAGAATTTCGAAGCTCCGGAGGAAGATGAAGAAGTCCGAGCTCTAAAGTTAGAGTTAGGGAAGGCAAGACTCGCCAAGGAGAAGTTCAAGTCAGCTGCTACACACATCCGGAAGGAGTGCACCGAGTTACAAGAGGAAAACGCGGCCACTGTAAAAGCCCTTGAACAAGAAACCAAAAGGGCCCGCAAGGAGGAATATGGCCGAGAGAAATTCCGAGGAGCATTGTGGGGTAGTAACAATGAGCTCAAGCTCCGAAGAGAGGACAGAGATCGGTCATGGGTGCATGGCATGATATTAAAAGAAGAGTTAGTTGCTTGCGCGAGGTCTAAAAGGAGTTTGGCTCAACACTTGGAAGCCACGGAGCAAAGCATGCTAGCTATCATAGGGCAATACAAGGAAGAATTGAACCAGTCCATGGCCCATGAACAAAAGCTAGTGGAGGATTTTGCACAAGTGTATGTCGAAAAAGAAGCAAGAGGGAGGGTGATTGATGCGTTGCATCAAGAAGCGACTATGTGGATGGATAGGTTCGCCTTGACCTTAAATGGAAGTCAAGACCTCCCGCATCTATTAGCCAAAGCAAAAGCCATGGCCGAAGTGTGTACTGCCCCCGAGGAGATCCATGGGCTAATCAATTACTGTCAGCACATGATAGATTTGATGGCCCATATAATTAGGAATCGTTAGGTTCTTTTGTAACACCTTTGTATAATCTTGGCTAGATGAAAGCTTTGTTCTTTTTATAAAATGAGAAGTTCTGGACTTATTATGTTATCTAAAAATCTTGGGGTGGATCCAAGTGCTCCGATCATCCATTTGCATACTCATGTTTTGGTAGCATACTCACCGTTGTTTATTTCTTTAGGAATTTCATCATAACTAAGAAAACACCAAGGCACCCCTATAACACTCGATCCAGAAAAATGGATAATGAAGAGGGTGTGCAGGAACAGATGAAGGCCGATCTATCGGCCTTAAAAGATCAAATGGCTTCCATCTTGGAGGTCATGTTAAAACTTCAGAAAACCATAGAGGATAAAGCCACCGCAACCGCCTCCAGTACAGTTAGGGAAGCGAAGCCGGTGCAGCAGCCTACCTTGAATCCGGGCCTAGACAGAAACACGGTCGTGTTTGGTCGAAGGTATAGTCCGCAAGCTTATCCTTATGGCCTGCCTCCGGACTTCACCCCCCGTGCCACCCCGGAAGAGTTAAGCCAAGCCCCTACTTTTGAGGGGCAACTCCCACCTTATGAAGACTATCTCGGGCAAGACGATGGGGAAGGAGATACCCATCTTGGCCCCCTGCTCCACCTCAAAGATCCGTCCCCGCATGAACTACCCCAACCGAACATAGTCCGTCATACCCCGGCCTCACCCACACCCGTAAAAGAATCTGTTCCCTTTGCAGAAGATAAGGGAAAGATTGAGGCGCTTGAAGAGAGGTTGAGAGCAGTCGAGGGCCTCGGCAATTACCCATTCTCGGATTTAGCGGATTTATGTCTCGTGCCCAACATCGTCATCCCTCCCAAGTTCAAAGCACCGGACTTTGATAAGTACAAAGGTACGACATGTCTGAAAGGGCATCTTCGGATGTATTGCCGAAAGATGGGGGCGTATTCTGCGGACGAGAAGTTGTTGGTCCATTTCTTTCAAGACAGCTTGGCCGGAGCAGCTGTAGCATGGTATACCAATCTGGAAGCTTCCCAGATCCGATCATGGAAGGACTTGGCAACTGCCTTCATTAGGCAGTACCAGTACAATACGGACATGGCTCCCGATTGGAACCAGCTTCAGGGTATGACTAAACGAGAGCATGAGTCCATTAAGGAATATGCCCAGAGATGGAGAGATCTCGCAGCCCAAGTCGTACCGCCCATGACGGAGAGAGAGATGATCACAATTATGGTAGATACGTTACCCACGTTCTACTATGAAAAGCTGATAGGCTACATGCCAGCTAACTTTGCGGATCTCGTCTTCGCCGGAGAAAGGATTGAATCCGGGCTACGAAAAGGCAAGTTTGAATATGCTGCCAATATGGCCCCCAACAACAACAGAAGAGCCCCATTAGTGGGCGCGAGGAAAAAGGAAGGAGATGCCCACGCAGTCACCACCACCCCAACATGGATGAAAGCACCCCAAAATATCCAAAGCTCATACCAGCCCAATCCCCCAAATTTTTTAATCCGAGCCGGGAACTCCCTCCCGACTCAAGTAAAAGGACCACCCGCAGCAGAAAGAGCGTCGGCCCAATGCACAGCTCCAGCCGCACCCCGGCCAGTTAATAATACAGCCCCCGGCGCGACTTATAAATATGCACAGCACCCGAAAGACAACTTCCCTCCTATTCCCATGGCATACTCCGAGCTATGGCCTTCATTATTGGAGAATCATTTGGTGGTGGCCATACCCGGAAAGGTTCTCCAGCCACCCTACCCCAAGTGGTATGACCCGGGTTCCAAGTGTGTGTACCATAGTGGAGTTCCCGGACACAATATTGACTCCTGCATCCCGTTCAAGTATAAGGTGCAGCACCTGATTAGTGTCGGCTGGCTATCGTTTCAGGAGGAAGGCCCAAATGTTAAAACCAACCCGCTAGCTAGTCATGGAGGGACTAGCGTGAACGCCATTAAAGAGGATGAGCCGCCACGGACGAAAAGGTTAGGAGAGGTAGCTACTTCTAGGCGCTTCATCTATCAATCACTGCAAACGGCATGCATGGTCTCCAGTGGTGGAGGCGAAAGAGATGAATGTTTGTTTCACCTCGGGGAGTCGCATGACATGGAAACCTGTCCCGCGGTAGAAGAATTGCTTCAGCGGCTCATGGATTGCGGGCAGCTTGAAGTGTCCATAGAGGGGGGGGAAGAACCACAAGTTTGCATGCAGTCGGAAGAGAAGAGGG
Organism: Glycine soja; assembly: GCF_004193775.1. NCBI lineage: Eukaryota > Viridiplantae > Streptophyta > Magnoliopsida > Fabales > Fabaceae > Glycine > Glycine soja. The sequence continues at coordinate 31,455,731 of NC_041008.1, read as the reverse complement.
TTCCTCTAACCCCCAAGGCCCTAGTAATATGTTTTACTAGGAAAGAGACCGGCTCCACACCCATATACCCCCGGGCGGCGCCCAAGCCGACGCCATTTGCATACCAAAGTAATAAGGCCATTCCGTGGAAGTATACCCCTCCCGCATCCAGCGAAAGAGTTGCAACCGAAGTTGACCCCCTATCGGCTAAGGTAACCAACATCACCGGCCTCAGTGGCGTAACCCGCAGTGGTCGGGTGTTCGCTTCCCCTCACCCGGCGGAATTGCCCTCTAAAGGGAAAGCGCCCATGGTCCAAGAGCCCACAAACATAGCCACCCCCTCAAAAGAAGTAGATCCTCCAGTGGGAAGAGGAGCCGAAAAGAAAGAAGGACTTCAAGGAAAAACAGTGACTTTGGAAGAGGCCCATGAGTTCCTCCGCCTCATCCAGCAAGGCGAGTTTAAGGTAGTCGAGCAACTGAATAAAACTCCGGCAAGGATCTCCTTGCTTGAACTACTCATAAACTCCGAGCCTCATCGTGCGCTGTTGATGAAGGTCCTTAACGATGCCCATGTAGCACATGATATCTCAGTGGAGGGCTTCGAAGGCATCGTTAATCATATAACCACCAACAACTACATCGCGTTTGCGGAAGAAGAGATTCTCGTTGAGGGGAGAAGACACAACAAGGCTCTACATGTGTCGGTGAGATGTATGGACCACGTTGTCGCAAAGGTACTTATCGACAATGGATCGAGTTTAAATGTAATGCCGAAGACCACTTTGGAAAAGCTTCCTTTTAGTGCGTCACGTTTAAAACCAAGTTCGATGGTGGTGCGAGCCTTTGATGGTACTCGGCGGGAAGTGATGGGGGAAATCGACATTCCCATTCAGATAGGCCCCCACACTTGCAATGTGGTGTTTCAAGTAATGGATATAAATCCCGCCTATAGCTGCCTCTTGGGAAGACCGTGGATTCATGCCCTGGGAGTGGTCCCTTCAACGCTTCGCCAGAAATTGAAGTTCGCAATGGGTGGACTTTTAGTGATAGTGTCGGGGGAAGAGGACATGTTGGTGAGCTGCCCCTCCTCCGCACCATACGTAGAGGCGGCGGAAGAATCATTGGAAACGGCTTTCCAATCCTTTGAGGTGGTGAGCTGCGCCTCTGTGGAACCAAGTCCGTCGCTACCTTCTCTCTCCAAAGCGGCCATAATGGTGGCGCGTGTTATGCTCAGGAATGGATTTGAGCCCGGAATGGGTCTAGGCAAGGACTGCCTCGGGAATGCCGACGTGGTCGATATCAAGGGAAATCCATACAAATATGGATTAGGGTACGAACCCAGGATGCCGGGGAGGAGGAACGTACCGTCAAGATTTCGGGCGGATAGGGTATGGCCCGGCCGTATTAGCCATTGTTTCACCAGCGTTGGAATGGTGTCCGAGGAGGAGGTGGCCACGATAGAAGAGAAGTTCCCTCAAGACCCACCAAGTTTTGTGCAACCATGCCACCCCGATTCCCAAGTGGGGAACTGGCGCGTGATAAGCCAGTCAGAAGTCTATACCACCGATTCAATGTAATTAGAGCCTATAGATTTCTGTTCTCTTTTGTTTTGTGAAACCTACCTTATTTAATAAACAAAGAGATCTTGTTTCATCTGTTCTTGTGGTCCCACCTTTTCTCATATCATTTTGCATGTTTTTGTTTCTTTTGTCTTGTTTGGTATAGATATGAGGGTCGATTCTTTGAGGATCCTAACAACGAGGGTTTGACAATCGATTTCGATCGAGATATAAGCCAAACGATAAACGAGGAAGAGGAAGAGGACGTCCTGTCACCAGAGTTGGAGAGGTTGGTCGCTCAGGAAGAACGTGAAATGAAGTCTCACCAAGAAGAAACCGAATTGGTAAACTTGGGGACCACGGAGGAAAAGAAGGAAGTAAAGGTAGGAACCGGCATGACCGCGCCTATCCGCCAAGGCTTGATAACCCTTCTTAAAGAGTATCAAGATGTCTTTGCGTGGTCATATCAAGATATGCCCGGTCTGGATTCCGACATTGTGCAGCATAAGTTGCCTTTGAATCCTGGGTCTTCTCCGGTTAAGCAAAAGTTATGAAGAATGAGACCCGAGATGTCTTTAAAAATTAAAGAAGAAGTAAGGAAGCAATTTGATGCAGGTTTCTTAGCTGTGGCACGGTACCCGGGGTGGGTGGCCAACATTGTCCCAGTCCCGAAAAAGGACGGCAAGGTTCGAATGTGTGTAGACTACCGGGACTTGAACCGAGCCAGTCCTAAAGACAACTTTCCCCTGCCACACATTGACATATTGGTAGATAATACAGCCAAATTCGCCCTCTTCTCATTTATGGATGGTTTCTCGGGGTATAATCAAATAAAGATGGCACCCGAAGATGTAGAGAAGACCACTTTCGTCACCCTATGGGGAACGTTCTGCTATAAGGTGATGGCCTTCGAACTGAAAAATGCTAGGGCAACCTATCAGCGTGCCATGGTGGCGTTGTTCCATGACATGATGCATAAGGAAATAGAGGTCTACGTAGATGACATGATTGCCAAGTCTCGGACTGAGGACGAACACCTTGTCAATCTGCGTAAGCTGTTTGGAAGGTTGCGGAAATACCAATTAAAACTAAACCCAACCAAATGCACCTTTGGGGTGAAGTCAGGGAAACTGCTAGGATTTATCGTAAGTCAGAAAGGGATAGAGATAGATCCCGAGAAAGTGAAGGCCATCCTTGAAATGCCGGAACCCCGCACGGAGAAGCAGGTTCGGGGGTTTTTGGGCAGGTTGAATTATATCGCGAGATTTATCTCGCAACTCACCCCTACCTGTGAGCCCATTTTTAAACTGTTACGTAAGAACCAAGCGGTCCTATGGAACAGTGACTGCCAAGAGGCCTTCGAGAAGATCAAACAGAGTCTCGCGAATCCCCCGGTGCTTATGCCACCTATAACAGGAAGACCTCTTTTCCTGTGCATGACCGTGTTGGACGAGTCTATGGGGTGCGTGCTGGTTCAGCATGATGATTCTGGGAAAAAGGAGCAAGCCATTTACTATCTGAGCAAGAAGTTTACCGCATGTGAGATGAATTACTCAATGCTGGAAAGGACGTGTTGTGCTTTGGTATGGGCATCACATCGGCTTAGGCAATACATGCTCAGCCACACCACGTGGCTTATTTCCAAAATGGATCCTGTGAAATACATCTTTGAAAAACCAGCCCTCACGGGACGAATCGCTAGATGGCAGGTACTATTATCTGAATTCGATATCGTTTACGTCACCCAAAAGGTGGTAAAGGGAAGTGCCTTAGCGGATTATTTGGCCCAACAACCCCTCCAGGATTATCGGCCGATGCACCCCGAGTTTCCAGATGAAGATATCATGGCCCTGTTTGAAGAGAAGCGGACGCACGAGGACATAGACAAATGGATTGTTTGCTTCGATGGGGCATCCAATGCTTTGGGCCACGGAGTAGGGGCAGTCCTTGTATCCCTGGGTGATCAGTGTATTCCTTTCACGGCTAGGCTAGGTTTTGATTGTACCAACAATATGGCCGAGTACGAGGCATGCGCCCTCGGGGTTCAGGCGGCCATTGATTTTGATGTAAAACTACTCAAGGTGTATGGAGACTCAACTTTGGTCATACGCCAGTTGAAAGGAGAATGGGAAACTAGGGATTCGAAGTTGATACCCTATTAAACTCACATCTTGAGGTTAGCCAAGTACTTTGACGACATTTCCTTCCACCACATACCTCGGGAAGAGAATCAAATGGCTGATGCATTAGCCACCCTGGCATCCATGTTTCAACTCACCCCACATGGGGATCTGCCGTACATCGAATTCAAATCTCAAGGCAGGCCGGCATATTGTTATGCAATAGAGGAAGAGCGGGATGGGAAACCATGGTATTTCGACATCAAGCAGTATGTCGAGAACAAAGAATACCCACCAGGGATTTCCAACAATGACAAAAGGACATTGAGGAGATTGGCTACTGGTTTCTTTGTAAGTGGTACTATCCTTTACAAACGAAACCACAACATGACCCTCCTACGATGCGTAGATGCCAAAGAGGCGAACTTCATGATTGAGGAGATCCACGAGGGTTCCTTTGGGACACATGCCAATGGGCATGCTATGGCCAGAAAAATCCTCAGGGCCGGCTATTATTGGCTCACCATGGAAAGCGATTGCTGCGCTCATGTCAGGAAATGTCATAAATGTCAGGCATACGCGGACAACGTCAATGTTCCGCCACATCCTCTGAATGTTATGTCCGCCCCTTGGCCTTTTTTTATGTGGGGAATAGATGTCATTGGGGCCATAGAACCCAAAGCGTCGAATGGTCACCGCTTCATTCTTGTGGCGATAGATTACTTCACCAAATGGGTCGAAGCAGCTTCTTATATTAACGTCACAAGGAATGTGGTAGTTAGATTCATAAAGAAGGAGTTGATTTGTCGATACGGACTCCCCAGGAAGATCATTACTGACAATGGCACCAATCTGAACAATAAGATGATGCAGGAGATGTGCGAAGACTTCAAGATCCAGCATCATAACTCTACCCCTTATCGGCCAAAGATGAATGGGGCTGTAGAGGCTGCGAATAAGAATATCAAGAAGATTGTTCAAAAGATGACGGTGTCATACAAAGATTGGCATGAGATGTTGCCTTTCGCCCTACACGGGTACAGAACCTCGGTGCGAACTTCTACTGGGGCAACGCCGTATTCCTTGGTTTATGGGATGGAGGCAGTACTCTCGTTTGAGGTAGAGGTTCCTTCTCAGAGGATAATGGCGGAGTCAGGCCTAGAAGAGTCAGAACGCTACGAACAACTTAACCTTATTGAAGGTAAGCGTTTGGCTGCCATGAGCCATGGGCGTTTGTATCAACAAAGGATAAAGAACGCATTCGACAAGAAGGTACGCCCGCGCAAGTTCAACGAGGGGGACCTTGTGCTGAAGAAGATGTCCCACGCTGTTAAAGATAATCGAGGCAAGTGGGCCCCGAATTATGAAGGACCTTTCGTGGTGAAAAGAGCTTTTTCTGGGGGTGCTCTGATACTCACCCACATGGATGGCGAAGAATTGCCTTCGCCCGTGAACTCCGATATAGTTAAACGATATTACGCTTGAAGTCTGGGGCAATCGAGAGGACCGTTGCATGGTCTTTTAATTCTGAGTTTTTGTGCTTCCTGGTTTCCTCCAGGGATTCCCTTCCTCTGTATTTGTCTTGTTCTTTTAAAAAGAGGAAAAGATGGGCGAGGTTTTAGTCCTCCCTTTGGTTCCAAACTTTGTGTTTTAGATTTGTTATAAGCATGAGCCCTCTTTGCTCGGTGTATGGGGTGCCCCAAACGCTTATTTAAAATTGAACCTAACCAGCCTTCACTAAAATAAAATCATCGCATTAGAAACATTCATACATGCACATGCACATGCATATCTTGTGATAGCAAGGAGCAGAATCGTCTCAGGTCGCAGTTAGAAGTCAAGACAAGTTGACTGCGGAAATCAACCAAGGTAAGACGATGAACGAACACGATTGGCCACGGATTTTGTTTCCTACTTGCAGGTACATGGGGACGGATGCAAGTGGGGATAGGGCCACGACCGACCGATCGTTGCCCTTTCCCGGCGCTAAACAAGCAGAGAACATCGCTGCAAGGCAGCCCAGTATCCTTTGCATTCACGGTTTCTTTTACTATTGTTTGTTTTAAATAAGTAATCAACACCTAATTCTAGTTTTAGTAGGTTCAAGTAGGCAAACGCTACCCTAAGCCACTTTTGATCGCGTTTTGCTTTCGTTTTTTGTGTTTCTATTCACTCCAACAAGTAAGTATTCCATCCTTGATGTTTTTGCTTCCCATTGATGTGTTTTCTTCATCTTTTGGTGCCTTAAATTGTGAGAACATGCTTATATTTGTGAGGCAGTTTTGGTTTGCTTTGGTGCTTGTTTTCTTGAATTGAGGATTTGAATGAAAAGGCCTTAGGCCTAGGTTGTATTCTGAAGCAATGGGGCATGCCACATTGCTCCCATTCTCTTGCAATTCATGTCCAAACATGCGCTCACCAAGTACTCGGTGAAATGCCCCAATGGTGTATGAATATGATTTTGTAAAAATTGGGATAGTGGGGCTGTTTTTATGTATGTAGGTACAGCATAGGAGATTCAAAATAGGTGTCCAAATGCAATTCCAAGCTTAGGAACCCAAACTTGTAGCTTCAATGCAAGGAAACATGCTTGTGGCTAGGAATCCAAAATTTGGTTTTAGGATTAGAAAAGCATGAAAATAGGGATTTGTTTGTGAGAATTTGGGCTGCCCCATGATTGGTACTTTGCACCTAAGTAACGTGGGAAATGCTTTTCAATGGTGTATAGATATATGTGTGAATATAAAGGGCATGAAATTCCTTGTAAAGGGTGAAGGAATATTGAGGTCCCTTCCTAAATGAATGTATGATAGCACGGGATTCCCTTTTGAATGCAAGTATGTGCATAATGTTAAATATCTTGCCAATATTCATAAGTGTGAGTGAAACAATGAAAGTTTGTATGGTATACATATTTTGAGTGTGTGTAGGTAGTTTGTGATAGCAAGCGTTTAGGACATAGTTAAGTGTAAATTTTGACGCAATGCCTTAAGCGAGAATGTGTGTTCTTTTCAAAATGCATATATATGTATGACAATTAGAATGTGTTGGATGGCCTCTATGTTGATATAAATAATAGGATATTCTACACATACGCATGTGCATAAATGTGTTACTTTAAACGTGCGCATGATTTCGTTCTAAACCGGAGGGGTTAGCATGACATTTTTGCGTTAAGACAAGCGTTATCTTGTAAAACTAACTTCTAAATGTTTGTTCTCGCAGGAAATGGCCCCGAGGAAACTTGCCTCAAAGAGATCCAGGAAGGATAAAGCGGCTGAAGGAACCAGTTCCGCTCCCGAATATGACAGTCACCGCTTTAGGAGCGCTGAACACCAGCAGCGCTTCGAGGCCATCAAGGGATGGTCATTTCTCCGGGAGCGACGCGTCCAGCTCAGGGACGATGAGTATACCGATTTCCAGGAAGAAATAGTTCGCCGGCGATGGGCATCACTGGTCACCCCCATGGCCAAGTTCGATCCAGACATAGTCCTCGAATTTTACGCCAATGCTTGGCCTACAGAGGAGGGCGTGCGTGATATGAGATCCTGGGTGAGGGGTCAGTGGATCTCGTTTGATGCAGATGCTATCGGTCAGCTCCTGGGATATCCTTTAGTGCTGGAAGAGGGCCAGGAATGTGAGTATGGCCAGAGGAGGAACCGGTCCGATGGGTTCGATGAGGAGGCCATCGCCCAGTTGCTATGTATACCGGGGCAAGATTTTGCCCGGACTGCTGCCGGGACACGGGTGCGGATCATGCGCACCAACATGACCACCCTGACTCAGATATGGATGACTTTGCTGCTCAGCAACATCCTGCCCAGCGACCATAATTCCGACCTCCCCCTGCCGAAGTGTCAGCTAGTGTACGCCATCCTGACGCGGATGAGCATTCATGTGGCTCAGTTAATCGCTGATGCCATCTATATATTTGCAGGTATGGCACCTACCAGGCACCCTCTGGACCCGGATAAGCCCAACAGGGCCCTGGGATTTCCCGCCTTGATCACAGGACTCTGCCAGTCGTTCGGCGTCCCCGTCATACCTAGCAAGGTGATTCAGCCGCCCATCACCCGAGCTTTTATTGAGAAGTATTGCACGCAGAGACAGGTCCAGGGTGATGCACCACAGGCCGCGGACGCGCCGCCACCACATCAGGCTGGTCCAGCCGGATCATTTTGACACGGAGCAGTATTTACGGCATTTGGTTCGCCAGCAGGCGACCAACCACCGGGCACATGTACAGACCCACGATTGTCTTTACCAGATGAGCCTCAGCCTGCAGAGCCAGGGTTTTACTTCTTTTCCGTGCCCTACTCCGGACCAGTTCAGGGCAGAGGTCGCATGGCTTGGAGATTGGCCTGAGGCCCGGGCAGGAGAGGCACCAGCGGAGGCACCAGCAGAGGCTCCCGACGAGGCAGATGAGGCCCGCGAGGACGAGGAGATGACCGATTTACTGGATTTCTTAGGAGGGAGCGGGGCCACATAATTGGGAGATCTCTTGATTCATATTTCTTTTTGTTTCCATTTGTTTTTTTTCTGTTACATATCATCTTATTTTTGTTTAACTAAGGGACTAACGTTTGTTTCATGTTTTGACTTTTGTTTTGTACATACATATCGTTTGAGTTGTTACGTCGGTACTTGTTTCATTGTTGTCAATAGTGTTTGTTGAAATTCCGGAACCGTGTAGAGTTTTTTATTTAGGGACGTCGTCCTAAAAATAAAATGAACCAAAAATCCTAATAAAAAGGAAAAAGCGTTGTGAATAAAAGTCATGTTCATAAAGAAAAGAAAAAGGTTTTTATTTATATATGTGTGTAAAAGGAAAATGTGTGTAGAAGGTTTTTGTGTGTAAATGATGCGTGGAAAGGAATTCTTGTGTGTGTGAGCAACGAGTGTATATGAAGAAACTTTTGTATGAACCATAAGTGTGTGTGGGGAAAAATGAAAAAATATTTGAACGTAAATAGGGTTTGTATATAGACCGTGTGACGTAAAGAGAAAGAGTTCCAATGCGTGTACAGAAAAAGTTTGTCATGTATAAAAATATAGATGTACAAAGAAAGGTTTTCCTCATAAAGGACCACAGTGTATAGTTTTAGTGAACATATATAAAAATAAAACAAAAAGTAAAGAGAAAGAAAGACCGCGAAGGTCGACATGTTATAGTTAAGAAGTATATATCATTCGTAAAGAGCAAACGCATCTTCTGGAAACAAGGGACTGATGCTAAGAGTTTATTTTCCGGAATGAACCGAGATAAGGATGGATGAATTCATTGAACTGATGAAAGAACATAACTTGGAAACGTTGGATCTGTCTGTGTAAACTCCCAACCATAGTATCACAATGCCATAAACAGGATGCTTGAGTGCCCACCTGGCTATAGCCATGACTAATTTTGCACGTTGTTTTCAAATCATCATTGTCACGCGTGTCTTATGGAGTGATAGGGTTTCGGCCCGAGATCGACACCTTGACACCCAAATTTATTTTGCCCCAGATATCAAGATTGGGTTCCCACGATAAAAGACCCCATTGAGACATAACCTTAGACCTTTTTGAACCTTGGCCTGTAAAAAAGGAATCCTCGTTCTTTCCCCCGAAGCAAAGGACAGCGGAATCTCCTCAAGGGAGAGCGAATAGAATGCTAAACCCGATTTCCCAAAGAAAGGGATGGGAAGGAAAAGTGAAAAGAAAGAGAAGGAAGAAATGGAAAAAAAAAGAGAAAAAGAAAAATAAAGAAAAGAACAGAAGAAAGGAAAGAAGGGTTCCCGATCAAGGATCGAAAAGGAGTGAAAAAGAAAAAAAAAAGGCAATTCTCGATCAATGAAAGAAAGAGGACAGAAATTCTTCAAAGCCAGATTGCCACTCAGAATCATTCTTGACTGGCAATATCCCACCCCACATGAACAAAGAGGAAAAGACCGAAACACCCAGCTTCCTCTCCAAAAACGCTGACCTCGAGAAAATCCTATTGGTCCGTGATCGTACGGTTGATCTTTGATTCGATAGGAAGTCGCGTGCAAAATAGAGTCATGGTGCAGTTATGGTTTGGGAATAGAACAAAACACTTGCCTTGTGAGTTTTATACACTATGAGTGATTTATTTTCAGCTTAGCCCGATGTTTCCCCTGCGTGTTCATTTGAAAGCTAGAAGTTGACATCCTACCCTTCATTCTCGGTTACAAGGAAGATTACCCTTGGCACAAGTATATTGTTTCTCTAAGATGTGGTGCTCTCGCGAATGATTTATTTTTCTTTGCAAAAAGCGTGTTATCCTTTTAGGTGGAAAAACCCGGTGGACCGTTCGGTCCCGCCAACACCCTTTTCTGGAGCCACATGAATGTTATTGCTTAGGGTTGTTCATGTGTCCTCCACTTTCGAGTTTGGAGCTGTGTTTCATGATTGCCTAAGTGAGGACCCTTAAGGCAATCCTCCATTCTCATCCTTTTCCAGAGCCACATGAATGTTATTGCTTAGGGCTGTTCATGTGTCCTCCACTTTCGAGTTTGAAGCTGTGTTTCATGATTGCCTAAGTGAGGACCCTCAAGGCAATCCTCCATTCTCACCCTTTTTCGGAGCCACATGAATGTTATTGCTTAGGGTTGTTCATGTGTCCTCCACTTTCGAGTTTGGAGCTGTGTTTCATGATTGCCTAAGTGAGGACCCTCAAGGCAATCCTCCATTCTCACCCTTTTTCAGAGCCACATGAATGTTATTGCTTAGGGCTGTTCATGTGTCCTCCACTTTCGAGTTTGGAGCTGTGTTTCATGATTGCCTAAGTGAGGACCCTCAAGGCAATCCTCCATTCTCACCCTTTTTCAGAGCCACATGAATGTTATTGCTTAGGGTTGTTCATGTGTCCTCCACTTTCGAGTTTGGAGCTTTGTTTCATGATTGCCTAAGAGAGGACCCTCAAGGCAATCTGTAACACCCTGATATATATATATATATATATATATATATTATATATATATATATATATATTATTAGTAATTATGTTTGATTATTTGTTGTGTTATTTTCATCCGTAATTATTTTTAAGGAAGTTAATTTAATTAATAGAGGGGTGGATAGATAAGGATGTAGCTTCTCAAAGAAGCCTCTTGAGAAAGCTTCTCAAAGAAGCCACGAGGAAGCTTCTAGAGGAAGCCTCTTAATGAAGCTTCTAGAGAAAGCTACATGTAGCGGCCTCGGTAAAAACGCTGCCCAGCCTTCATTAACCGTTGGATCTTCTCAAAATTTGGTCTGCAACTTCACAAAACACTTTTCAATGATCTGACCGTTGGGATCTTTGAGAAGATGTCTGGAGTGTGCTAGAAGCCTCTTAATGAAGCTTCTGGAGGAAGCCTCTTAATGAAGCTTCTAGAGAAAACTACATTAAGCTGCCTCGGTAGAAACGCTGCCCAGCCTTCGTTAACCGTTGGATCTTCTCTAAATTCGGTTTGCAACTTCGCAAGACAATTTACCATGATTTAACCGTTGGGATCTTTGAGAAAATATCTGGAGTGTGCTAGAAGCTTCCGTTCCCGAGAGCATCTCTTATTTAAGCATTTCAGCCTTTGCTTTCTTGTAGCTTAGGAAAAATGTCATTTCTTCTTCTTTCTTTCTTCCAAATCCATTTCTAAAGTTCCAAGTACTTTCTCCATCACCCACATCCACCATTAGCCACCACAAACCATCATTTTTCTCCATTGAAAACCCACACCGAGAGGAACCCTTCAACCGAAGCAGAATTTCCAACTTGGCTTGCGGTTTCGGTAGAGAACGAAATCCCTAATCTGATCTTTCATTTTCTTTCGAGGTAACCATGGTTCTATGCTTGTTTCTTGTTAGTTTCATCTTGTCTTTGCATCTTTTCTAACTTTGCAACCGCCATTGCATGTCTTATGCTTCCTTTGAAAAACCTTAGAGAAAGAGACTTTGTAAACGTTATCCTTTCATGAAATACATGTTATTTTCATAACCTACACTGAACCCCGGTCACATTGGCGTGGTCGGAATTTCCAAATTACGTTCCTTTGTAAAACCCAAAATACTCTCAGCTCTTTCATGTAGTAATGTGGGTGTTTGACCCAGAGCACTGTTACTAGCTTTGTTTTCTTAAATCCATACTAAGTCTCCTTCGTTTTGGCATGGTAGAGGCTTGTGTGGAATCGACAAGCAAGGACAAAAAGGAATCTTCAAGTGACGCGACGAGGAATCCGTGGGGTAGCTCACTATAGGTAAGGGGAGTTTATTATAAAATTTACCATTTTAACACCATAGTCAGGGAACCTAGCTATGAGGATATCTGCCTGTCCCTGTTGCATGCTGATTTTTCTTCAAAGAAAATTACGTTTTAACTAATGGGATGCGATATATATATGTATTGTGATGAATGATATTGTTTTGGCTGTTTGAAGACTGTGCGTGTGGAAATGATATTGTTGTGTTTGTTTGAATTGTTGTTGATGTTGCTATTGAGGATTTTAATTGATATGTGATGATAATGATGATATTGATTTGAGATGACATTGTTAATAAAGACCATGTCAACATGAATTGTTATTATTGATGAATATGTGAATATGAAATGAGGTTGTTGTTGTTGTTGATAACGTCATTGAGATGAGATGATATTTATGTTGTGAATGACATGGAAATACGATTTGTTGATTGATGTTGGAAATGCATTGGCATGTTCATGTTGTGTATGTTCGTGGGGGGCACTGTGCACTGACCTTTCAGGGTCTTTGGCACTAGCTTTTGGCCACGTTCATACGTTGGATGTTGTGTATGATCGTGGGGGGCACTGTGCATTGACCTTTCAGGGTCTTTGGTACTAGCTTTTGGCCACGATCATACGTCGTATGAAGTGTATGTCATAGGGGGGTAGAGTGCACTGACCTTGTCGAATGGCCCAGACGTGGGTAACTAGCGTGGTTAGAGAATCTAAGCATTCCTGAGGGGATGCTTAGGTGCTTTAATTGGTCCATGGTCTTTGGCATTTACCTTTGGTCGTGATCATAGCTCATACGACACAGGAAATAGAGTAACTGTGGCCAAGTGTACTTTGTACTAGGGGGCTGTCACCTGGTAGGGAACACCTTTGGGCTCCCAGGCTGATCACCTATGGGAGGGGGGCTGTTACGTGCACAACCGGGTGGTCTCGACAAACTCAGCACAGTTCCCTAAGTGAGAGTGTCGTGTAGACACGCTTAGGCTATTTCCTGATATTTGGTTGTTGTTGGTACGTACCACATTGCATCTGAGTGTTGAGTTAGGTGCATGCATCATTCTGTACAGTCTTGATTGGGTCCATGGATGGATGATGAGTAATTGTTGGATGTGAATGATGATTATTTGTTGGATATGAGTGTTGAATAATGATTGTTGTGTATGCTTATCATGTTTGCCTATGTTCCTTGCTAATTGTGGTTATTTGGAATTGGTATTGGTTCTTTTATAATAAACTCACCCTTGCAATTTTGTATCGTGTGGTTGATACCTGTGATGATCACGAACCTTGTTCGTGGGAGCAGAATGACAGTGGCAGGGTGTAGGGAGTAAGATTCTGGTGAGGAGCCGCCGAGCCGACGTGATGACGTTGGCATTATTTTGGGAGAGAGTTGTGTTTTGTAATCAACTCCTCCGTAGTTGGCTTTTAAGTTTTATTTTGTTGAGTTAAAGATGTAAACCTGGAATTTTAATTATATATATATATATATGAACATATTTAATTTTCGTTATGTGTATGACATGTACTGAATTATTGTTTCTATGTAATTATGCATATTCACTTAAGTAATGACGTGTTGTTGGATGAATTTATGTTGTGACAAAATCACTTCTATTTTCATAATCAAAAATTAAGGGAGTTCTTTTTATAAAAATTGAAATTATCGAATATTAGAGTGTGGATACCGTAGCGACGAGGCGGGTCGTTACACAATCCTCCATTCTCATCCTTTTCCGGAGCCACATGAATGAATTGCGTTGTCATTCATGTGTCCTCCATTTTCGAGTTTGGAGCTGTGTTCCATGATTGCCTAAGAGAGGACCCTCAAGGAAATCCTCCATTCTCATCCTTTTCCGGAGCCACATGAATGAATTGCGTTGTCATTCATGTGTCCTCCATTTTCGAGTTTGGAGCTGTGTTCCATGATTGCCTAAGAGAGGACCCTCAAGGAAATCCTCCATTCTCATCCTTTTCCGGAGCCACATGAATGAATTGCGTTGTCATTCATGTGTCCTCCATTTTCGAGTTTGGAGTTGTGTTCCATGATTGCCTAAGAGAGGACCCTCAAGGAAATCCTACATTCTCATCCTTTTCCGGAGCCACATGAATGTTATTGCTTAGGGCTGTTCATGTGTCCTCCACTTTCGAGTTTGGAGTTGTGTTCCATGATTGCCTAAGAGAGGACCCTCAAGGCAATCCTCCATTCTCATCCTTTTCCGGAACCCCATGAATGAATTGCATTGTCATTCATGTGTCCTCCATTTTCGAGTTTGGAGTTGTGTTCCATGATTGCCTAAGAGAGGACCCTCAAGGCAATCCTCCATTCTCATCCTTTTCCGGAGCCACATGAATGTTATTGCTTAGGGCTGTTCATGTGTCCTCCACTATCAAGTGCGAAGCTTCTGGTGACTGGGAAGCATGTTATTCTGTTGTTTTCCAGATCGGTTCCTTCGCCAAGTATGTGTATATGTGTATATGTGTATTATATTCGTTGTTCTGGTTGTTGTTTGTATTTTGTTTTGTGTAGAAGAAAAAAAGAAGAAGTAGAGATGAGAGTCGTCATCACGGAAAGAGTAGGACGGACGAAACCAGTGTCCTATCTTTGCTTTCCTCTTATCTCCGATGAGAGGTAAGTAAAGAGGGGCAACTATCATACCCTAATTTCGTCCGGGGATTATTACTTGATGACATGCAACCTTTTCAGGTACTTGGCGTCCTTTGTTGCACAATGAATGAAGTCCCGAGACGTGTCAGAAATCAAAAGGAAGCAGGCTTGCGCGATCCGTGAAATTCCGTAATGTGGCGGAAGTCGAAAAGAGGTGTTTTTGCACAATCCGTAAGTTTCCGTAACTTCTTCGAAAGCTAAAAAAGAGTAAATACATAATCCGTAAGGATTCGTAACCTTGCGGAAGGAAAATAAGTATCGTTACGAAATTCGTAAAGTTTCGTAACGTTACGGAAAAAGAATTACCAAAAAAATAGAAGGGGTGCATTTAGTAAAAAAGGGGGTGCAAATAGCAACCAGGCCCACTTGGGCCCTCCAGAAGATTCTTCCAGAAGGCTGTTGCTTCTGGAGGAAGCAACCTTGCTCGCCTGGGCGAGCTGGGCGGCAAGCTTCTCCCCTATTTTGCTATAAATAGGGGATGAAGTGAAGAAGAAAAGGGTTCAGCCCCTTAGGCACTTCTCTCTCTCTCGAAATAGCTGAGGAAAATTAGTTCCGTGAAGAAAATCCAAGCCGAGACGCTTCCGTAACGTTTCCGTAACGTTTCCGTGAGTAATTACGCGAAGATTCTCGACCATTCTTCAAGATTCATCGTTCGTTCTTCGTTTTGTTCAGTCTTCAACGGGTAAGTACCTCAAACCAAGCTTTTCAATTCATTCTATGTACCCGTGGTGGTCCACATTTTGTTTCATGTATTTTTGTTCTTGTTTTCATTTACTTTTTATACCCCCTTTTGACGTGCTTAAGCCATTTATTTAAGTCATTTCTCGCCTAATCTAAAAATAAAATAAATTTCCACCGATCGTTTGAATTGTATCATCCGTTAATTTTGGTTAAAATGAATTCCGACCGTTCGGTCGTGCCGTAACCACATTGGAAATCAAAAAAGAGGTAAAAATAATATAATAATCAAAAAATACCTTTTAGTAAAATAAAGCGAAAAATCAATCGGACGTTTCTTCTTTGGGATTTCTCATTCTTAATTGAATTGACTAATAACTAAAGTGAAACTAAGGCTAAAATCAAACTCGCCTAGTCAAGCTCGTCCACAAAAATAGGTTTTTGAAAGTTTATCATTTCAGTTTCTTACTAAGTAAAAAAGATCATTTTTAAGGTCCAACGCCTTAAAATAATCACCCCTCAAGTAAAAAGAATCGCTTGATTCATGCATAAGAAAGAACTACGTAGGTCTGATTTCCTCTCCAAAGGAGGGTATGTAGGAGCAAAAGCCCCGCTTTTGTCGACCTCAAAAAATAAAAAGAAGTAAAAGTTAAGATAACACAATTCCACAATTCTAAAAAATAGGTTGTTGTCCTTTGAGACAAACGTGAGTGGTGCTAATACCTTCCTCAAGCGTAAATACAACTCCCGAACTTAGAATTTTCATTTTGACCGGTTTCCTCTGGTTTTTCCGACGTTTTCCACAAATAAACGTTGGTAGCGACTACGCGCATCTTTCCTCCTTTGGAAAGCGCACCCGTGAGCCTCGCCCTCGCTCGCCCGCGAAGGGCACGTTGCGACAGTTGTCGTCCCTTGTGACGGATGCGTGGGGTGCTAATACCTTCCCCGCACGTAAACAACTCCCAAACCTTTGTTCTTAAAATTCGTAGACCCACTTTTGGTTTTTTCTAACGTTTTCCTCAAATAAACATTGGTGGCGACTCCACGCGTTTTCCTTCCTTGGAAGACGCACCCGTGGCCTCCCATCACCCTCCCGCCGAAGGGTAGGTTACAACACTTACAAGATGAGAAGGGTTCAGTTTGGCCAAATATGTTTCACAAGAGTCACGAGAGGCTAGGGGTGGGCCGGCACAAAAAGGTAAGTGATGAAGAGGCTAGCAAGCAGTGACCTGAGTGACGAAGGGGTGACCTGAGTGTATGTAGGGCAAGTGAGTGTACTGAGGTCACGAGAGTCTGACTAGAGTCATGTGACTATAATTCCATGCAAACCACGACGGTGTCCACAAAAGCAACGTCGTGGAAGTTTCCGTACAGCAGTTCGAAGACGGGTTTTTACATGACTGTCTTCGTTTTCGAACTTCATAATTACGAAAGTGCCACCGCGTATTATACCACAGCGGTTTAGGAGGACTGATGTGGTAAGTGTGTCATCAAAAGAGCTTTTTTTAGTAGTGTATATCTACTTTCAAGAGCTTCCAGGAATGAAATCCCTAGGTTCAGATTGTGGGCACAAAAAAAATGACCCTAATTTTTCTCACTTTGCATGAAAGTACCGGAATAATTTGCTGAATGTGGAATATATCAAAGATTTAGATTAGTTCGGTTCATGGAATTATTTTAACATATATATTAAATTGTTTTTTTACTGCACATATATTAAATTGTTAGAGATATATAGTTCCGTGTGTATATATAGTATAAAGGTTTTAGCATGTTAAATCATAAAATATTGATCTCAGAAGAGCATTTGTTAAGTTTGATAACATTATAACTATTGGTGAGGTCCAACCTTATGTCCAAAAGCTCACATATTTGTATACTATTAAAAAGAATAGAATAGTACAATTAATAAGATTAGGGAATAACCAAATAAAGAATTGTTTACAAATTACACTGTATTTTGAAGATCTTTTACGATATTCTAACATATTCTCTCATACACTAGATATTTTGTGCATATTCTAACACCAGAACTAAATGAGTTGGACAAGTATAATAAGAGTGTCTTACTGACCTTCAAATGCAACCTTGTACCTTTCCATGAGTTTCTTTTTTCCATGTTAATATAGAAAAAGTAGCTGACAATCGTTATCAACCTGTCAACACAACTAGAAATTAGTTGGGAGCACCTGCAACAAACTAGTAGCGGCCATTTGATAATTGGAGCAAGAGACTTTATCCAACAAGATATGTAATAACTTGATGATACCACCTCAAAGAAAATCAACTGAAGAAAAACAATTTGGCCTTAAAGTCTTAAAGTATCATAAACGAGATACAGAAATTAAGCATGAGGAGCATTTTGCTGCTTTTATACGCGCCCGATGTAGAGAGAACTGGATACAACTAAATATTGTGGTTAGAACATTGCCATCTTTCTTTCCCCCCTTCCTAACCCACCTTCTCCAAATTTTAATCATTGTTTAAACTATATTTATCCCAAAACCACCTCCCTAATAACCCCTTAATTTTTCTCTCAGGCACACTTTTCTACATCTCTTAGACTCTTCATGCTTCTCTCTCCCTCTAGTCAAAAGAGAACACCACCCTTTTTCCTCATCCTCTTCTTTACATGACATCACTTTTTTTTCATTTTACCTACAACACAACAACGTGAATTAAACAAAAAACACAATAACACCACACAGCCATGACAGACAGGGTGTATCCATCGGCCAAGCCCGCCATGATTAATGGCAGTGCCACCAACCCATCTTTCCCGACAACAAAGGCTCAACTTTACGGTGCCACCCACCCCACCTATCGCCCTCAGCCCCACCATCAACGTCGGTGCTGCTACACCTTTTTCTTCTGGCTGATCCTCACCGTGCTGATCGTCACCGTGTTGATCCTTCTCCTCCAGATCGACATCACCGACAAGGTGTTCTAACTCCTCTACCGTTCCCACCACCCCACCTTCATCGTCATGTCTTTGAAACTCTACTACTTGAACCTCACCTCCAACACCCTAAACTCCTGCTTCGACATCATTGTCTCTGCCATGAACCCCAACAAGAAGATCCTCTTCGCCTACAACCCCACCTCCATAACCATCCTCTCTGGCTACATCAACGTTGACGACGGCACCATCCCCGGCTTTCAGCACCCG
The DNA here is from genome assembly GCF_004193775.1 of Glycine soja. Taxonomy (NCBI): domain Eukaryota; kingdom Viridiplantae; phylum Streptophyta; class Magnoliopsida; order Fabales; family Fabaceae; genus Glycine; species Glycine soja. Next base: position 31,437,334 of record NC_041008.1, on the reverse strand, counting down.
AAGAAGAACACCATGCTATCAAAGCCTCCATCCTCAGCTCTGGCCACGTGCTCCAAAGTGACGAAGCCTCACGCTTGAAATCCAGCATGAAGAGCTTGGCGCGGCAGAAGTCGTTCCCCTGTTCGAAGGGGACGTCAATGACGGCGATGTGGATGTAGTTTTCTATCGGTGGTTGGAAAAGGTGGTGGCGATTTTGAAAGGTCTGGAAAGCTATGATAATGATGGTGTTGAGGAATGTGGTGTCGTTTCAATTCGAAGATGAGTTTGTGTGTGTGAGGGACAGATAGACAGAGGGATTCAATTCGCTCCTAGCTTTTAAATAATTTCAAAAACATTTCATGATGGTTATATAATTAACCATCGTTGAACATTACTTTCTAAGACGGTCTCTACAAAACCATCATTGTTGAAAACCATATTATCGAATTGTCACCACAAAGACATTTTAAGACGGTTTTTGAAAACCATCATAATTTCGTTGTCAAAGAATGTAATTTTTTTAATAGTGATAATATTTTCTGATATTACTTTTTTTTATTATAGGCTCCTTATTTATTGCTTTTCCCTTAAATGAAATTATTCCTTCAAATATAGAAATAATTCGTTGGAAAATACTCTTGGTTCTAGAAAATTTTACCTAAATGTCCAATATCTTGCAATAACATTGTGTTGTGCTTACATGTTGAGCAGGTTTTATTTTCAAACATTTATAGAGAATATTGGTGGGAAATGAACTCTTGCTTGGTGGAACCGTGGAAGAGTACTTAAAGCAGCATTCATAATTGTTTGGTGGTCTATTTCTCTTTATCATTTAGAAATAAAAGAAACAATATTATAAATTCATTCTACAGTATCTTTGGACACAATATATAGGGGAATTCCTAGGGGCACCCAGCAACATTGCTGGTGCACCCAACAATTTTTCAAAACCCCCAAAATACCCTAAACGTTTTTCTTTTATAAAAAGATGCTTTTTATTTTTTTTTCATCGTTGCTTTCTTTGTTTCTCCGTGGTGCTTGTGTTGTGCGATATTTCTCCGTGCTGGTTATGCTTGTGCTCTGCTTTGGTGTGATATTTGTCAACTAAGGTACATAGCTTTTGTGTGTATCATTGTTTATTTTGGGTAGTGGAATGGTGTAAGTGTCTGATTTGAAGCAAATGAAGAACATCTTCTGCGAAATTCCACGGAAGAAGTTTTCTTCCGCTATTGAAATTACAACTGCGGAAGAAGGTTCTTCCGTGGATTAATTTGTTTTATGATTTGTAGTTTTAAGATTATTTTGAATGTTATTTTGGTTAATTCTATTTGTAATGTATGTGAAACATAAAAATATATTTCTTGGTTGAAGTGTTGATTTTTTTGCCTAGGTTGAAGTATTTTTTGGTTAAATGAACTTTGTAGGTTATAATTTTGAATTATGTAATTAAAAGTTGAATTTGGTTGTTGTTAAAATATTGATGTATATGTAGATTAAATATTTGTGTGAGGTTGTCAAATGTTGAATTAGTTCGATATTCATAGTTTGTAAATTTTTTTGGGTTGTTGTATTGCTCAAATTATTTAGTTGAATGTTGAATTAGGTGATAGTTAGAGTTTGAATTAAGATGGACGAAGATCAATGGGCATATTACAGTACGATGTCCGAAGAAGTTGATATGGATTTTCAAGATGAACAAGATTATGGTGTGAATGAAGGACATGTTGATTGTTCAGACGCTTTTAATACTTCTCAGGTAATTATGTCGATCAGTTTGAGTTGTTTGGTTTAATGTATGATTTGTGTAAAAATTAATATGTTGTGGTTGTGTCCTAGGTCTTCGCAACCCGAGAAGATGTTTAGCAGTGGGCTCGAACGGTTGCCCATGAAAATGGTTTCGTGGCAATAGTTATGAGGTCTGATACATATACTGGTAGTAGAGGAAGAACTTCATTTGTGTTAATTTGGTGTGAAAGGAGTGGTAAGTACAAGTGTAGGAAGAAAGAATTTGTTAGTAGAGACACAGGCACTAGAAAATGTGGTTGTCCCTTTAAGATTCGTGGAAAACCAGTACATGGAGGTGAAGGTTGGACGGTGAAGCTGATATGTGGGATTCACAACCATGAATTGGCGAAGACCTTAGTTTGAAATCCATATGTTGGGATATTGACAGATGATGAGAAGAATATCATTGCTGATATGACGAAGTGGAATGTGAAACCAAGAAACATCCTGCTAACGTTGAAGGAGCACAACGGCAACAGTTGCACCATAATCAAACAAATCTACAATGCAAGAAGTTCATATCGTTCTTTAATCAGAGGAGATGACACTGAAATGCAACACCTAATGAGGTACCTTGAAGGTGACCAATACATTCATTGGCATAGATTGAAGGATTAAGATGTGGTGCGTGATTTGTTTTGGTGTCACCCAGATGCAGTTAAGTTATGTAATGCATGTCATCTTGTTTTTTTGATAGACAGTACCTACAAAACAAATAGGTACAGGCTCCCATTGCTTGACTTTGTGGGGGTGACACCAACCGGGATGACTTTCTCTGCTGGGTTTGCATATCTGGAGGATGAGCGCGTGAACAATCTTGTATGGGCATTGGAATGGTTTCAAGACCTTTTTCTAAGAAACGATCGCCTCCCTGTTGTTATTGTCACTGACAGAGACCTAGCCCTGATGAATGTTGTGAAAGTTGTGTTTCCGGAGTGTACGAATTTGTTGTGCAAGTTTCACATAGACAAGAATGTGAAGGCAAAGTGCAAAACGCCAATTGGTCAGAAGAATGCTTGGGACTACGTAATGGATAGCTGGGGTAATCTGGTAGATTGTCCTTCGGAACAGGAGTTCCCTGAGCACCTTCAAAGGTTTCAAGTAGTGTATTCCCCGTGGCCAATGTTCATTGACTACGTATGTGAGACATGGATTGTCCCACACAAGGAGAAGTTTATCACGGCCTGGATGAATAAGGTGATGCACCTAGGCAACACAACAACAAATAGGTATTTACATATTTTATTATTTTGTCAAGTTTGTTTAAATGATTGTTTTAGTATAAATGATTGTTATTGATTTGTGTTGTATGTTGTGTGTTTTAAATGTAGGGTTGAATCTGCTCCTTGGTCTCTGAAAAGGGTATTACAAAATAACGTTGGAGACCTCTGTAGTGTTTGGGATGCAATGAACAACATGATGACGCTACAGCACAATGAAATTAGAGCATCATTTGAAACAAGTACGCATGTCGTTGGTCATGTTTTTAAGAAAACCTTATACAAAAGGCTTCTGGGAATGGTCTCAAGGTATGCTTTAAATGAAATTTCGGTTGAGTTTGAGCGCGTACGTCATTTCAAAGACAATCCGTCTTCTTGTGGTTGTGTCTTGAGAACCACACTAGGTCTTCCTTGTGCATGCGAGCAACAAAGGTATGATGGTGGCAGCATCCCACTGGATGCAGTCCATATGTACTGGAGGAGACTTAGTTTTTCAGACCAGGGGCTATGTGAAGAAAGAGATGGATAGAATATATAAAAGATTCGAGGAACTTGATGTTTGCGGGAAAGTTACTTTCAAGAGTAAACTCCGAGAATTTGCGTTTCCCGATGAGACCTCTATGTGTCCTCCTCCGCCAAAGGTTAAGACAAAAGGTGCCCCGAAGAAAGTAATGAAAAGAAGAGAAAGATCGACAAAGTGTGATCCATCTTATTGGGAGTATGTTGATGCTTATCATTCGGTTCAAAACAGCAACACCTCAGTCAGACCTAGTGCATCATCTTTTGAACCACTGAAGCCAGCAAGGATGATCCCGATGTTGGATCAATTTGCACCATTTATGCATGGTTTCATTGAGGACGTTGTTGATGTGAAAGCGGATGGTAATTATGGATATCGGTCAATTTCCACTTTGTTAGGTATGGGAGAAGTGTGTTGGGCCGTGATGCGTAACTAATTGATTAAAGAACTTGGCAAATGGTCACAAGACTACATAAAGATCTTTGGTGGCACAGAGAGATTTGAACAGCTGAGGTTGTCCCTACACGTGGATGGGTTATCCAAGGTATGTGTTTTATTCTTTTTATTTATATAAATAATGTTTACATGAGTGACACGTGTATTTTTTTTGTGATTTAGGTTAGTGTGGACAAATGAATGGATATAACGGATATGGGATATGTAATTGCGTCAATATATAATGTAATCCTTGTATCGTTGTCACGACAACAGAGCTTCACATTTTTACCTCTCAGAAGTCGGTCATGTGTTTGGCAGTCATTTTGTTCAGGTCCATTGAAAATTCGTTTACTCAAATAATTTCAATTATTGAATGAGTTGGTTTGTTCGTTTAAGTTATTATTGTAATTTCACTTACAACAGGTTTATCTAAAAGATCGTTGTCCCTTACCGCCTATAGCATTGTTGTGGTCAAACAATTCGTATCCGGAGGCAAAACAGTGGCCAACTGCATATATAGGTAGAATGCAGCACTACTTAAGCCTAATAACAATTAATACAACACACGTAGACCTAAGCAGACACTGAACTTGTAATATTTATGTATCTATATTTACGATTGGATTTTTGTTCATTTAATTAATCAGTATTGAAATACTAATGAATTGTTGCGTGAACAAATTGACTAGCTTGTCCATTTAAAAGCAATTACGTGATAAAACAATTACTAGTGTGAGTCAACATTGATTGATGTGACACGATAATTACTGACGTGACACGATAATGCTTTACTTGTAAACTTAAAAATGAAAAATATTCACGGGTCTGTTAAAAGTGAAGCCATGCACCTGCCTGGGCCATGTATATAAATGAGACATGGGCATGTCCATGGTACTCAATAGCAAGTGGTATTCATAGTCTGTCAAAAGAAATTTCGATAAACAATGACATTCTTAGGAGAAACTTCGTCTCAGACAATTGTCAACTCAAAGTTGGCATTCATTTTTCCAAATGGAGCCATCATTCACAATGAGTGTGGGGTTTATTTTCAAAGTTCTACTCCAGTGCCCATGAGAGTACCAAACCTGTGCGATTTTTCAACTCTTAAAAGCATAATACATAACACCCTTCAACTAAACAACAATCAAGTTGTGGATGAAATTCATTACCGGCAACCGCTCAAAGATACAAGTAACAATATTCACTTCCAATGTATGCAATTGAAACATGACATGGATGTGAACACCATGTTAATGTGTAATGATCAATTTTCATGTGTTGGATTGATTGAGTTGTTATGCACCGTTGGTAGAACACCAGATGCAATTTTAAACTTACTTGAATGCCCCAGCATCCCTACTCATGATGCGGTTCTGTATTACAATGAAAGGTGGAACATGCCATGCCAAAACAACTTTGTGGGTTACGCGTTCACAGGAATAAATCCCCAAAAAATTAATATTCCAAAAGGATGTACCATAGATGAACTGAAGGATTTGATCAAGCAAGTAGCACCTAAAGGGAATCCTCCTCATGGGATTCATGAATCCCAACTTGTAAGGCGTTGGTTTTATCGACAACCTGCTCATTTGGAGTATTCTGACAAAGTTTTAAAATTTGAAATTATTGAGCTGAAATCTGACGACGATGTGTTAAAGGTGTTGGTAGAGTCCAATTACTGGAAACAATTTGTGCCAATAGAAATTTTGGCTCTCTTTAGTAAAGTGGATTTGGAAAATGAGGACGAGGTGCTTACGTCCTTGCATGTTTGAATGCTAGTTATATGTTGTGGTGTTTTGTGCAAATTATATTTGTGTCCATCATGTTCAAGTGAATGTAATGTGTTAGTGTGTCAAATTGTTATGTTTGTGACCCATTTGTTATGTGTATTATGTATGAAACAGGGGTACTTAGGCATGTTTCTAACAGGCCCAAAACCAACTTTTTTTTATTTTTGGTGCCTCGGTTTGAGGTGCGATTCGATGGAACGGAGCACTGCTTTTATTTTTTTTCGGTTCCTTGACGTGCAAACATCACAAATAGGGGCCCTCGACAGTCTCAAGCGACTCCCACATAATTTAAAAAAAAGCCCAAACAGGGGTACTTAGGCATGTTTCTAACAGGTCCAACTTTTAAATTTTTTTTCTTTAATAAAATTATGATGTCATCATTTTTATTTTTTCTTTCCATGTTTGAATGAATGGAATAAGATATTATTTTCAATATGACAATTTTTTTCTTTTCCTAAAACAAATAATATTTATATATTTATATTAAATTACAAAGCAGGAGAAAATCTCCTTGTTAAATTATTTTATCTTCTTTATTTTATATATTCAAATACCATTATAAATGTGACTCATGTGTGTGGTTTATATTTAAATTTCAAAGCATATATTTATAGAGAGACAAACATAAATCATAAATGATGTAAGTAAATGTGTTTTATCACATACATAAACAAATACTAAAATTAATAATTTAAATACAATAAAAATATAAATCCTAATCTATGCGGCGTCTCTATCGCGGCCTAAGACTTCCATCAGCAGCGTCACCTCTAGCTCTCCTCAGACAACGAGTCATGATGTCATATAAGTCAGTGCCTTCAGTGACCATCCTAAGGTTGATGACCCGCTCCAAATCCTCAGCAATCACTCCTAAATCCTCAACCATCCCTTGACATCCTTCACAATCAACCTGTCAAAGTCAAAATAACAAAGTCAGTATCACATTTTTAAAAAATTTAAATTATGAAAAACTACACAAGTTATGCTTACCATTGAATGCGTAGGGAGATCGGACGCAACTGAAACCTCGGGGATAGGTGGCTCGACGAACTCCTCATCATGAGAGGGAGGCGGATGTCTCGGCTCAGCAGTCTCCTCGATCGGCGTGACGAACGGGTGCAAAATCCAAAAAAACCAGTCCATGTAGTCTGGTGCCACCTGCCCAAGAACTACACAGAGCTCCCCTACAGGCACCAAATGGTCTGAAAAATGCAGTCACCGGTCATCTATATCATCACCCATCAAAGAATCACAAATCAACAGCGGAGGGACGGTCTGAATATAGCCAAACTGTCGAAGAACCCGCTCAGGTGGAACGTACACGACAATCTGACCCCATCTGAGCTGGCCGGTGTACGACGATATCAAGTCAAAGCCCCTGACTCCTCGATGCTTAGCATAGGGCATCCAGCACACGTCAGTCACAGTCAGGGCATCCATACGTCTCTGATATGGGGCTCCCTTGATCCTCGTCATATGAGCCTTACCCATAAGCCACCTGCAGGCCCGTGGGCTCCCCTCATCATAAGCATCATGAACGACGCATGTATGCACTGTAGGAAAGTGCTCATATATCCAGCACTACAAACACATAGTGAACATCAATAAAAACAAAAGGATTCAATGCTACTTCAATTTAAATTATCAGTAATAATACATACCTGAAGAAGTGTAATGTAATCGCCCATCTGCCGTGTAGAGGCTTGCGACGCGTCGTTCAGATGCTCGTACATGTGGACCAATGCAGCCGCTCCCCAAGCGAATCCCCCTGCCTAGACTAGGTCCCTGAAAGCCTCCAGGTGCACGACATGTACATGGGTTGAACTCTTGTTGGCGAAAAGAGTGCAACCCACCAAGTGGAGCAGATACGTGCAGGCTGCTACAACCCATCGTCTGGCCCTACACTGGCTCTCATACACGTCCCGAAGCCACCCCAACCGGACATGAGGCCCACCAGCCTATCGGGTCTCAGCTGTAGCCTCCTCATGACTCACCTCAAGAAGCTCCGTCAGTAGACCAATCGCGTCTAAAGTAACCAGCGGCTCAAACTTATGCAGCACGCCAGTGATGGGAACGTGTAGGAGTGACGCCATGTCATCCAACGTGATCATCAACTCGCCTACTGGCAGGTGGAACGTGTTAGTCTCACGATGCCACCTCTTGACGAATGTGGATATGAGTCCAGGATCAGTGGTGATAACAGAACACCTGATCAGTGGACTCAATCCGGTGGCAGCAATCATGCCTTCGATCTCAGGCGCTGGTCTCCCAATTTTATCTACTTTTCTACCATGGGATACCAACTTCAGATCGGGTCCTTCCTAAATTGAATAAAAATTTATAATAACGTGTATATAAAAAACAATCCAACTACAAATAATTTTTATGTAATTACTCAACATTAAAAAGTACGTACATGTCCACTCCAGATGCTGTGTGCGACATGCTCAGCAAAACCGGTCAAAACTGATGGGTCACGTAGCCCACAGGGGAATCCCTCATCTCTAGCAAATGACCCCAAGCTCCCATCAGTAGCCACTCCCTCTATGTGAACAGCATCGACGGCGCCTGTCATCTCTGGGGTAGCATTAGACACATGAGGAACATCCTTATGCAACTGAGACACATCCTCGGGTCTCTGTGTAGCGTCCTCATGCACACGAACCCATTGCCTACGTGCTGAAGTAGTAGGCCTGCGACGCCGAGGAACATCAGCCTGATGCGCATCCTCACTAATGCCTCTACCTCTACCAGTTCCTAACACATGACCTAAACCTCGTGTTCTAACTATGATCTGAAATCATGAAGAACATTTACTTTTTTCGGTCAAATTAAATATTCAAATAATTGGTAACAAAGCTTTGTCATTACTAATTTGTTCAAACACATGTTTTGTATGTTTCTCACTAATGTACACACAAGAATTTGCTAGAGTTGGGAGATTCATTTATTTGTAGCTTATTCCAACATATACATTGAATGTTTTTTCTTTTTTGGTCACTAAGGGTGCATGAAAGCTATCTTTCATCACCACCTAGGGTGCAACACAAACAACCACCAAGGGTGCATCAAAAGCAACAACCAAGGGTGCATGAAAAACAAAATCACCACATACATATACAAACCTTAAAGCCTCAAACACCCACATAATACATATAAGTCATAGCTTAGGTTCATTAATCAAAAATTTGCCTTATACAATATCTGCATCTAATTCATATATCAAAGGCAACAATTTCTCATTTCTCATATACATATACACTTTGTAATAGCAAATAAAAAAATAACTAATAATATCAATAAATTGGTGGTTCAGACATAATTTTCAAGAAAAAAAAACCAATATACAACAAAACACGGTCCACAGAAGAAGGTTCCGCAAGTTCTTCCGCGAGAAGGAGAGGTAGCCTGCGGAAGAAGGTTTCGCAGGTTCTTCCGCGAGAAAGAGAGGTAGTCTGCGGAAAAAGGTTCTGCAGGTTCTTCCGCAAGAAGGCACGGGCATCCGCGGAAGGCAAGGTTCTTCTGTGCGTTAGAGTCGGTTCGCCTTTCACCTGCGAAAGAAGGTTCTTCCGCGGGATCTAGCGGAAGAATGTTCTTCACCTTCTTCCGCTTGATCCCGCAGAAGAACCTTCTTCACCTTCTTCCGCTGGATCCCGTGGAAGAACACCTTCTTCCGCTCGAATAACCACAGTCCACTTTCACACGCGTGGAAGAAGGTTCTTCTCCGTGGAAGAACCTTCGTCTTCAACCTCAAGCACCACACATGTCACTAATGTCGTCTATCCTACGACCATTTACGTGATTCACAGAGATACGAGGTTAGAACACTAACCTGGATGGCGGAAGGAAATGAACAAACGGAGGAAGAACCCAATGGAGGATGCCAATGGAGGGGAAGCCGGGGAGAAGAAGCAAAGACAAGAAGAAGCCAACACGGAGGAGAAGAAACGAAGGGCACGAAGAAAGCAAATTTGGAATGCAAATGTTGGGTGCACGGGGGCAACGGAGGAAGGAGAAAGCAGGCCGTGGAAGAAGAAAGACTTATTTTTTAAAAATATATTATCTTCTATTTTTAAATGAAGGGTAATATTGATACTTCATCGAATTGCTTGGTGCACCAGCAATTTTGCTGGGTGCCCCTAGCAACGCCCAATATATAGTGATATGAGGCCGTACGTGTTTACTGCATAGGCCTGCCTTAGGCCCATAAAAAAAATCTCATATATATTTAGTTATTGAATTTTATTGGTTCAATTCTATACGTAAAAGTCTGTGCATGCCATGATGAATGCCTAATGAAAATAGAAAGTGTGAAAGCTCAATTAAAGTCACCGATGCTAACAATTTTTTAAGCCAATATTTTAATGATTTATATGTTAAGTTCTGGAATGTATTTTCAAGGTTATAAAAAGGATAATTAGATAAAGTTATCCTAATGATACACAAGTCATTTTTGCAAATATAAAGTCTATCTTTTTAATATAATAGTAAATTAATAAGAGATAAATTTATTATTAAAATAGAAAGCAGGGGAGCTAGCTTGAGTTATTTTCGGCGATAATAATTAATTGCTAACTACAAATTGGAAAAAAAAATAGCATTTATTACTATTATTATTATAAAATCTAATATTTCTATCACTACTACAAGAAAAAATAATGACATAGCCTACCACAAAAATCATCACTAAAAATGCGTAGATAAATATATTATAAATTTTATTCTAGACCGTTAATTTTAAGGGATCATTTTTTTATTGTTGAAACTTCAAATATTATTTTACATTTGAACATATTTTTATCACTTAATATTTAAATATATATGATTCATGAATTTAATATTTTTTATATTCCATTCTTATAATTTTTAATTACATGAATGTACCCGTGTTCTATAAAACTAATATAGCTTAATACATATCATCTAAAAATTTATATTCTTAACTAAAAAGTACTACAAAGGAATGAAATAAACTAATTAATCATTTTTCGTAGTATGTTATTAAACAATATTACAATTATTATTAAAAATGCTAAAAGATGAATGAAATAATTGATTAAGAATAAAAATTCTTAAAAATAAAATTGTTTGTGTTTAATAGAATAATAAATTAGCTCTAATAGATTGAAAAATAAAATACAATCTATTTACATGATTTACCTGATAGAATAATATTTATTTTAGTTATTAATTGAATTAAATAATATCATTTAATATTTTTGAAATGAATAACTATATAATTATCAAATGAAATTATCCCATAGAATCAAACATTCTTTTATATATATATATATGGGGGCGTAGGTTGGCTGCCTATTTTATAAACTTCATAGGAAAAAAAATATTTTTCTCGTTCATCCCATCATTTTTTCTCTCTTTTATTTTCATCATCATATTCTTTTGAATACTTAAAGTAAAGGGTTAAAGTAGATAATTGATAACAAATTTTTGCAATAAATAAATTCATTATTTTCTCTTTTTTTTTCTTTTGCTTTTTAGTATTGTAGTAAAATATCAAACCCGAAATAGGACTCGGTTTTTGAAAAATTAAATAAAAAGGCAAGAAGATTAATATATATAAAAATTAAAAACCATTAATAAATGATTTTATGACTCAAAAAATTAGAAAAATAATATAAAAATTAATGTTTAGTATTATTTTAAGTCTTTTTAAATTTTTGTGGCCTGGTGATACCAAATTGTGATGGTAATGGATTGATGATTCAAAATTTAGCCTGCTGGTTTATTGTAACGATATCAATCTCCCAAGGATTATTCATCGAGAATGATCAGAATATATACATGAGGTTACACTTTAGTGAAACTACAATTACTCATACTATTACTCCTGGACATAAGCTAAATATATGCTTAATAATTAGCCTGTCATAACTATTGTATATTCTGCATGATCAATTTGACAGATATACTGAAACTATATCTTCTATGATACGGTAGTATTACGTCACTATTTACACCAGATTCTTTGCTAGCTGATTACAGCGTTAATATTTATTGCTTATTTTACATCATATCAAATGTCATGCATGCAGCACTTTCTCTGTAGCTAAATTGAGAATGGCTGAATTGGTGACACACAAGAAAAAAAAAAGTGCAACATCAAATTTCCACGAAGTTGCTGTGTATGAACTTCTTCATTTTCATGCATATTTTCTTTCACAAAACCACCGGAGCTACATTGATAATGACTGAATTGTTGAAGAAATTATGTTTGTCAATGACAAATTTCCAAGAAGTTGCTATGCTAGATGCCACGTCCGTGTTTAATTTTTAAATGCCCTCTTCTTTTATTTTCTTTTTTGAGGGATTCAAATTTGTGTGCTATCTAGAAAACCTTCTAATTGACACAATTAAAATCTAGACATTAAAATGACACATTTATAATAGTTGATTCAACAAAACTGAAATCTAAAAACTAAAATTACACAATTACACACTACTCAAGAAACTAAAAGTACAATTAATCCTTATAAAAACCAACCGGTGTGCCTCGACGACAATTAAGCTTCCATTATGTTTGCTATACATGACCTGCCAAATTTCAAGCACATTTTTTTCTTTCAAAACAAAGCCAATATATATAACCTTAGAGGGGGCGGTTAAGGAGGCTCCCCTCTTTTGGACTTTTCGTTCATATATATATATATATATTGATTTGTATAAAATTATGTAAAATTAATTATGTATGTTGTTATTATAATAATAATTAAAGTTAAGTTATGTAAGATTGTATAATAGTAGATGTGTGATTTTTGTTATTATGGAATAGTTAGGATGATAACTAATGTAAAATTATATAATTAAAATTAATTGTGTATTTGTTATTATTATAATGGTTAAGGTTATTATTATTTTAATTTTATTTATTAACTAATTAAAATAAAAATTAATTTTACTTTTTTGCGTAAAAATAATAAAATACTTAAAAATTGTTATTTATTAAAATTTAAATATTTAAATAATTATAAAAGAAGAAAAAAATTCATCCCTTCTTTAATAAATTTCTAGATCCGTGTCCCTGACTGACCCTGTGTGATTAAATTTTTATTTTAGCTAATTCAAATAATTCTAATTTTTTTCAAGAATTGTGCATTCATTTAATAATTGAACGTAAGTTTACAACTGCCGCTGGAGCTATACATTGAAAACGACTGGAGGGGGAAATAAAGAAGAAAGGAAAATTATATGCCTCTTTACAATTAAATTTCGAAGAAGTTCATAATTGAACAACTCCGGTCGTACCATTAATGTCAAACTGCAACACTTAAAAGTGACCAAAAAAAAAAAAAAGAAAAAAACAGCAACACCTTACAGTAACTATTAAAAAAGCAAACAGCAACAAACAAAAGACAAAACCTAGCTATATACAACTACTTTTAACTGGTGTGCTTTTAGTGATGTTTAACAATAAAAACTGGAGTTTCAACTCAATAAAAAAAATTATGCTAAACATCAGCATAATTAAATTATTGAGGTAAAATTCTAATTTTGATCGAAGAATAACACTATAAATAACTAATTAAGTAGCTATATCTAAGTTCTGCCCAACAAAAAAAAAATGTAGGATATCCTGATCAATCAGAAACAAGGGCTTCCACAAGGGCAGCAATGGCAGATATAGGATTTCCAAAAATAGCTGAAACTACTAACTTGAACACCAACACAGCAATCTTAGTGTACTTCTTGATTCTTCTTGACCTTCTTCCACTTTGCACCATCGCCATGCTTCTCAGTGCAATTTGAGTGTTCTCGCTATCACTACGCATCCCAGTTGAATTTGTTTCTTGAGAGAAATAACCCCTCTTCCAATTCTCAAAAATCAGTTCCTTCACACACGACACATGGTAACAATAATTCCCCCCAGAAGACACATAAGACCACCCTTTAACTCCCTCCACAACATTCCTATGCTTACACTTCCCACACTTGGAGGGAACCTTCTGGCACAGTTCAAGCGTCACGCGCCCTTCTTCATCAGAAAGGCTATGTTTCAGCTTCAAGCAGCATGGATGTAGGTCATATCCTGTGGTAGAGCAGTGGTACACAAACCCCAGCACATCTTTTCCACAGCCATCACAATACCTAGTGCGGTTCCCCGGTGCTTTCTCATGAAACTCGAAATCGCTCTTGGGGAAAAAGGAATGGAAGGCTAGAGAAACAGCTTTCGCACACTCTTCATGGAGGGTGTAACTGCAGTTGCTGCTTTCGCAGTGGTAACTGCATCCTAACCCCATTTGTTTACATCCACTGCATTTGAATGGTGCACCTGGTGGCTTCAGTTGCATTGGTTGTGCATGGCTTGGACAACCCTTCTTAGTACTCATTTCCATATCTCGATCTTGTGACTTTTGATTGTGATGAAATCAAGGACAAGTGTGTGAATATATGTAAATTCTGTTGAAATTGAAGGAAAAACAAGATTAGAAAATCAATGTAATGGTCAAAATTCAAATGCAAAAATATTGGAAATTTTGAGATATATATATATATATATATATATATATATATATATATATATATATATATATATATATATATATATATATATTATAAATTAACAAACTACATAATTCAACTGTGACCAGATATAACAGGAGATTCAATAGATACAGTTCAAAGATGTGAAAGAACAAAAGAAGTAAACTCTACGATTATTGTGAAGATAATAAGAATAATAAGAATTAGAAATTAATACGTACCAGAAATACCACTGTTATATAGGAAAAACGTCTATAATTGCCTTTTTGTTCATAAACATCGCATAATATTACTATTTATAGGCAAAACGTTCAAGTAATGGCTTTGTTTCTTTAAAATAATACTAGTTACTTGGAAAGTAAGGTAGGTCGGTTAATATTGTTTCCGTATCTTGTTTGATACGACAGAAAACGCGTAACTCAGCTTGTTATTGCTTCTGATCCTTCTTTTTTGTTTTGATAGATGCTTCTGATCCTTCTAAGTAACACTTTTTTCATTTACTATTTTATATTTTAGAAGGTGATTTTCCCTTTAAATTGGACGCGCAAGCATGCATGGGTATATGAATGTTGAGGTTAGTTTTCACCTAATTAAAACGGTAAGCTTAAAATTGACATCTATGGACGAATTAGAAATGGTCGTATTGAATTACAGAAATTATGTAATGGTAGTGGTTATCTTTAAGCTAAAACTTGGTCAAACGTAATAATATAAAACCATCACAATTACATGGCAGTAAAAATTGCTTTACTTTTTCTTTACCGCTAAAGTGGAGACAATATTCTTTTCAATATATATTTTGAGAGAGCATTTTTTATATGAATGTATATGGAGAAGATAAAAAGGATGTGAGATAAAATTTAAATATATCAAATATAATATTAATTGATAATTGTTCGATGTACAAATAATGTAACTGCGTTGCATTGAAAACAGGTGAATTGGCTTAAAAATTGCATTTAACTTGTACATATTGGTGATCGATGACAACTTACGGGAAAGTTCAGCAGCATTTTCATGCGTTCTATATTTTATGAGATGACATTAATCTTTTTTACAAGCACTTTTCTTTCAGAAAATAATAATTTATATCAATTCATGCATTTGCGCAGAAATTGAGTTAATATCGTTATCTTTCCAAACATTTACAACAGATGTGTCCTCAACTAATTGGTATATGATTTTGTGTTCTTCTCACTAGCTAGGAACCCCATTTCATAGAAATGTGGTTACGAATTGCGATATGATTCTACAATCCACATTTCCTGTAGTTTCTTTTATTGTATGACTGGCAAACGCGTGTTTCAACTTCTTGTCTTTCAAAATTATCCTTTGTATGCATATTTTAAATTATGATATTTTTCCTATGATTATAATCCAACCGAGCGACATATATAGTACGTCACGTTCAAATTGTATAAAGTAATTAACTATTATATCTACGTAAAAACTAGCCATAGGTTAAGTTGGGACAATGCATTAAATTTACATTATTAAAGTGTATGTTCAGCTTATGCGGGGCATTATATAGGCTTAACTTTCTTTTTTTGAGATAGGCTTGACTGGTACGTGGCATTCATATCAGGTGTTTCAACTTTCAATAATTATAAATAGTCTAAACTTTATAAATATTGGCTTAGCTGGTATGTGTTCAATTATCGTCATCGATCCTTACTTAATAGGAAATCTAAGTTTTCGCAAATTGGGCATATATGGTCTTAAAAAAAACAAAAAAGCCTGCCTCTAAAGAGTACTTTAGGGATCAAAATGAGAAAAATATATTATTTTAAAGATTTAAATGAAACTCTATAAAAAAATTTAGAGACATAATTGAATTTTTTTAGTTTTAGAGATTAAAATAAATAATAACAAAATACAAATTCAGAAATTAAATTAGTTATATATACTCTTATATTATGCACGGCACACCAAACAAACTCTTATATCCTATTGTTTTTAATCATTATAGATTTGATTAATTGACATATCGCTATTATGATCACAACACATATTTAAATTATTTATGGATTACTCAATTTATGATTTTTTTAAATATTAAAATTGAGTTTCTCACTTCGTAGTGCACATTTTGTCCACTGGATAGAAATGCAACTTTTAATGTGACGGATGATTGATTTGCATAGATTATCAAAGGAATATATATATATATATATATATATATATATATATATATATATATATATATATATATATAGTCGAATCAAAAAATATGAATGAATCCATTTTATTTCTTACATTTTCATTCAAACATTTGATATTTTTTCATTTACAAATTTATTCAAATCAAGTGATACTTTCTTTACATTTTCATTGATCATTGGACAAAATTTTAGGAAAAAGAACTTAATTTCAACAATTTTAAAAAAAAAATATGACTTAAAAATGAGATAGTTTAAAATTTTATTTAAGCCTTAAAAATGAAAAAAAATAACATGAATTTCTAATAAAAATAAAAAAATGAGAAATTAACAATTAATAAATATTTTTTTCAAACGTGTGTGTATGCAGTGACGGAGCATTTCAGGGGTGGGGGAGCCACGGTCCCCCCAATTTTTCTTTTCAAACATGTATAGGTATAGATAATTGGCCCTCATTAATACGATTTTTTTTTACTGCATATGAAATATTTTTTTAACATGTGGTTGTAAAAAAACAAAAAGTGAGAGGGTCTTGTCTTAGGATGTGGTTGACCCTACAAAAGTTAGAGTAAATATATGTTATAAAGATACTTATAAAAAAATTAAATCAAATGAATTACTTTAAATCATAAGTTGATCGTTTGGAAAGGGATATGTTATATTATAGCCATGTTGATTATGAATTACTTAGCGATATCGAAAGCTTGATTTCTTCATTATTATTCTTAGCTGTTTTGCTGTACGGTCTACCAATAAGAGCAACTTCAAGGTAAATTTGGATCTATCAGTAGCATTCACTTTGCTTTTAAAAAAGATTAAAATTATTAAATCAATTTTAGCTATAGTATATTATATGTGACTAAAATTAATTTCTCTCACTCTTTGACTAAATATGTCCCCTTTATACGTGTGTAAGAATGTATATATATCTTGATAGTCAAAATTAAAATTTAATTAAATGTACAGGACTAGTTAAAAAATTACAGCATGTCTATGCTTTAGTTTTTATTATTTGTGTAAAATCTAAAAGTTAAGATTTAATTATTTTTACTTTTAAATAAACATAACCCTCTCACTTATTTTAAAACAACTATTTTTAACAAAATTACATCTTACCTTTGTTAAAATACTCCAAATCGTTCATCAATAAAACAAGAGTGTGAACTAAGGTGAGAAAAATAGTTTCTATCAACACCTCTGGTCTAAAGCCGAGAAAGAAAAAAAAAAAAAAAAAACCACCACCACTGGTCTAAAAATCTCAACTCTAGAATTAGCTAAAGAAAAATGAGATGTACTCAAGAGCCCAACACATTATGCAAAACAAGTTAGCTGTTGGCATGGAAGGAGTCAAAGGATCAATCAGAAATGTTAAGTGCTCAAGTCAATAATAGCAATAATTTTAAGAACACATCCTCTGCAAAGTTATCAAACTTCAGCTATTTTAGCTCAACATCAATCATGAAAGTTTGCATTTATCACACACAAAATTCTAAGTTAACACCACAGGAAATTACAACTGAACAACAACTAAACAATTTTGCCCATGGCCTTCATGCGTTCAATGATGCTCTCAAGCTCTTTCAGATTATCCTCAAACACAGCTATGTCATCCTGCTGGTTATTACCTTCAAGCAAATCTGTAGCTCTTGTAATTGCAGAACTAACATCCTCCTTTTCTTTTGAGCAAAGCTTTGAGCTGATATCCTTTTGCTTTAAAGCATTCTTGATCTTGTAAACGTAACAATCCAAATCATTCATTGCTTTGGCCTTCCTAAGGAATTTCTTATCTTCAGCCTGGTAATACTCAGCTTCTTGAATCATTCTTTTAATTTCTTTGGTTGATAACCTTTCTTTGTCATTGGTTATGGTAATCTCATTCTTATTGCCAGTGCTTTTTTCCTCGGCAGAAACAGATAGAATACCATTTTCATCTATGGCAAAGCAAATATACACAAGATGGTTACGAGGAACAGGAGGAATGCCAGAAAGCCTAAAAAAACCCAGCAAATTGTTATCACTGGCTCTTGTTCTCTCACCCTCATAAACCTCAATCAGGACAGCAGATTGGTTATCTACAGCTGTAGAGTATGTTTCTGTCGTCTTTACAGGAATGGTAGTATTTCTAGGAATCACCACACTCATGAGATCTCCTTTTAGCGATATACCAAGAGACAGAGGTGTAATATCCAACAGGACCAAGTCTGGAACATTCACAATGCCTTTACTCAACAAAGCAGCCTGCACAGCTGCACCATAAGCAACAGCCTCGTCAGGGTTGATGCTCTTGCACAGAATCTTCCCATTGAAGAAGTCCTGCAATAGCTCCTGCACTTTTGGAATCCTAGAAGAACCACCAACAAGGACAACATCATGTACACTGCTCTTGTCCATGTTGGCATCAGAAAGACACCTATCTACTGTTTCCATACACTCTTCAAAGAGCTCCATATTGATTTCCTCAAATTTTGCACGGGTGATTGAGGAGCAAAAGTCAATGCCCTGGAATAAAGCATCTACCTCAATGTTGGTAGTCACTGCATACGAGAGTATCCTTTTTGCCCTCTCGCATGCACTTCTCAACCTCCTTAGGGCTCTTGCATTCCCACTAATGTCAACTTTGTTCTTCCTCTTGAACTCTTGTACAAAGTAGTTCACCATTCTGTTGTCAAAGTCCTCCCCTCCAAGGTGAGTGTTTCCTGCAGTGGCCTTAACTCGGAAGACCTTATCCTTAATTATGAGGAGAGACACGTCAAAAGTACCACCACCAAGGTCAAAGATGAAGATGCTTCGCTCTCCAACACAATTAGTTCTCTTGTCAAGCCCATATGCAATAGCTGCAGCAGTAGGTTCATTGATTATCCGCATAACATTCAGGCCTGCAATAGAACCAGCATCTATGGTGGCTTTACGTTGTGAGTCATTGAAATAAGCAGGCACAGTAACCACTGCATTTTTTACAGGTGTTTCCAAATATGCCTCTGCAATCTCCCGCATCTTTGTGAGGACCATAGATGATACTTCCTCGGCTAAAAGGTGTTTCTCCTGGCCCTTGTAATTAAGGGAAATCATGGGTTTGTCATTAATACCAGCAACAATCTTGAACGGCCACAACATTTTATCTTTTTGAATAACAGGGTCACTAAATTTCCTACCAATCAACCTCTTAGCATCTACAAAAGTTTAAAAAATTCTGATCATTCATTTGTCCAACTAAAAGTCTAGGAGAAATCTTAAACTTCAAATTTTTAAAAGAAAGCACGGATAAAAATAGAAAACTTACCAAACACAGTGTTCTCTGGGTTGGTAGCAGCCTGGTTTTTAGCAGCTTCACCAATCAACCTTTGATGGTCTGTGAAAGCAACACAAGAAGGGGTGGTATTGTTGCCTTGGTCATTGTGGATGATCTCCACTCGACAGTGCTGCTCCAGCCACACTGCAACACACGAGTAAGTTGTGCCAAGGTCAATTCCCACTGCACATCCCTCGTATTCTCTGGCCATGATCTTTCAAGCAAATGAAATAAGATCAAAATGGTTCAAGTCAGGACCGGGAAGAAATATAGCACAGTCAAAGAAATCATGCTGGTTGTTACAAGTAATTCCCAAGTATTAGAGTTGGGTTTCAGCCAAATAGATTTATTATGATGTACATGTAAGCTTTTAAATTGTGGATGGCATCTTTGCAGAACAATTCATATTAAAAATGCTTTCATTACAAATAGCATAGTAACTATATTAAAATTAGATGAGGCTAACAGTTAAAGTAGTTTACATCTACTCTATAAAATGAACTACCTGATTTTCCTTCAGAAAACAGAAGTCACAAATCATCTCCCATGAAATTATAAGGTTGGCTTGGTAATTGAAGGGAGAAGAAGAAAGGGAGAGGTCGTGGATTCAAATCCCCCCACTAACAAAATATAACAAACTAACAACTAACATTAGCCAATAAAAAAAATCACCTCCCTTGAATAAAGTCCCACTAATTCAAGCACACTTTGGTTTAATCATATTTATAAGTATGTTAAAATTATAAGTATGCTAAAAGATGAGTAATACAACAAATTAGTTGCTAAAATTTCATTCACCAATTAATGTAGCCCCTAAAATTATGAAAAAAGAAAACCAATTCCTGAATTTGACAACAATCAATCAATTTAGTTCGTTAGGAACCAAATTAATTGATAGGCATCAAACTCAAGGACTAAATGGATTCATAATTGGAAAACATAGGATCAAATTGACAGGCACTAAAGTCAAGATTAAATATTGGACCAATGTCAATTTCAGGTACTAATTTCAGGGACTACACTCATCGTTGGTATGTCGAACTCCAAATCTTTTCTGGCTATCTTTGGCTAATATTATTTCAGTATGACAGTGAAGAAGTGTTAAGTAGCTTTTCTAAAAACTGTTTTCAAAAGAATTTTCCTTTATTTATCAATCAGTTTATTATCTAAAATCTATTGAATTTTGGAAACTGTTTCCAGAAGAAAAAAAGTGTTTTAAAAACTAGAAAACAGAAACAGCTTAAAGAAGTTTTCCTTTCCAGTTCTACATGGCAGCAGATAGGTTAAAATAGCAAACACACTCTGTAGCTGGTGGAGTGACACAGGTAAGCTGGAGGCTGCAACTGAAAACCAGTAGCTATTTCCATTTTAACTTAACTAAAAAACTGATTGCACCAATCAAACAAGTTTTTTTTTCTACTTTTTAGCTTTTGAAAACTAAACATAGTTTTTAAAAATGGTTATCAAACATACCCTAAGTGATGCAAGTTTTAGATAAAAAAAAATACACAAGGGTGTTGATTCAGGACATTTACCTTAAATTAATGGAATAACCGAATCTATCTATGGGTCCTTTTTCCTTCTCAATCCCGCACTCTTTGGAGGATCAAAATGAAAGCTGTGTTTTATCTAATACAAAGGTTTGTTAGGCACGAGTATACAATCAACTGAAATTCAGTAATGTC
This sequence comes from Glycine soja, assembly GCF_004193775.1. Classification (NCBI taxonomy): domain Eukaryota; kingdom Viridiplantae; phylum Streptophyta; class Magnoliopsida; order Fabales; family Fabaceae; genus Glycine; species Glycine soja. The sequence continues at coordinate 31,415,970 of NC_041008.1, read as the reverse complement.
GTTCTTTTCAGAGTCTAATAATACTTCGCAACGAAGCTACTAGTGTTCGAGGTCTTTGGCTTTTAAAAAAAAAAAGGGGGTTGTCTTAAAGTTGGGGAAAAAAATAGAATAAAATTAGAGGAATAGAGATGAAAAAGTTGTTTATGTAAGTTCTGACATAAGTTGAAAAAAAAAGTTAAATATGTTTTTTTTATCTATCTAAGTTCTTTTTTTTCTATCTAAGTCTTTTGTAAAAAAAATCATTTCTATTCCATGTAAATTTACATTATTTTAATTATTTTCAGATATTTTGCTCAGTTTTTATTTCATATAAATTTATGTTTTTAATTTTATGCGAATCCATGAGAATTATAAATAAAAAATTAAAATTAAAAAATATAAATTTATAAGAACTATAATTTTAAAATAAATATGAACTTACAGTAATCAAAAATAAAAATTACTAACTTATATTAACAAAAACATATTAAAGCAAAAAAAAAAAAGGATTGGGCAATATGTAAGTGACTGAGCAACTGTAACCGGCAATAGCAAGTTGTAACGGGTTACATAAAAAGTGATAATTGCTGATATGGATTCACAATTTCTCACATTTAGAACAAGAGACTTATACGAAATGGTCAAGGACGTGCAGTGAAAATGGTTGGCTTAGACTTGAGAGTAATGTTTTGTTAGCAAAACGGTGTGTTTCAAGCAAAAAGCAGTGCTACCCAAAAATAAAATAAAAGGTGACTATAGTACAAAGGAGGGATGATAAATAGGGTTCGGCACTAGTATTGATCGTAAGCACAGACAAAAAAAAAAAAAAAAACAATTGAATAGGGTCCAGAGGTGGCGAAGAAAATGTGAGCAGGGTGATAAGAGTAGAAATAGGAAGAAAAAAATTGCAGTTAGAGAACAAGACTTAAAATGCAGAGTTCTTTACCTTGAAAGGAATGGTGAAATGGAAATAAAAACCCAGAAACAACTCTCGATCGCTCTTTCGGTGTCAATGGCTGTTGATCGTGCTACAGAAGTAAACCAGACAAGCAACGAGAAATACGCAAGCGTGAGAGGGTGCCCAGTGCCCGGTGCGACGAAAATATAGAAAACTACACCTTAATGTATTAACACTTTTGACTATTTTAATAAAATTATATATTAACTTTGTACTTTTTTTTTGCTAAATTATTATTTTTGTTTTTTTATTTTACTATTTCGGTCCTATATAATCCAAATTTCTTACTCTAGTGATTTTGTATTTTCAAAAGGTTTAATTTTGATCATTTTATGAATTTTTCTTTAACAATATTAATAATTTAAATTTTAAAATAATCAATTTAATATAATAATCACTAAAAATTGCCAATGTGTAAATTTCTAATGATGACAAACAAGTATACTTCTGTGACTTCAACTTCTCAACGTGTTTATGCATTCTTCAGTGTGTTCTTGCATGAGAACAATAAACCAAAAGATTATCAGGTCTTATGCATTTGGAATTTACATACAGTGAAATTAATTTAAAATTTAAAACATTGACGCTGTTAGCAAAAATTTGACAAAAAGATGAAAATGAAATTTTCATAAAACATACGGGACTAAAATAGAATTTTTAAAACATAAGAACGAAAATAGAAAAAAAAAAAAACAAGAGAACATAAAGGATCATAAATCGAGAAAGAGAGGACATTCAAGACCAAAGACAACACCCTTCGATCGTTGTCATCACCAAGCACTGTAGTTGGGCAATCAAGGTCGCGGTGGGCGGCACCAAGACCATGGCTCAATTGGAGTTGCTGCAAATTCTAAGGACCAAATAATTGTTAATGAGCTCAACATCTTAGTTGAAGGCGCTGAAGGTGAAGATGTGACCTTTAGGGAGAGGGGAGGCTCAAAGAAAGGAATTACAGCTTGGAGTAAGGCTTGAACTGTGGAAGGGGACGAGAGTGGAGGGGTCATCAGAATGATGCCTAATCTTAATCCAATACTCTCCTTAGATTTTATCTTGAAAGGTTATGCACTACATTAGCTTCTCTTATGATTAAGCTTATAGTGTATGCCTTTTTAGGTAGTTTTGTTCATGTCATTTTATAATTTTATTGTTTAATATGCATTTATATTAGTCAAGGCATTCTAACTCAATTTATTGACTCAATGACCAGGATGCATCAGTTATTATAAACGTGTCTTTGATTCTCATGAATAAATAATAATAAAAAAGTGCATTTATATTGCTTATCCAGAGCTAGCGATAGTGTGCGACTAACTTGCAAAGACTTAGAGGTAATTCATTAAAAATAATTAGTGGCTTTTTATTAATTAGTTATTTTCCTATTCGCTATACCAGCCTCGTTAATATCTTGATATAGTAAACTTGCACTCAATTTATTAATCATTATCGCACTCAATTAGTTATTTTCCTATTCACTACTCATTAAATCTGGACAATCTTTTATTAATCATTATCGCACTCAATTTTATTAGCAATAATATGTCAAAAAAATTGCATTTATTTTCTATAAAAATATTGTGTTTTGACAGATCAACCTACAAATTATAATTATAATCAATATCTAATTATAAGAATTATTTTCAAGGTGTTTTCTAACAAAACTAGGAATAATTGTGAGTCGATATCATTTCACAACCAAGCAAATACTCCGTGCATGACACGGACCAACCGCTAGTATTATATTGACAAACCCTGAACCATCACAATCACACTATCTGCATATTACAAATATAAACTGCAAAAAAAAGGAGTAAAGGGGGGAATAAAGCTACCTATACAACCACACCACTCAGAAATGCCGAAAGAGTGAAAGGTTAGTCCAAGTTAATTGTCTTCCATTGCCTGCCTTCTTAGCCGGTCTCTCTCTCTCTCTCTCTCTAACCAGAGAACATAACACTAGGTCAGAAGATATGCATACCGAATCCTGCAATTGTTTTTCTTATCCCAATCCATGGCTAATATCAGTAGTAACACTGGTCCTCGGCATGCCAGTTACATAACCTTACAATCAATTGGACAAAAACACAAGGGAAAAAACAGAGGGTAGAAGAATGATGCCTATGAAAGATTACTCCCAAGCACCACCGTAATAGACTAACTGTCATTGGGTGCTGCGTGTTAATCCACCCCGTGTCACGTTTCTGTGCAAATGAGAGACTCTGTTAGTCATCCCAAATTAAGAGGGAGAAATCAGAAAGAAAAAAAAAAAGAACAACTTACAAAAGAAAGCAAAAGAGTGTATCATACTGAAAGATTTTGTCTATATTCATTGTTAGTCCAATTAACATAAATATTTCACATTCTGAACCCATCATTCCCTTGTTTAAAAAATTTGAGCGTTCTAAACTTCAAATTAATTTACCTAATCAATAAAACAAAACAAACAGCAACAAAACTCGAGGAAAATTCTAGGCTCAACTATGAGTGTCGGAAACTCACGAGACAAAAAAAAAAAAGATAACACAATAATATAGAAAGTATCAATATTCAATACCAACATGTCGCCAAAAAGTATTGATGAATGTCAAAATCTAGACAGTTTAAAGAAATCAGGAGATACTTGGCTTTAAGAGGACACGGTCAATTCATCTTTCTTGCTGTTTTTCTTTATAAAAATCTTTCTTGCATATAAGTGATTATGGGGAGTAGGGTTTGTGCATGTGAACTGGTCCAACGCAGTCCACTCAAGCCTGCAATAAAACTGATCAACCCATATAAGCCTGGCTGCATTTAAACAGGCTGGCCCAGATCTCTTTCAAGTAATGCCTCTCTTTTGTCCCACTCAGCTGACTAAGTCACGACCCCTTTCCTCTCCCACACAGCATGACATTTCTCCCTTGTTTCTCTACATTCTCTGTCCTGAGTTTGACACCTCTCATTTTGATTTTTCTTCTCTCCCCATTTTTGACCTCTCTCTATTGGATCACTACTTGTAGTGATTCTTGTGTCTTTTTCTTTCTTTTTTTTTTTTGTTAGTTCCTAACCGTCTCTAGGATCACTTTGGTTTGTGTGGATCATACTAATAACCCTTTGTTGGTTGTTTCTGAAACTCACATTGGGCTTATTCTGGGCCTTTGAAATATAACTTCTGATTTTGATTTCTCTTTCTTTTCCCCTTTCTGCTTTTTTTTCTTCTTTTTTCCTTTCCATAATCATTATCAAATATAAAATAGAATTGAGATATTAATAATAAATAACTACAAGAAAACCGAAGTTCCTAATATGCCCTATTAGAAGATTTTGTTTCGGTTAAGCAAAAAGTTCAAGTAGCAGAAACATTTGATATTCTTAATCCACCACTCTCGTTTTAAAAATGTGAACGTTTTAACTAATTTGTCTAGTCAAGAATCAAGAATACAAAACAAACAGTTATACAACCTTTAGTGGCAAATTATAGATTCAATTAGGAGTGCTGAAAATGCATTAGCCATAAGCCCATAACAAAATGAACCCATCTTTACAACAATAGAATTAACTCATTTTTCTTTCTTGGTTAAACCGTGTTTAAAACACCGGCAACAACAACAACAACAACAAGAAGCAGGAGACAAAACCCAGAAACCAAAGCACAACCAGGAGCCCATGATCCAGGAAAATGAAATAGTTTATATCCATGGACATTGGACAGACAGAAATCCCTTATGAAATGTCCTTCGAAAGTGAGATCAACTACATGCATCACAAAATGCCATGGACTTGGTTAAAGACCAAATTCTCAGGGATGCTATTCACTATGGGATCTCTCTTAACAGAATAAATCCATTTGATGGTTAAAATTCCCAGCCTAAAATCATTTGTAGAAAAAGGCAAAGAGAAAAGAGTAACAAGCCAGTAACTACATATTATGGCAAGGAAACCCCAAAAATAACAATTACCTTCCAGAAATTAGCTGTTGCTGAGCACTGTTTACAGGGCCCTTTACATTGCTGAACCGCTTTGCTCTGTTCTCTTGTTCTTTCTCCACACGCATAGCAGCTACCTCCTTCTCCATAGCAGCTACTTCCCTTCTCATCTTCTTTGCCTCAACTTCCATGGCTTTGGTCAATGTATCTACCTTCTTTGCTAACATCTGATAGATGATGGCCATTGGAAACAATTAGCAAGGACTATCATTTATAAATAAGAAGTCAAGGATTATATCCAAATACAATAAATAGACCAAACATTTACCTCAATAGCATCGCCTTTATCTTTTAGGCTTTGATCTTTCTCATGACCAGCTTTCCTCAAGGCTATCACCTCTTTTTGCAGCAAGTCATATAAAACACCAGGAACACTATCCACTAAATCCACAGTTGGGAAATCATTTGGCTTATCATCTGAATTTCCTTTCCAATTATCACTTGCCTCTCTCTCTTTGGTTTCTTCAAGAGATTGGTTAAATGAGTAACTCAGAGGTGTTCCATTCAGCAGCATTTTACTCCTTTCCAGTGATCTTGTACCACCATCAAAAGATTTAGATGTTCCTTTAGCATGCTTCAAAACTGTGCTAGAGGATAGGGATGACCTCAGTTGAGAGGATGGTGATCTTTTAGATAAAAACCCATTAGAGGTTAGTTTTGAGAAGTTATCAGCTCCGCCTAGGGATTGACGACGAGAAGGGCCGTTGCTCATACTTCTTCCCTCTGGGGTACCGCGATTACTACTGTTAGAATTTCCTCTCAAACTCTCCTCTAGCACTTTAAGTCGTAAATGATATTTTTCCTGAAAATATTTAAAAGTTCACCTTGAATAATGGGAGAACTAATCACCTAAGTCAATAGATAAGAACCAGATTATTACTTTCAATTGTGCTTCAGACTTTGCAGCGCGCTCAACTATAGCAAGCTTGTCACGAAGTTGCTGCATTTCTCCCTATAAGAATGCAATTTAATAATAAGCGGAAAGCGAAGCCAAATGTGGGAAATTAATATAAAAGAAGAAATATAAGCAAAAAGAGTCATGGAAGTCAAGAACTCAACCACTAAATTCAGATGAATTGGCAGAGTAAAGCAAAAAAATATTACCTGCAAGAATCGACGTTCTTCAAGCCACTGTTTGACAGGCATCACTTTATCATTAGCATCTTTCCATTCATTTGCAACCACAACAGCTACTCTGTTTGCTGTTACCTTGGCACGAGCCAACTCCCTGTCTAGAGTCTTTCTTTCCTCCTAAAGAATGTCAAATAAACCGTGCAAAAATAAATATGATCTTAACTAGAGGCAGTACAATCAAGAATAAAGCAAATGTGAGTTTGAACATGCTGAAGACTTTTCACACATTACATTCATTTCTTGAACTTTCCGCTGATAATCCCTCACTGCATTTGCGGCTGCACCACCTGCAAGGACAGCCTCTTCTAGCTCTCTAACAGTTTGGGTGAGCTTTTCAACCTCTGCCACCTTCTGTCTATGCATTTTGTCCAAAATTTTATTTTCTTCCTGAGGAAGTTGATGGCAAAGTCAGAGATAGAAGTTACATATTATGATTCTCACACACCAGGAGAGAGAATAATCATACAAGATTGCAATACCTGGCAAATCTCAATCTGTTTAATTAGCTCTTGATTTTTGTTCTGCAGATCATCCACCATGGATGCCTTAGCCAGGGCAACCTGGACAGTCCTCTCAGCTTCAAGTAGTGCAGCTTCTTTAGATTTGGTAAGACGATCTAAAGCTTTGTTATCATCTTGTAGTTTAGCAATCTGCAAGGAATAAATGGAAGTACAAAGTAAAAAACCACTCATTTTAAGCCAGTTTCAGTCCTTCCAACAGCTCTTTCTCCAGGGGATTATAATATGAACTCCAAGAACAAGGTAATACCTCTTGCCGAGCAAGCTTGAGTTCAGCTTCCAAAGGTGCAAGAATTGCTTCTATTGGAGGCATGTCATCATCTTTCTGGGCAGCATGGACCCTTCTAAGAGTGGCTTCAGCTGCAAACTGAGCTGCCATTGATGCTTTCTTTTCATCGTTGATTTTTTTAATTTCAAGATTCTGCCAGAAATATTCGATTCAGAAAACATACCACCTAACCTGGGAAAATGACTATTTCCTAAAGTTGATAGAGGCTTCATGCAATACCTTGCTTTCTAGAAGAGATTCGGTTAGTTTTAGCTTCCCATCAACCTTTGACAGTTCTTCCGTCAGCTAAATACAAGCAAAAGGCAGAAAAGTTACATTTCAAGTTGACCTAAAGCATACAAACAATAGGACGAAATGCAAAACAGCTTAAGAAATATAAACATGTCAAAGCATGGTAGAGAGTAAAGCTTCAATGTGCTGCAGTAGCATCATGAAAAAAAACATAAAGAATTATTAAACTGCAGAATAAAGGAAGAAAAAAAATGTATCATGACAATTGAGTTAAATACAAAACCCACTCAAAGAAACCACCTGCAATCAAGACATAAGTACTATTTATATAAGAAATATTAATATGGAAAGAATGTAAGTACAAGAGGACAAGGATAAAATTAAGGTATCAAGCAATTCAGTAGGGCAAACTACAATTGCTGCATTAAGATTTAAGACATAATAAACTACTAATGACTCAAATATAAATTAACAACATTAGACAACAAAAATATTAATTATCATGATTTCATTTATAATAGAGAACAAAAATATTAAAAGCCAAATCAATATTATCCAGAAGTCAACACAAAGCTAGAGATAAGAGCAAAAGTACAAAATAACATACCATGTAACCAAGGCAAAAAGAGGAGAGAAAGAAAAGTTTCCTTTGATAAGTAGTTCTATCAATGTTCACTTTTAGCTTTCATTTAAGATAGTGCACAATAATTAAAAGAAAAAATAACATTTTACTGAATTATCCTTTATTAAAATACTCTGAAAACTATTATCACTCTATTAAAATTCTATCTGACTTATTAATACCAAGGGAAGAAATAGAAAAAAAATATTTAATGCTTCATTACTTTTTTAAAATGACAAAAATATTACAAAAAAAAAACAATGTACCCAGTGCCCGAAGGCTTCTCGTATGTAAAGGTATGGGGGAGGGTAAAGAAATGGAAAGGAGTAATAAAATAAATGTTTTTCTAACTACTGTCCTACGGGTACTAATGAAAATGGAAAGTATTAAATGAAAAGTAAAACTTTTTAAGTTCACAATTCAAATGCTTACTTTTCATCAAGTACTTTTTTATTTTTTTTAATCCCTTAAGATGTGTCTTAGGGCACTCTTTAGCAAACCAAAATTCATAAAATAAATCAGGTATTCTCTGTGAAAACTGGAAAGTAAGCCTTGACAGTCTAGCAAAACCATATTGATTCAAGTTTACGAGAGAAGAAACTTCAATGGACAAACATTGGATGGATCATAGCATCCCCAACATATCCATAGGCATTGAGTAATGTATTTTATGTTATGATCAAGTCAACACAAAGTTTATTACAACAACTTTAGACTTTGAGTGAATGCCAAATTTAACTGAGACAGATTCTTTCAAAAGTCCAAAAAAATTATAATGTAGCATCAATGCAAATGCCAAAAGGGATTGTTCAACAGCAAGAGTATTCTCTTATGCACTTCTGTAAAACAGAGTGTCCATTATTTAATAATGGATTAAATCAAAAGAAAAAATAAAGAGTAAATTAAACATCCCTTCCCTAAGAGACTATTTAATTATATATTGTCCTCTCCTCTAATTTTAAGAAGTACACTATCCTTATCTAAAATATGAACTGTGCTACACTTAGTCCATCTTAATGTAAACGATCTTCTTACTTCTTAGTAACAGAGAATAGCTATGAGCAAGCCTCCCTGAGCCATTTTTCCTATATCTACAACAATTAGTATTACCTACAGCTAATTTAGAATATCCAATTATTGATTTTAGGACTTTAAAAGAAGAAATGGTGGTTCTAAATACTCCTATTACCAGCTTGGAAACTTTACCCAAAATCTTCATTTCATCTTCTACCTTCCCAGAGCTTATAATATTAATAGGGATTCAAAACTAGATGTCAATGATACCAAGAGTCACACAGAAAAATCATCCCTAAGAAGCTCATTCACATTGAAATGGACTAAAGTTTAACACATACTAATCTCTCAAGTGAGGAAAATGCAATGTGGTCAACACAAGAAAGAGTTTAGTACAATGACTTCAGAGTAAGAGTGTTAAATTTAACCGAGAGTCCGAGACACTTTCTTTCAAAACTCAAAAGTATTAGAAAAAAAGAAAGCAAGAGAAATTGCTACACGTAGCCAAAATGTGAAAGGAAGTATCGATGCAGTTGAGAGAGTTTTTAGTTTGAGAGAAATTGCTTGAGTGTTCTACACTCAGCTGAAGCTTTTATAAATATATGAAACAACAAAAAGGCTACAACAGAGAAAAACAGAAAAGGCAAGAACTGACTATTACGAGACACTTAATAATAAAATACATCTATTAATTTAACAGATGCCAAAACAGGATGGTCCAACTCCCACATGAAGAGTATCCTCCAATGCACTTTTGGACACATAAATGGAAAGAATAGAATCCATTTTTCTCTGCTATAACTTCAACGTCCAAACATAGTAACCACACCGAAACATTTCCAAATATGCCACCAATGTGTTCACTCACACTAGGAAATGATACGAGACCTTATTTAACACCAACAACACAACCAACATCATAATTAATGAGGATGCTATTGGCACTGCTGTCCTCAGATTGTAATTGCTTGCTTTTTTCTTTATTCTACTTGCAATACCAAAAAAATATGGTAATTACTAGTAACTACTAGCATGATAACATAAACACAAAAATGGATAATTCATGATAATCTTCAAAAAAAGACACCATCAATCATTACAAACAAAGAACAGAAACAATTAACAATAATTGAAAAATTAGTGGTAACCTCTTCAACGGCCTTTTCTCTGAGCCGTTCAGAGAGCCTCAAGGCTTTGATCTCAGCCTGCGCTTCCGATAATTCTCTGTCCTTATCTGCAAACACACACAAACAAAAATACAAAAAAAAAAAAATCAAATTTCAAAACTCAAAATTCAAAATTAAAAAAACACAAAAAATCACGGTGAAGAACACTTCGGATCGAGCTGCATTTTCTTACCTCGAACTTCATTCTCGAGGCGATTGAGCTCCACTTTCACCGGATCCGAACCGTGCAACAAATTCATGAACTCGTCGGCGTCCATGCTCGGCGGTCTCACTCCTCCTCCGCCGCCGCGTCGCCTCGCCGAGCCTCTCCCCTCCTTGAACGATCCCGACACCGACAGCGTCGCGCCGCCGTCGCCGGGAACCTCCGCCATCGCCGATCTAACCACCGCGAATCCAAAAAGAATCAAAAAATCCTCTCTTACATTCAAATGCTCGCACCACCAGATTCCAAATCGCACGCGCACACTACAACGAAACACGGATTACACACCATACATATAGAGCCAGAGAAAACGCGACCTCGAAAATGGTGGTTTTTAGAGAGAGAAAGTGCGAGTGTGTTAGAAAACGAGAAAACGAGAGAGAGAGCAAGAGAGAGATGCTTTTGGTTCTTTCTTTCTTTCTCCTTATGTTTCTTTTGTCTTGTTTGTTTCTCTCTCTATATCTGCGATTTAAATCCGTTTTCGCGAGAGTGAGATTTAACAAATCAATAAATAAAAAAAAAAAAAAACAGTGCTCTGGTGATGAGTGAGTGAGGTTTGTTAATTTGTTTACGCTTTTTGCAGAGAGAAAAAGGCTTTTTGGCTTTGTTTGCGGATTTTAAAGTTAAATAGTGAGAGTGAGAGAGTGTGAGTGAAACTTCACTGCGATTTTAAACTCTTCGACGTTACTAATCTAATCTTAATTAATTGCTTGTGCTTACCGTGTGCCTAAAGCGTAGTGCGCACCCCGTGAGGTCGTAGTGGGGGCTTCATTTTTTGGGTGGTAGTACGCGCTGCGGCGTAGGTTAGTGGGCTGAGAACTTAGCTGGTTTAAACCTGTGCGTGTGCGGACAAACTACCCACCCTACCAGCATGTAGTAATGGCTTAATTGCACATTAACTTGTTGGATTTAGAATGTCTTTCGATCCAAGTAGTTCCATAATTTCAATGCCAGTTGTAGGAAACTTGCTTTCAGCTAATTATGATCTGAAATATCTCTTGCTTTTGTATTCAACTGATCATTAGTCAAATTCGTCTCCCAAAATATAATATAATAATAAATTAATCCTCAAATTAGAGGCATTTTGAATATGCAAAAACATGATAAATTATGCAAAATCATGATAAATTAATGGGTTAATTAAGTTTTAAATGCTCAAATTATAGGTACTTTGAATTTTTGGTCTCTAAACTATTTTTTAAAAAATAGTCCTAAAGAATTTGTAGTTATAAAAAATAGTCTTTGTCATCAATGTGTTTTGTTAAGTATTGATTCATCACTTAGCAAACAACATTAACGACAATAATTATTTTTAATAACCGCAAATTCTTTAGGGACCAAATTTATAAAAAAAAAAACAGTTTGGGGATCAAAAATTCAAAATCCCATCATTTGAAGACTAAAAACTTACTTAACCCTAAATTAATCATGTTGTTAAATTTGTGTGATCATTTTAGTATTAAGTTGTAATATTCAAGGATCAATTTGACGATAAAATATATTTTTCAAGAACTAATTTAACATTAAGTCCTAAAGTATAAGAATAAATTTGTCATTAAATTACCTATAAGACTAATTTGTTATATTTTTTACATATTCATGATTAAATTTAAATTTTTAATCATTCAATGATCAATTTATCATTATCTCACACTTTTATGATTAAATTTTACTATTTATTAACAATTTTTATTTGTATTATTAGTTTATTATCATCGTCATGTATACGACATACTTGCATATTTCTTTTGAAAAGTCTTAATTATAAATAAAAAGTATATGCTAAAAATATTTTTTATTTTATTTTTTTAACTTTTAAACACATGTTTTATATATTTTTTATTTAGATATTCTTGTGCAAGAGAAATTAAAGTAAATATTTTCATGACGATCAATGTATAAGCGTTGTTTTGAAGTTAGGATACTACTATAAGATAATTAGTTTACCTTGCTTTAATCCATTGTTTAGTGTTAAGGATGTTCAGGATTCTTTACTAATGGTGTGCAAAACAATGGAACAAATTAACAAAAAAACAATGAAAAGAAAGTGAGAAATGAAAAAAAATTAAAAGAAAATTTAAAATTTTCTAATAGAAGTCAATTTTTCTGTATTTCATTTACTTTCTTTCAAACTAAAAAAATTATAAAATATATTATTATTCATATTTAATTTTTTAATTATTCATTTGATCGCTACTGTTAAAAAAGGCTTTACATTTTGATCTTTATACATAAAAACATTTCATTTTAATATATACACATATCATTTTGAATCACTCTTAGTCTCTATATATCTAATATAGTTATAATAAAAGAGTAGTCCAATGAAAATCCTATTTTGCCCATGCCTAAGCTTTTGACACGTGGCACATTTCCTGGTTTTATGGTCTTTTTGCCCTTCCATTTTAAACCTTGTTTGCTTCTATTGGCCAATGCCACGTGTCTCCTATTAGTCATCATTTACGACTAACTTTTATATTGAATAGTTTTATGAAATTAACATCTTTTCCTTAATTTATGGTTCTTTTTGTAGGATTTGTACATATTTTCATGTTTAGTTTAATTTTGCTCAGTGGATACTCCCATTTTTGTGAATTAACGTGAATCAACTTCAATTTCAGGCTAAGAGAAGAAGAAGGTCAAGCAGGTGGTGTCTCGCTAAGCAAGACATATGCGCTTAGCGAGTTACATCCGCTAAGCGAGACACTCAGCCCGCTTAACGCGTGGGGAAACCCTACAAGAGGATCAGTCACAAATGCTCGCGCCCAGCGCGCCGCAAGCTCGCCCAGCGAGTAATTTGTCTATTCTCGCGATTAGCGTGCCCAACTCGCTAAGCGAGAATTCACTAACTCGCGCTTAGCGAGAAAATGGCACTAAGCAAGCCTTTAGAATCTGAAACATCAATGAGCCTTTAAAACACTAAAGTTGGCATAAAAAGATATAGAACAGAGGGAGGAAACGAAGAGACACACTGAGAGAGACGATAAACAGAGCAAAGCCCCAGCCTTCAAGAGAGTTTAGGTTTTAGGAGTGATTTTAGGGTTCTAGGGATGGAGGAGACATCCTCATCCATTTGTAACCTTAGTTTTTCTTCGAAAATCTATCCTTTGTGCTGAAAGTTACTAACTTGCAATGGAAGGTTAAACCTTTTGTTGGAGATTTCTGCTGAACATTTGATGAAATATTCTCTCACTATCTATTTAAAGTTATTTTTATGTGTTCATTGCTTCTATCTGCACTTATTTCTTGCATGCTTGTGGCTTGATCACTCATTTGTATGTAAAGTTAGGATTTTTAGTATTGGGAAGTGCTTTAAAACCTTAGAACTTGATAAAGCAGGCTAGAAAACTGTATGTCTAGGGACGGAGTGCAGTGATTTAGTTTATATTATGTTGTAATCTTAATGCAACTCTTTTAAACCAAGTTTTTTGAGGGATCAAGGACGAAGTTTATATATTCACTCGAGGGATCTTGGTTTGGGTAGTTGTTTTCAACATAAGAACACTAAAACAATGTTAAATAGAGAAAAATATTTAGTAACATCAAAGTAGGTTCAGTAGAATGACCCAACATTTTTACTTGACTGTTTTTACCTCTCACTGTTAGATACTTTAGTTTGTAGTTAATTAGAATTGTAGACAAAACCCTCTTTTGATTATTTACTTGTTTTACACAAATGTTTACTTATTGAATGCACATTTTCTGAATGAAACAAGTTTCCTATGATTCGATACTTGGTTCTTACCGTTTTATATTACTTGTGCGACTCAATACACTTGCTGATTAGCATTCATGGATCATTATTCCCGAACAAGTTTTTGCCGCGAAACATCTCCCTGTCCAGTTTGTTGTTGTCATCTCTGTGTGGACGTATTGTCGGCGCTTGCACTCTGTAGCTCGCCTGCTTCCTCTGCTCTCCATTGAATTGTCATGTCTAGCATACAGAGCATGGCCCTCTGAGGTCAGCAGAAAAGCTAGTTCTTCTTTTGTGTTAGGGGTTCATCGTTGAACTCTTGCTTCTTCAGTTTTCGCTACTTCATGCTTTTGTAAGGTCACCCACGGAAAAGCATCCAGCAGGCAAGGTTTTTTTTTTGTTTGTTTTTATGCATGTTTGCTTCCTTATTAATTGTCTTCGCTTTGCAAGGTCACCCACGAAGAAGCATTCATCAGGCAAGGTTTTTTTCGTTTGTTGTTATGCATGTTTGCTTTCTTACTAATTATCTTCACTTTCTTTGTTTACAGTACTCAAACTTCTCTACCGACATTCACTTATATTTGTCTACACCATAAACATCAGAGAACTGACCTTGGGTTCCTAATACGGTATTTTTTTCTTATCCAATGTTCTGTTCTTCATTATTTTGTTGGTTTTGATTGTTTTGAGTTGAAGCAGTCTGGCCTCGAGGGTAAAAGTTTTCATTCAAACTTTTTTTTATTAGGATGTACTTTATACTGTTTACACTGTTTATTTTGCATTTCTGCTTGATCCATCTGGGTTTTTAAGTATCTATTAATGGGTGTCTGTGATCTTAGGCTGCACAAAAAATTATTTAACTCCCATTCAAAGTTGCAAAAAAGGTCTTAGAAGATTAAAAGGGTCCTCCCTTGACTTGGTTCCATTGCCTGTTGCTTAAAAGAGTAGTCCAATATTTTACTTTCCTTTTTGACTTTGTAACTTTCAATCTTCATGGGTACTTGAGATTCAACTTTTTTACCCCCAAAGTTTCAATTTTTTTAAACAAGCGTAGAAAATAAACTGAAACAGATTCACAGGTACTTGAGATTCAACATTTTTACCCATAAATTTCAATTTTTTTAAACAAGCGCAGAAAATAAATTGTTGCTTTGTTGAGTGGGGAAAAAAATGAAGTTTTAAACAAGCGCAGGTCTTCTTTCTACTCTCTCTTAGTTTGTGTTATTTTTTTTGTTTACTTATTATTATTATTATTATTATTATTATTATTATTATTATTATTATTATTATTATTATTATTATGTAGGCTTTAGCTGAAGGAGGCCCTTTTTTATGTTGTAATGACGGGAGTGAACACTGAGATTTTTCTTTGAGGTTCCTGGTGTGTGTAGGTGGTGATAACAAAGAAAACCATTTTTCTTTTAGAAAGCGTTAACTGTCATGCGGTTACATTGTTGGTGAAATGGGTTGTAAGTTATGTGTTTGGTGAAATGTCTAAATGAAGTTTTAGTTTTTAATCTTAAAAATCCATGTGTGTGATGGTTTTGGGATACCTCCCTGCTTATGATTTCTGAATTAATGAGTTTATTTGATTTTAGAGTATGCACCCAAAGGTGATCTTTACAAGGAATTGCAAAAATGCAAATATATCAATTAAAGGCATGTAACTATTGTAAGTATATATCATACAACAACATTCCTTCTTTTCCTCTCCTCATAAGTTGTTGTTTGTGGATTACAAAATTCCATACTGATTGACAAATTAATGTTTATTTTGTGATTGAGGCAGTATATTGCATCATTAGCCCGAACCCTTATATATTGCCATGGAAAGCATGTAATGCATAGGGATATTAAACCAGAGAACCGTCTTATTGGTTCACAGGTGATCTCCTTTACTCAGGGTGTTGTTTCTTATATGGTCCTTTGTTTGTTATCCTCACATTGTGCTCATTATTATGGGTTATTTCATTCACTTCTTGATTTTTGTAGCTTGTGTCTAGATTTTCTTTCATGATTATTTTCATTTTGTTCTCTCTAAATTTTTATATTTTTATTTGTCAATTTAATATACATAACATGAAACATGTTTTGATTTATGAGGTTTAAGATAATGATATGTTTATGATTTATGAATTATCTATTGAAGAAACGAGTTTATTTGATTTTAGAGTATGCACCCAAAGGTGATCTTTACAAGGAATTGCAAAAATGCAAATATTTCAGTTAAAGGCGTGTAACTATTGTAAGTATATATCATACAACAACATTCCTTCTTTTCCTCTCCCCATATGTTGTTGTTTGTGGATTACAAAATTTCATACTGACTAACAAATTAATGTTTATTTTGTGATTGAGGCAGTACATTGCATCATTGGCCCAATCCCTTATATATTGCCATGGAAAACATGTAATACATAGGGATATTAAACTAGAGAACCTTCTTATTGGTTCACAAGTGATCTCTTATACCCAGACTGCTGTTATACTTAGATTTGCTTATTAACAAAAACAAGTTTGTGATTTCTTATTTTTGAATTGATTTCTTAATGAAGGGTCCCAATGTACAGTGAAGCTAAGTTGGAATTTTTCATATTTTTGTGGTACCCTAAAACTAAGGTATAAAATTACTTGCTGTGTTAGAAAATCTGATATCATTATCTTATTTGCTTCTCTTCAATATGATAGTAAAATTTAAAATTTGTTAGGGAACAACATATGTGTATGACTCCTTCTTCAGACTATATGTTGCAAAACATGCGACAGAAATTGATCGCAACTTATTGGAACTAAGGACAAGGGCAGGGGATATTGCAGTTTTGTATTGGCAAAGAGTTTCAATTATAGAATATATGACATTTTGCAATTTCTTGCTGCACAATCGACTCCATCTTCTCGACCTACTCAGGTAGTTGATTATGGTTATGCATATTTGTGTTTGCTATTATGTTTGAGGGTGATTAAGTATTCTAGAATATCAATTGTCAGCTTTACCCGTGCATTCGCACGGGTTGTTATTTTTGGTTTTGCAATTTTTGGTTGTTTAGTATAAAAGATGTTGTGTATGTTTAGGATAATTTTGTAAATAAATTTTGTATTAGATAACTAAATCATGATAAAAAAAAATTTATTTTATTGTTATATTTTGGAAAGTTAAACTTGGAAATAATTTAGGAATGAACATGCTTAAAGTGAATATTTAGACTGTATTGAGTATAATTTTTCAATAGTTGTCATTTGATACGTTTTCCTCTCCGATGATTGAAAAAGATCCAAATGATGCAAGTATTTTTGTTCCTCTTAATAGAAATTTTTAATTTCATTTTTTTGGGATTATGACTATTGTAAATAACATCCAAGTTTATAGTGATCTATAGTGATCTGTAGCAACAAAGGTGAACAATTTTCTTAGTTTTTATTTTCTTGATTGATTTTGGTTGGGACTAATTACTCTATGTTTTTTTCTCCTTCATCAAAATTTCTCTAATATTATGGGTTAAAGTATTTTGTGGAAAAAGATACTAAACAAGTCTTCGTAAGAATAGATGGGAATTGTAGAACTTTTTGAATATTTATTTGATTTAGTTTTAGACTGATTTATTGGTTGCAAGTTATGTGTTTGATCAAATGTCAAAATGACATTTTTGGGTGGGTATGTTTTCTTGTTTCTTATTTTAATTTTAAATTTATGACACTTTTAACATTATTTATTTTTCACATGGGAACTTTTCAATTGATTCCGTCAGTTTGGTATTATCTTATAGAATAAAAACTTTTCACGTACAATCTTTGGCTATTGTTTCTTATCTTTTGTTAATATTACTCCTCTTTATAATCAATAGTTCAATTACATTCCTTTTTAAAAAGGTTAGTAAATGGAACCTGATGTTTATTGCACAGATTTAGGTGAAGGGGCAGAGGATCAATGGAATGTTCAATTGTGAAATTTGATGTAGGACCACTATAAAAGTGAGCATTGACACAAACAAAAGTGAGTAATTGTAATCCAGATGATGATTGAGTAGAAGATGAAGGCTACTGGAGAAAAGATGATTAATTCGTCATTAATCATTAAATTAAGCCCTAAATTTAAATTTAGGGATACATTTATCATTAAATTACCTGTAAGACTAATTTATTACATGTTTTACACATTGATGATTAAATTTAAATTTTTAATCATTTAATGATCAATTTATCATTATCTCACTCTTTAATGATTGAATTTGACTATTTATTAACAATTTTTATTTGTGTTATTTGTTTATTATCATCATCATGTATACGACATACTTACACATTTCTTTTGAAAAGTCTTAATTATAAATAAAAAAGTATATTTTAAAAAATATTTTTTATTTTATTTTTTTGTTTAACTTTTAAACACATGTTTTATATATTTTTTATTTAGATATTCTTGTGCATAAAGGTAGAAATTAAAGTAAAGATTTTCATGACGATCACTATATAAGGGTTGTTTTGAAGTTAGGACAGTACTATAAGATAATTAGTTTACCTTGCTTTAATCCATTGTTTAGTGTTAAGGATGTTTCTTTACTAATGGTGTGCAGAACACGGGAACAAACTAACAAAAAAACACGGAAAAGAAAGTGAGAAATGAAAAAAATAAAATAAAATTTAAAATTTTCTAATAGAAGTCAACTTTTTTGTCTTTCATTTACTTTCTTTCAAACTAAAAAAATTATAAAATATATTATTGTTCATATTTAATTTTTTAATTATTCATTTGATCGCTACGGTTAAAAAAGGCTTTACATTTTGATCTTTATACATAAAAACATTTCATTTTAATATATACACATATCATTTTGAATTACTCTTAGTCTCTATATATTTAACGTTAAAAAGAATTAAAACAAAATTCTTTAAAAATATAAAAGATTAAAATCAAACTTTTAAAACATAATATATTAAAACAAAAGGTAAGTCACATTTAATTTTACAACTATAATAATTTAAATGTTATTTTCAAATATGCAACATCTAAAAGTTTACATTTTAAAAAAATTCAACTAATATTTTTAAAGTATACTTATTATTCGATATCACCATTAAAAATTTTACAAATTTGTATGATGAATAATTTATTGTTTATCAATTATTTTAAAAAAAATAAATTGTTTGATTAAATTAAAATTTATGAGATATTTCAAGGGTCACAAGCAACATACATTGTACATAACTAAAAAATATGGATTCAAAAAGAGATTATAATAAATAAAAAAATGACTACACAAAAGCATATGATTGTACAATTTTTAGCTTCAGCAAACTAGGGAACCAATTTGGGACTCTATGAAATTGGAAAAAATAAAAAGGAAAAATGGAATTAGAGAAGGAGATGGAAAGAACATTGCCACAATCTTGGAAGATTGATAAGTTGAGGATGATTCACCACAAACAATAAAATTCTTTAACAAGGACCTAAGCTTTCACACAAGAAAAGAGACACTCTCTTAACTGTGTCTAATCTGAAAATTTCATAAAAACTACCAAAAAAGTGGTTAAGGAGTCTATTTATAACTCCTACTAATAATCCTAAACTAGGACTAAGGCCCAATAACTAATCTACTAATTAAAAGACTTAAAAATAATAATAAAAAAGGTAGCAGTCCATTACAAGTCCAAAAATAGGTCCAAAAAATATAATTAGAAGCAAAAATAAATCTTATTCTGAAAGTTTGCTAAAATAAATAAATTTCATTTCTTCTTCTCTTTTCCCCATGAGAGAATTTAGTCTCTTGGAAAGCTATTCTTGAATTCTCTTACTTCTTGCTCAAGTGATTGGTCCATCTATGTTTAGTCCACTTAAGTCAAACTATTCTTCCTCGGATAGTCCTCTATCATACCCTTTTCTTGGAGTTTAGATTTCCTTTTGGAAGTTTAGATTTATATGCATTATAGTTTATGCATAAAACTTGAAAAGGACCATCTCCCTTTTCTTGAAGTTTTGATTTCCTTTTGGAAGTAAACCTATTCTTCTTCAAGTGAATCCAAACCCAATCACCTGGTTTGATAATCATTTCCTTTCTCCCCTTATTGGAATATCTAGCATATTGTTCAATCTTTTCTCAATTTGTGCTTTCCCCTTCTCATGAAAACTCTTAACAAAATTGGCTTTAGAAATCCCATCCATATTCATCATAGCATAAGTGTTAGGCAAAGGTAACAAATTAAGAGGGAAAATGGACTAGAACTGTAAACTACCTCAGAAAGATAATAAGTAATGGTAGAGCTTACTACCCTATTTTAAGAAAATTTAGCATGGGGTAGGCATTGCTTTCAAGCTTTCAAATTCTCACCTACCAAGCACCTTAGAAGTTGATATAGAGTTTGATTTACCAGGATGACAAGCATAGCACATGGGCTCAAGATTTCTCTCACCCATCCTTCTTCCATTAAGCTTTCCACTTGCCTTTGTATCTCCTTTGTCCTTTTCAGATTGCTTCTATATGTTGGCTTATTTGGTAAGGAAGCTCCTGGAATGAGATCAATTTGGTGCTCCATCCCTCTCAAAGGAGGTAACCCATGAGGGGTGTCTTTGGAAAAAACATCCCCAAACTCCTTCAATAATTCTTCCACACCTAAAGGCAAAGAACTATCAATCAAAGACAAACAATAATCATGAGGCATTAGTAAATACATAGGTTGCCTAGCTAGTATCACTCTCTTCACCTCTTTTTCTCTCATGAACAAGCTCTGTATTTTCCTCTCTTGAGTTTTTTTTTCAGTTTCACTCTTTATTTTCATCTCTACTCTTTTCTTTCTTTTCTCTCCTTTCATGTTTCTCCCTCTTTTCACCACTTTTGTTTTTCTCTTCTTTTCTCTCTTGTTCTCTTATCACTTTCATTTTTGTTTGATCCTCACAAACCTCACTTAGAGACAAAGGTTTAAGAGTAACCTTTTTCCCTTCATGTACAAATGAAAATTTGTTTGTGACACCATTGTGGACAACATCCCTATCATACTGCCAAGGCCTTCCAAGTAAGAGATGACTAGCCTCCTAGGGACTACATCAAACAGTGTCTGATTAACATATTTTCCAATGGAGAAGCATATAAAAATTTGTCTATCTACAACTAGCTCCCCATTCTCACTCAACCATTGTAGTTTGTAAGGCCTAGGGTGAGGGGAAGTTTTCAAAGCAAGATTTTCAATCAATCTTTGGATAGCTACATTAGTGCAACTACCTCCATCAATAATCAAAGAGCATATTTTCCCCATGACCATGCACCTAGTATGAAAAATGTTCGCCCTTTGAGTTTTATATCTATCCTCACGCACACTCCACATTAACCTCCTAACCATCAAAAGATCACCTTCTAAGGGCGGTACATCACATCCACTTTCACTCTCACTAGAAGAGCTAGAAGAAGATGCACTAGTGATATCCCCATTACCCAACACAACCATAGTGCTTTTGTTAGGACATTGGGAAGCAATATGACCCTTTCCCAAACACTTACATTTAATAGAACTTGTCTTTGAAGAAGTGGGAGTAGGGTTATAATTATTTTTACCAAGGGAAACACCTTTTTCCTGAGATTTGAATGAAGATCCTCCCTACTTCTTGAATGTCTCCTTATCTTTCCAAGTTGAAGAGCCATAGGGGGACTTCTTGTATGTTTGCTTCCTGTTTAATTGCTGCTCCATCATGATAGCTTGATGAATGAGATCCTCCAAAGAGGCATAGTGATGCAACTTTACAATGTATTGGATCTCCCTATTGAGACCATGCAAAAACCTTGCCATGGTGGCCTCTTGAGACTCCTCAATTTGAGTCCTAATCAAGGAAATATCCATCTTTTTGTAATACTCATCCACACTCCTATTTCCTTGAATTAGTCTTTGGAGCTTGTTGTGAAGGTCTCTTCCATAATCGGACGACACAAATCTCTCTCTCAAAACTCTCTTCATTTCTTGCCAAGTATTAATCAAAGGCCTTCTCATCTTCTCAACATAACTCCTCACTTGATTCCACCACACTAAGGCATGTCCCTCAAACTCCAGGGAGGCTAATTTGATCTTTTTTTTTTCTTCGTTGTAGTTGTAGTAAGCAAAGACTTGCTCAACTTTCATCTCCCACTCAAGATACACTTCTGGATCATAAGTCCTTTTAAAAGTGGGGATCTTCACCTTCACTCCCTCAGTTCCTTCCTCTCTTTGTCTACCTTCATATCTTCTATGATTTTTTCTCTCCCTATATCTCTCATTCCTCCTTCCTCCCTCATCCTCTTCATACCCCTCATCTTCTCCATGAGAAGAATTAGATGATTTTACGTCTCTTCTTCACTCTATATTTTCAATCCTTACATTTAAAGCTTTACTACTCCTATGTATTCTTCCCAAACTCTCCTCATTCTCCTTTCTCATTCTCTTCATCCTTTCTTTATCTTCATAACTCATTCTTCTCATTTGATCACCAAGTTTAATCATCTCCACCCTGAGCCTTGCTATTTTTGGAGATGATAGAGTAGCATCTCCACTTGAAGAGGCCATACCTACAAGAAAAGTTAATGCATAAGTAAAAAATTGAATAGGACCTCACCACTCAACTTACTATTTCACTCAAGTTCACTCGTGTATCACTCTTTCAAGGTTTTTTCTTTTTATAATATGCACTTTTGCCTTTTACCACTCTTGCTTCTTTTCAGTTCTTATGAAGAACCTTCAAGCTCAAAATCAAGAAGTATTCAATGTGAAATATGTCACAAATCAAAACTCAACTCAAGAAGCCAAGAAAAGAAATACTCTAAGACAAAACTAAGGAATTTTAAAGACAAACAAAAATAATGAAAGGAATACTCAAAAGGAATGCCAAGGGAGACAAACTAAAAGACTCCAAAATGAAGAAAACAATTGCCCAAGAATTGAACTATATTAGATGTAAATAACCCATAAGGCACAATTTTTTTTGAAATAGAAGTATGTAAAAACAAGAAAGACTCTGAATGCCTAAGTCAAACTCTTCCTCCTCGGATAGTCCTCTGTCACATTTTAGAACTTTCAAATCCTAATACACATGATCACAATTCTAGTGCATAAAAAATTAGAAATAAAAGGCAACAAAACGAGAAAATCTATCAAACTAAACATATTATCACATGAAAAAATATAGACTCAATCATCCAGTAATAATCAGTATTCACCAATCAATCATTTTCACTTTTATATTCTTTATTAACATATTATCATTTTTTATTTCTTTAAAATTTAAATTTTGGTTTGTCTTCATTATTTTGTTAGTAAATGAAAAACTTTAAGTTTATATAATGAAATGTCATTGTAAAAAAAAAGTCATCACAAAAAAATAATTAACCAAGACAGTGGTATTTTTGAATCACATGTCACATTGTAATTTAAAAGGCAAATGTTAATTTTGATCCTTTATATTTTAGTGTTTTTTTCGTTTTGGTACATTAAATTAAAAAAATCTCATTTTAGTCATTATTATTTTTGAAGATTTTTATTTTGGTCCTTTTTGTTAAAACATTATATGTTAACAGAAAAAATGTAACATGTGCACTACTGCAAAAATTACTTTCTACGACATAGATTTTACATCGATTGATCGAAACCGACTTAGAAAGAAACACGATGACAGTTTTGTAAATAGATAGAATAGGTTTACGACGGTTTTGCAAAAACCGTCTTAGAAGTTTGTTATCCTCGTCCTTACTCTTTTAAATATTTTTCACTCTTTTAAATATTTCATTTCTCCCTCACTCTCTTGTGCTTTCACTCTTCGACTTTCCATCACTCTCTAGGGTTTGCCACTATTGCGGCGTCGCCAGAGGGACTAAACCTTCACCAGAAGAGTCTCCTCATCCTCGTCCTCTTCCACAACGAGCGTTCACATGATAGCCCTAGACGGTCTGGTGAATGTGAACTCCCTCTTCACGATCGTCGTCTTTGAGGGCCTTTCCCTCACCACCCCGGGCCAGCACAGCCTCGAGAACAACTCCTTCTGTGACGTCGGCGTTGATGTAGCCAAAAAGATCCTCATCTTTGAAGTGTTTAGCTTTTTCTTCTTCTCATCACTGGTGGCACTAGGGCTGAAGTTGGCACTAAATCTGCTCAACAACAAGGATGCTAACGAGGCCTTCCAGACCTACATCAACCTCAAGGCCCTAAGGCTCGACATGTTGGGCTCTGCCATTGCCTCCATCATGGGATCGTTGTTTTCACAGCATTAACAATGGTGGTGGTGGACGATCGGTTCAAAGATTTGAACCCTAAGATGTGCGTGGTTTTAGGCGACAAAGGATTCGTTGGAAGATCTTTGGTGTTAAGGCTATTGAAACTCAATAACTGGATTGTCTAAGTTGCTGATTCCACTCAGCCTCTCTAACTCCACCACTCTGAGTCTCTCGTTGAACAACTTGTCTCTTATTCTCGTGCTTCTTATTTCCATGTCGACCTTCGCGACAAACGGAGCATTATCAAAGGTGCACACTATCTGATTTTATTTCAATTTTGTTTCAAATGCAAATACTCATTGTTTATGGAAAAGAACAACATTGTTGAAAATTAAAATGGGTCTTGTGTAGTTCTAGAAGGTTCTTCTATTGTCTTTTATATGGATGTTGCCAATGTCGATGTGAATAACTTCTATACTTGCTATAAGCTTATGCTTCAAGGTTCTCTTCCATTTGTTGTTTTAATTATTCATTTTAATTGTTGATTTGATGTTTTTGGTTATGTAATTTTATGTTTGATTTTTAAGGTGCAAAGAATGTCATTAATGCTTGCCAGGAACGTAGAGTGAGATGTTGTAGTTGGTGGTTTGCATGATGGAGATAAGTGGTTGGCATATTCGTGGAAAGTAAGATTTTTGTTTAACCAACTTTCTTTTTTGTTTTGCTACATGTTAATGGATAGATTAGATGGTTTTGTTTTGCAAATGAATAAGCATTTTTAATAGGGGTGTGTGAATTATAGACTAACAACACATTAAGTGACCTTAAGGCTCAAGCGGAAGCTTTGATCCTGAGTGCCAATGACATTGATGGCCTATTGACATGCTTTCTTTGTCCTAGTAACGTTTTTGGACCTGATGACTATTCGAACCCGGCAAGTGCACCGGATCGCGCAAGTAGTATAAAATGGAAAGAACCGAGTATCGAACTCTCGGGGAACTTGTGTTACTTAGTAAAGTTATATTCAGTGAATAGGCGTCTAGTATGAAAAGAGA
The DNA here is from genome assembly GCF_004193775.1 of Glycine soja. NCBI lineage: Eukaryota > Viridiplantae > Streptophyta > Magnoliopsida > Fabales > Fabaceae > Glycine > Glycine soja. The sequence continues at coordinate 31,390,968 of NC_041008.1, read as the reverse complement.
TGTGTGGACTATGAACAAGTATGTAAATTAACTATTAAGAGGAAAATCACGTGAGTAATGATGCATAAAGACAAGTAGACAACATGTTGGTCTTCCTATTAGGTGCCTGATGTTAAAAGGATATTCTCTACTTAACAATGCTCATGTGTTCTATAGTGTCTCCTGAAATGCTAAACTCCGATTCCTCATGATAGTCTAGCCTAATCTCAATCAAGCATCATCCTCAGATTTCTCTTGTTGGACTAAACTCAACTAGAATCGCATTAAGACAAACATACAAACAACTAGGTTACCGTACCCCGATCCCTCGTGCTAATATGATAAACTAGCCTTGTCCTATCAAGTTCTAAGTATCAGACCAGTTTCCACTGTTGAATGATCCTAACAAAGCATGCATTTATGTGATCAAGGAAAAAACACACTGAAATGACGTTCTGATAGCACAGAGAACACATAAAACATCATTAAATAGATATCCAGGTATTTACATCAAGTACCTACAAGGAAGAACCAACAGAGGATTTAGCTCTCCATAACTGGGAAGCTTCTTTTACAACAAAGAGAAGAGAAAAATGAAGGATTGAAGAAATACAAGCGGTGAGGATGTCTCCTCCACCTCTAGAACCTCATAATCACTCACAAACTCATATCAAGCTCTCAGGACGACTTCCTCTTCAAGCTCCGTTCTCTACAGGTCTTCGCACAGCAAAATCTCTCAAAATTCTCTGGACTCAGACCCTTCTCTCTCTAGAATCTCTCACATGCAGAAGCTCTTTAAGAAAATGGCCAAAATCCCTTCCCATTTCTGATTTCAGGCTTAAATAGGTGGCCTTGTTGGTGCTTCCGCGCTTAGCGCAACTCTGGACCGCTTAACGCGCATTAGTGAATTTCGGCTTAGTGCGCATCTTCTCACTTAACGGATGGACTCAAGCGATGCACTTAGCGGGATGATCCATTGCTCAGCGAACATGCACAACTCATCCTTCTTCCAGATTCTTCCTCGCGCTCAGCTAAGGGAATGGTGCGCTCAGCGGATGGCTCGCTAAGCCAACTGATTGGCTTAGCGAGCAGATAAAAATTAGCACTTCACAAACTTGCCTAATTAACCTGAAATTGAGAGGAAATGATTATTAAATACACAAAATGGGAGTACTAAATATTTATTACCTATCTTTAATCAAAAAGTAATTACAACACTACAAAATAACCATAAATTGGAGGAGTTTGATACACTTTACACAGGTTTTATACACAAAAGTTAGTCGTATTCATCGACTAGCAACTCCCCCAAATTTACAGTTTTGCTTGTTCTCAAGCAAATAAAGAGCAACTCACTGGTCCCCAAGTGACAATAACATGCAGTGACTATGTACAAAGGTGTATGCAACAAAAGTTACTGATTGCATGATAAAAGAATGAAGCAAAATGCCCTCATCACTTGTCTTTCACAAAGCATGCAGTTATTCAAAAAGAAGAATAAAATGTAACCTGTACAATTAGATGAAGTTAGGCATAAGATAGATATCAAGGAAAGTAGCTTAAACCATAGTCTCACGGCTACTGTTTCACTTAAGCACAAGTGTTTAAGCTATTCATCAATAACAACTAACAAGTGGTCCAATCTTTGAACTTCATCTCAAGCCATAAAGTTAGAAATGCATAAACAGAATCAGAAGGACTTTCACAGGCTTGTAGTGAGGCTTGGCTACAAAAAATCATTGGTTTTTCTAGGATTCAAAGGCTTAGATTTTAAGAGAGCACAAATCCTAGATTTATCCAAATATTCTTTTCAATACAATTAGCTTACTCACTAGCCTTTCACTTTAATTTGCATTTGACCTTATTACACAACACACATTTTCTTTGATTGCTCTTTTTTTTTTAACACACAACTTATTTATTGTGTGTGCTGATGCTTTACCTTTTACTTTACATCCCAATCAATTTCCCCAAATTTGGGGTCATTTGCATTGAATTATCTGCTCTCCTAGAATCTAAACAAGGTATATGGAGATATTCATTCAAGTTCAGGGTTCAATTTTGAAAATGTAATTTAGCTCACAAAGGGTGCAAGGGATACAATTATCATTCAAGGTAAGTTTTTTGGTCAATTGGCTTGTATATACAATCATGGCCTTCATCATGTCCTCATTCATACATTTCATTCTAAAATTTAGAGATTGATGCAAAGACTATTACTCAAAGCTAGTCGTTCACTCACAGTTTAGGATCACACTCTCACCGATTATGGTTCAAGCTTTTCTTTCTCAATCAACTTGTTTACTGACTACCAATTCTAATTGCAAGTTCACATTCTTGTTCTTTCTTTGTCTAACATACATACTTGCTCAAACTTATGAAAAGAAACACAAACTCCATCACAATCATGCATTCAATCCAAAATCAAATCATAACACCAATTTTCACAAAAAGATAAAAGTGTTTCACTGCATAATCATCAAAGTCAAGTCAAATTGTTCCATATGCTTCAAAACAAGCATACCAACTAACCACAAACAAAAATAGTTGTGTATATAAACATTAATCAAAATCACTAAAAACAATGTACTGAAACTATAATCATTATAATAATAATCCAAAAAGCATCATCAGGAATTTAGAATTCCTATGACTGGTCCTGAGTGTCCTGTGTCTAAACATCCTCCTCATCTGTCAAATAAAGTACTGGAGTAGCTGGAGGAAAAGTGTTCAGAGTCAGGACTGGTGTGATCGGGTCCTCTGGTATCTCGAGTATAGGAATGGAGGGGTCTGCTGCATGTTGAGGTGAGGATAGGTCCACCACTGGTGTGGGTGGATCTGACCACGTGCTCAGCCATAAGAGAAGAAAAATTTGGACCTTTTTGGATGCTGAAATCTTGCCTCGATTTGCATGCCGTCTCCCCGGTTCCAGTTTTTCGCGTTTCTCTGCACCCGTCGGGGCTCGTTTTCAAAGGTAGACAATATATATATATATATATATATATATCAAAACGCTCAGAATGAGGCCCTGAGCGTGGTTCAGAGGTTGGTTTTGTTTAATTATTAGTTACACGCAGAACGATAATTTTTAGACTAATTAATTGCGAATTAATCCATAATTGTCTAGTTACGGGTTACTCTTCGTTAATTAGTCTAACCCGCGTATTTTCCCCCAATGTACATATTTCTACCAATAATATATATATATATATATATATATATATATATATATATATATATATATAATTATACACTGAATAATATATTTTATTAATTATTTAAATGCAATATTTACAAAAATTCTGGGTAGAAATTCCAGGATGTCACAGCGCGTGTCTTAGAGGGATGGACTCAAGCGGTGCGTTTAGCGGGATGATCCCTCACTCAGCGAACATGCACAACTCATCCTTCTTCCAGATTCTTCCTCGCGCTCAGCCAAAGGAATGGTGCACTCAGCGGATGGCTCGGTAAGCCAGCAGATTGGCTTAGCGAGCAGATGAAAATCAGTACTTCACAAACTTGCCTAATTAACCTGAAATTGAGAGGAAATGATTATTAAATACACAAAATGGGAGTACTAAATATTTATTAGCTATCTTTAATCAAAAAGTAATTACAACACTACAAAATAACCATAAGACGCGCGCTGTGATATCCTGGAAGAAGGATGAGTTGTGCATGTTCGCTGAACGAGGAAGGATGTTCACTGAGCTAACTTTTGTGTTTTTTCTTTATTGTCAAATTGTGACCTCTTATACTATTAACCAAGTCAGAAAATCCTTGCTTTAATTGCATGCCATTCATCAAACTTCTTGCTAAGGAAGAAGTCACATTAACCATAGAATCATTCTCTCATTTAGCTAGAAACTCATCTTTTTCAAGATGTTGGAGTTCCACTGAACAGTCAAAAGCATATAAGCTGCTGGGTGGTGGAAAAGGTTAAAAACATAATGCACTAAAATAAGGTAGAACTGTAGAACAATAGGTTTTGGAGGTGAGTTTGAACTGTAGAAGCTAAGCTTCAAGAATTATTTTGATGATGCCAAGGAATTTAAGAATTATTTTGATGATGTCAAGGAATTTCAAAGATCATTCAAGATGAATTTCAAGGATGACGAAAGCAAGATGTCAAGCAAAGCAAAGATCTCAAGATAAGAATTAAGATAGACTCTTAGAAAAGTTTTTGAAAAGCACAAATGATTGGCCAAGTGAGTTTCTATCTTAACAAAAACTTTTCCAAGCATTTTACTATCTGGTAATCGATTACTAGAGGTTGTAATCGATTACTAGTGGCCACAAAGCTTTCTGGAAATGTTTTCAAAGTTTTCAAAGCTATAATCGATTACCAAAACTATGTAATCGATTACCAATGCTTTAAAACGGTTAAAAATGATTTTGTAAGTGTGTAATCGATTACACATCATATGTAATTGATTACTAGAGCTTTTGAACGTTGGAAATTTGAATTTTGAATAAAAAAAATAACTATGTAATCGATTACGCCAATGCTGTAATCGATTACCAGAGAGGATTTTCGAGAAAATCTGCCAACAGTCACAACTTTTCATTGGATTTTTGAATGGCCATCAAAGGCATTTAAATAGGTGACTTGGGCACAAATTTTCTTTAGAGTTTTTCATTGTTCACAAAAGGCATAATCCTCTTAAACAAAAATCTCTTATCTTCAAAAATTCCTTGGCCAAACACTTGTGTTATTCAATAAGGAATTAAGGGCTTCTTTGTAACATCTGTCTCTTTCAAGAGAGATCATTTCTTCTTCTTCTTCTTACTTCTGAAAAAGGGCTAAGAGACTGTGAGTCTCTTGTTGTAAAGCATATGAGCACAAAGGAAGGGTTGTCCTTATGTGTTTCAGAAGGTGTAAAGGATTTGTGAGATAGTGGAACTCCCAAGCGGGTTTCTTGGGGACTGGATGTAGGTAACAGACTTTGCCGAACCAGTATAAAAATTGTGTTTGCACTTTCTCTTCCCTTAAACTCTTTTATATATTGTTGCTTATTGTTTCTATTCAGTAAGTTTAATTTGAATTATTATTTAGAAATTCATTTTAAAAAGGAATCTTGGGACTTGGGTTAAAATCAAAGTAGAATTTTTAATTGGGGAATAGTTTGTGATATCTTAATTCAACCCCTCCTTCTTAAGATATCTGAGGCCACTTGTTTAACATGAACTACTCATTAATTGTTTCTTGGTACTCATATAAGGTATATGCAGTGATATTTTCACTTCTTGAGTATAATCCAGTGTTGGAAGCATTTGGAAATGCCAAAACTATCAAAAACACCAATTCAAGGTAAGTTGCAAGAATATTTTCTTAGGTCCCATTTTCTAATTTTTAATCTTATGGAAAAAATTTAATCTATCATTTTCATAAGGTTGCAATTTAGTGTTGGTAGTATTAAACATTCTTTTTTATTACTTTCATAAGGTATTCATATTAGTATCTTGATTCTGTTAATCTGTTCAAGGGAAGGCACTGCCAACTCTTTGGAACTCTTTCTAGCTCACTTTCTGTAAGTATGCTTCCTCCTTGAACCTAAGCTGGCCACTCTCCTATGAAACCTAGTACTATATAAAGCAATGTTAAGAGACACAAGCTAAAAAGAAGAATAAAAAGGAAAGAAATGTTTGCATTCGTTCATGCTAAAATGGGCTAAACTTATCAATTGAACAGGGTTTCATGAAGACTATATCGTGTACTTCTCAAGGAGCAGAGATAAGCATTCTGAATAATTTCAGTAGCATCATAAAGCTCTTAAGGTAGGTGAATATGTTATGTGTGTATGTTATTTTCGAACACGAGATAACTTAAAAATGCTAACAACACACTTTTTTTTGAAACTCATTTAGAGTAAGATTCGGAGTGAGACTCACATGATTTAAAGTGTTACAAATGAAATTTAAACAATAGTAAAGAGTGTTACTAGTATTTCTCATTTTCAGCAAGTTACTGACAAAATAAGTATTCATGTGCACGGGAATGTGTCTCAATCACATGTTTTAAGTCTTTAAAAATTCAGTCCCTTAAAATTGGCAAGTGAAAACTCTATTAAACATGGATATTGTATTGTGATAAAAAAAATGATAAAACTTACAATATAAGGGGCCAAATTGATAAGTTATAAAAAATGTTTCTAAGTGCAAGCTTACTCTTCTTCTCGGTCCACTAGGGTGTGGGAAGATGACTTTGTTAAAGGCACTTGCTGGAAAACTAGAGCAATCTCTCAAGGTCTGCATTTCAAAAGAAGAAACAACCAAATGCAGGAAAATTGTGTGTGATCCATCATATATGTCTGATAAGGTTAGATTTCTATGATTACAAGGACTGTGAGCTAGGTTTTCTCAAGTGTTCTATTTAGTTATTAGACATCATAGTTTACAATTACATGAATGTCTAAAAGTCTAAAAACATGAATTGCAGCAAAGAGTGATCTTCACTCCATCTGACGCCATTTTATTCATCCAACAGGTTCAGAAGGTTGGAAAGGTTGCTTGTGCAATATGTATTATGAGTCATCCTATTCCAGACACCAAAGACTCTTACTCAACACAAGTCATTCTGCCACAGAAGCAGCTTGGTCGCAAGTCAGACATGTAAGTTTTCTTTGATCTGTTGCGATGCTTTCACATTTTACTAAATACACATGGAAAGAACAAACCATAATTAAGCAAATGCACAATCCTGTGAAGGGCTCACAAATCCTATAATAAATTGTCTGTCTTTTCCTCTAAAAGAAAAAAAAATGTATTGTTCAGGTTCTTGAGGAAAAGAGATTGGAATCCTTGTAGAATCAAACTTGGCTTACTTTAAATACATGACTGCTGAGTGTTGAGCTTTGTAATCACAGAAAGTGTTTGTAACGAACAAATATTATTTTGTTATATTGCAAAATATTCTTTTCCAATAATCTAATTCTCATGCTAATCTAGTTAATCTTGTTCTATTCTTTATATAGCTTTATGATTATCCAATTGATTCAAGAGCAAAGCGAAACCCTGCACATTCGTGTGGTATCATGGAGTATTATATAAAATATTTTTTATCATCATCAATAAGCAAAATACGAAGGTTGTCAACATTTAATTGAACAATAATATATTAAAATCAAATAGATATCTCGTGACACAAATATATTGAAACCGAACTCAATTCACGATAATAAATCAATTAAACGTACAATTTACAGGTACAATAAACAAGAGAAAGACACACATTATAATCATAGATAAATATTTAGAGTACGAAACAAGGAAATAGAACACATCAATTTCACAATAATTTTGTATCAGAACATCAATTGATCCATCAAACACAGTCAATTCGTGATTAAAAGCATGAGAACAAAATTGAATTGCATAAAATAACCCAAAATTGATCCTCTAGGGATCCCTACACATGTTCATTCTAATCCCCAAGTGTTAGTAACTCATCCCTTACCTCTAAGCGGGCTCACATGTGTAGTCTGAGAGCAATAGCAGTGTCTCTAAAGGTTCCTTAAGATTCCTCAAGCTTTTCCTCTGGTTGCTCTACTAGGGTTTCCAAGTGTTAGAGAGAAGGAGAAGGGATTAGAGCCTCAATTACGCTGTGCGAGGGGCATATCTCTATCTACAAATATTATTTTGCATGTTTCAACGGTGGGAATATGAGAAAATAAGTTTCAAAGGTGGTGTTTAAATTTTAGGATGATCCAACGGTTAATGAGTACAAGATCGTAGTTTTATTAGGACAGATTTGAGTATATGTGGAAAAAAAAGAGTTTTGGGAGAGGAAGAATGAGAGATTGAATTTGGGAGGACGAAAGAGCAGAGAATGTACCTAACTTTATAAAAACTACTCTAACGTTAAAAGGGATATTTATATGCTTGAATACCATAAGCCTATCATTTATCCTATTTTTCTTTATTTTATTATTTTATATAAAGGAACTCTATTTTACTCTTTTATTAAATAAATAATCAATTAAAACATCTGTTTATTTTCTAAACATCATTTTACTCTATTTATTTTTTAATACTATGAAACCTTTATTTTAATTAAAAAAAGTTGTTTTCTCTCATTTATTTAATTTCTAAAAACTCTATTAATTTATGGTCCACATGATCAATCATTAAAACTCAATTTCAACCCAATATCTCACCACAAAATATTTACCTAATTAAATAAATTATAAAAACTCAAAATACATATTAAATATCAATATATATTTATTTAACAAAAACTGGGATGCGCTATTTCAGAAAGATCGTCATGCTTTATGTATTATGGGAAGTTATCATCATACAACCCAAACACGCTAGGATCCCACAACACCTACAACGACTTCAAGAAAAGCTGGGTAATGGTCAATGTCATCAGGTACATCGGATCGATGTCAGGATCCAGCATATCTATAGGTTTTGTCGGTCCCTCAGCTACCTGCTTATCCTACACAGTTAATAAACATTAAGTGAATGACAATCAAAACTTGATTTGTAACAAATCATTTATTAATAATTATTAAAAAAAACAAAAACTAAATACTTGTTCTGAAAAAAGGCTTTACAAGATGTGTCGACCAAGCAATGAGAGTGTTAAGTGTCTGCCCCACTAACTGAACCTCTTGAGTGGGTACAAGAACACGAGCATCAACATCTCAGACTTCCTCATCACCGACCTTCACTTGATCATTGCCCAAAGGAACATCGTGGGCGGTCATCGACCCCTCATAAACTCTTCTAAGTGCAATGAGTTGGGGAAGACTGTCATCGGCATACAACCCAAATTTGTCTGAGTCACCCGTTTCTGGGTCCTGCCTTGAGGGATTGACACAACTTTCCTTTGTGTTGACACGAGCAGCAAAAGAACCAACCTCAGCCTCAGGAGGCAGTGCGAGTCCTTGTGATTACATCTGCGACTGCATCTCACTGAAGGACATAATTAATTATTGAGTCACTTTTTGTGTGATTGACTCCTCCAACTAGTCTATGATCTTTTGTGTCAGCTGCTTTAGGTATTCAACAACCATGGACAAAGAGGTGCAGGAGCCCCTTGAAGAAGATCCATATAGTGTTTGATCGTCACACTGGCTCCAGCTGCACGAACATGACTGGGGTGCTCTGGTCACCCAATGGCAGCAATCAGTACATCTTGGCGTCCATAGGCGACAAAGCTTCCTTGTGAGGCTTGATCCTCCAAGGAATCCTTTAGTCAATAGATGAAACAATATTGGTTTACTCATCCAACAATTGTTATAAAAATGACCACTGATAAATGAAAGTGACTTACAATCCTGTCTGCAATTTCCTTTGCAACCTCAGACGTCATTTGACTAGTTTTCTTCATGCGGGTCATCTTCCACTTCACGTGTTGTCTGTTGGTAGATGGGGGATCAACGACTGTGCCAGTGCTCCCAGATTAGGTTTCTTCCTCCAGTCGTTTCTTTTGCTTCTCCTCCACAACTTTTTTTCTATAAAATCATAACCCCCACGAGACAACATGTGAGGGACAATGTTTTGTTTTTGAATGGCCTGCACCTTCTTTTGAACATGTTGTGATAGTAACACATAACGATAACTGGTCTAGTTGACAATAATACATAAATATGAAGATTTAAAAATAATGAAAATCAACTAACCTCACATGAAGGGTCTTTACGACTATGACAAAACTGGGTCCACTTCTTTTTGCTTATTTCATACTTCTCGGAGACTTTGTCATCCTCGCCCTCCTTGCCGTGTGCCACGGTCCATTTGGAGGTCAAATCTGACTTAAAATGCCTCCATCGCTCTCGTATGGTCCGAAGTATTTTTTCTTTGTCCTTAAATTGGATGATTAAGGAATATCAAATTCAGTTTGTGATACAATAAATACATTTTGTAGTTAGTAAATTACAAATTAGGATTTTTAACATATTACAACAAAATTCAACATTTAATTGAAATACCTAAATATCCTCCCAGATCAGATCCTTTTGAGTGACAAGGAGTTGTTTCCAATTATCATATGTAACATCCACCTTATCGCGAGCGACAATTCCCAAATATGTTCTTAATTTGTTTCCGTGGGGACCATCAGCTTTCTCAGTGACAGGAACAACATGAACCATTGGTCTCTCCACCTCAGCTAGTCTAGTAGTCAATGATATGAGTCGTGTTGCTTTTCTAGTCTTTTTTGACGTAGATGGTGAAAAAGGTGTTGCTGACCCAGAAGGAGGGAGAGGAGGTGAGCTGGGTGGTGTAGCCATGTGCCTATCAAAAAACAACAACATTAATTAAACAACGCATGAAAACTATATTAAGTTGTGTAACTAAAATTAACAAACCAAGTAAATATAAAATAAATACATTATACGATGATAATTAATTCTCCTTCATCATGATCATTACGGTTTGTGAGGACGTCATCAACTTCTTCTTCTCCGTTGACGTTACTCGGCTTTTGTGTGAAGAAAGGAGTGAGACAAGTTTCAAAGGTTGAATCATCAATATTAACACCAATTGTTTTTCCATGTAGAACCACCGACCATCTTTTATTACAAGGGTCTTGAACATAAAATACTTGTTTAGCTTGTTCAGCCATGATAAAAGGCTCATTTTGATAAGCGAGCTTCTTCATATCTACCAAAGTAAATCCAAAATCATTGGTTCACACACCGATATTGTTATCTACCCACTTACACTTGAACCAGAGACTTACACCATTGTTTTGCATTGTACTCTTATTGTCTTGTGATTTCGTGTAAAACGAATACTTGTTGATATCGTATCCTTGCCAAGTTATAACATTTCTTATAGGCCCATATGCTAACTTCCTTAACATTTCAGATGCATTATGGTTACCGAAGATTATATCTTTAAACCAATTTAGGAAAGTCTTGTTATGCTCTTTCAACACCCTATTCTTGGTCATTTTGAGGTTACTTTCCTTGACTAAAGCTTCATGGCGAAGCATGTATGGCAGAAGTTCATTACTATTATTCAATATATACAAATGAACTTGATGCAATTCTTCTAGACTTGGAGTGATAACATACAGTCCTCTTGAACCCTTACCCCCCATTCTCTCGTCATAGCGATACTCTGAAATGCCAACAAGTTTTGCCTTTTCCATGTACTCAGAACAAAACTCAATAGTTTTTTCCGCAATGTACCTTTCAACAATAGATGCTACATGATGGTGTAGATTCTTTGTATAATCTTTTAAGATCTTCATGTATAACTCAATCAGGTACATCCACCATAATTATTTTTGTATCATGATACCCCACACTTGGGGCAATTGTGCATTTCTTCAAACTCATTTCTATACAGTATGCAATCATTAGGGCATGCATGAATCTTTTGGTACTCCATACCCATCGGACATAGTATCTTCTTCGCCTGGTAGTAACTTTTTGGCAAAGTGTTTTTCCTCTAGAAGCATATCCTGCACCACCTAAAGAAGTGAAGTGAAGCTTTTATCACTCCACCCATATATGGCCTTGACATTAACCAGACTTAACACCATTGACAACAACGTCAAAGACTTCTTGCATCTCGTATACAAAGCCTTCTTCGAATCACTTCGCAATGTATCATACATTGGGGCATGCGCTTGCTAAAAAGATTCTTGTCTAAGATCATGAATCATTTCTGAAATTCTGATACCAATGCCAGATGTCGTACCGGATGTCACGACATCACGCTTCAGAACATGCAGATTATATTTGAGAGTATGAACAGATTAAACAAGTAAATAACACAAGAGAATTGTTAACCCAGTTCGGTGCAACGTCACCTACATCTGGGGGCTACCAAGCCAGGGAGGAAATCCACTAAAATAGTGTTAGTTCGAAGATCTAACAGCCACTGTTTACAACCTTCTCACCTAACCACTACCCGTGCAATCTCTACCTAAGAGCCACTCTTAGATATGAGAACCCCTCTCACTCCCTCTCAATCACTCTCCCGTGTTTACAATTAAATCAAATACACACCAGAGATTGCTCTTTGAACAATAGAGATCAACTCTACACACTCAGGTCCAACACTTGATGTTAGGGTAGCATCAAGGTGGCTCACAAAACACTCAAGTCCCAAAACTCACAAAATAACTCTTCAATCCCGGACTTGGTACAAACCCGTGCAGCCTTCATGTTTATATAGCAGTGTGCGTATCTGGGCTGCAACAACTTGTGCTGGATGAGATCTATCATTCTTCTGAAAAAATCTGCACTTAAAGATCTAAAAGATACAGTTTGATCTTTTAGTTTTTATCTTTAATCTTTAATCCCTGAACGAACTCTTCTAGTTTGTAATTCGAACTTTAATTGTCTTTTAATTCGTTCCTAAAGATAGATCATCTTATCTGTTGCTAACTGCACAATAATCTGTTAAAGATATAACAGATTTATGTGTCCAGTATTTTCGGGCCAGATGTCCTGGACATCGTATCCGACATCGTGGATCCTGCAGCTTCACTTCTTTTATCTTGCCTTGTGCATTGTGCAGCAACTCCAGTATTTTCGGGCAGGATGTCCTGGACATTGTATCCGACATCGTGGATCCTGCAGCTTCAATTCTTCATTTGACATTTTATCTTGCCTTGTGCATTGTGCAGCCCGATCTTATTCCTTGACATAACGTTGGACATCATGTGCAGCAACTCCAGCTTTCCTTTATTGTCTAAGTGCTTATGTTTTAACAAAATCTTAGCCAATCTTTTAAAACTCAGTAGAGCTAAGCACTAACAATCTCCCCCTTTGGCAAATTTTGTCTAAAACATACTTAGACACTTCCTGAGCAGGTACGAGCAGGTACGAGCAGTTATGCAAGTGGGATCAGCAACTTTCATTATCAGAGTAATCAAGCACAGCGGTATCTGTAGTGGTGACAACAAAATTCTGCAAGTTGCAAATCGTTTCCAGGATGTCAAGACATCTCACGTGACATCAGCTTTCTGCTCCCCCTGTCTCCATGCTCCTACTGCTGTGAGGCAGTTCACTGCAGCATCTTCTATCAGCTACTAGTCTTTTCCAGGATGTCAAGACATCTCATGTGACATGTCTCCATGCTCTTACTGCAGCATCTTCTATCAGCTACTAGTAGTTACAGTAGCTTACATCAGTCATCATCAGCAGCAGCAGTCTCCCCCTCAAAATCATATACATACAACTCCCCCTCAAAATCATGAATCATGCATACATCGTATCCTACTGCCATACATCGTATCAATCATGCATAATACTACTATTGCATACATAGTATCCTACTACTCAAAATCATAAATCATGCATAATACATAATACTATTACTCCCCCTTTTTAGACAGAATTTGACAAAAGTAGAATGCATGAACTTAAGGTGCAAATATTACAGACCAATAGTAATCAATTGTTCAAAGGGTCATGCCCCTATAGCTAGTAAGATTAAAACGCAAAAATAAAGGTCTGATGGTCATGGGGTGGCTTCAGAATCATCATCATCTGATTCTGTATCCTCTGCTGCATCTTCCTCTTCCTCAGCTGCTTCATCTTCTTCTTCAGCTGCTCCTTCTTCTTCCTCAGCTACTTCACCATCATCAATGCCACTGTCTGAGAGTCTCTTGATCAGGCGTTCCAGCTCCATCTTCTTCTCTGTGGTGGCTTTGATGGTTGCTTCCAGCACCTTGCATGTGTCCTTGAGTTCAGCAATCAAAGCATCCTTGGACACAGCACCTGAAGCAGCAGCTTTCCCTGATGTCGAGACAATGTTTGGGACATGTGTCCCCTCAAACAGTTTGTAATGCAGGGATAGAGGAGATTCTCTCTTCATCACAGAATCAGTGTAGTTTAAAATATTTGGATGTTGACTCAACATAATGCCACACAATACAGTTGGGAAGGCAATGGGTAATTTGACAGCAAAAGATTCTGAATGCTTAACAGTTTGATCAAAAATATAGTTTCCAAAATTAAATTTGGACTTGGTTCCAACAGCATACAGAAATTTACCCAAACCTGTGGCAACAGTGGAGGTATGATTGGTGGGTACCCAGTTTGCAGCGCCAATCCTATGCAGTATTGCATACTTCACACTTAGCTTCCCTGCAGAAAGCTTCCCTTTCTTTGGCCAATGCTGGACTTGTTTGGCAGTGATTTCCTTGGCAATTTGATGCTCAGAAACAGCAATATCCACCACTCCATCAGTTGGTCTGCCCAGGTATTTGTTGATCACAGCAGGGGAGAATCTAACACATTTTCCTCTGACAAATACTTTTTGATACTCATCACTCTTTCTGTTTGTTATGTCAGAGGGAATGTTGACAATGAATTCCCTGACTAGGCTTTCATAACAATCTCCCAACTTGGTGACTGTTTTCAGCAGTCCAGCAGCCTTGATGAGGTCCATGATCTCCTTGCAATCCAAGGCATCTCTTCCCAGTTCTCTTTCCAAGGCAAGTCTGCGTTGATACACAAATTTCCACCTTTCAACATTGCCAATGGAGTGGAAAGAGATGTTGTCCAATGGTGCATCAGGGACATTTCCAGGCACCTTTTTCCCTGATGTCTTGGTCCTCTTGATGTCGGGAACATCTGGTTCGACATCATCATCAGAATCAAATGAGGAAATTTCTTTCCTCTTCTTGGAAGGGATTACAACTTTGCTCCTTCTGGATGTGGTAGGAGTGATTGGAGTGCTCTTCTTCTGTGCCATAGTTTTGATTCGTCCAGACCTCTTAATGGGGGTTTTACCCTTTCGGCTTTGTAATCTTTCTGCGATGCCAGGTGCCAACTTGTTGGCAAGGGGTTCCTCATCAGATTCTACTTCTTCCAGGTCAATGAGGTCACCTGGAGCAGGTTCTGGTGCCCTTGGTGCAGGGGTCTCCTCTGTGGCTTGATCCTCTTCCTCTGTTGATTCCTCTTTGCTGGGTGAAGAGAGGACTTCAGCATTTGGGGTGGAAGATGTTGGAACATCTTTCTCAGCATCAGGAACAGAAACATTTGGGGTGGACGATGTTGGAACATCTTCATCAGCATCAGGGACAGAAGCATTTTTCAGAATGTTACTCACAATACTGCGGATCTTCTTATCCATCTCTGTGTCTACTTCCCTAGGACTTGTTGCAAGGCTAGGGTTTTCAGAAATCTTCACTCCCTGTTGTCGTTTGGGAACCAGTTTTTCAGGAACAGGGGCTTGACCAGGAATCATCTGTATGGGCTGGATATTGAATTCAGGTCGTTCCTGGTTTGATGGTGCTTTGGTGGATGATGGAGATGATGGTACAGAGGGTGAACCAGGAGCTGAAATTTCTTTTGGTGAGGTAGCCATGGAAGTGCAGAGCCTTTGGAATGATTTCGTAAATTTCTGAGAGCTGTTGGGGAATGCTGAAAACGAGATTACCACGAAAATATAAGTTTGAATGAGGAATGTAGAGGGACGTGTGAAGCAACGGTCGAATTTGTTTTGGCTTAGTAGTGAACGTGCTATTAATGTTAAGTGAGACGTTTGAGCACGTTCAGATAGCAGTAGCTGCTATAATTCCTCCAGCAGACAAATGCCCAGCTTGCCCCTCAGTTTTTCAAACTGTTTTGCATCCAATGCCTTTGTGAAAATATCTGCTATTTGTTCCTCAGTGTCAACATGCTCCAGTGTGATAACTTTATCATCAACAAGCTCTCTAATATAGTGATGTCTAATGTCAATGTGCTTGGTTCTGCTGTGTTGAACAGGATTTTTAGAAATATTAATAGCACTCAAGTTGTCACAGTACAATGTCATGACATCTTGTTCGACATTGTACTCCTTGAGCATCTGCTTCATCCAAACTAGTTGTGAACAGCTGCTTCCTGCTGCAATATACTCTGCTTCTGCAGTAGATAGGGACACACAGTTCTGCTTCTTGCTGAACCATGAAATAAGATTGGTTCCCAAATAGAAACATCCACCAGAAGTGCTTTTCTGTCATCTGCACTTCCAGCCCAATCAGCATCACAATACCCAACCAGCATTGAATCTGAACAATGACAGTACATAATCCCATAGTCACTGGTGCCATTTACATATTTCAGAATTCTCTTTACTTGAGCCAAGTGACTTATCTTAGGATTGGCTTGATATCTTGCACAAACACCTACTGCATAGGTGATGTCGGGTCTGCTAGCTGTTAAATATAGTAAGCTCCCAATCATGCTTCTGTACAGACTTTGATCAACACTGGTGCCAGCTTCATCCTTTGACAGCTTCAAGTGAGTAGGTGCAGGTGTTCTTTTATGGCTGGCATTTTCCATCCCAAACTTCTTGACAATGTTCTTTGCATACCTGCTTTGTGAGAGGAATATGGAGTCTTCCATCTGCTTCACTTGGAGTCCCAGAAAATAAGTCAGCTCTCCAACAAGACTCATCTCAAATTCAGATTGCATATGTTGAACAAAATGTCGAAGCATCTCATTCGACATCCCTCCAAACACAATGTCATCAACATATATCTGTGCTATCATCAAGTTATCAGCATCTTGTTTGACAAAGAGAGTCTTGTCAATTCCTCCCTTCCTATACCCTTGCTGAGTAAGGAACTCTGTTAGCCTTTCATACCAAGCTCTTGGAGCTTGCTTCAATCCATAGAGAGCCTTCTTGAGCCTGTATACATGATCTGGATGAGTTGGATCTACAAATCCCTTTGGCTGCTCCACATAGGCTTCTTCATTCAGGTATCCATTCAGAAACGCGCTCTTCACATCCATTTGGTACAACTTGAATTTGAGGATGCAAGCTACGCCAAGTAACAACCTGATGGACTCAAGTCTAGCAACAGGGGCGAAAGTTTCATCAAAGTCTACACCTTCAATCTGAGTGTAGCCTTGAGCAACAAGTCTGGCCTTGTTTCTGGTTATAACACCTTCTTCATTGGTTTTGTTCTTGAAGATCCACTTGGTGCCAATCACATTAGTTCCCTCGGGTCTAGGAACTAGCTCCCAAACTTCATTCCTTTTGAATTGCTCCAATTCTTCTTGCATAGCATTGATCCAGAACTCATCAGTCAGTGCCTCTTTCACATTCTTGGGCTCAATTTTGGAGACAAAACATGAATTGGAGACAATCTCAATCTCCCTTGATCTTGTGGTGACTCCTCTGTTTGGGTCTCCTATAATCAGCTCCTTGGGGTGCATCTTCTGGATTCTAATGGAGGGTCTCTTGTCAGGTTGATTGATGTTTGGTTCATCTGTAGCAGAATCAGAGTTTTCTGCCTTTTCTGCACTTTTAGCTGTATCTGCTACATTGTCTCCCGATGTTCTGACATCTTCTTCGACATCCTTCTTTCTTGCTGGAGTTAGATCATCAACAACCACATTGATGGATTCCATCACAGTCCTGGTTCTGGAATTGAGTACTCTATATGCTCTGCTGTTTGTAGAGTATCCCAAGAATATCCCTGCATCACTCTTGGGATCCATCTTTCTCCTTTGCTCTCGATCTGCCAAAATGTAACATGGACTTCCAAAGATGTGGAAGTGCTTGACAGTTGGCTTCCTCCCTTTCCATATTTCATACAGTGTGGTTGGAGTCCCTCTTCTAAGTGTGACTCTGTTGTGGATGTAGCATGTTGTGTTCATGGCTTCAGCCCAGAGATTATAGGGAAGTTCTTTGGCATGAAGCATGACCCTAGCAGCTTCTTGCAAAGTCCTGTTTTTCCTTTCAACTATGCCATTTTGCTGTGGTGTAATGACTGCAGAGAACTCATGAGTGATGCCTTCAGATGTGCAGAATTCAGTAAACTTGCTGTTTTCAAACTCTCTGCCATGGTCACTCCTGATTCTCTTGATGACACAGTCTTTTTCTCTTTGAAGTCTTAGACTCAACTCCTTGAATACTTCAAAGGTGTCTGATTTCTCTCTGATAAAGTTGACCCAGGTAAATCTGGAGAAATCATCCACAACAACATAGGCATACCTCTTTCCTCCAAGGCTTTCAACTTGCATAGGCCCCATCAAGTCCATGTGAAGTAGTTCCAGCACCCTGGAAGTGGTCTGATGTTGAAGCTTCTGGTGGGACATCTTGACTTGCTTTCCAATCTGACATTCACCACAGATTCTGCCTTCTTCTATTTTCAGATTGGGAATGCCTCTAACAGCACCTTTGTCAATGATTTTCTTCATGCCTCTTAAGTGCAGATGTCCAAATCTTTGATGCCATATTTTGACTTCATCTTCTTTGGAGAATAGACATGTGGAGGAGTGACTGGTTTCTTGAGGTGTCCATAGGTAACAGTTGTCCTTTGATCTGCTGCCCTTCATTAGAACTTCACTCTTCTCATTTGTCACCAGGCATTCTGACTTTGTGAAGTTTACATTGAATCCTTCATCACACAACTGACTGATGCTGATCAAGTTCGCAGTCAGTCCCTTCACCAGCAGTACTTTGTTCAGACTAGGAAGTCCTTCATGGACTAGCTTTCCCATTCCAGTGATCTTTCCTTTAGAGCCATCTCCAAATGTCACATAGCTAGTGGAGCAAGGTTCAATGTTCACCAGGAATTCTTTAACTCCTGTCATGTGTCTGGAACAGCCGCTATCTAGGTACCAATCTTCCTTAGCTGATGCTCTAAGTGAAGTATGAACAACAAGACTAACAGTCTTGTGTTTTGGAACCCACATCATCTTTCTTCCACTGCTGCTACTTTGAGTTCCATGATGTGGATGGCCATGTAAATGATAGCAAAAGGGCTTTATGTGACCATACTTGCCACAGTAGTGACACCTCCAATTCTTTCTTTTGCTCCTTTTCTGCTGCGTTCCATGATGTCGAGACCGATGTTGTGACATCGTGGCTCCAGTGCTGTTTTTGGCAGGAACAAATTCTGTCATGGTTGTTCTGCCAGCAGACTTATGATTAAATCCAAGTCCTCTCTGGTTTCCAACATTCTTCCCAAGCTGTAGCACCTCATCAAGCAAATCTGAGCCTTTATTCAGCATCTTTATTGACTTTGTCATGTTTTCCAGTTTAGAGTTCAGAAAGCCAATTTCTCCTTTAAGTTCAGAGATTTCCTCTTCATGTGCCTCCTTCTCAGCCTCCAGATTTGCAATGACCTTCTTCAGTTGTGCTTCTTGCTGAAGAATCTTCTCACTTTTGATGCATAGTTCTCTATAGGATGTAGCAAGCTCATCAAAAGTGATTTCACTGTCTGTATCACTTGAATCTTCAGCAGATTCAAATCTCCCAGTGAGTGCATTCACATCCCTGTCAGAATCACTTTCTTGTTCACTCTCTGTATCATCAGACCGACATACAGAAAGTCCTTTCCTCTGCTTCTTGAGATGAGTGGGACATTCGGCTTTGATGTGCCCATAGCCTTCACACCCATGGCATTGAACTCCTTTGCTGTGACTGGGCTTTTCATCTGACCTTTTCTGGTATTCACTACCTTTCCTGATGTCGAAAGGGATGTTCCGGACATGTGGTTTCTGCCTCCTGTCCATTCTGTTCATCACTTTGTTGAACTGTTTTCCAAGGAGCACAACTGCGTTAGTCAGACCTTCATCTGTATCCAGGTCATACTCATCTTCTTCTCCTTCATCATTGGACACGAACGCCAGATTCTTGCTCTTCTTTTCAGTCCTATCCGAGAGTCCTAGCTCAAAGGTTTGAAGGGAACCAATGAGTTCATCTACTCTCATGTTGCAAATGTCTTGGGCCTCCTCTATTGCAGTGACTTTCATGTCAAATCTCTTAGGCAAGGATCTGAGGATCTTTCTCACCAGCTTTTCATCTGTCATTCTTTCTCCCAAGGCAGTGCAAGCATTGGCAATTTCAAGAATGTTCATGTGGAAGTCATGAATACACTCTTCCTCTTTCATCTTCAGATTTTCAAATTTTGTGGCCAACAGTTGCAATCTGGACATCTTCACTTTGGAGGTTCCTTCATGAGTGGTTTTCAGGATCTCCCATGCATCCTTGGCCACTGTGCATGTGTTGATCAGTCTGAAGATATTCTTGTCAACTCCATTGAATAGGGCATTCAAGGCTTTGGAGTTTCCAAGTGCCAATTCATCTTCTTCTTTTGTCCAGTCTTCTTCTGGCTTCAATTCATCAGTGGGCTTTCCTTCTGTGTCCAGCATCTTGGGATGTTCCCAGCCTTTGATGACAGCTTTCCAGGTTCTGCTATCCAGTGATTTGAGGAAGGCCACCATCCTTGCTTTCCAGTATTCATAGTTGGTTCCATCCAGAATGGGTGGTCTGTTCACTGGTCCTCCTTCTTTCTCCATGTTCATCAGAATTTATCTCCCTAGATCTCACTCAGTGATTTCGAGTGCCTGCTCTGATACCAATTGAAATTCTGATACCAATGCCAGATGTCGTACCGGATGTCACGACATCACGCTTCAGAACATGCAGATTATATTTGAGAGTATGAACAGATTAAACAAGTAAATAACACAAGAGAATTGTTAACCCAGTTCGGTGCAACGTCACCTACATCTGGGGGCTACCAAGCCAGGGAGGAAATCCACTAAAATAGTGTTAGTTCGAAGATCTAACAGCCACTGTTTACAACCTTCTCACCTAACCACTACCCGTGCAATCTCTACCTAAGAGCCACTCTTAGATATGAGAACCCCTCTCACTCCCTCTCAATCACTCTCCCGTGTTTACAATTAAATCAAATACACACCAGAGATTGCTCTTTGAACAATAGAGATCAACTCTACACACTCAGGTCCAACACTTGATGTTAGGGTAGCATCAAGGTGGCTCACAAAACACTCAAGTCCCAAAACTCACAAAATAACTCTTCAATCCCGGACTTGGTACAAACCCGTGCAGCCTTCATGTTTATATAGCAGTGTGCGTATCTGGGCTGCAACAACTTGTGCTGGATGAGATCTATCATTCTTCTGAAAAAATCTGCACTTAAAGATCTAAAAGATACAGTTTGATCTTTTAGTTTTTATCTTTAATCTTTAATCCCTGAACGAACTCTTCTAGTTTGTAATTCGAACTTTAATTATCTTTTAATTCGTTCCTAAAGATAGATCATCTTATCTGTTGCTAACTGCACAATAATCTGTTAAAGATATAACAGATTTATGTGTCCAGTATTTTCGGGCCAGATGTCCTGGACATCGTATCCGACATCGTGGATCCTGCAGCTTCACTTCTTTTATCTTGCCTTGTGCATTGTGCAGCAACTCCAGTATTTTCGGGCAGGATGTCCTGGACATTGTATCCGACATCGTGGATCCTGCAGCTTCAATTCTTCATTTGACATTTTATCTTGCCTTGTGCATTGTGCAGCCCGATCTTATTCCTTGACATAACGTTGGACATCATGTGCAGCAACTCCAGCTTTCCTTTATTGTCTAAGTGCTTATGTTTTAACAAAATCTTAGCCAATCTTTTAAAACTCAGTAGAGCTAAGCACTAACAATTTCCTCTAAGAGATCTCCCATTTGTACATCAACCGTTTCACATGGACTCCCTCTGCATGTTTGCCATTTCACCATGCCATATCCATGTCATATAATTCTTCTTAATCCTATCACACAATAGATGTTCCCGTATGTCGTCGAGTAGTTGTCGTCTCCTGTTCAAACAGTTTATACAAGGACAAAAATATTTTCCATCCTCATCCGGTTGACTTTTTTCAGAGGCAAATTCCAAAAACTATTTCATGTCTTCCTCATATGCAAGGCTCATGTGACTTGTGTTCACCCAACTTCGATCCATCTAATTAATAACTTTGTGATACTCATAAAGTTTTTTTATGCAAGACAATCTCTCTTTTTCATTAAAGGTGTGGCCCTATGCCATTCAGGAAGACATTTTTTTTGTATACATTCATATGTGAAGGTTAAGTCTCTTTTCTTAAATTTGACAAAATTTCGGCAGCATTTCGCATTGATCTCCAAGTACTTGACATGAAAGCGATGAGATTAACTCCACGACAATCAAGTAAGAACTTAGAGAACAAAGAGAAATGCATTCTATGGAAATTCCATCAAATTTAAGAAAATAAACTTAACCTTTATGCATGAATGTGCCATAAAAATATGACTCTTCCCAAACTATCCAAACAGACAATTCTAGATTCAATACAACGATTAATACAAACTGTCTGCAAGAATCATTGTATTAAATCTCAAATGAGAATCTAAGGTTCACTAATCATGAACATAACTTGTATATAAATCAATACTCATTAATCACAATCAACTAGTAATAAAAGCATTGGTAACAAACAAGAGCATCAAAACTTAATGAAAAACAAATGTACCTGTGATGATGATCAGTATAATATCCAAAAATGAATGTTGTGATCACGATGCAAACAAAAAAACCAAGAAGTGCCTACAAATTACATTGAATATTAGACATCTTTAACTAACAATTCTTAAGCAATAACTTCATCACCACTACATACTAATCTAATATTAACTGTGAATATGAGTAATTTACATTAAGCAGGAAAAAGGTAGGGATGGAATAGTACTACATCTACCTACCTCTATTTATTCTAAAAACACAAAGATAACTGATAACTAGCAGCCAACCTAGGTAGCATCCATAGTTACTCGTTCCCCTTAGAGTGAGGGTGTATGGATAAAAACTTCTCCAACACAGTCAACACGATCCAAAAACAAAGCAGTTATCCAATAAACAACTCAATCACCACTTGTATCAATCATCATTCACAAAAACATTAGATAGAAACTTCACAAACACAACAAATTGATAAATACTTGTAGCCTTGAACTAATTCTGCCATAGGCATCAAACAAATAGGGAACAAACAAAACATGAAAGAGAACAATGGGATAAATATATAAATGAAGAACCATACCATCGAATTCTCAAACAACCTAACTATGATTTGTATAGTGGGTAATAATTCAGTATAAACAATTTTCAATTTCACAACATAATATCTAACATTTCACAAGATAATAATCCAATACATTCATCACATATATATGAAGATCCCACATGAGCATGGGTCCTGCATGTATCATACCACCTATCAGTTAGAACTTTTAAGGCAACATCTTCAATTGAACCAGAAATCTTTAGGAGATAGCTTATCTTATAAGTTGTAACCAGAAATGCACATGAATTAAGCCATACTTGAACAGAGAAACTCACTGAATGACAAAGAATTGGTCCACGATGCTTGCCACACTATCTAGGAGTATGCCTAACTTCAACTGCCAAAATAACATGAACAGAATTAATAACTTTAATTGCCTTAACCAAGAATGCCTAACTTCAGAGTTCATAATGCCACACTATCTTCAAAGTTCATAATGCCTAATGAAGAATGTCTAACTTCAAGTGCCAAATGAAGAATGCCTAACCATAATGTCATTCTACAGTTGTTCAACATAACTTCAGAGTTTATACTGTCATTATGATAATGTACCTAACGACATGAGACGCAACGCAGTGAGAAGAGGTAAGACTGAGAGATGTAGTGACAACGAAGGTGAAACGAAGAGAATAGACCTGAGAACGCAGGGCGAGAACGGAGAGGAACAAAGCGCGGTTGAGATGGAGACAGGAAGAAAGGGTAGCGCGAAAGAGTAACTGGATATTAGGGTGGCATTTTTAAAAACCGAGCTCGTTAGCATTGGTTTTAAAAAAAAACCGATGTTAACATCAATTTGTTAACATTGGTTTCTGGAAAACCGATTTATTTACAAATATACCACCATGTTTTCATTAACATTAGTTTTATGAAAAACCAATGTTAGCATATCAATGTTAAATCTATATTTTTAGTAGTGCTTTACCCTACCAGGTTATCAACAACCATAATACAAGTCAACCCTGTAGACAAGTGTTTGATTTTAATTTAGACATCCAACATTGGTGTTAAGTAAACTTGAGTCTATATCCAAGTTCATGAAATTTGAAAACAAAGATTATTTTTAGGATTTTTAAAAAGTCTTGAGATGCTACTAGGGATGTTAGGTAGATTGGCTAAGAAAAAAGAAAAAGTGAAATTCAATAAGAATAAGGATAACAACATGTATATAGGTGTATGTATAATTATAACAACAATAATAATACTTATAATCAAGACTAAATATCTTAAGACCCATAAGATTAAGAAGTAGAGAGAGATACGATTGTGATGATGTTGGAGGCTAGGTTCAATAACTTCTTCAATCCCAGGAACTTCCTCCGTCATTCCTCCCTTAGCTACAAATGACACGATAAAACATCAATCACAAAAAGAACATACCATATTTAAAATTCAAAGTACATATATTACAAGTTAGGATTTCCAAAGATTCTACAACAAAGTGTTCCAATTGTACCAATTATCAGAAAAATGCTTACAACTTTTCACCTAAAGGTAAGTCAAATGCTAGTTTGAGCCATATGAAACAAATACCGCATGAAAGTTCTATAAAGCAACCCATTGGTGAAAATCAAGCCAAATTCACACCATTATCTATTGATGTGTCATCATTTTCTCATATTTCTTAACCCTTTTTGTCACCATTTTAATTACTGATTAGCCTTAATTGTCAAATTAATTATGCAGTTTTATCATTTGGGCCTACTGGATTAATTTTGTGTTTTTTATTTAATTTCAGGAGAATTATAAGCAATTGGGCTTGAATCCAAAATTGGGCTTGGGTTTGAATCTAGAATTGGGCTTGGACTTGAAGAGAGCAGACTATTTTATTCTACCAAATTTTATCTTATCTAGATTTTATTTTATTCTATTGATTAATGGAAGGCTAAGTCTCCAGCGTCATTTTCTTTTGAGGATCAAGCACAACTCTCTTTGAGGTTCTATTATTACTATTAAATTCTAATCAGTTTTTCCTCTTCACCAATTACTCTGTATTTGTTGCTATTAATTCATGCATGCTTAGTGCTTGATTAATTGTCTCTGCGCTTAATTTACGTTCATGCTTAATGATCGTTCATGATTAATTGGTGTATGTGTTGCTTAATCACATAATGAATTTCTTATGTTAAATTTCGCTTAGTAATTTAATTTAGGGTTAGATTAAGTGGTTGAACTGATAAAGGATAAACTCTCGTAACCTAGGATAAGAAACTTGCTTGGGGAAGCAACGTGTTTTAATTTTGATATTTTCTAATTCACATCTATTCACTGCTTAATTTACAAAAGCAAACACCCCTCCCCCCCCAATTCGTTACTATTTTCCTACTATCTGTTATGAACGTTTGGTTGACCATTGCTCGTTGGGAGACGACCTAGGATCACTTCCTAGATACTGTATTTTTAATGTTTATTTGATTCGGGTACAACCTCGATCATCTATCCTGTGAGTAGTAACTTAACTGGATGTAGTTTTTTTCTCTAAAGGATAGTGCCATATATCCATTGTCGCATTAAGCTGGGGTAGAAAAGAAGAATGTTTCCACAAAGCACCATGGGTCCTCTTTAGAGTTATATAAGAATTACCTCATTAGTTGGCATCACCGTGCCCAACTGCATGGCGAGCACGTTCTCCCTATTGAAGCCCACTTCAAACAACACCACAGAAGCCACCCTCATTATGTTCCTAGTAGTGAAAGCTTTCACGAAAGCCTCTGTCACCGCTTTGAAGATAGAAGCCTCCAAAAACAGTGTAAGGGTTAACAGAACTAATCTTGGTTCCACCAACGCCTTTGCTATTTATGGACGACAAAGTGGTGTTTAACGACACCGTCTTTTTGTTGATTTTACATCAATAGGAGGCTCTCCCTGGGAGAAAGTGAAGGTGGGGCTAACGGGGTTAATTAATAACAACGTGAAGATGAGTAGCTGAGAAGCGTCGACGTTGGGGAGAAGAATTTAAGGTCTGTCACCGAAGAAAGTGATGTCGTTTGAAGATAAGAGGTAGACAATGAATTTTCTACATAAGCTAAAAGCGGAAGTAAGCTGCGAAGGGAGAGTGATTCTAGTTCTACCAAGACCAATCATGTCAATGACACCGGTGGCGAGGCCTTGGAGTAAGAAGTTTGAGGCGCGAGAGAATAAGAAGCATGAAAATGGTGGCGTTTTGTTTAGGGTTGAAGCCATTGGTGGATTGGAGGGAGACGATGTCTTGCTTGAGCTCGTCACTGGTGGTGGTGACGGTGTTGTCCGACGTGACGCCGCACGAGTTGTTGTTGTAACTGAGTTTTGGGGCGGAGAAGTAGTTTCCGTAACCGTCGAATCAGGCGAGGGAGGAATAGGTAGAGCTGCACCATGCGGGCCTATAAGTGAAGGAGACATAGTTGTTGCCATAATAGACCCACAGGAATTGGCCACTGATGTCAAGTATTAGGTTTGCTGAGACAAGTGGTGTTCTTTGTTTGATTTGAGTAATATTAGAGTGGTGTTGTAAGACGATTTTAGCAAAATCATTGTGTAATGATAGTTTTTAAGACGGTTTTTGGAAAATTGTTATAAAATGGTTCTATTTATTTATAAAAATACCACTGTGTTTTATTCTATGACAATTTTTTCTCAACCAACGTGAAATCAAGTTCATAGAAACACATTTTTATAGTAGTGTATGCATGTATTTCTTAAGTTATATGCTTAATTGTTGTTAAAAATATTTCATCCTTAATCAGTGCTTAAAGTGAAATATTAAAATTATTTTAAAAATTGTATTAATGCGATCAATTTAATCCTTCATTAATTTTCAATTTGATTTAACTAAATTAACGATTATTTTCTTAAAGGAAAAATGAGATTAATACATTAATTGTTTATTGTAACTTTCAATCAATGACTAAATATGATTAAATTAAATTAAGAGTTGCAATGAAATTAAAATATCGATTCAACTGTTTTGTAAACTTCAAATTTTGTTTACATATAGTATAGATTGATAGATACATAGATAGATATAGATATACTATAACATTTATTAAATATAATATATTTAAAAATAAGTAATATATGCAACGATAGTAGTATAATACATTTTTTTCCATCATCATTCAATTATAAATATCATGTATGATAAATTTATTGAGTTTTGTATAAACTATTTTAAGTTATATAATAGATAACTTCTAATTGATTCAAAATGTAATAATGCAAACTTGTTAAAATTTCCTTATTAAATTTAATAAATGTAACATATTTATAAATTACAAATAAAGACCCATATCACATAATATTTTATGGATTTCACATGATTGTTTTTAATATAATATTGGACTACATTAAATAATGTTGACCCAAACAAACAAATAACATTGAACCTATATTATTAATTTAATGTTTAATAATATAATATTATTATTGAAATCAATACACACAATTAATATGAAGTACATCCTTTGTTATAAATAATCAAAATATCAATATTATTTCAAGAATCACCAAATTTTCTAAACAAAATATCAAGATTTTTTTTTTATTTCATTGTCACATCTTGAGATTGCAACCTAAGAGACATGTCAAAGACTTCGTTTAAATTAGCATTTTTGTTTATTGTTTTTGCTATAGAAATTTGTTATGGTATTTGTTTTCTATTTATCTCTTTCTCGTTTATGTTATATTTTACTTATATCTACTTCTTATATTAAAACATACACTTAACTTTACAGGTCATTCGTTCTCAAGAGAACCCGTAACAAAGGCAGGAGTGATAACTGTAATTCCCTGCTCTACAAATAATGATTGTCTTCAATACCTTCGCTTTATGAAGTGTAGTGCATTATCAAATTGATGGGTTCTCATCAAGCCTATGAAGAAAGGTTCAATAGAAGACATGATGAGCCATTGGAGCAAGTCCTCAAAGCCAAAGCTTCTTTGAAAGAAAATGGAGGAGAAAGTAGTCAAAAAGCACGTGGACGTGGAAGAGGACGTGGTCGTGGACGTGATCATGGCCAAGGAAGAGGAGGAAGAGGAGATCGTGATAATTTTGACAATAATGAATGGAGGAGCCATCAATCCACTAGAAGTCGTGGAAGAGGAAGAGGAAGAGGTAGAAACAATTATGAAAAAGCATATGAAAGGAGGTATGATAAATCTAATGTTGAATGTTTTAATTGTCATAAATATGGCCATTACTCTTGGGAGTGTAGAACAAATGTTGAAGAGAAGGTCAATCTTGTTGATGATAAAAAAGATAAAGAAGTTGAAGAGTCAACACTACTACTATCACTTAATAATGGTGAGAAGGAAGACAAATGCTTATGGTATCTTGACAATGGAGCAAGCAATCACATGTGTGGATGCAAAGAGAAATTTGTGGAACTTGATGAGAAGGTGAAAGGAAATGTTTCTTTTGGAGATTCTTCCAAGGTGCAAATCCAAGGAAAAGGTACCATTTTAATTTCTTTAAAAGATGGTGCTCACAAATTAATCATGGATGTTTACTATGTTCCTAAACTAAAAAGCAATATTTTGAGTTTGGGACAACTTGTTGAAAAGGGGTATGAAATTCATATGAAAGATTGTTGTTTATGGCTTCGAGATCAAAATTATAATTTGATTGCCAAGGTGTTTATGTCAAGAAATAGAATGTTCACTTTGAACATTAAAACCAATGAAGCAAAATGTTTGAAGGCTAGCATAAAAGATGAATCATGGTGTTGGCATATGAGATTTGGGCACTTGAATTTTGGAGCACTAAAATCATTAGGAGAGGAGAAGATGGTGAAAGGGATGCCTCAAATCAACCATCCTAATCAATTGTGTGAAGCATGTCTCCTTGGAAAGCATGCAAGAAGGAGTTTTCCAAAAGAAGCTAATTCAAGAGCAAAGGAGCCTCTCCAACTTGTTTACACCGATGTGTGTGGCCCAATCAATCCTCTTTCATGTGGTAACAATAAATATTTCTTGCTTTTTATTGATGATTATAGTAGAAAGACTTGGGTTTATTTTCTAAAGCAAAAATCAGAGGCATTTGTAGCTTTTAAAAATTTTAAAGCTATTGTGGAAAAGGAGAGTGGTTATGTAATCAAAGTTCTAAGATCCGATAGAGGTGGCGAATTCACATCAAAAGAATTTAATGAATTTTGTGAAAATATGGGATTCGTCACCCTCTAACGGTTCCTAGATCTCCACAACAAAATGGGGTAGCGGAGAGAACAAATAGAACTATTCTTAATATGACTAGATGTATGTTGAAGGCTAAAAATATGCCAAAGGAATTTTGGGCCGAAGTTGTTGAATGTGCCGTTTATTTGTCCAATCGCTCCCCAACAAAGAATGTCAAAGATCAAACACCACAAGAAGCATGGAGTGGAGTGAAGCCAAGAGTTGATCACTTGAGAGTATTTGGGAGCATTGCATATGCTCATGTACCCAACCAAGGAAGATTCAAGCTTGATGATCGGAGTGAGAAACATGTGTTCATTGGCTATGATGCAAGCTCAAAAGGCTACAAACTGTACAATCCAAACAATGGAAAGACAATTGTGAGCCGAGATGTCGAGTTCTATGAAGAAGGCACATGGAATTGGGAGGAGAAAGAAGACACTTATGATTTTTTCCCGTACTTTGAAAAAATAGATGAAGAAGCCTTGACTCCAAATGATTCAACTCCAGCACTTTCACCAACTCCTTCAACCAATGAAGCCTCATCATCTTCCGAAGGGAGTTCAAGTGAAAGGCCAAGAAGAATGAGAAATATTCAAGAATTATATGATGAAACTAAAGTTATAAATGATTTGTTTTGTCTTTTTGTTGACAGTGAACCCTTAAACTTTGATGAAGCAATGAAAGACAAAAGGTGGAGACAAGCCATGGAAGAAGAAATCAAAGCCATGGAGAAGAACAACACTTGGGAGTTATCAAGCCTTCCCAAAGGTCATGAAGCAATTGGAGTCAAATGGGTGTTCAAAATCA
Source organism: Glycine soja (assembly GCF_004193775.1). Classification (NCBI taxonomy): domain Eukaryota; kingdom Viridiplantae; phylum Streptophyta; class Magnoliopsida; order Fabales; family Fabaceae; genus Glycine; species Glycine soja. The sequence goes on along the minus strand of NC_041008.1, from coordinate 31,361,219 downwards.
AGAAGAATGCAAAAGGAGAGGTTGAGAGACACAAAGCAAGACTTGTAGCTAAAGGCTACAAGCAACAATATGGAGTTGATTATGATGAAGTGTTTGCACCGGTTGCCCGCATGGAAACCATTCATCTTCTTATTTCCTTGGCAGCTCAAATGAAGTGGAGAATTTTTCAGCTTGATGTAAAATCGGCATTTCTAAATGGCTATCTTGAAGAAGATGTCTATGTTGAACAACCAATGGGTTTTGTCATCGAAGGTCAAGAAGGAAAAGTCTTGAAATTGAACAAGGCGTTGTATGGTCTAAAGCAAGCATCGAGGGCATGAAATACTTGCATTGACAAGTACTTCCAAGACAATGGGTTTGTTTGTTGTCAAAATGAGTATGCTCTTTATGTTAAAACTTTTAATAATGGTGATGTCTTATTTATTTGTCTTTATGTGGATGACCTTATCTTTACCGGCAATAACCCAAATTTGTTTGAAGACTTCAAGGAGTCCATGTCTTGTGAATTTGATATGACAGATATGGGACTCATGTCATATTACTTGGGAATGGAAGTGAAGCAAACGGAGAATGGTATCTTTGTCTCACAAGAAAGCTACACAAAAAAAGTGTTGAAGAAATTTAATATGCTTGATTGCAATCCCGTGAACACACCTATGGAAGGTGGCTTGAAGTTATCAAAGTTTGATGAAGGAGAGAAGGTAGACTCCACGGTCTTCAAGAGTCTTGTGGGGAGTTTAAGGTATCTAACCAATACAAGGCCCGATATTCTATATGCGGTGGGAGTTATGTGTCGCTTTACGGAGGCTCCTACCTCTCCTCATCTAAAAGTCGCAAAAAGAATTCTTCGTTACTTGAAAGGTACAATTGATTTTGGATTGTTTTATTCTCCCTCCAATAACTATAAGCTTGTGGGATTTTGTGATAGTGATTTTGCCGGAGATGTTGATGATAGAAAAAGTACTACCGGATTTGTATTTTTTATGGGTGATTGTGTTTTTACATGGAGTTCTAAGAAGCAAGGCATTGTGACACTTTCTACTTGTGAAGCCGAGTATGTAGCTGCAACTTCTTGCACATGTCATGCCATTTGGCTAAGAAGATTGTTGGAGGAACTTCAGTTGTTGCAAAAGGAAAGCACAAAGATCTATGTTGATAATAGATCTACACAAGAGCTTGCCAAGAATCCGGTGTTCCATGAACGAAGTAAGCATATAGATACAAGGTATTATTTCATTAGAGAGTGCATTACAAAGAAAGAAGTAGAATTGACTCATGTGAAAACTCAAGATCAAGTTGCGGATATTTTCACCAAGCCTCTCAAATTTGAAGATTTTCGAAGATTGCGAGCAAGACTTGGTGTGCAGAAGAATTTTCCAATTAAGGGAGGATGTTAGATATTAATTAGAAAAATAATAATAACAAGTTTTATGAGCCTTAAATTGTGGAAGATGAAAGTTGTAAGGTTGTAAGTTACAAAGTCTTGAATAAGCAATTGTGTGAGCATTTAGTATTCTTGAATAAGAAAATTATGTGAGTGGTCACTCTATTTTAGTATAAATAGGGGATCATACTCTTGTATTTTGTGTGCCAAATGAAATAAAATCTTCTTCTTCTTCCAACATCCCTTTCAATTTAACTTATGAAATACAGGACTCTAAGTACACATGCTTGATTTGTTTTTTTAACAACACATCAAATAACATTACATGGAGAGTCTTAAAAAGTGTGTACTCACAGCATGGTCAACAAACAAAAGAAAAAGAAAGTTACCCTCATGTCATGCATCCCCACAAGGATTTGCAAATGTCTAGAGACTCTTATAAATTGAGTGAGGTAAAGGCTGAGCACCACCGACCGGAGACACCGGAAGAGACTTCTCTGCCTCCTTTGCCGCAACCGTTCGCATCTTCTTCATCAATCATCTCTTCCTAGTCCTCACTCTTCTCATTGTCTGCAAGTCCCCAAACCTCACCAGACCCTTCTAAACCATCTTTTCTTCTTCATATGCATTTTGACCTAAGAAAAGGAGAGCGAACTGAGTTAAAATTTCAGCTACTTCATCTCCGTCAAACATGAGCATGCAAGAGTATAAAGTAAGAGAACAAAGATCTTAAATGCATCTTTCAAGATGCTGGTGATGCAAGCAATGCTTGCCGCCAGAGCTAAGCCTAAAGTCTGTGCATAAATTTTCAAAGATAACAACCCCACCAAACCACCATTAGATCTTCCTTTTTTTCCCTTTTTTTTTCCAAACATAATAGACACATGACAGTGTAAATGTAACAAGGCTTACCTGTCGGCAGCATGGGCTGAGAGCGAAGGCGCGACAACACACAACGGTGGCACGACGGTCACAGCAATCACAACGGAGGCACAACGGATGCACTGATATCAGGTCGCAACAGGGGAGTGAGAGAGGGTTAGGATTGGGGCACTTTTATTTGGAATAATTTTAAATTCCCACTGATCTGATTTCTTTGCTAAAATTTGTCAGAAATCTATATTTTTCAACGGAAAATTTGTTTGTCCGTAGATAAACTCTGTCACAAATTTAAAACTTTCCCACATAATATAATTCTTCAAAAAAAAATCTATTGGAAATTCTAATATTTCTAAGAAAATGGATTCAGTGAAAAATATTCTGTCGGAAATATTTTTTTTAGTGTTTCTTAAAGTTTCTTAATGATCAATAATTTTAATTTTATTTATAATTAATTTAATAACTCTATTAATCACAACTATTATTTAATAATTTATCAAAGATCAAAATTGTTAATTTATGAAATTAAGAGGATAAAATGTTACAATTAAAAATCAAAAGGATCAAAATTATTGATTTGAGAAATTAAGGGCATTGTAATTTAACTTTCATTTTTCATACACAAATTTCAAAATTAATTACAAATTTTTATCTACATGTTATTTATTGAAATAATATGCACCTTATCCGGATAGTATATAATTTAGGTTTAATTACCCATTTAGTCCTATAGTTTCCAAACTTACCCAATTTAGTCCATATAATTAATAAGTGACTTTTTTAGTTCCTATAGTTTACCTTTTTAATTTCCAATAGGTTTTTACTGTTAAAATTGTTTAACACCATTAACTTTGTATACATTGGGAGGGAACTCAATAGTTTTAAGTGTGCAAAGGAAGGAAGTCCAATCAGAACTCTCACTTGCATGTAGAACGCTCAGGTGTGTTTTTGCACCGCAGGACACCTCGCACGGCACCTCGCACCGCACCGCACCTCGTAGTATTGGATTCAACATAAAATAAACATTTCATTAACTTCAATAAATTGGTTGCACTACACTACAATACAATTAACATTACAAACAAAAAAAGGCCCTAAGAATAATATGACAACATCTTCAAAACAACAATCTTTTTCTTCAAGTCCACAATAACTTGTTCATGTTCTTCAATCAATTGCTGCACATGTTCAGACCTTGGCTCATCCATCTACCAGAAATAGCCACAACTCTAACTCTCTTGTAAAACACAACCCATTTAAATTACAAAAACCCAAAATAGAACCCTATATATACATTAAATAAAAGTTAAAATTGTAAAGGAAATATCCTGTAATTTGGACATGTGAAGAATTTGCCCCAAATTCCTTTTCAGATCATGACATAAACAACCTTAACCTCCTTCCACACTCGCAATAAATCAACCTTTATGAGCTCTGGGTTTTGCAATAAATCAACCTTTATGAGCTCTGGGTTTTGCAATAAATCAACCTTAACCTTAACTGCCTTTATCCTCTATGAAAGAAGAACACGTCTAGTTTTCAATTCGTAGCAATAATGGAAACTATAGAGACCTATTAGAAATTAAAAGGTAAATGACAGGGACTAAAAAAACCACTTATTAACTATAAAAACTAAATTAGATAAGTTTGGAAACTATAGAGACTAAATGAGTAATTAAACCCTATTTTAGTTTTATAAGAATGTACCTGAAGTGAATGGGAAGGAAAAACAAAGTATACTTTTAATTTTCTTATTTGATTCATAATTTTTTCTCTAATTTCCCTATCAATAAAAAAAATAGAAAACAAGAAAATAATTTATAGTTTTTAAAATATATTGACAAAATTAACGTCAAAATTTATTTATCATCTTTTTCTCTTTATTAATACTTATAAAGTTATAACAATATTTATTAGAGTTAACTAAATTTTTAGTCCTTAAATTTATTTATTAACTTTTGATCTAGTCAAGGTTTCTCAACTTTGTTTTCATTAAAATTTTTGGTCTTAAACTTTTGAAAAATTCAATTTTTAATCTTTGAAATATCATTAAATAGATAAAAATATTGGATTTAAACTTTTATCAAATGACTAAAAACTAAGATTTTTAAAAGTTTAAGAATCTTCATCGATCAAACAAAAATTTAAAGAATAAAAATTTAATTAATTCTATTTATTATTATTTATTCTGATGATGTTCTCTCTTTAGCCCAAACAAAATAGTCTTTTTTTTTTCTCCATTAAAATTATTATCCTATCCTTCCTTTCATGGAATACATTAAAGAAAGATCTCAATTTAATTTTTATAATATCAATCTAATAATAATAATAATAATAATAATAATTTATACCATTATATAAAGGGAATATATAATTCTTTATAACTGTTTTTGTGACCACTTTTGTTTAAGATATTTACCCTTTATTAACGGTTTTAATCATACACATATCTTCTACTTAATAACTTCCTTAGGATGCGGGATCTTCCCCCACTTTCTTCAAAACGTGGGATATCATTTAACAGTTGCATCTAACCGCCAATTTCTATTCATCCAATCATCCTATTTCTGAACGTTTTATCATCTTCAATTTAGTTTCTTCTTTCTCTTTCTTTATCCGATTCATTCATAAAATGAAATTCAAAGTTACCCTCTTCTTCCCCCAAATGTCGTGCTTGAGAGTATCTATGCGGTGCCTGTGGCCTGTGGGTATGTTATTCACCACAATTATGTTTTCCCGACAATCACGTCCTTCAAATAATTATTTGTCATAAATTTCCTTGTTGTTGGCCTAATTTCAAAGTCCCTTTGTATTTTATGCATACTGCAGAGTCATTACAACTGGTTAATTGCATTAGTAAATTGTCTAGTTTTCTTCACATGGTGTGGTGGGTTTGTTACCTTTTGTAAGATTCTGGCATCGTTTCAGGTTATATATTCATGTGTTCAATACTTCAACTCTATAGCACTTTTTTAATGAAAAGCACAATATAAATATATGGTCCAAATTTATTTCATCAAAATCAATTTAATCAAATTTGAAACCAAACATGGACCTAATATGTCAATTAATTCCAATAGTCCACCTGTGTTATTTTTTTTGCCTATAGCAACAAAAATGGTGAAATTTTGTTTCTGCATTTCCTTTTCCCCCCTTGATGTGTTCCGTACTTAATTACTGTTGATTAGTGAATGAAGTAGATAACATGTCGCTATACTGAGAAGATTCCTCATATATGCATGGATTTTCTTTGGCTTTCTGAAGGTTACTTTGAAAGGTATTATTTGAATATTTCCTTTTAAATGTGTTTTCCTTCTTTAATAAGTCATTAACCAGGTTCACTTTTTTGCCACGGTAGAGAAAGTGCATCATTCGCTGCTATTTTTTATCCTTTGTATTTTCCTCTTTGAAAAGAACTTCAGCAGAAGCACGAAAGATTATTGTGGAATTGACTTTTTTATGTAGCGTTTTAATTGTGTTATGCAGTATATATCTCTAATAGTTATATATTACTAACAGGTTATTTTTGTTTTCTATTTTGAGAGGGTCATTTGTTCATTTGTTATCAACCTAGGAAAATTGTTCGATTCTGTTCCAAATACTTCAATGGCCATTACAGGAAATAAACCATTTATAGATGTTATATATGACAATGTTGAACTAACCTTTTATTTTATTTTGCTCTTTACAGATGATATAAGTGACATGAAAGAGTTGCTAATGTAACTATTTATTTGAATTTGCCCAAGTTGAAGGGTTAACTTCATGTTTTAATTGTTTTTTAATTTTGGCTTCATTTCTTTTATTATTTTTTAGAGGTATTTAATTATGATATCAATATGTGATAATATTTTGTATCACTTCATGAAGATTTCACGCTCGATACAAACTTCTGACGACGTCGAAGATTATAATTACGAGTAGTATCCAAAGGGATCATTGATTAATTTGTCCACCAGTGAAAGGCATGATGTACGCAAATTTCAAAAAATAGAAAAAAGAAAATCAATGTTAGATAGAACAGACAAATATATATGTCGAAGATACAAAATCATAAGAAAGAAAGATAGAACAGACAAAGGTCATGAAGCACATGAAATTCTAAAATTTAAGGGCTTACAAGAATTACTAACTTCTCTGCATATTTTCTATTTCTCTCCTTTTGGTTATGTTTTACTCACTGGATCTTTCTTTTTGGGATTTTGTTCAACGAGTTTTTTCATCTCATCTCACCCTCTTCACTAAAATTCTGATCACATGACAAATTGTTGAGAGATAACAAATTGTTTCCTTTTGTTATTATTTTGGCATTTGTTTCTTGAATATGCATGTTTGATTGCATACTCTATAGTATACATAACTGAGGATTGAAAATGAGTGAATTTGTGATGCAATTTTATCCTTATTGGATACAAATTTCAAGATGATTTAGTAAGAGATACATCCTAGGATTCTCATGATCCTTAGTTAGATTTTGGATCTAAGGATGAGCCTAGTTATTAAGGTTTTATTAATTTTTGAGCTTGTATTTAAAACTCCATAATATAAGTAAGATATCTTAAAAATGTAAGATTTTTCATCCTTGTATTTTAGGTACCTAAACTAGTATAATGATGATTTTTCTTCCATATATCAAATTTAATGCAATAAAAATTTAATGTAATAGAAGTGTGGACACACAAGCTGATAACTTCCGTATTTTCGCTACTAATAATAATGATCATTAATAATTATGAAAAATTCCATCAAAAGTAGTATTTCAACCTAACAAAAAATATAAATAAAAATTTCCAAGCTGCTAAATATTCTTTTGTTGTTTGTAGTTGAACTCTCCAATGTCTTTTAATATAATAAGCTAGATTCGTTCCGGGACAAGGTACACACATCCATCATCCAAACCAAAAAACAAAAAAAAGCTTCAAGTAATGTACAATGTGGAAATCAACGTAACCATAACTTAAGGAGTGCATATTATATTAATAACCAGGAACAAAAACACATTAACAGGCATCAAAATATAAACAATTCACAGTAGTCCTTGGGAAATATCAACAAAGAGAACATCAATCACCAGAAAACTTGGTGCAATGATTATTTAAAGAACTTAAAAAAAATTGAAGCTTCCCCGTGAAAATGTTGTTGCTTTGTTTTGGGAGAAACAACAATTAATACAACATTATCACTAGAGGAGCTTCCAAGAGATCCTCAATGATGACTAGAATGAGCTACAAGCACCTACAAAGAATGAAAGAGCCTTCGGTGATGACTAGAAGTGCCAAACTGTAAATTTAAATATAGGCAAGTTTCATTTACAGTAAAAATAAAAGAATTAAACAAAAAGACTAAATTGATCGAGAAATGTCACCACTTATATAAAGACATGTAAAATAATTTATAATCAAAACCCACAGTATTAATATGAATACTTTTTTTTTGTGACGATTAATATGAATATCTTGCACCTAAAATGACTAGAAGGGCCTTTATTAATTGAGTAGACGAAGTCTAAGGGGCACAACCGAAACTTATGCACCGTGCGTGAGTTTGCAGAAATGTAGTTAGGATGTCCGATTAATTGTTTAAAAAAGGAAATGGTTGAGATTTTTTGTTTTCTTATTATTTATCCTTTATCCATTTGCTGTTGATTCAATCTTCTCTTTTACTGGAGACTTTTCAACCCTCCCACCCTCATCCTTTCCTCCTTCCACAAGCTCTCCACCCTCTTCCCGGGCGAACCACTGTGACATCACCACAAATCATAAACCCACCATGCCGACACCAATGACTTAACGCCGCTACAAACAACCACAACATTGCCACGCACAACCATGACACCACCTCACAAAACCAAGAGCCAGGTTTCCTTTGGCGGCGCTCCCCGGCCCCTTCGTCTAATTTGTTGATTTTTATTGATTTTTGAGATGGTGTCATCGCGTAACAGTAACAACATGTCATAAAATATATCAAAAATAATATAAAATTTTAAAATTATAATAATATGAAAATAACTTATATATGATAAAATAAGTCAAATAAATAAGTCTAAAAAAATAATATTATCCTCAAAACATGTACATCTAAATTAAATGAATGTTAAAAATATAATAAAAGTAGCTCCATTTAGAATAAGTACTAACTAAATCAAAATAAATGTAACTAAGAAAATTATGTATTCAAGTTTCCATAAACTTAACAATTTCTTCGTTGTTTTTCGAAAATAATACTTGACATGATAATTCCAATGAATAAAACAACTAAAAGGAATTTACAAATAGTGTTATCCTCAGCTAATAATTTGAAAAATCAACTATGATATCCACAGTTTAAAATAAGATTGTGTGTGTGTACACTCTATTAAAAATCATATTAAAATAATTATAATTTATGACATTCTGAATATATAAAATATTTAAATAAGTAGAAACACCTCATCACATCTAAATAAATACAATAAACACAACTTAGTGATCCCTAGAATCACAAGGCTCAATTATTTGGTTACCAAAATTAGTGTAGATCTCATATTCTTCAAAGGATTTGTGGACTCATATTTTATACAATGACGTCCCACTATATTTTCTATCATAAATGGAGATATATCTAGAATCTCTTCTTCATCCAAGATGAGAGTATCTATAAATAAATATCATTATCATCTCAAATGAAGGTATCTAACATTATAATCTCATAATAAAATGTGCATCATCATTCATTCCCAGGAGATGATGATCAACTTATAAAATTACAAGAATATCATTCTAAAAAACTACCAAACAAACTCCCTAATTTTGTATATCTAATAATAATCCTCAAAATCACACTGCAAACAATAATAGAATCAACTAATAATATATATGAAATCACATATATAACAATAATTATATACTTAATATAATAATTAAGACATGCAATATTTGCAATGACTATAATATAACACACATACATACCAATTGGTTATGATCCTAAAGGTTACATTATATATTTCATTAATTCAATGATAAATTACTTTAGATAATGTCAATATATATATATATATATATATATATATAGAGAGAGAGAGAGAGAGAGAGAGAGATTAAGAAAACACATTCTCAATCATTTATACCATGGAGGTTTAAAAAAAGGTTGTTTTACTCACCTCTTGAAGTAAGAAATTTGTGTTTGATGAAGTCCAAGCCATGAAAGCTTGGTTTAGATTGTTCCGGATGCAAATTCAAGAACACCGTTGATGATCTTCTAAGAACACAAGAATAGAATAAAATAGAAAAAATGGAGAAGGTGAACAGAACGATATCACGATCCACAGAGAATCAATAAGTTGAAGGAGGATTTGTCACAAAGAAATAATTTTTTTTTATAAGAATCAATTTGGTTTTCAGTAAAAAAACCAAAGAAGAGGCTAAAACTCTCTCTGAGCACAATCTTAATTTCAATTACACGAAAGTCTCTACAAATTAAGAGTTTTTAAGTATTCATAGAACTAAGCCTTTAATAACCCCTTAAAGACACCATTAAAGGCCTATTTACATCAAGGTTGCATCGAGTATGAAATCTTCATGAAGTGATAAAAAAAATTATCACATATGGATATCATAATTAAATACCTCTAAAAAATAATTAAAAAATCTATTTTTTTTTAAAAAACAATTAAGACATGAAGTTAACCCTTCAACTTGAGCATATTCAAATAAATAGTTACATTAGCAACTCTTTCATGTCACTTATATCATCTGTAAAGAGAAAAATAAAATAAAAGGTTAATTCAACATTGTCATAAAATTTATAAATGGTTTATTTCCTACAATGACCATTGAAGTATTTGGAACTGAATCGAACAATTTTCCAAGGTTGATAACAAATGAACAAATGACTCACTCAAAATAGAAAACAAAAATAATTTGTTAGTAATATATCACTATTAGAGATACTGCCTAACACAAAATTAAAAGGCTACATAAAAACGTCAATTGACCATGAAAAAACCACAATAATCTTTGTGCTTCAGCATGCTTCTGCTGAAGTTCTTTTCAAAGAGGAAGAGATAGAAAGGATAAAAAATAACAGTGAATGATGCACTTTCCCTACAGTGGCAAAAAAGTGAACTTGGTTAATGACTTTTTGAAAAAGGAAAATACATTTGAAAGGAAATATTCAAACAATACCTTTCAAAGTAAGCTTTAGAAAACAAAAGCAAATCCATGAGGAATCTTCTAACTATAGCGACATGTTATCCACTTCATTCACTAATCAACAATAGTTAAGTACGGAACACATAAAGGGTAAAAAGAAATGTAGAAACAAAAGGTCACCATTTTTGTTGCTCTAAGAAAACTAACACAGGTGGACTATTGGAATTAATTGAAATATTAGGTGCATGTTTGGTTTCAAATTTGATTAAATTGATTTTGAAGAAATTAATTTGGACCATATATTTACATTGTGTTTTTCATTAAAAAAAGTGTTATAGAATTGAAGTGTTGAACACTTGATTGAATACATAACTTGAAACGATGCCATAATCTTACAAAAGGTAACAAACCCACCACACCATGTGAAGACAACGAGACAACTTACGAATGCAATTAACCAGTTGTAATGACTCTGCAGTATGCATAAAATACAAAGAGACTATGAAATTAGGCCAACAATAAGAAAATTCATTAGTAAAAAAACACCCTTTTACGATGGAGCTTCGACATCGCTTGTGCTACACCATCTTAGAAAAATTGGCGGTGACAATTTTGTAATTATCAATTACAAAACGACGACGGTCAATTGCAACCCGTCTTTGTATGCTTGATAATGGGAAATCAATGACGTTGATGAATACCATCGTCGCCGAATGCAAACACATTTTTAATCCCTCGTGTTTGAACTGCGTTGTGTCCTACATCACAGAGTTGCTAATCTTTCCCCCCCAACTGAAAAACGCATCCATCACTCTCCTACACGCCTAGGTCAGACATTTTTGTCCTCCATTATCACTCCATCACCTCCCCCTAGCTCATAAACTGCCCGGCGTCTGGAACGTATGCGCCTAGGTTAGACATTTTTGTCTATCATCGTCATCTCTGAGGTTAGTTTTGAGCCTCTTTTATCGCTTGCAAGTTACATTCCTTACGGGGTTGAATGGGTTATGAATTTCTATGGGCTAAATATACCATTTGAATGGGGTTTTTTGAATGTAGACCAAAATCATATTTGCGTTGTATTTCATGGTATTTTAGTTATGTATGATAATTATTGAATGATTCATTGAAGTATTTTAGTTACTATCTTACTAGTTGAAGACCATAGACTGAAATTTAATTTTTTAGTAATAGAACATGGTTACCTCTATGGTTTCTGAGCTACAGAACTTGTCAACCTCATATATGAGATCCACTAGAATTGGTTGTTGTCTTGTTTAGTAACAGAACATGGTTACCTCCGTGGTTTGATAGAAACAAAACATATCATAAGTACTCCCAAAACCTGGTGTTATTGTTCTTGCTGTAATATGGGCCAACATTGAAACCAATTGAAGGAATTTTACAATTGAAGGCTATTTTTATTCCATGTTGTCAATTATCCTATGATGTATGCTTTGGCATAAGAGTATATTCATTGTGTATAACATAACAGAGAGTAGATTTGATAAAAACTTTTTACATTCATGGATATAAATGTTTCACCCTATTGACTTCTATTTTCCTCTTAAATATGCTTTCTCCTTGCTGGTTTAGCATAACCTTTGATCAAAAACTGTTCTCAATGGTAGATATTCTCATATTAATCTCTCATCCCTGTTCATGTATATGCTTTATTAATTTTAGTGAGATTGGATATTCAAACTTGTTGTGATTCATGTAAATTTGTTGAATCATTGCTTTAGTCCATTTCTCTATTAGCTCCAACAATGTCAAACTATTCTTTGTAATAACTTTAAATAACCCAAACATATACCAATTTCTAAGGTGTAATACATACTAATATAGAGAACCACTGTAAAAAAAATATTTGGGAAAAGATAAACAAAAAAAGAAGGAAAACATCATGTTGGTTCCCTAGCTATATTTGATTGATAAATTGCAACTCTTGTGTCAATACAGGGGATTTTTTATAATACTTATATTGTGAGCCATTGGTACATAGTTTGGTGCTTTTCAAACTACAACAAAACTTGGAACTGTACAATTCTTAACTTATTCTCATATGTTATGAGCTTAGTTTCATGACTGCACTACTTGATTTGGAAAGCTTGCTTGTAGATAAAATATGTTGGTCAGGAAGGTCAGAATATTCCTGTAGCTGGAGCTGTAGTTGTTTGTTCTCCTTGGGACCTTTTGGTTAGCATTTTCATTTTAATATCATAAGAAATCTATTTAGTTAAATTTTGAAATTAGTGAGTGTCCCAACATCCAAAACTTGTGTATTTCCATACATGTTCTTGAGCTGTGTCTGCAAGCATGAGATTTGACATTAGAAGCAAAAATTGATAGAAACTTGTTTCCATTTTATTTTGTGTACACAAAAGAACATAATCGAAATATGTTTTCATCATCTTAATTTTTTTATATATAAAAAAATTAATACAGCTAAACAAGTTTCCATTGTATTAAACTTTTAGGACTCATTTTCTTCAAGAATATTTTTTTGTAAGAAAAAAGTTGGAGAACGAGAAGATAAATGTTAGTTACAGTCACATTTGGGTATGAGCTTATGTCCAAGTCCACTTTATTGTAAAATCCCAAAGTTTCTTAGGTATTATTATTTGTACTCCCTATTTTATCTTTAACTAAAACATTTTTTTTGTTTTTTTATATACAAAATAAAAACTAGTTGTTGTCAAAAAATAAAAATAAAAATCTAAAACAAAAATACACAATAGGGATGGAAGAAGTAAGGAAGATCCACATCAGGTGCATCTATTTTCTTGGGCCCAAATCTGCTCTCCTGGTGGTCCAGAAAACAACAAGTGGTAGCCCGCACTAGCACAGAAGTAGAGTATAGGAGCTTGGCTCAAACTTCACCTGGCATCCTGTGGCTTTAAACCTTACTTCAAGAACTTGGTGTTCCTACTTCCAAGCCTCTTATTCTCTGTGATAATCAAAGCGTTGTGGCACAATCACATATACCTATTCTTCATAGGGAAAAATCAACAATTTGGAGATCAATCTCTTCTTTGTAAGGGAAAAGGTTCAAAGCAACAAACTCTGTGGGTCACATACCAACTCAGGGTCAGTGGGCAGATCTTCTCACAAAGCCCCTCTCTTTTACCAGATTTAAGTTTATTAGGAACAAACTCAAGGTGTTTGAGCTCCCTGAAGCTCACATATCTTAAGTTTGTCGGGGGTATATTAGTATTGTACTCGGTTATATGAGATTAGAGTGTGGAAGTTAGTAGTCTAGCTGTCAAGTGACAACTGGCAGCTAACTGTTAGAAGCTTGCTCTGCAAGTCGTACAAACTTGCTCTGCAACTCTCATAGGTCTCTATAAAATCTACAGTGTAACTGAAACTGTTTGGAATGAAATTAAATCTCACAGTTCCATAAATTTTATGCAATTCTCTCTCTTTCTCTTACTCTCTATTTCCCTTTCCTTTTATTTTGTAGTTTCAATTCATTCCTAGTAGATGTGATCCCTCTCTTTTTGTGTACTCGAAATCAGAATCTATAATGTATAGTCTAATATTTAGAGGATATCATAGTCATTGGAAATGACTCTAAACTGATTTAGAAACTAGTTTCTCAGCTTAACAACCTATTTTCCTTAAAAGATCATGGAGATCTTGATTATTTTTTGGGAATTGAAGCAGCTAATCAAGCTGATGGCTCACATATACTTACTTCAACTAAGTATATGTGTATTAGGGATCTTCTAGCAAAGACAAAAATGGATGAAGCAAATCCTATTGCTTTTCCTATGGTTGGAGCCTGTAAACTCTCTAAATCAAGCTCAGAAAGATTCTCTGACCCTACCCTTTACAGATTAGTGTAGAAGCAAAGCCTCCAAGATTATTTTGATGATGCCAAAGATTATTAAAGATCCAATCAAACAAGATTAAAAAATCAAGAAGATTCAAGTGAAGATTCAAAAGAAGACTCAAGATATGCAAGAGCCTCAAGAAAAGCATCAAGATAAGTATAAAAAAAAATTTCAAAGAAAAGATTTAATAGCACAATTTGTCCCAAAGAATTTTTCAAAGAAAAATCTTTTACCAGAGTTTTTACTCTCTGGTAATCGATTACCAAAAGGCCGTAATCGATTACCAGAAGCCCAAAACAGTTTTATAATTGATTTACAAAGCAGTAATCGATTACCATGGACATGTAATCGATTACCAGTATTTTTGAACGTTGAAATTCAAATTTCAAGAGTCACAACTTGTGATAAAACATTTTTCAAACTTGTGTAATCGATTACACAACATTTGTAATCGATTACCAGTGTTTCTAAATGTTAGTTTTCAAATCTAAACATGAAGAGTCACAACTGTTGATGTGTAATCGATTACACTATAATGATAATCGATTACGAGTGACTGGTTTTGAAAAATAAATTGCCAAGAGTCACAATTTTTAAAGTGACTGGTTTTTGAAGAATTTGCCAAGAGTCACAACTTTTAAAGTGACTAGTTTTGAAGAGAGTCACAACTTTTAAAGTGACTAGTTTTGAAGAAATTGCCAAAAGTCACAACTTTTAACATGATTTCTTCAAGAGCCATCAAATGGCTATAAATATGTGACCATGACACAAATTTCTAAACTGATTATCTGAATCATTCTCACCATCTTTCTAAAAGTTTTTGTTCAATATTTGCTTTGTCAAGAAAAGTTCATTGGGAAAAAACTTGTGTTATTCTATTTTCTTTCTCTCCTCCATTCTTACAAAAAGCTTTTCAAGAGACCTACTCTTGGTGACTGTTTTCAAGAGAAGGTCTTCTTGGTTGAACATTGAACACAAGGGACCAACGTTCCTTGGGTTCATTGCAAGAAGCAGGATTTTCTTCTTGGTTGATCACTGGACACAAAAGACCAACATCTTTTGGGTTCATTGCAAGAAGTAGGTATAACTTCTTGGTTGTTATCACTGGACACAAGTGACCAACGTTCCTTGGGTTTCATTGCAAGAAGTAGGAATAACTTCTTGGTTGTAATCACTGAACACAAAGGAGGAGATTCCTTTGTGGTTCATTGCTTGTAAAGGATTTTACAAGGATAGTGGAAATTTCAAGCGGGTTGCTTGGGGACTGGACATAGGCACAGGTTGTGGCCGAACCAGTATAAATTCGGTTTTGTATTCTCTCTTCCCTTAACTCTTTTACTTTTTGTTGTCTTTACATTTCTTTAATCTCTTTTACTTTCTATTATGTTTATATTTCTTTAAGTTACTTTCCTTCATTTATTATTTCAATAACTTGTTAACAAAGAAATAATTGAATCTAGGGAATAATAAAGAAAGAGAAATTTTCAATTAGGATTAGTCAACAAAATCTTAATTCAACCCCCCCTTCTTAATATTTCTGAGGCTGCTTGTTCAACAATTAGATGTTGGGGCACTTCAGTATGCCACCATAACAAGATCAGAAGTCAGTTTTCTGTAAATAAGGTGTTCCCGTTTATGTCAAATCCTTTAGAAGAGCATAAAACAACTGTGAAGAGAATTGTCAGATATTTGAATGGTGCTATCAATCTTGGATTAAGATTACAACCTTCTACCTCTTCAAACTTCTCTGTTCAAGCATATTGTGATGCTGATTGGGCTTCAAACCCAGATGATAGGAGATCAACAATCAAGAGCAGTGATTTTTCTTGGACCTAATCTTGTGTCCTGGTGGTCTAAGAAGCAGAAAGTTGTGGCTAGATATTTTTTCACACTCAATTTTACACTTAAGTTACTTACATATGTCTCTATCCCATTTTTCCTTTTCTTCATCACATTATTATCACTCTCTTGGTCCTCCTTCCAAAGTCTACATTCTCAAATGAGTGTGGAAAAAATCATTTCCATTGAATACATATATCTTCAAATCAAGTCCACTCCTTGATTGATGAAGTGTGGCAAATGGTTTTGCACACCAATACCAAGGAAATCCCTAGCCTGCCCCTCTCTTCTTTCTTCATTGAGCACGTGTCTTCGTTTATGAGGGTGCATTTGGGACAATTCACATGCAGAGTTATCTGCTTCACTCCCAAGAGTGGTTAGCACCAAGCTTGATCTGTACATGCCACTATACTTGTTATTGTTCCCATGGTGACCTTGGTTGTTGCCACATTTCAAACCTAAGTTCCCAAGCCATGAAGGGTCACTTAAGGTTGCTCCAATTTGAGCAGCTTTTTGCAACAAAGTTGTGGCTGACATGTTTGCTGATGAACATGTTTGTTGAGGTTGGTGTTGGGAAAAATACAAGGAAGGAACGCTTGTGTTTCCAATAGGAAGTGAAGTAGTAGTAGTAGTGCTAGTTGTTAACTCTTGGTTGTTACTGCTATTGGAAATTTTAGTTCCAAACACCTAACTTAGTTGATAGTTATTGGAAGGTGGAAGATTTGAGTATTGGAGAATTGAGTTGCCACCATACATTGTTCCTAATGAGCTTATGGCAGAACCAAGTTGATGAATCTCACGAAAATTTGTGTTGATCATTGTTCTTGAGCTTGAGAAGATGTTTGACCCATCCAAAGGGGTAGTCCCCAAGATGTTTGGTTACTTATTTCATTAGTGCTTGAAACTGGCTTGAAAATTGAGGGGAAATGGGTTGCCATGTTAGGGCCTAGGGATGTTCCCATTATGTTGTAACCAATGTTGCCCCCTAAGAAGGTGTTTATGTCTGATGCTGTATTTAGCCTAGCTGTTTCTTCTGCCAATGCATCACAGAAGGCCCTGTGTGTGATGAAGCTATCTCTCCTACTCAACCATAAGTATTGATAAACCATTAGCAAAATAATAATAATAATCTTAACAATAATCTAAAGAAACATATATACATTTAAGAAGTCTAAATTATGTATGTTTGTTTATCTATTTAACAATCACTCAAAGTATGTGTTTAATTTTCTGTTAATACAATTTGTCAAGTATGTAGTAAATAACAAAGTAAATTATTTAGTTGCTAGACTATTTGTCAAAAAAAATTAAACAAGTACTCAAAGGTCATGTAATGCATAATTTAAAATTTATAGTAATAAAATGTTGCTTCTCCATTTTGGTGCATTGGAATTCATGTAGACATAAGACTTACTTCAAATATGTTTGTTTTCCTCTTCCTAATCACTCAAATAGTTTATTTGCTTCTTGGTAACAAGTTGTTACTTTTGGATTTTAATATATTGTTATTCTTTCTAAGGTGAAGACAAACATATGCCTCTAACATTAGCTCAACAAAAGTCCAAACATGAGTAACATGATATCACGACTAAGACATTATGACTTGTACAATACTAATATCTAGCCTATAGGGGTTATAACCTCAAACTATATATTGCCAAGGAAAATTTGAATTAATAATTACCTAATAGGTAACTAGTATAGGATAATTCCAAACTAAGAGCTTTTTTCGTTTAAGGCTAAGGTTGCCAAAAAGGCTTATCATAAACTTGTGTGGCACTGGCTTCTTTCAAGTCCTTTGTTTGAAATCTGACTTGAAAATAGAGAGTTGTTTTTTTTAACCGTGTATCTATCAGCTTTACAAGAAAAAAGAGTAATTAATTGTGACATATTCATTAAAAATTTCAAATCATTTAGTAAGAAAAATAAATATATATTCATGTGCAAACGACGGGTGGAATGAGCAAATTCATATTACTAGGTTAATTTAGTTACCTTGAAAACATAGTTCCATAGTCACATTTGTATTCTCTGGTGCCATAGGTCTTGGAATGTGCCTTCCAATCTGACTACACAGCATAACGCTTCAAGCACTTCTCGCACTTCCACTTCTTCTCATCGTGCTTTCTGCAAAAGTGTTTCTTTATCCCAGTTAAGTCTCCAAGAGCCCTTGAAGGGTCATGGTGGACACAACTCTTCTCAGGGCACACATAAACCCTTTTTCTTGCTTCCTTTCCTGTCCTTTGCTTAAGCTTCCATGGAAGGTTGTGTCCACGTCTATGAAGTTGGAGATTTTGATCCCTTTGGAAACCCTTCCCACAAGTTTCACACAAGAATCTGTTTGTAGCCATCAGGGTCTTTGGTGATAAGGCTATGACTTGTGCTTCAGGATTTGTGCAAATAGAAATAAGATTCACATATTAAATCATTTTTGTAACTTTTTTCTTTTCTCCTGATGAAAAGTTAGCTTTGAATATACACTACAAAAAAAATTAAAGAATTTATGACAAAATTTAGTGACAACTAGTATTGTTAAAATTTTTCTCTTTAGAGACTGGAAGTGGAACTCCATTCCTACTACCTACTATGTCCATGTCAGTCTTCTATTATAGTGTTTTCTTGAGTAGTTCAATTCTCAAGTAGATATGATGAGTTATAACTTTGTCGATGGTAAAATTGGAAATTTATTCTAGCTATGTACTGCGTGACAAAGTTATGCTTGTATGTTCACATGCTTGAATTTATTGATATAATGTGTTTGAATCTTGGAGAATTTGTTGTTTGGTTGTTGGTACTACCTTGACACAAAAAGTTGGGAAGTAAATTCTTGTCCCACCTACTTAGGACTTCAATCTACACTGCTGTGTTTGGTTTACCACTACTCTGATCCCACTCGTAGCTATTGTTATTGACCGTATTTTTTAGGTATGTATTTCTTTGACTCACAATATAGCCTAATTATATGGTTCTTTATATATGACGTGATGTATTATATAATGAATTATGAGCATTGTGAGTGAACCTTAGTTTCCCGTTTGAGATTCTATACAACGATTAATACGGAAAGTTTGCATTAATTGATGTATTGAATCTTGAATTGTCCGTTTGGATAGTTTGGGAAGACTCATTTTTTTATAGTAGATTAATACGTATAGGTTAATTTCCTTTCTTAAATTTGTCAACATTTTTGTATAGTTCATTTCACTTTGTTCTTCGAGTGCATACTTGAATGTGGTGGATGATGATATGCCACCGCTTTTATCTCGTGTACTTGGGGACTTAGGCAAAATATTGTCGAAATGTTGAAAAATTTAGAAAATACAATTAACTTGTAGTATTGAATCTACTATAAAAAAAAGTCTTCCTGAATGAGATAGGGCCACACCTGTAATGAAAAAAGTGAGGTTTACATGCATGTTAGATAACTTGATAAAGTCTTACAACAAAGGGAAAACATGGATCGAAGATGGATGAAAGCATCACACATTAGTGATGATTATGGGAATGGGGTTGAAGAATTCCTCCATTTTACTGAACTGAATGCACCATGTTTGCGCGGGAAATTTTTCTGTCCATGTGTGAAATATGGAAATGGTAGACACCAGTTGATAAATGACATAAGGTCACATCTAATATGTCACAAGATCATTCCAAATTACATAAAGTTGATATGGATTGGGGAATTGGCAGACAAGCCATCAGTCTCTCACCCTGAGTCAGTTGATGTAGACATGGGTTGTCGTATAGAAGACATGATTCGCGACCTAGGGCATGACGGTTTTTAGCAAGCACATGCACCTTTATATGAGAATATAAAGAATGATTCAAAGAAGCCTTTGTATTCTGGGTGCACAGCTTTCACAAGGTTGTCAACGATGTTAGCTTTGGTCAACTTGAATGCACGATTTGGCTGGAGTGACAAAAGCTTTACTTAATTGCTTGTGTTATTGAAGAAATTGCTTCCTGAAAATAACATGTTGCCGAAGAATCACTACGAGGAGAAAAAGATATTATGTCTAGTGGGAATGGAGTACCAAAAAATCCATGCATGTCCAAATGATTGCATATTGTATAGAAATCAATTTGCAGAAATGCACAGTTGCCCAACATGTGGTGTATCACACTACAAAATCAAAAACCATGAATCAAGTGATGATACAACCATAGAGAACAGCCATCCAACAAAGGTTTGTTGGTATCTTCCAATAATACCAAGGTTTAAGCGATTGTTTGCTAATGGACATGATGCAAAACAGTTGATGTCGCATGTTAAAGGCAGAAAAAGTGATGGATTGCTCCGACATTCGGCTGATAGTCCGCAATGCAAGGCATTTGATTCTTTGTATCCTGATTTTGGGAATGAGGCAAGAAATCTAAGGCTTGCTCTTGCTTCAGATGGAATGAATCCATTTGGTAACTTAAGCAGCAATCATTGTTCATGGCCTGTTTTGCTAATGATTTACAAACTTCCTCCTTGATTGTACATGAAGCAAAAGTACATAATGCTTTGCATGATGGTTATGGGTCCAAGATAGCCAGGGAATGATATTGACGTCTATTTGACTCCATTGATCGAAGACCTAAGAAAATTGTGGGAACACAGGGTAGATGTATGGGATGGGAATCCGCAGGAGACCTTTAGGTTGCATGCAATGGTTTTTTGTACCATTAATGACTATCCAGCATATGAAAATTTAAGTGGTTATAGTGTCAAAGGCCATCACGCATGTCCTATATGTGAGAAAAATACGAGCTTCTTTCAACTAAAACATGGAAAGAAAACAGTATACACAAGGCACCAAAGATTTCTTAAACATTATCATCCATCTCGACGATTGAAGAAAGCTTTTAATGGATCTCAGGAATATGAAACTGTGCCCAAACCATTACATGGTGTCACAACCTACCCTTCGGCAGGAGGGCTCGCGGGGCTCGCGGGTGTGTCTTCCATGGGAGGAAAATACGCGGAGTCGCCACCAACGTTTATTCAAGGAAAACGTCAGAAAAACCGGAAAGGTGTGGTCTACGAACTTTAAGTGTGAAAGGTTCGAAATTTGTATTTACGCATGAGGAAGGTATTAGCACCCCACGCGTCCGTCATAAGGGACGACAACCTTTAATCAAATGTGCAATATCATGTCTTCAATTTGTTTTATTTTTCCCTTTTTTATGTTTTTATGTTTTTTATGGGCTTTTGTATTTTTTATCTTTTTGTGGTCGACAAGGGTGTTTCCCTCGCCCTACGTATCCTCAATTGCAATGAGAAAATCAGACCTACGTAGTTCTTTGAGAACTAAACGTTGGTTAAGTTGTTTTGATCTTTCTCCGCAGGATCGATTTTAACCGCACAAAATTCGTTTAAGGCATTGGACCATTAAACGATCTCTTGGTTTTGAAAGGAGAGAAACGTTAAGGCATTAGACCATTAACGATCTCTTGGTTTTTGAAAGGAGAGAAACTTTAAGGCTTTGGACCATTAACGATCTCTTGGGGTGGTCGACAAAAGCAGGGCTTTTGCTCCTACATATCCTCAATTGCGATGAGGAAATCAGACCTACGTAGTTCTTGCAAAAGCGGTAAAGTTACATGTTGATTTCATGCTTTTTGAACAGTCCATGTAAACCGATAAAAGCAAAGAGGACCATTTAAGGCGTTGGACCTTAAAACGGTTTTTAGTGATTTTTGCGGACAAAGCTTGATTTGTGAGTTGATTTTAGCTTTACTTTCACTTTGGTATTAGTCAATTGATCCAAGGAAACTTCCAAAAAAAAATGTTCGATTAATTTTTTGATTATTTTATTCAAAGATATTTTTATTATTTTATTATTATTTTTTCAAGATATTTTGATTATTTTATTATTATTTTGCCTTTTTTTGGTTTAACCGTGGTTACAGTGTGAACGATCGATTAGATTTTACTTTAACAGTGATTAAACGAGATTACAACGCAAATGATCGGTTGAAATTCATTTTATCATTTATTAGGCGAAATAACGGCTTAAATAAATGGTTAAAGCACGTTAAAAGGGGGTGCGGAAAACAAACGAAATGAAAATAAAAGTATGCAAAACAAGTGGGGACCACTAAGGGTGCATAGAATGAATTGAAATATTCGATTTCGGGAACTTATCGGTTGAAGACCGAAGAACGACGAAGAAAGAACGAAGAACGATGAAGAACGGTGAAGAATCTTCATGAAATCGCTCACGGAAACATCTCAGAAGCGTTATAGAAGCACCTCGGCTTGGATTTTCTTCACGGAAACAATTTTTTTCACCCAAAACAATTGAAATGCATAGCCAAGGGGGTAGGAATATTTGGAACAGCCTCCCTTCGCCTATTTATAGGAAAAAGGGGGAGGAGGTTGCCGCCCAGCTCGCCCAGGCGAGCTGGTTTGCTTCCTCTATAAGCAACCCCGCTTCCAAAATGCTCTGGAAGGCCCAAATCCGAAAATTTGAAAATTGCTATTTGCACCCCCATCGTGATAAGTTCACCCCCTTCTTTCGTAATTTACAAAAAAGTTACGGAAGCATATAGGACTTGACTTTATTCTTTTTTTTCTCTTCCTTCTCACCCATATTAGGTGAAATATGCTTATTTAGGGTTACGGGAATTTTACGGAAGCATTATGGAAGCCCCAGAAGCCTATAGGACTTGATTTTCTTCTTTTTCCTCTTCCTTTTCACCAATATTAAGTGAAATATGCTTACCCAAGGTTTTCAGAAATTTTACGAAAGCATTACAGAAGCCTCGTAAGCCCTGGAAACCACTTTTCAACAAAACGTGGAGGATCTTGATAAGTTCACCCCCCTTGCTAAATACACTCCCATTTATTTACACACACCCCAATTTACTAAATACACTCCTGTTTTCGTGTTTTTCACCGGTTTCTTCCCGAAACATCTCGAAACTTTACGAATTATGCAACAATACTCTTTTTGCCCTCCAAAATGTTGCGGATCTTTACGGATTATGCAATGATACTCTTTTTGACTTTCGGAATGCTGTAGATCTTTACGGATTACGCAACAATGCTTGTTTTGATTTCTGGAATGTTGCGAGACTTTATGGATTACACAACAATGGGTGTTAAATATTTTGAGGTAGTCAAGCGAAGGTCGCATGCCAACAAATAACGGTCCCCGAACGAAATTAGGGTATGACACATGGCAAAGAAGTTTATGATTGTGTGAAGGACATCATAACTATCTTTGGGAAGACGCAAAAAAAAATCCGCAACTAAGACAAACATAT
The DNA here is from genome assembly GCF_004193775.1 of Glycine soja. Lineage (NCBI taxonomy): Eukaryota > Viridiplantae > Streptophyta > Magnoliopsida > Fabales > Fabaceae > Glycine > Glycine soja. Next base: position 31,337,895 of record NC_041008.1, on the reverse strand, counting down.
GGAAGAAAAAGTCCATATTCTTTGATATGCCTTACTGGTCTGATCTTGATGATAGACATTGTATAGACATGATGCATGTGGAGAAAAATGTTTGTGATAATTTAATTGACACCCTTCTTAACATTAAAGACAAGACAAATGATGGTTTGAAGTGTCGTCAAGATTTGGTTGAGATGGGTATACAAGAGCAGTTGCATCCACTATCACAAGGTCTGTGAACGTATCTACCCCCGGCATGTCACACAATGTCAACAAACGAGAAGAGGAGTTTTTGTCATTGTCTATGGAATCTCAAAGTCCCACAAGGATACTCTTCAAATATCATGAGCCTTGTATCCATTAATGATATGAAATTGATTGGCTTGAAATCTCATGATTGTCATGTATTAATGCAACAACTATTGCCTGTAGCGATTTGAGGAATCTTGCCTGACAAAGTTCGGGTTGCCATAACTTGTCTATGCTTTATTTTTAATGCTATCTGTGGCAAAGTCATTGACCCTAGAAGATTGGATGAATTGGATAATGAGGCTGCCATTGTCATTTGTCAAATGGAGATGTACTTTGCTCCATCATTTTTTGACATAATGGTTCACTTAATTGTTCATCTAGTAAGGGAGATCCGGTTGTGTGGTCCTGTTTTTTTTACAGTGGATGTATCCAGTCGAGCGGTACATTAAGGTGTTAAAGGGGTATACCAAGAATCAACACCGTTGTATATTTAAGGGTGTCATTGCTCAAATCAATCATGCAATTGGAGCGATTGGTGTTGTGAGCCAAGAATACAAGGCAATGGTAGCTCAATATGGACAAACCATATTGGATAACCTGATAAATGAGGTATTTATTATTAATTTTCATATATTTTCCATAATGAGAATGAATAATCATTTTTAATTAATCAACCCAATATGTCTTCATCTTAGGTTACCTACTTACCTTGGGTCTGTATATCAAATATATGATTGCATTATAAACTTAAGGACATTTCATTTTTAGCGTAATATAGTCTTTTTTCATTTTTTCAAGTTCTGTCAAAGTTTTTATTGGTACTTTCAATTTTTCTTGAAAATAATTATTTAATTTAGGAGGTACTTTTTAATAAATAAATTTTTAATAACTTTTTGTTTCTATGAAAATGTGTTAGGAATTTATAATTCCTCAACCTCTTATTTTTATTTTATCTATCATTTCAATCTTTATTTTTTAAATAAATTTAAATATTCTTTCAAAAAAAAATATATCAATTATTATAAATAATCTTTATTTCAAGGACGATGCCTACGTCAGCACTGTCTTAGAAAGCTTACTGTTTTCTAAGACAGTGAGTTCTTACCCGTCGTTGAAAGGTTGTTGTTTTCAATGACGTTAGCTTCTACGACTGTTGACGATCGTGTTTGTATGCTATTTTCGACCGTCGTAGAAAACCATTTTTTTAGCAGTGATTTATGGCAAATAATTATTTGAAGGATGTGATTATCGGGAAAACATAATTGTGGTGGATAACATACCCACAGACAATGCATAGATACTCTCAAGCATGACACTTAGGGGAAGAAGAGGATAGCTTTGAGTTTCATTTTATGAATGAATTGGATAAAGAAAGAGGAAAAGAAACAAAATAGAAGAAAGTGGTGATTATATGAAATCGTTAAATTATATCCCATGTTTTTGAAGAAAGTGGGGAAAGATTTATTTCATTGACAAGAGTTCTAGCTCTTTCTTCGAGATATCTATTTTTCCTCTCCACAACACCATTTTTTTAGGTGTTCTTGGAGCGAAAAAATTGTGGTGAATTCCTTTTTCTTCACAAAAATTTTCAAACTAATCATTTTGAAATTCAACTCCATGATCACTTCTAATTGAAACAATATTAAGACCTTTTGCATTTTGAATAACCTTGGAAAATTAGCGAAAATCATTAAAGCATCATTTTTTGTTCTCAAGAACAATGTCCTAATGTACCTAGAATAATGATCAACAATTACTAAGCCATAGTAGTTTCCATCTAAACTTATAGTTCCCGAAGGTCCAAATAAATTCATATGAAGTAGTTCATGGGGTTTTGAAGTAGAAACAATGCTTTTACTTTGAAAAGAGTTTTTAATTTGTATCCCATTTTGACATGCTTCATACAATTTATTTTTCTCAAACTTGAGTTTTGGAATACCAATTACTAAGTCCTTTTTGACTAGATGATTGAGATGATGCATGTTTACATGTGCAACCCAACAATGCCATAACCAAGAATCATCAATCTTACTTACCAAGCAACTAATCTCATGAAATGATGCATGTTCAATATTCAACATATATATATTACCTATTCTTTTACCTATGTGAACAAACTCACCACTTTTTGCTTCACAGGTGAGACAAAAATTCTTGTGGAATTCAAATTTGAATCATTTTTCACATAGCTGACTTATGCTTAAGAGATTATGGTTAAGTCCATCAACATGAAGAACATTTTTTATTTGAGTCTTGTGTTGATTTCCAATATTTCCTTCTCCCATAATTCTTCCCTTATTGTTTTCTTCAAAAGTGACATGTTCACCTTCCCTTAACAAAAAGTCAGTAAGTTTGGACTTGTCACCCGTCATGTGCCTAGAACAACCACTATCCAAGTATCATAATGAGTCTCTTGCTTTTAGGCACACCTACTAGACAAGATCAATTAGAGAGGTGATACCCAATTGAGGTTGGGTCCAATGGGGTTAATTTCCACAATTAATTCTTTAGGAATCCAAACAAAGTTACCTCTAGGAATATCAAATCTCCTAACATAGCATTTATAAGATGTGTGCCCTCTTTTGATGCAATAATGAAAAGTCTCTACTTTAGGCTTAGGATGCACTATGTTATTCTTTTAGGAAACCTTGTTTGGGTTCACCTTTTTTGGAGGATGCAAACTTGGTTTTCTTAGAAAAGTTAGTTTGCCTGTTATACCCCAAACCGAGTAAGTGACTAAGGTCACTTTTTCCATTATTCTTTTTTCTAAAAAGATCTTTAAGATAGGAAAGTTCAGTTTGCAAATTCATATGTGATCCTTTTTAAACTATTCTAACTTATCTTGCAAAGATTTGTAATCATTCATATTAAAAGAAGTAGAAGCACAAACACAACTGTCATACCCTAATTTCGTCCGGGGACCATCCGTTGTTCGGATGCGACCCTCGTTTGACCACTTCGAGGTATTTGGCACCCATCGTTAGGCAATTTGTGAAGTTCCAAGACATGCCGGAAGCCAAAAGAAAAGCGTTGTAGCACAATCCGTGAAGTTCCGTGACATGCCGGAAATTAAAAGGAAGTGTTAGTGTGCAATCCGTAAAGTTCCGTAATGTTCCGGAAGGCAAAAAAGGGATGATTACGTAATCCGTAAGGTTCCACAACATTACGGAAAGAAAATAAGTATCGTTTCGAAATTCGTAAGTTTCCCAAACTTTACGGAAAAAGAATCACCAAAAATGGGTAGGGGGTGTATTTAGTAAAAATGGAGGTTCAAATAGAACTAGGCCCACTTGGGCCTTCCAGGATGTTCCTCTAGAAGGCGGTTGCTTCTGGAGGAAGCAACCTAACTTGCCTGGGCGAGCTGAGATCGCCTGGGCGAACTGGGTGGCAAGCATCTCCTTCCTTTTCCTATAAATAGGAGAAGGAGGGAAGAACAAAAATGTTCAACCCTCCTGGTATTTGAGATTCACTTAAAATTAGTGAGAAAAATTGTTTCCGTGAAGAAAATCCAAGCCGAGGCGCTTCCGTAACGTTTCCGTGGGTGATTTCGCGAAGATTTTCAACCGTTCTTCCACGTTCTTCGTTCGTTCTTCGTCGTTCTTCGGTCTTCAACCGAAAATTTAAGCCGAGGCGCTTCTGTAACGTTTCCGTGGGTGATTTCGCGAAGATTTTCAACCGTTCTTCGACGTTCTTCGTTCGTTCTTCGTCGTTCTTCGGTCTTCAACCAGTAAGTTCCCAAAATCGAACTTTTCAATTCATTCTATGTACCCTTAGTGGTCCTCATTTGTTTCGCGTGCTTTTATTTTCATTTCATTTACTTTCCGTACCCCCTTTTGACGTGCTTTAGTCATTTATTTAAGTCATTTTCCCGCCTAATAAAAAAAAAATTTCCACCGATCATTCGTATTGTAATATCCTTTAATTTCTGTTAAAATAAATTCCGACATTTCGGTCATGCCGTAACCACGTTTATAACAAAAAAGAGGCAAAATAATAATATAATAATAAAAAATATCTTTTAGTAAAATAAATAAATAAAAAATCAATCAGATGTTTTTCTTTGGGATTTTCCTTTCTTAATCGAATTGACTAATAACTAAAGTGAAACTAAGGCTAAAATCAATTCATAAACCAAACTTTTTGTCATCGCATAAAAAAGCCATTTTTAAAGGTCCAACGCCTTGAAATGGTCTTTTCCACCTTTATTATTTAAAACATAGATTTCTAAAAAAGGCCTAAAATCAACATGTAACTTTATTATCTCTTCCAAAAATAAAGAGATCATTAATGGTCCAATACCTTAATGTTTTCTCTCTTCTAAAAAAGAATCGAAAGATTGTTTAAATGGTCCAATGCCTTAAATGACCTTTCATTCAATAAAAACATATCTTGCAAAAAAGGATAAAAAATAACTTAACCAAACGCTTTGTTCATAAAGAACTACGTAGGTCTGATTTCCTTATCACAATTGAGGAATACGTAGGAGCAAGGGAAACACCCTTGTCGACCACAAAAAGATAAAAATATAAAAAGGCATAAAAAAAGACATAAGAACATAAAAAAGGAAAATAACATCAATTAAAGTCATATTTGCACATTTGATTAAAGGCTTCCGTCTCTTGCGACGGATGTGTGGGGTGCTAATACCTTCCCCGTGAGTAAATACAACTCTCGAACCTCTCACTTAAAGTTCGTAGACTACGTCTTTTCCGATTTTCCCGATGTTTTTTCCTCAAATAAACGTTGGTGGCGACTCCGCGTGTATTCCTTTTTGGAAGACGCACCCGTGAGTCACGCGTCGCCCTAGCTACCACGCACCATCCTCCCCCAAATACGGTAGGACGAGGAAGGAGCACACTGGGGCACAACAGCAACCCCCATTCGGGATACAACCGGGTGGCTTACCCTTATGGATTGCCGCCTAATTACACGTCGCCAGTCATGCAAGATGATGCGGGTCATGTCTCTTCCCCAATCCTTGAAGGGGAGCCTCCTCGACAGCCCGATGAGGTCCACGAAGATCATCAAGAGTATGCCCAAGGGGATGTCGAGTTCTACCCCCCGATCCCCGTCGAGGGGCTGGCACCCAACACTTTGCCTCAGCCCAACCTCACAGCACAACCAATATTCTTGTCCACAGAAGGACCACCCCCGACGACCGAGGAAAGAAGGAAACTTGATCTCCTCGAGGAGAGATTGAGAGCTGTTGAAGGCTTCAGTGACTATCCATTCACGGACATGACAGATCTTTGCTTGGTACCAGATGTCGTCATCCCCCCAAAATTCAAAGTGCCCGATTTCGACAAGTATAAAGGGACGACTTGTTCTAAAAACCATCTCAAGATGTATTGTCGCAAGATGGGGGCGCACTCTAGGGATGAAAAGTTGTTAATACATTTTTTCCAAGATAGCTTAGCTTGAGCTGCGGTTGTTTGGTACACTAATCTGGAAGCTTCCCACATCCGTACTTGGAAGGACCTGATTACTACTTTCCTAAGGCAATATCAGTATAATTCCGATATGGCTCCCGATCGCACTCAGCTACAGAATATGTTTAAAAAGGAAGGTGGGACCTTTAAAGAATACGCATAGCGGTGGAGAGACCTGGCGGCACAAGTGGCCCCTCCCATGGTTGAAAGGGAGATGATCACCATGATGGTAGACACCTTGCCAGTGTTTTACTATGAGAAGTTGGTAGGCTACATGCCTTCCAGCTTCACAGACTTGGTATTCGCTGGGGAAAGAATTGAAGTAGGGTTGAAAAGAGGGAAGTTCGATTACGTTTCCTCCACAAGTACCTATGCTAAAAGAGTCGGAGCAACTGGGGCAAAAAGGAAGGAGGGAGATACCCATGTCGTCATTTCGGCGCTCGCATGGGTCAAGCCCCCGTAGACCTCTCATGGTACACATCAGTACGCGCAACATCATCCGAGCTTTTCAGCTCGCGCCGGGAACTCCTCCAATTCAGCACCCGTGCAACCTAAGGCACCCATCCAGAGGGAGGCCCCCCAAGCTCTGGCTCCAACCACGACTCGCCCAGCCGGCAATTCCAACGCAATGAGGAACTTTCCCCCGAAGCCAATTCCAGAATTCACCCCACTCCCAATGACGTACGAAGACCTCTTGCAGTCCCTTATCGCCAACCAAATGGCCGTAATAACTCACGGGAAGATCTACCAACCCCCTTTCCCAAAGTGGTATGATCCTAACGCAACTTGCACGTACCATGGGAATACCCCGGGGCATTCCATTGATAAATGCTTGGCCCTTAAATACAAGGTCCAACATTTGATAGATGTTGGATGATTGACATTTCAAAAGGATCGGCCTAATGTGAAAACCAACCCGCTCGCCAATCATGGAGGGGGAGCGGTTAATGCCATTGAGTCAGATAGGCCGTGCAGGTCTAAACCTTTAAAGGACGTGGCGACCCCTAGGAGGTTTATCTTTGAGGCCCTACAAAAGGGAGGTGTGATTCCCCATGGTGGGCATAAAGAGGATACTTGTTTGTTGCATCCCGGCGAACTACATAACATGGAAACATGTTTGGCAGTAGAGGAATTGTTGCAACGAATGATAGATCACGGCCGACTGGAATTCAGTGATGAGGGGAGGGAAGAGCAGCATATATGTATGCAGTCCACGGATGAGAGAAGTTTTGGAAGGCCTAAACCTTTGGTGATATATTTCACCAAGGACGCAGCTCCACAAAAGCCCTGATACCCCCCGGCAACTAAACCTGTTCCTTTCCCATACCAAAACAGCCACACAGTCCCGTGGAGGTATACACCTCCTAGTGAAAGGGAAGAAGAAGCCACCGACATCAGCTCATTGTCGGCCAAGGTAACCAATATCATGGGGTTGAGCGGTGTGACCCGCAGCGGTCGCGTGTTTGCACCTTCCGACCTGCCAACACAACCTGCAAACATTAAGGGAAAGGCCAAGATGGTGGAGGAACAAAATGACAAGACGACCCTCACTCCAAACGAGGATATTTCGGTAAAGGGTCTTCCGGAGAAAAGGGATGGCTGCGGCAAGAAGGATGTGTCGCTAGAGGAAGCAAGCGAGTTTCTCCGCATTATTCTGCAGAGCGAGTTCAAGGTCATTGAACAGCTCAACAAAACCCCAGCCAGGGTCTCTCTTTTGGAATTACTCATGAGCTCTGAGCCTCATCGGGCTTTGCTAGTAAAGGTCTTGAACGAAGCTCATGTGGCTCAAGATATATCTGTAGAGGGCTTTGGAGGACTCGCCAATAATATCACCGCCAACAATTATCTCACCTTCGCCGAAGAAGAAATCCTTGCCGAGGGGAGAGGGCATAACAGGGCTTTACATGTATCAGTCAATTGTATGGACCACGTCGTAGCCAAGGTGCTTATCGATAATGGTTCCAGTTTAAACGTAATGCCCAAAAGCACTTTGGAGAAATTACCGTTTAATGCTTCCCATCTAAAGCCAAGTTCCATGGTAGTCTGTGCCTTCGACGGCACCCGCCGAGAGGTTAGGGGAGAGATCGACCTCCCTGTACAGATAGGCCCTCATACCTGTCAGGTTATCTTTCAAATAATGGACATTAACCCCGCTTATAACTGCCTGATGGGGCGCCCATGGATCCATTCGGTGGGAGTCGTTCCCTCTACACTCCACCAAAAATTGAAGTTCGTAGTGGAGGGGCATTTGTTTATCGTATCGGGCGAGGAAGACATCTTGGTGAGTTGCCCGTCCTCTATGCCATATGTGGAAGCCGCGAAAGAGTCATTAGAAACGGCCTTCTAGTCTTTTGAGGTGGTTAGCATTTCCTCTGTAGATTCCTTCTCTGGGCAACCTTGGCTGTCCGATGCGGCAGTAATGATGGCCCGAGTGATGTTGGGGAATGGTTATGAGCCCGGAATGGGTTTAGGCAAGGACAACGGGGGCATAACCAGCCTGATAAGCGCTAAAGGAAACCGTGGGAAGTTTGGGTTAGGCTATAAACCCACACAAGTGGACATAAAGAAAGGCATTACAGGAAGGAAGAGCGGAGGTCAAGGCTCGCGATTGGGACAAGAAGTCAAAGGAGGCCCGCCCTGCCACATCAGTAGGAGCTTTATAAGCACGGGTCTAGGACACGAAGGCCAAGTCGTTGCGATATGTGAAGATGATTCGCCAAGTGGGTCGGAGTTGGTACGACCATGCCCTCCTGGTTTTCGACTAGGAAATTGGCGAGTGGAGGAACGCCCGGACATTTACGCAACAAGCATAATGTAACCCTTTGTGGCTTTTAAACTCTACAGTTGGGCCTAGGCTTTAGAGTTTTCTTTTGTTAAGGCTTTATGTCTTTTGTTCCTTAAATTTATAAAATAAAAGATGTTTCTTCATCTGTTCCTACGTCTCTACCCATTCTCGTCCATTTGCATGTTTATTTCTTTACGTTTAAATGCCAGATCCGATGACGAGTCCCTCGAAGGTACTAATACCTAGGACTCGACCATCGATTTTGAGCACGAAACGAATCAAACGGAGGATGAAGAGGACGAGGATGTGGGACTTCCCTCGGAGTTGGAGAAGATAGTCGCCCATGAGGACCAAGAAATGGGGCCTCATCAAGAAGAGACAGAACTAGTGAACATAGGAACCGACAGTGGGAAAAAGGAAGTAAAGATAGGCACGGGTATGACCACACCCATCCGTGAAGAATTGACAACCCTGCTGAAAGACTACCAAGACATCTTTGCTTGGTCATACCAAGATATGCCCGATTTGAGTTCTGACATTATACAACACCGATTACCTCTAAATCCCGAGTGTTCCCCAGTAAAACAAAAGCTGAGGAGGATGAAACCCGAGACATCCTTGAAAATAAAAGAAGAGGTGAACAAACAATTTGACGCTGGTTTTCTGGCTATTGCTCGGTACCTAGAATGGGTTGCCAACATTGTACCAGTCCCTAAGAAGGATGGGAAGGTGCGAATGTGTGTGGATTATCGGGATTTAAATTGAGCCAGTCCGAAAGACAATTTTCCTTTGCCGTACATCGATATCCTCGTGGATAATACGGCCAATTTCGCTTTTTTTTTCCTTTATGGACGGATTCTCCAGTTACAATCAGATAAAAATGGTGTCGGAGGATATGGAAAAGACTACCTTCGTCACCCTATGGGGGACGTTCTGCTACAAGGTGATGTCCTTTGGACTCAAGAATGCTGGGGCAACTTATCAACGGGCTATGGTGGCTTTGTTCCACGATATGATGCACCAAGAGATTGAGGTCTATGTGGACTACATAATTGCCAAATCTAAGACCGAGGAGGAACACCTTGTCAACCTGCGGAAGTTGTTCGAAAGGCTTAGGAAGTATCAGTTGAGGTTGAACCCCGCTAAGTGCACTTTTGGGGTCAAATCAGGGAAATTGCTAGGTTTCATCGTAAGCCAGAAAGAGATAGAGGTGGACCCCAAAAAGGTGAAGGCCATCCTTGAGATGCCGGAACCCCGTACCGAGAGGCAAGTCTGAGGTTTCCTGGGACGTTTGAATTATATTGCCAGATTCATATCACAGCTCACTGCTATTTGTGAGCCGTTGTTCAAACTCTTACGCAAAAACCAAATCGTCCGTTGGAATGAGGATTGTCAAAAGGCATTTGGGAGGATCAAAAAGTGTCTCATGAATCCTCTTGTGCTTATGCCACCGGTACCCGGAAGGCCTCTCATCTTGTATATGATGATTTTGGACGAATCGATGGGATGTGTTCTGGGGCAACATGACGAGTCCGAGAAGAAAGAGCGCGCTGTCTACTACTTAAGTAAGAAGTTCACGGCCTGTGAAATGACTCCCTGCTCGAAAGAACGTGTTGTGCTTTAGTCTGGGCGTCCCACCGTCTAAGACAATACATGCTGAGCCATACCACCTGGTTGATATCTAAGATGGACCCGGTTAAGTACATCTTTGAAAAGCCAGCTCTCACAGGACGGATCACCCGATGGCAAGTCTTGCTATTTGAGTTTGATATAGTATACGTCACCCAAAAGGCAATAAAAGGGAGCGCCTTAGCAGATTATTTGGCTCAGCAGCCTCTCAACGACTATCAGCCCATGCATCCCGAGTTCCCGGATGAGGACATCATGACCTTGTTTGAGAAAAAACTAGACGAAGACCGGGACAAATGGACTGTATGGTTTGATGGAGTGTCAAACGTTCTAGGCCATGGCATTGAAGCAGTATTGGTCTCTCCAGACAATCAATGTATACCTTTCACAGCCAGGCTGGGGTTTGACTGCACCAACAATATGGCTGAGTATGAAGCGTGTGTCCTGGCCGTCCAGGCGGCAATTGACTCTAATGTCAAACTTCTCAAAGTGTACGGGGACTCAGCACTGGTGATTCACCAGCTGAGAGGGGAATGGGAAATTAGAGACCCCAAGCTGATACCCTACAAAGCCAATATCAAGGAGTTGGTTGATTCCTTTGATGAGATCTCCTTCCATCATGTTCCCCGGGAGGAAAATCAAATGGCGGATGTGCTTGCTACTCTGGCATCCATGTTCCAGCTAACACCGCACGGGGACCTACCATACATCGAGTTCTGGTGTCGTGGCAGACCCGCGCATTGTTGTCAGGTGGAAGAAGAACGGGACGGTAAGCCTTGGTATTTTGATATGAGCGGGAGCATACTATATAAAAGAAACCATGACATGACTCTCCTGCGATGCATGGATGCCAAAGAGGAAGACCACATGATCAAGGAGGTCCATGAGGGTTCGTTCGGAACGCACGCCAACGGGCATGCTATGGCCAGGAAAATCCTGAGAGCAGGTTATTACTGGCTCACCATGGAAAGTGATTGCTGCATCCATGTAAGGAAATGCCATAAATGTCAAGTGTTCGCGGACAATGTCAATGCTCCGCCACATCCTCTAAACATCATGTCCTCCCCTTGGCCTTTTTCCATGTGAGGGATAGAAGTCATAGGGGACATCGAACCCAAGGCTTCGAACGGTCATCGCTTCATTCTCGTGGAAATAGATTATTTCACCAAATGGGTCGAAGCGGTTTCGTACACCAATGTCACGAGGAGTGTAGTGGTCAGATTCATCAAGAGGGAGTTGATTTGTTGGTACGGACTCCCTAGGAAGATCATTACCGACAATTGTACCAATCTGAATAACAAGATGATGCAGGAAATGTGCGCGGATTTCAAAATCCAGCATCACAATTCCATGCCCTACCGGCCAAAGATGAACAGAGCCGTGGAAGCAGCCAATAAGAATATTAAGAAAATTATTCAAAAGATGACAGTGTCATACAAAGATTGGCATGAGATGTTGCCTTTTGCCTTGCATGGATACCGAACTTCGGTACGAACTTCTACTGGGGCAACACCATATTCCTTGGTTTATGGAACGGAAGCAGTACTCCCATTTGAAGTAGAAACCCCTTCCCAGAGGATATTAGCAGAATCAGGCTTAGAAGAATCAGAGTGGGCTCAAACACGCTATGACCAACTCAACCTTATTGAAGGTAAGCGCTTGACGGCCATGAGCCATGGGCGCCTGTATCAACAAAGAATGAAAAACGCATTCGACAAGAAGGTGCGTTTGCACAAGATACATGAAGGGGACCTTGTGCTAAAAAAGATGTCCCACGCTGTTAAAGATAATCGAGGAAAGTGGGCCCTGAACTACGAAGGACCTTTCTTCGTGAAAAGGGCTTTTTCCGGAGGGGCCCTGGTGCTTACCAACATGGATGGCGAGGAGCTACCTTTACCCATAAATTCTGATGTTGTCAAGCGATACTACGCTTAGAATCTGGGGCAATTAAAGGATATCGCTGCATGTTCTTTTATTTTTATGTGTTCTTCTTGATTTCCCCCAGAAATTTCTGTCTGCTGTAATTTTCTCGTCACGGTCTTTTAAAAAGAAGGGAACATGAGTTTGAGGTTTCAATCCTCACTTCGTGCTTTAAACCATGTGCAGTTTATGATAACCTGAGGCTTTTCGCTCAGTCCACGGGATGCCCAAAAGCGCTAAATTAAAACTGAACCTAACCAGCTTTCACAAAAATTTGTTGCGTTTGAAAACATTCATGCATACGCATACGCATGCATATTTTGCGATAACAGGGGCAGAATCAACTGGCCCTGGTCAGATGTCGGGATGAAGCTGGAGGCTGAAACCCATCAAGGTAAAACGGTAACACGGCCACGGTTTACCATGCAATGTTGTTTCCTACTTTCAGGTACTTAGGGACAGACGCAAGTAGAGGCTAGGGTCACGACCAATGGGTCGTCGTCCCTTTCCTAGCTCTGGACAAATGGAAAGCGCCGCTGCAAGGCAGCCTAGTATCCTTTAAATTTACAGTAATTATTACTGTTGTGTCTTTAAAGTAAATATTGAATATCTGCCCTGAGTAGGTTCGAGTAAGCGAACGCTGCCCGTAGAATGCCATACTTATATCTTCCCTAAAAAAAAGTGCATGTTAGCTCGCCTGGGCGAGCACCCCTGCACCTACAAATATAAAAAACGAGGGAAGGGGAGTTTTCTGCACCCCAAAAACTTCCCCCCTCATTCAAAAGCAAGACTCACGGATTTCACGAGTTTGCAGCCCTAGGGTCACCATTTTTCGCGTTTTTGATTCCGTTTTGCGCTATTATTCATTTTCAACAAGAAATGGCTCCGAAAAAGCTTTTCGCGAAGAGATCTAGGAGGGACGCCGCAGCTGAAGGGTCCAGTGCCGCTCCCGAGTTTGATAGCCACCGTTTCAGGAGCGCCGAGAATCAGTAGCGTTTCGAGGCCATCAAAGGATGGTCATTCCACTGAGAGAGACGCGTCCAGCTCATGGACAATGAGTACACCGACTTTCAGGAAGAGATAGCTCGCCGACGTTGGACGTCGCTGGTCACTCCCATGGCTATGTTTGACCCAGATATAGTCCTAGAATTTTATGCCAATGCTTGGCCCACAGAAGAGGGAGTGCGGGACATGCGATCATGGGTGAGGGGTTAGTGGATTCCTTTTGATGCATATTCCCTCAGCCAGTTCCTGGGAGACCTGCTGGTGTTAGAGGAAGGCCAGGAGTGCGAGTTTAGTCAGAGAAGGAACAGGGCCGATGGGTTTAACGAGGAGGCCATTGCCCAGCTGTTTTGTATACCGGGTCAGGATTTTGCCCGGACCGCTGCAGGGAGGTGGGTGCGGATCATGCGCACCAACATGACTACCCTAACCCAGATATGGATGGCGTTGTTGCTCAGCAATGTCCTGCCCAGTGATCATAACTCCGACCTTCCTCTGCCGAAGTGTCAGCTGGTGTATGCCATCTTGACACGGATGAGCGTCCATGTGGCTCAGTTGATTGCTGACACCATCTATTTATTTGCAGGTATGCCACCCACTAGGCACCCTCTAGACCCGGATAAGTCTAACAGGGCCCTGGGGTTTCCAGCGTTGATCACGGGCCTCTGCCAGTCATTCGGGGTTCCTGTCACACCTAGTAAGGTGATCCGGCCGCCGATCACCCGAGCCTTCATTGAGAAGTATTGCACGCCTAGGCAGGCACAGTGTGATGCGCCACAGGCCGCAGACGCACCGCCACCACCTCATCAGGCTGATCCTGCTGGGTCATTAGGCATGGAGCGGTATCTACAACACTTGGTTCGCCAGCAGGCGGCCAACCATCGGGGGCAGGTGCAGATACACGAGTGTCTCTACCAGCTCAGCCTCAGTCAGCAGGGCCAGGGTTTCGATCCTTTTGCGTGCCCTACTCTAGATCAGTTTAGGGCTAAGGTCGCATGGCCCAGAGATTGGCCCAAGGCCTAGACGGAGGAGGCACCTGCAAGAGCTCCCGACGATGCAGAGGAGGCCCGCATGGATGAGGACATGACAGACTTGCTCGGCTTCTTGGGAGGAAGCGGAGCCACGTGACCGAGGTCACCGCACTTTTTGACATTACTGTTTTTTTATTAGTTTGATATTGACGTTTTTCTGTTATTGTCTATATTGCTGTTGACATTACTATTTTCTGTTTTTGTTCATATGGTTACTAACATTACTATCATTATTGATCGTTTCTGTTAGAAATTTTCGGCGTTATGGCTCTCAGTTATTTCGTCACTGTTTTTGCGACTTACCATTTTCGTGCGTTTCTCGTTCACCTTGTGGTTAGACGTAAGTAGGTAGTGTGCGCCCTCGTCCGCACGACCTTTTCAGAGAGAAAAAGAGAAAAAAAGAAAGAAGAGAGAGGAAATGAACAAATGATAAAAAAAAGGGAAAAGGAAAAAAGAGCAAGTAAGAAAAGAAAAAGAAGGAAGAAAAAAAAACGAAAATAATAAAAATAAAAAGTTGTCTAGCTAAAAAACAACATGCTTGTGAAAAGAGATAATTTCCAACTTTTATATGAAGAAAAATTTGTTGATCATAACTAGTTTTTGAAAAAAAATGTGTGTACACATTTGAAGGGTAAATGCTGTGAAATTTTTTTCGAACACCCAAGATAGACTCGAATGAATGCATGAATTGATAAAAGAACATATTTTGGAAACACTGGGTTGACTAAAATAGAGACAATGAAATATGAGCCCTCGCATCACATGACCAAAAAATTTTCGACACTTGAGTGTCCACATAGGTGCATGCACGCTAGTTTTGCATAAAATTTCCTAATCATCATTGTTGCATTTGTGTCATGGAAATAATGTGGGACATCCCCTTTTATCCTTGAACCGAACCAAACCTTGACATATATCATGTCCAGCCGTGCTACAAGCCTTGAGCCAAAATCCCAATTTACCATAAACCTTGCCCTCAGAAGAAAACAAAAAAAAAGAAAGGAAATTCCCAATCAAAAGAGCGAGAGAAAACAAAATGAGAAAATTCTCAATCGAAGAGCGGGAGAAAACAAAAAGAGAAAATTCCCAATCGAAGAGTGGGAGAAAGCAAAAAAAGGAAAGAAAATTCCCAATCAAAGATCGAAAGAAAACAGAAGAAATATACAGAAAAATCTTTGGGTCAGACAATATCTGAACTATACATAATTGTCACCAAGTAAAAGAAAGGAAACCACGACTTGAAGTTGTCCTCTCTCTTTGATTACCAACCAAAATCTTGTGCGCCGGCGACTTTTTTGCCCCGCACTAAACAAAAACAGAAAAGGAAAAGGCCTAAACACTCAGAGCCAAATTTCCCACCAAATGAACCCATTCCCAAGACAAAGTCCTATTGATCCATGATCATGCATGTAATCTTTGATTTAATAGGAAATGATTTGCAAAATCAAGTCATGACATATCTATGGTTCAAAATTAGGATGAAACACTTACCTGTGTGAGGTTGATACACTTTGAGTGATTTTCTTCTATTTTTGTTGAACCCAGTGTTTCCTCTAAATGGTCATTTAGAAACGAAATGCTAACATCCAAAATCTCATTTATGGTTATGAGAGAATTTCATCAGCATACTCTCCTTCCCCGATAGGCATTGTTTTTCATCCAAAAAAAGCATGTGTTGCTCTTATTAGTTGGAAGTTTTCTCTCTTTACTAAAGCATGTTCGCATTTTAGTGAAGAAAACACCTAGACTATTTTTAGTCTCACAAGTTATCCAGAACTAGGTAGGTCTGAGTTCCTCATTGAGGATACGTAGGAGCAAGAGTCTCGCTTTTGTCGGCCGCCCCACAATCTCTGTCATACTGACCTTGGAGTCATGTGACAGGCGGAAATACCCAAGCGGTTATCCGTATAAACCTTTTGCTATCAATAAGACTCAAAGCATGATAGCACGCAGAGACTAACGTCGTCTTCTGTGCCTTTTGTCATCCAGAGGCGGTGGGCCCAATGACATGCGGGAACCATTTGGTCCCGCACTTTCTTTTGCTATCTATAAGACTCAAAGCATGATAGCACGTAGAGACTAACGTCGTCTTCTACGCCTTTTGTCATCCAGAGGTGGCGGGCCCAATGAAATGCGGGAACCATTTGGTCCCGCACTTTCTTTTGCTATCTCTAAGACTCAAAGCATGATAGCACGCAGAGACTAACGTCGTCTTCTGCGCCTTTTGTCATCCAGAGGCGGCGGGCCCGATGACATGCGGGAACCATTTGGTCCCGCACTTTTAAAATACTTTTGCTATCTATAAGACTCAAAGCATGATAGCACGCAGAGACTAACGTCGTCTTCTGCGCCTTTTGTCATCCAGAGGCGGCGGGCTCGATGACATGCGGTTATCTGCACACTCAATGAGTGATAAACGCGCAGAGACAAATTCTGCGCCCTTTATCATTCAGGAGCAGTGAACTGAGTGGATAAACGCGCATAGACGAATTCTGAGCCCTTGATCATTCAGGAACAACAAGTTGGGTGGTAAACGTGCATAGACAAATTCTACGCCCTTTATCATTCAAGAGCAGCAAGCTGAGTGGATAAACGCGCATAGACGAATTCTGTGCCCTTTATCATTCAGGAACAACAAGTTGGGTGGTAAACACGCATAGACGAATTCTGCGCCCTTTATCATTCAAGAGCAGCAAGCTGAGTGGGTAAACGCGCATAGATGAATTCTGCGCCCTTTATCATTTAGGAACGGCAAGTTGGGTGGTAAACGCGCAGAGACGAATTTTGTGCCCTTTATCATTCAAGAGCAGCAAGCTGAGTGGATAAACGCGCATAGACGAATTCTACGCCCTTTATCATTCAGGAATAGCAAGTTGGGTGGTAAACGCGCAGAGACGAATTTTGCGCCCTTTATCATTCAAGAGCAGCAAGTTGAGTGGATAAACGCGCATAGACGAATTCTGTGCCATTTATCATTCAGGAACAGCAAGTTGGGTGGTAAACGCGCAAAGACAGATTTTGCGCCCTTTGTCATTCAGATTTCGCAAGTCGAGTGATAAACGCGTAGAGACAAATTCTGCGCCCTTTGTCATTCGAGGACAGTAAGTCGAGAGGTGGGCGGAGACAAATTATGGTCATTCCGCACACCTTTTCACCATCCAAAGGAGATTGTGTCTGGTGGCACACAGAGACAAATTATGGTCATTCTGTGTCTTTCCGCCCAGGCTTGATCGTGTCCAACAACACGCAGAAACAAAATATGGTCATTCTGCGTCTTGTATCAACCAAGAGGAACAAATTCGATAGTATCAGGATGATGTGTTGGTACTGATCATTTTCAAATTTTTGCAGGTTCCGTTGGCAGGGAGGTTCACTGGCCGAATGGTGTTTCGCTCGAACGAAATTAGTGTCTTATCTTTACTTCCCATTTATCTCCAATAAAAGACAAGTAAAGAGGGGCAACTGTCATACCCTAATTTCGTCCGGGGACCATCCGTTGTTGGGATGCGACCCTCGTTTGACCACTTCGAGGTATTTGGCACCCATCATTAGGCAATTTTTGAAGTTCCGAGACATGTCGAAAGCCAAAAGAAAAGCGTTGTAGCACAATCCGTGAAGTTCCGTGACATGCCGGAAATTAAAAGGAAATGTTAGTGCACAATCCGTAAAGTTCTATAACGTTCCGAAAGGCAAAAAAGGGATGATTATGTAATCCGTAAGGTTCCGCAACATTACGGAAAGAAAACAAGTATCGTTACGAAATTCGTAAGTTTCCGTAACTTTACAGAAAAAGAATCACCAAAAAAGGGCAGAGGGGTGTATTTAGTAAAAATGGGGGTTCAAATAGCAACCAGACCCACTTGGGCCTGCCAGGATGTTCCTCCAGAAGGCGGTTGCTTCTAGAGGAAGCAACCTAGCTCGCCTGGGCGAGCTGGGTGGCAAGCATCTCCTTCCTTTTCCTATAAATAGGGGAAGGAGGGAAGAACAA
Organism: Glycine soja; assembly: GCF_004193775.1. Taxonomy (NCBI): domain Eukaryota; kingdom Viridiplantae; phylum Streptophyta; class Magnoliopsida; order Fabales; family Fabaceae; genus Glycine; species Glycine soja. Next base: position 31,319,880 of record NC_041008.1, on the reverse strand, counting down.
AAATGTTCAACCCTCCTAGTATCTGAGATTCACTTAAAATTAGTGAGAAAAATTGTTTCCATGAAGAAAATCCAAGCCGAGGCGCTTCCGTAACATTTCCATTGGTGATTTCGCGAAGATTTTCAACCGTTCTTCAACGTTCTTTGTCGTTCTTCGGTCTTCAACCGAAAATCCAAGCCGAGGCGCTTCCGTAACGTTTCCGTGGGTGATTTCACGAAGATTTTCAACCGTTCTTCGACGTTCTTCGTTCGTTCTTCGGTCTTCAATCGGTAAGTTCCCGAAATCGAACTTTTCAATTCATTCTATGTACCCTTAGTGGTCCTCATTTGTTTCGCGTGCTTGCATTTTCATTTCATTTACTTTCCGTACCCCCTTTTGACGTGCTTTAGTCATTTATTTAAGTCATTTTCCCGCCTAATAAAAAAAAAATTTCCACCGATCATTCGTATTGTAATATCCTTTAATTTCTATTAAAATAAATTCCAACATTTCAGTAATGCCGTAACCACGTTTATAACAAAAAAGAGGCAAAATAATAATATAATAATAAAAAATATCTTTTAGTAAAATAAATAAATAAAAAATCAATCGGTCGTTTTTCTTTGGGATTTTCCTTTCTTAATCGAATTGACTAATAACCAAAGTGAAACTAAGGCTAAAATCAATTCATAAACCAAACTTTTTGTCATCGCATAAAAAAGCCATTTTTAAAGGTCCAACGCCTTGAAATGGTCTTTTCCACCTTTATTATTTAAAACATAGATTTCTAAAAAAGGCCTAAAATCAACATGTAACTTTATTATCTCTTCCAAAAATAAAGAGATCATTAATGGTCCAATACCTTAATGTTTTCTCTCTTCTAAAAAAGAATCGAAAGATTGTTTAAATGGTCCAATGCCTTAAATGACCTTTCATTCAATAAAAACATATCTTGCAAAAAAGGATAAAAAATAACTTAACCAAACGCTTTGTTCATAAAGAACTACGTAGGTCTGATTTCCTTATCACAATTGAGGAATACGTAGGAGCAAGGGAAACACTCTTGTCGACCACAAAAAGATAAAAATATAAAAAGGCATTAAAAAAGACATAAGAACGTAAAAAGGGAAAATAACATGAATTAAAGTCATATTTGCACATTTGATTAAAGGCTGTCGTCTCTTGCGACGGACGTGTGGGGTGCTAATACCTTCCCCGTGCGTAAATACAACTCCCGAACCTCTCACTTAAAGTTCGTAGACTACGTCTTTTCCGGTTTTTTCGACGTTTTTTCCTCAAATAAACGTTGGTGGCGACTCCGCGCGTATTCCTTTTTGGAAGACGCACCCGCGAGTCACGCATCGCCCTCCCGCCGAAGGGTAGGTTGCGACAACAACCAATGGCTTTAGAACTTGAAACAAGTTTTTCATTTTCTTACCTCAATGTATCAAGCTCGCTTTGTGTTGAAGTCAATTTAGTGATATGCTATTTTAGATTGCTTCTCAACTTATTCTCTGAAACAATAAGCATTTGCTCTTCTTCATGCATTTCATTAAAGGCTTCCAAACCTTCTCAAATTCAAAATTTACCCTCAGTTTCTTCCATGGTTGAGGATTCATCCTTTGAATTAGTCATTAAGCACACATTTGCAACTTCTTCACTAGAAGAATTGGAAGATGTAGACACATTGTCTTCCTAAGCTATGCAGGCCTTTTTTTTATTTTCTATCCTTTTTTCCTTTCTTTTCAACAAGTTTTTTTTCTAAAGTAAATAGGACAATCTGATTTGATGTGGCCTTGCTTCCCGCATTCAAAGCACGTGAACATGTTGTTGTTGCTTTCCACCTTCTTTGAAAGTTCAAAGAATTTTTTTTCTTTGGACCTTTTGAGGAATTTCCCAAAAATTTTCACCATCAAGCTCAAATTCTCTACATCTTCATCATCACTAGAGATTTCTTTGTGATCTTCCTTTGAGGAACTAACCTTGAGTGTAATCCCTGCTCTTTTCTTTTTTTTTTGTATCTTCTGCATAAGTGGTAAGTTTCATATTTTAGTTATTTTTGGGATCAGAATGTTTAGCACTAATCTTTTTTATTTTAATAGTTTTCTTATAAACTTCCCTTAATTCTATTTGTTTTATATATTGTATATTTATAAGTGTTTTCGTTTACAATATAGAAGATTCATCCATGCCTCTCTTATGCTTTGATGTTCAATTGTTCAAACTAGAAATAGAACCAAGTTGAAGAGTGTTGAGGATAATTATGAATAGGTGAAGTCCTCTAATTAGAGCTCACTAGGGCGAGCCTACATGCAAATTAGGGGAGTTTTAGGGTGAACTCGCATGGGCTAGCCATCACTCTCCTGGGCGAGTGACATTCCTTTAGCCTGAAGTTATCTACTCGCCCGGGCAAGTTTTATTGGCATCACTTGGATAAAAAGCTTAAGGAAAAGATAAAAGTGAGAAGAAGCAGTAGAAAAAAAAAAAAAAACAAGACAGAACAAAGAGCAAGAATAGTGCAAGGAAGAGAGAAAAGAGAGAAAAGATCAAGTTGGAGTTGCAAAGATTGACATCAAAGTGGTCGTGGATCACACCCTTTATCATTTCATCTGTTGATCTTATCCTCAATACCATAAGCGACTAGTTTCTCTACGGGATTGGATGTAATCATCATACCTTGATGTATGAATTTTGATATTTTATATATATATGAATATTTTCTACTCATTATTGGTAATTTCATTTTGTTCTGAATGTTTGATTCTATTTGATCACTAGTTTTATGAAATTGGATTTTAAGTTTGATTGGAAAGTACTCTTAGAATTTGAACTGATTGAATTCACTCTTTATGTTACGTTGCTAGGAATATAGCATTATGTTTTGATTGCGAATATCATGAGATTATGATTGTAATGCTATAATATTTATGTCATATGCGAGGAATCGATATTTGATAAATATTCTTAGGATTCTTGAATGCAGAAAATTTGAGGTGATTTAATGTGTGCATCAAAGATGTTGAAAAATGATTCATATGTATTTATTTTATTTAGATACTGAAGATATGAATAATGAAATCCAATCCTACTCTTCTCTTCTCTTGAATTAATTAAATTCATTTTATTTTGTTTTCATAATTTTACATGTTTACGACTTTTATGCTATTTACTGTTCTTTCATTAAACCCATGGAATTTTGATCAAATCTGTTGTACATACATACATACATACATACATACATACATACATACATACATACATATATATATATATATATATATATATATATATATATATTGAATTGATTACTTTTATCTGGAGAAATTGAGTAACTCAAGTCTCTGTGGAGACGATCTCATTTATAAAATTTGTAACCTGGAATGACATCGGTACGCTTGCCAAAAGTCTAACAATGAGATTGTTGAATCAACTCATGTTCATACGCTAGCAATTTTCCAGAGAGAGTTTTCATCGACATTGATGTCAAGTCCTTGGATTCCTTGATCGATGTGACTTTTGGTTCCCAAGTTCTTATAAGACAGTTGATAATCATGATGTTTAACTCATTATCTTCAAACGTTTTTTGGAGACCAAGCAAGTGATTCACTATATGAGTAAATCTTATTTAAAGTTCTGAAATGCTTTCCCCATTCTTCATTTAGAAAGCTTCATATTCAAATACAAGAGTGTTCTTTCTTGCTCTTTTTACATCCGCAGTGCCTTTATGAGTGATTTTAAGCATTTTCCATATCTCCTTTGCACTTTTACACCTTGTAGTATGAAAGAATTCATCAGAAGATAAACCAAAAGTTAAAATCTTTTTAGCTTTTTGATCATCTTGCACTTTTCTTTTCTTGTCATCTTTCATCTCATCTCATTCTTTAGGAACCAATTCACCATTGACTTTTTTAGTTGGTATAAATGGCCCTTTAACAATATCATTCCATGCATTAGGATCAATTGACTGAATAACAATTTCCATTCTCTTTTGTCAAAATGAAAAATGTTCTCCCTCAAACAATGATGGTCGATTAAGAGAAGCACTCTTTTTGAAAGTGATTTGTTTAGAGCCCATTTTTTGAAAAAAAAAACTGTGATTTTGAGTAACTTTCAAGAAGTAGCTCTCATACCAATTGAAAAATATGATGGAACTCACAAACCAAGATGGGGATGAATTGGTTTTGAAATCAAATCAAAATAAAACAAAGTTTTGAAAAAAATTTGCTTGAAGAATCATATCACAAAATTTTTATTTAAAACCAATATCTAATCAATCACCCATACACAATATTCTTTTGTTAAAGTGCTCCAAAAAGAAATATCTTTAAACTCATCAAATTGAGAGATAGAGAGATAAGATACGAAAGAAGATGGACAAATAAACATCACATAATGCATATGAAAATTTGATAAATTTGACGTTTATGAGTTCAATTATCAATATTTGATGTAACGGTTTTTTGTTTTTCAGCTAGTTTCCCACTTCTATAAGTAGGAGTTTGTTATAAGGGTTATCTAAGTTGAACCCAATGTATTATAATATAACATTGCACTCTTTAATAACATCGACATTCTTTGTGTGCAATTTAGCTGTAATTTCTTAGTCTTACTACAACAAACTGATATTTAAAGCTTCAATTCATATCATCATTTTGCATTTGTTCATGGTGGGTCTCCAATACCAGATATCAACCATTCTATTTTTGTTTGGGTTGAGTCTTCACGATTCATTCAAGAAGATGGCCAAAACAATCAAGATTGAGAAATTTATTGGGAAGAATAACTTTAACCTTTGGCACATTAAGATGCATGCCATGTTGAAAGAACAAGGAATCTCGATGCCTTTCTCTGGCCAACCTTCGAATATTGATAAATCTATTTTTAGCAACAAGAAGAAAAATCACATTTGCTATTTCTCTTGTCACTGTCTAATGAAGTTCTCTACGAATTTTTTGAAGAACAATCTACTTCTACATTATGGATCAAGTTGGAGAAAATCTTCATGATGAAATCAATCTACAACAAGTTGTTGTTGAAATAATGTCTCTTTGGTCTTCACATAAAGGAAGGTATGCCTTTGAAAGGTCACTTGGATGAGTTAAACTTTGTCTTGACAAAGCTTTGGGACATTGATGTCAAATTAGAAGATAAAGATATCATAATGATTTTATTAGCCTTTGTTCTTCCTTCATATGAGAACTTTGTGAGTTCTCTAAGTGTTGGAAAGAATTATATCACACTTGAAGAAGTCAACTCGATACTCTATTCAAGAGAGCATTGACACAAAGTATCTGGAAATAGTGAGGAAGTTCCCACCTCTAGATTAATATTGACCAACTATGCAAAATGACACAAAAGAAGAAAGGAAAATGAAGCAAGAAGAATAAGGTTGATCCAAAGAATATTTGTAATTACTACAAGGAACCTAGTCATTGGAAGAAAGATTGTCCCAAGAAAATAAAGAAAGGATTTGTTGTTGATCAACAACAACATTTTGAATAGTGGGTAATGGACTCCGATTGTTCTTATCATTTGTGTCCACATAGAAGCTGCTTCGTAACTTATGAGAAAAAATATGGTGTTAATGTTATGATGGGTAACAATTCCCCTTGCAAGACTATTGGGATAGATTCTATACAAATCAAAATGCATGATGGAATAGTTAGAACCTTAACCAATGTTTGTCAAGTTCTAAAGCTTAAGAAAAATCTAGTCTTTGTGGATGCCATGGATTCAAAAGGTTTTATCTATTGTGTTGAAGGTGGAGTGATGCAAATCAAAGGGAAAGGTAAGTTTGTTGTAATGCAAGGAACCAAGCAAGAAAATATATACATCCTTTAAGATTTCACTGTGACAGTTTCAATCTCAACTATTTCACAAGTTGAAAGTCTTGGTCACTTGAGTGAAAGGGAATGAAAATTTTAAGGAAGCAAGCATTACTTGGAAATCACAAGGTGGAACCTTTTCAATTTTGTGAGCATTGTGTCTATATGGGAAGCATCATAGGGTGAAATACCGAAAGGCGGTGCACACCACAAAGGCCATATTGGACTGCATCCATATTGGTTGTTGGGCCTTTTAGAGTTCCATCCTTGGAAGGAGCTAGGTACTTTCTTTCAGTCATCAATGATTACTTAGGGATGACACAGGTATTCATGACCTATGTTCATCTAGAGTAGTCATCCACCATGACAAGTCCATAATTCTTTTCACTAGTGGATGCAATTCTAGTTTGACCAAACATATCAAGGTGTAGTAACTGCAAGGGTCTAGAGGTGGAAACAATATTTTTACTCGAAAAAAGAGTTATTAATCTCTTTCTCCTTTTGGCATGCCTCACAAAGTAAATCATCCTTATATGACATACTTGGTAGATCTCTTACAAGGTTATTTTTCTGTATTTTAGAGATTTGATAAATATTTTACATCCAAGTGATTTTTATATAATAAGGTCACAACTACTAATGATTTTAACCCTTTGTAGGTTTGGCATAGAATAATGGACAAATACACCATTCTTTTGCAGGCACTGATTTTCTACCCCCCTGGATAATTTGGTTTATTCCATGCAGATAGCTTTGTCGAGAACCTTTTGCATTTATGAGGAGGTTTGTTCTAATGTTTTTCCATTTATAATATAGTTATTGGCATAATGGTTTGTTTTCTTTAGTATATATCATATAGTGGAAAACCAACTAAGATGTAAGATGCCATTTGTATGTGGAACTTGAACATTTGGTGGTAAGTTTAACTAGATATGAGGGTAGCTACACATTGTAGAGTACCCAATTACAATTTACTCGTACACCTCTCTGCTTTCAAATTTCTTAAGATGGACTGGAGTAAATAAGTTTATGCAGCATTACTTAAGATGAGTTTGAAACAACACAAAAAATAATTTTGTGGAGATTCCAGACATGGTTGCTGTCAACTATTCATATATAACATAAATATTACTGAGAATAAATTAATCTCATTGAATCTGTAGACGAGGCTGGATTAAACATGAAACTTTGATTCAGTAATATATCAAATTATGTTCTATGGGATATGGTGATCTAGCCTCATCTACAGATTTAATGAGATTAATTTCAGTAATATGGGATATGGTGATACAAAGTTGCAAACTGTGTAGATAGTTCTATGGGATATGGTGATCCACGAGAAAGTTATGCATTGAATCATTGATGATGCTTCTTAACTTTATGTTATTCATTGTATAATTATTACTTCTTTATTTTATTTTATTTTTTATAGTGCCATTAAAGGTTGGACGAATCCACCTCTGCATTTCAGTGATGAACCATGTTGTTACAAAATTTTAGACCTTATTGGTGATATGTCTCTGTTTGCTCAGTTTGGGAATCAAGGACTCCCAGTGGCTCATATCGTAGCGTACAAGGCATGTGCTATTGGTTCTGTCTTCCCTATATTTAATATTTTTATTTGTCAAATTGACTTTCATTGTGTCAAAATGATGTATTTTGTGCAACCTAATTTATTGAATTCACCCATTTCGTTGAAATTGAACCTATGTAAAATGCATTTAGCAATTTTTAACAATATAGTAAAATTATTATAAATTGAGTTTTTATATTAGTTGTTTATAATATCAATATCCATACATTTTTAATTGAGATTACCATTTCAATAATAAAACTATATAGTATATTAATTATTAATATATTTAATAACAAAAAATATTTAATGATAAATCATTTAAATTAATTATAAAATAGCTTTATTTAAAATTATTCTTTCTAATTGTTTTATATAATTGTACAAAATAGAAATATCTGTATGTTAAAAATGAAAATGTGTATAAGAAGAGAGAAATAAGTAGTAAAAGAATTTACAATTTGACAGGTCTAAATAGTAAATAGTGTGTAAGAGAACTGAGACTTTCACTCAATTAAAAAAACTAGACTTTCTATTCATAAATTTTCAAATTTTTTGTCAGGTGTCAATTATCACTAATAAAAATAATTGTATAAATAATTATTTTTGTCCTTAAATGTGTAATTTGGTGACAAATGTCTTTGAAATATGTAAATACAAAAATTAAATCCTTGAAAGTTGTAAAAAATACGACAAATCCGACCGTCAACTTTCATCTGTTCAAAAAGTTACATAACATAGAGAAACAAATTTATCTCTGAAAATATTGTTAACCTAATAAAGAGAGACATATCTATCATCTAACATTTTATTGACTTTTGATATTTGTGCTTGAGAATATGAATATTTGTGACATTAATAATTTGAAATAAAAATTTATTGTTCACTTATGCCTCTTTTTTCTTCTAGTGCTTTCTTTTCCAAATGTTTTTTCTTTTTTTTTTCTTGTGGCTTCTCCAAGGTGCTTCCTTTTCATTGCTTCCTTTCCCAAAAGTTGGTTGTTGTTCTCGCGCCCTTTCATTGCTTCCTTTCCCAAAAGTTGGTTGTTGTTCTTCTTCATGCTTACCCCGGTTTGCATGCATCACGCCCTTCCATTGCTTCCATTTTTTTCGTTTGTTCTTCTTCGCGTGGTATCTGTCGAAGTGGTACAGCAGCTATAGGCATTGCATTACATGTGATACAGAACAAGATAGGTAGTTATTTAACAATCTGATATCATCTTAATAAGCAAAATAAACATATCAGTCTGGTGCTGCATGTTGAGGGTCACTGAAAAATATGAGAAAAAAAAACACACCATAACAACTATGATGAAAAATAATGGATTTAAGGACCAGTTGCAATTGCATTTAGACCGCTAGAATGTAACCTTGTTTGGATTAGGAATTTCAAAATTTCAAGGATTTTGAATTGCTTTGATTTTAATTTCTTTCATTTTTCAAATGCTTTGTTTGGATAAATCAATTCAAATTTCTTCCATTTTAAATTTTTTGTTTGGATAGGGCAATTCAATTTCCTCCATATGCAAAATTTCAATTTTATATTTTAAATAGATAAAATTTTAATATTAAACTTTATAGAAAATAAACACAATCTAATTTTGAAATATTAATTAAAAATATTTTCAATTTTTAATAATTTATAAATACAAAATATTGATAATTTTAACAAGGGTTGTTTTGTCTGACCACAACTAGTGATGTTTTTAAATCGACATCAACCAAGACTATTTTTCAGTCGACATCAAATAAGATTTTTTTTTGTCAAAGTATGTCGGGAATATTTGTTAGCTGACATCAATCGGAGCTATTTTTTGGCTAACGTTGGTTGAGTCTATTTTTCAGCCGATGTTGGCTAGATTTTTTTACCAATGTTGGCTAGGGTTTGTTTGGCCAACACCGGCTAGGGTCTTTTCGAACGACATTGACCAAGGCTATTTTTAGCCAACGTCGACCTAAAAAATCCTAGCAGGCATTGACAAAAAAATCTACCAAATATCAACTAAAAAATAGCTTGGTCGATGTCGACCAATAGAACTTATCCGATGTCAGCCGAAAAATCCCTAGTCGAAGTTGGCTAAAAAAATAGCCTTGACCAATGTTAGACAAAAAACCCTACCCAACATCGGCTATAAAATAGCCTTGACTGATGTTGGCTAAAAAATAGCTCTAACCGATGTCGACGGAAAAAACTCTAGTGGATGTTGACTGTAAATACCTAGTTGATGTCGGCTAAAATTGTCATGCTCGGTATCGGTCAAAAATACCTAGCTAGTGTTAGCAGAAAATACCCTAGCTAACATCAACCAAAAAACCTAGCTAATGTGGTTAAGAAATAGCTCTGGTTAATGTCAGCTAGAAAACCCTAGTCGATGTTAGCAAAAAAATCCTAACCGGTGTTGGCTAAGAAAATCTAGTTGACATTTGCCAAAACACCTTACCTAACATCGGCTAAAAAATAACCTTAGCCGATATTGGTTAAAAAATAGCTTTGGCTGATGTTGGCTGGAAAAACCTAGCTGACGTCGGCTGAAAAATTCTAACATGTGTTTACTCAAAAGTTAGTCATGACCGATGTTAGTAGAAAAAATCTAGCCAACGTTGACCTAAAAAATCATTGGTCAACATCAATTGAAAAAACCTAGATGAAAACGACCAAAAAAATCCTTGGCCGACGTTAGCAAAAAAATCCTTGGCCGACGTCAGTGAGAAAATAACCTAACCAACACCATCTAAAAAAAATCTTAGCCGATATTAGCAAAAAATAGCTTTGGTTGACATCATACAAAAAAAATTCTGACAAAAAAAACCTCAGCCAACGTTAGTGAAAAATAATTTATGTCGATATCCGTAAAAACTTTGGTCATCCGTAGTTGTGATTGTTGAGTGAGAAAGAATCGCGAGTAAGAACGTAAGTTAAAGTGAGCATCTCCAAAAAAAGAATTTCAAATTCTATATTTTTTGAGAGAATTTGAAATCTCACTATTTTAGTGAATCAAAATGATTCATAAAAATACCAAAATTTAAATCTCCTTTCAAATACTCTATCCAAACAAGTTTTATCATGAATAATTTTAAATTCCTTAAAAAAATGAATTTTCCAATTAAATTATTTTATCCAAACACATTATTATAGGTTTTTTTTTTTTTTTTTTTTTTTTTTTTTTTTTTTTTATATTCACCGTGACCGTATCACAATTGCAGCTGCATCACCGCAATTTAACATCAATACATTATATTTCATATAATCTCGCAAGTCTCTTGCAAGACGTTGGTAGCAAAAATCGTTTAACTATCGCATAAATAAAATTCATATACCTATACACTATCATGTCAATAACTTTAATCTTTATTCTTAAGTGTTTTGTAGTCAAATTTCAGCTCCTAATTAAATAAATTATTATCTGTATGTATTCATGATAGTGTGATCACAATTAGAATTACACATACAAACTCAGTTCAGAAAAAATGTCAGGGCAATTGAACTCAGCAGGGAGCTTATTACCATGAAATCCACATTGTGAAAAAACGAAACTAACGTATTTTAAAGCAAGAAATGAGAAAACCCCTACCACAAATCAAAATGAAAATGACATTTCCTGGTGTTAAACTAAAAAAGAGAAAAAAAGTCAACATCTGAAAAGAGAGAGGAGAAAGGACCATTGGATCGTAGAGCGAGAATCTTCTAGGAGAAGGAAGCCCAGAAGAAAAAGAGGCATAAACAATGATTTTTTTTTTTATTTCAAATTATTATTACAGCAAATATTTCTATTCTGTGTATGGGAAAATCAAAAAGTCCTCAAAATATTACAGGATAAATATCTCTTAGTGTTACCTTAGTGGTTTTTGTTAGTGATAAATTTGTTTTTCTCCACCTTTTAAAGGGTGTGAGGGATGAAATTTGATAATCGAATATATTTATCATATTTTATATATTTTATTAGATTTAATTTTATATTTACGTTTTTCATGAACATATTTGTCCGAAAAAAATGATTATTTATCTAAAATAATTATATATATATATATATATATATATATATATATATATATATATATATATATATATATATATTTAAAGAGTGTAGTGGTCTTTAAATAAATCAATAATCGAGCATGATCGATTAGGCGTGCAAAGGGCATCTGTCATTTCGTTCACTCCATAGAATTGCAGTCAGGAACACACTACACAACTAAGAATCACACCACACTCTGACCTCAACGTTTTCAACAACCATTTCTCTTCCCATCAACGGTTCAACGCATCACTGCACAATCACTTCCTTCTTCAAATACTTCTCCTCTCATCTTTTGTCTCCTTTCTCTTCAATCACCGTTTTCCCAAAACAATTCTCTTCTCTTCTAATTCTCATCACGCAACCGCGTAACTAAAATCTCCGTTTCCGTTCAATTCCTTCATAACTCTCCTCCACTTTTTATTATTATCATTATCATTATTTAATTATTTATTAATAATAGTAGTAATAATTTCATTCCCCTCTTTGCTTCGAGTTTAATCAAAATTTCAATCATGCAGCGCTCTCACTCTCTCTCTCTCTAGAGAGCTCGGCCTGCCATGTCATCACAAACAGCCGCCTCCATGGAGGCGCCGGAGTCCCACGCGCCGCTGCTCCGCCCCCTCACCGATGCCAGCCGAGCCCCCGTCCCCACGCTCGCGCTCCTCCTCGGTCGCGCCGGCCGTCGCGGTCCCTCCATGCTGGTGCGGGAGACGGCAGCGCGTGAGCTTGAGGAGCGCCGGGCCGACTGGGGTTACTCCAAGCCGGTGGTGGCGCTTGACATGTCGTGGAACATGGCCTTCGTCGTCGTCACGGCGGTGATGCTCGCATGCACTACCGCCGAGCGCCCGAACACGCCGATCCGCGTGTGGATCGTTGGCTACGCGCTGCAGTGCCTCGTGCACGTGTTGCTCGTGTGGCTCGAATACCGTCGCCGGAGCCGGAGGGACTCGCACCACGGCCAGAGAGCGCGGGACGTGGAGAGCGACGCCGGCAGCGGTGACGAAGACTACAGTGACGACAGAGATTGGAGCTCTGGCTACTCGTCTCGCTCCCGGTGCGTTCAATTCAATTCAATTTTGTTCATGTTGAGCTTAATTATTCTGTTTTTAATTGACATGAAAAATTGTTCTCTTTTCTTGGATGTTAGGGTTTTGAGTTTTAATTTTATTACTTGATATCTTAGTGGGTTCAGTTCAATTCAATTTGACTGTAGTGGTTTGATTTTACTGAGCAGGTTTTTTTTAGTCAACGAATTTGTTCATTTATTTTGAATTTTTTGGATGCTAGGGTTTAAGTTTTAATTTCGAACTTATATTGTGAATGTTATTTGGAGAACCAAAATTATGAATTCTGGTGAACTTTGGTGAAATTAGTGCTTGTGTTATGTTGTCGAGTAAAGTGTTTTTGTGCCCTTTTGGTTTTTAGTAGATATGAGATAGAAATGAATAGAGAGTACAGTTGGTCAGATGAACGTTTACGCTGGAGCTTGTGATCCAATTAAGGAATTTAGTAAAGTTATTCCAGGCGATTTTCAAATATTGCGCTTCGGAATTATGATTAAGGGTTATGTAATTTTCATGATTGGGCTTGATAACACTGACATAGTGTCATGATTAAGAGGCTATTGATAACAAAATTTGGTTTGCTAGAGGTAGCAGGATGAGTGAAGGACCCATGAATGGGGTATGTGTTTGTCTAATATCATAACATGGACAATAGTAGGTGAGGGTAAACTATTTATCGTCTTCAACAACCTAGAAAGGATCCTAATGTGTGTCTTGATTGTGGATTTAGCCTTTTATTTTTGTATTGAAAATGAATATAGTTTTGAGCCCAACATTGCATTGAAAAAACTCACCATACCTGTACTGTAGAAATTGAATTTGTATTTGATATGGCAATAACCAAATTTTTGGACTCATATATATTTTATTGTGTAATTTGGCTTAGTTTGAGCCAATACATGCTAGCACTAGCTAGAGCAACCTCAATACCATCAAATTCCATGGTCGATATGGAGGGCTGTTATGACTTTATGTGGCTTTTTTTGTCCCAAGGGTTATTCAGCTGTCTTCTCTGGTTTGACTTTGACGATGCAACCCTTTTTTAAGTTATTAAATTAAATATTGCCAGTATTTAGATCGAATATATATACTTTATTAAAACATAACATGTCTTACCTGTATCCTAATGTTTCAATTTTTTTATATTTACACATTGTATCAGATAGTTGTACCTGTACCTTTGAAACATAGCTAACAACTTAAGATTTAAGGGGACTTGGTTTATTGGGATGGAATAGGAGTCTCTTTAATTCAGAAGAGTAAAGTTCAATCCTTTTTTCCACATTTCATTCATTAATTTAATTTCAGCTCAAGTTTTGGATGGGTTGGTGTTTGTAACAGAAAAGATCATTTATGGGCTTGCACTTGACATCACAAGCGTATAGTTGAGTTGTTTCCCCTGAAGGTGGTTTTATGTCATGGACTTGTTGAAGATATTGAAGCCTGTTATAGCTATGTAAATTAAGTTCTCTCAACATTAATTGATACAGGAGTGACCAAAATAGCCAATCGAATGTTGCTTTCCTTCATAATGTGCTATGCTATACGTGTTCTTTTAGATTTTACTGTGACTTTTTTACTGCTTTACATATTAGCTGTGGCCTGTGGGTTTTCATCTATCCCATATCAGCCCCCCCTGCTCCCCCTCATTCTCACAGATTGCCTAATTATTACCTGTAGGTTTACAGATATGATTGCAATTAATAATGATTATTTGCCCCTTTGTATCTGCCTTCTGGTATAAAATTGCAGTCACTATAATGTGGTTGACTAAATGAGGTCTAGTCTTCTTGATAGTTGATAAAAAGATTGTTAGTATATGTCTGGTAATATTGAAAGAATTTAAGGCTTGATTTAGGTTTCAGTAAATCTAATCCTTCTGTAGATATTTTTGGCATGTAAGCTTTACCTCGGATCGTGTACTGTAATGTGAGGACTAACCGCAGTCCACAGGACAGGACTATCATATCTCTGGGAAAAGGAAATAGATATCCGTTCTTATCCCAAATACCTTGGCTGATGAAGCATATTAATCTGCTATAGTCTTAAATGTTGTTTGCTTATTATATTATACTTGATACTTCTTTGGACTGTACTATATAACTAAGATTGATTGACAGTGATTTTGATTATTTACAAAACAGCTTCACAAAACGATGTGAGTTGTTAAATACTGGGGTTTCATTCCTTTGGTGGATAGTGGGCTTTTATTGGGTTGTCTCTGGTGGCAATATACTTCTGCAAGATGCCCCACGATTGTACTGGTAAGCCTTTATTTCTAACATATCTATACATGTAGAGTCACATATAAAGATGATATTTGCTATCTGTTCAGGTGCCTGAACAATGCATATACATATGAGTTCATTTCACCTTTTTTTGGGGGGTGGGAGTGAAGACATGTTGCTTTTCATTTATTTCTTTTGAATAACAGAAGGATGGAGTTTCCTTTGGGTATCTCTTGTTTTTACGAGGGTACTAGCTCCCATAGCAACTAGTGGCTAATATTTAGCCATATTTTACCCATTTTTTAATTCTTTGATTAAATGCTCATTGTGTACTCTCATAAATATATCAATATGGTCTTTCAAACTCTAGTGATGCCATCAAATTGGTCGTAAAAGACTAAAATATATTTCATTATTTGCTATTGAAGGATTAATTTGATGTCCCCAATAAATGGAGAACAAATTTGATGTTTGGTGTAATTGTGAGGACTGTGGAGGATCAAAATGGGCATTTTACTGTATTGCACGTTTGAAAATAAGATAAGCTTTAGTTGTTCCTTTCTTCTGATGCAGCCATGTGTTTTTTCATTTTGTGTTGTGAATTTTGTTTCAAACTTTTATGTCAAATTTCTTTTTGTCTCTTTAGTTATTCAATCAAAGGACACTTTTACCTTTTCTTAATTTTATTTTTATCAATACCCATTTTTTCAATCAACATTAAGAAACTATTTTTTCAGTTATTCATATATGATTATACTAGTAGTTGATTATCAAAGTCTACAATAAAGTACTTGTGATCATAACAAAAAGAAGAAAGCATTGCCACATATCTGTCCTGGGACCATATTAGGTAGTATTACCATGTCAGGAAAATTACTTATTTTCTCCATCCCATGTTTGAATGTTGCAAAAAGCATCATTAGTCATATTTGAAAGAAGTCTTGGCTCTACATACTTGTCTACTATTTACTACAACTTTAGGGATATAGAGGAAAATACATTTTAGTCCTGTTCAAGTAACGGAGATGTATACCAAAGTATCAGTCAATAAAAGAAAATTGGAGGATTCTCCTTGGATATGTATTTAGGAGTATCTTATGTGTATTGATGGCTTTAAACCGCCATAATCAATTAAAGTAAAAATAAAATAAAATAGATTTGACATTGCTCATTACAAACATAACACCAAAACTAAACATAGATTAAACACCACCACTACCACTGTTCATCATCAAACCGCACCACCAACACCCTTGGCCCGCTTCCACCTCTCTTCACAATTGAAAATCCATAACCCAGTAAACATCAAACACAAAATTACTCAACATCCGTAACCCATAAAACATCAATCAAACACAAAATTACTCAACATGACAACATCCAACACCATTTATTCGAAATTACACAATCAAAAATCCATAACCTTAACCATGGAATTCTGAGTCAACCACAACATCCTTCCCTGTTCTTCAAAATCCTTCCTTCCTCTCAACCATCAGCACCTCCAGGGTCACGTTCCATAACAAAGTGGTTGTGGTTGTGGCGGTGGCGGTGTAGATCTAGTAAAATCGTACATGCAGGCAGTGAAGAGGGTGGTGTTGGGGTTGGAGGACGCAAATCTGATGAAGCCGCTAGCAGATGGCATCATGTGGCGCGTGGATGTAACACTCCATTTTTCATAAAATAAATTAAAAAGAATTTTTATTTATAAATAAATAGAATTTTAGAAAAAATGATGAGGTTTTTATAATTAAATAAATAAAGAGAAATAGTTTTATTGATTAAAATATTGATGTGAAGGAAAATAAAAAGGATATCTTATTTATTCATTTGATAGGAAATAAAATAGAGTTCATGTTTATAAAATAATAAAAATAAAGAAAAATAGAGTAAATAAAAGGGTAAGAGTACCCTAACTTTAAATAGAGACATATTAGGTCAATTCTCAAACTAACGATGCGTGTCTCTACGATTCCTCTTATTCTCAACTTCGTTTCCCCTTCTTCCTTTCCCAAAACCCTCTCTTTTTCTTGCATACACTCAAACCTGTCTCAGTAAAATGACGATCCCATACTCGTTAATCGTTGGATTGTCGTGAATTTTTTTTTTTGCTCAGCAAAAATAGATATATTATATATTAGAAGTACCAGAGGTACTAAGGATACAAATGATTCCACATTGTGCAGCTGATTGCTAGTACATAACCAAACTGCAAACTCGTGGAATTATTACATAAATTCATTATCTTTCCTCTCACCTAATTCCTAAACGCTTCCTTGAGGTTAGAAGACCATTGATTGAAGTGAATTGCAAAATCCTTGTCCATGGTTTTAAGCCATGTCCAAAGAGTTAGAATTGCATCTTCCATCAAAAATGGCATTTTGGAATACTATTCTGTTTCTGAGCTTCCAAGTTGTCCATGTCATTGCGATCCACCAACATTTCCAACTTATAAGTTTTTTTCTGTCTGCAAAGTCGGGCACGTGCTGCAAGTAATGATCCCTAGGACTTTGAGGTACTGCTGTTGTTAAGCCCATCCAAGATAAAGACTCCCACCATAGGGGTAGGATATTGCGGCAGTTGAAGAATAAGTGAGCAGCCTCCTCCTCTACCTCTCCACATAGTGGGCACATCAAGTCATTGACCACCACTTGTCGCCTTGTTAGATTCATCTTTGTAGGAAGTCTGTCCCTTATACATCTCCAAGCAAACACCTGTGCTTTAGCTGGAATTTTAAGCTTCCATAAATCCATAAAGTCTGAATTCTGCTCAGCTGCCATATGTTCTCCCCATATCAAATCATAACCACTTTTTGTTGAGTAATATCCACTTTGATTTATCTTCCAGCTCCATTTGTCCTCCACATTTGGCTGTATCTGCTGATGTGATAATTCCTCAATAAAATTGTCTGCCATTTGTACTTCACAATCAAAAAGTGCCCTCCTCCAAGCTAAATTCCATTCCCATTCATTGTTGTTGTTGGTCCCCGTATGGCTGATGATTTGTTTCTGTTGGGATGATATCCTGTACAGCCTTGGATATTTGTCCATTAGTGGTACAGCATTGTGTGTCCAGGGGTTCTCCCAAAATCTGAACTTATCCCCACCCTCCACCTTCCACTCAGTTTCCTTTTTAAGTACCAAATTCTGTTGCTGTTGCAGATTTATCACCAAGTCCTTCCACCAAATGGAGTCATTCCTTCCTCTTGTGCCTTCCTCCAACACCCTCCATCCTCCGTATTTTGATAACAGTATTTTTGCCCATTGCTCCTCCTGCTTATGAAATAAATCCCAGCGCCATTTACCCAACAAAGCTGAATTAAATGTCCTCAGATCTTTAATACCAAGACCCCCTTTATCCTTTGGTTGGCAGACTGTCCTCCATTTAACCCAAGCTATCTTTCTCTACTCCATCCCTCCTCCCCATAAGAATTGTCGCTGAATTGCCTCCTATCTAGCTATAATTTTTGACGGAACCTTGAAAAAGGAAAAGAAATAAATAGGAATCGCTGTTAGGGCTGCATTAATAAGTGTCACTCTCCCCCCAAAGGATATGTGTCTGTGTTTCCATGTAGCTAATCTTCTCTCACATTTTTTGATTATAGGATCCCATAACCGACTACGACTTGGATTGTCCCCAATGGGGATACCCAAGTAGGAAAAAGGAAAGGACAATATTCTACAATTTAGGTATCGTGCCGCCTCAGCCTGCCACTGCTCAGACTTCCCTACTACCCCAAAACTACTCTTTGCAAAATTTTTCTTTAGCCCAGATACAAGCTCAAAGCTTCTCAGAATGGATTTGATTGTCTTCACATTCTGCACTGAGGCATCACCAAAGAAAATGGTGTCATCTGCATACTGGAGGATGTTAACTGGTATGTTGTCTTCCCCCACCAAGAGGCTACTGTAAAAGCTCTTATCCAATGCTTCTCTCATGAGATCAGTTAAACCTTCAGCAACAATGTTAAAGAGGAGAGGTGCTAGTGGGTCACCTTGTCTTAGGCCTCTATGTGGTGTGAATTCTTTTGTAGGACTCCCGTTGACCAAAACAGAAATTGTGGCTGACCGGAGACATCCCTCTATCCAACTAATCCACTTAGAGCAGAATCCTAGCCTCCTCATCATGTAGGAAAGAAAGCCCCAAGAGACTGAATCATATGCTCTTTCATAATCCACTTTAAACACCAAACATGGCTTGTGGCACCTCTTTGCTTCCTCAAGTGCCTCATTAGCTATCAGCACACTGTGTAGAAGCTGTCTTCCTCTAATAAATGCAGATTGTTTCTCATTTATTATATGTGACATCAACTTCTTGAGTCTATTGGCAAGGAGTTTTGCCACAATCTTGTAAATACAGCCTATTAGTGATATAGGCCTATATTCATTAAGATTTTGTGGGTCCTTCACTTTTGGGATCAAAGTGATGAAGGAAGCGTTGCTGCCCCTAGGGAACACCCCATTTGCATGGACTTCATGAATGAACCGATTGAAATCTGGCTTGAGTACCTCCCAGAATTGTTTTATGAATTTGAAGTTTAGTCCATCCGGCCCAGGACTCTTTTCACTTCCACAATCCCAAACTGCCGCCCTTATTTCATCCGCATTAAATGATCCCACCAGCAAATCATTTTGTATCTGATCAATACTCTTGAATCTCACTCCATTAAGAACTGGTCTGCATTGGTCCGGTTCACTGAAATTTTTATTAAAGAAACTCCGGATCTCCTCTTTCACTATTGCAGGATCATCTACCCAAGATCCATCTACAAGTACTCCTTTGACTGCATTATTTGTACGTCTTGAGTTCATTAGTAAATGAAAGTACCGTGAATTACAATCCCCTTCTTTGGTCCATCTTACTCTGGCCTTTTGTCTCATCAGTGACTCATGGGAAAGTGCTGCTGCCCATAATTCCTCCTGAAGCATTTTACGAGTATTCATCTCCTGAGGTGTCAACTGTCTGCTGATACTTTCTTCTTCCAGCCTGTTCAATTGTGCCTCAACTTGCTGTACCTTCTTGAGAGAGTCACCATTCAGATCCCTATTCCACACCTTCAAGGCCTCCTTAAGTTTCTTTATTTTTACCTTGAGAGTGAAACCCCCCCAGCCCCTTGGTTGATTGCTGGTCCAACATTCTGTGTCTGCCTTTATAAAACTCTTATCCTTCAGCCAACAATCGAAAACCCTAAAAAGGTTTTGGCCCCCAGTCAATGACTTTAGCCCTGAGCATGATTGGGCAATGATCAGAAAAATTTCTATCTAAGGTGAACATGGTGCTGGCTGGCCATTTTTGAATCCAATTGAGGGATACTAGGAATCTGTCCAGTCGACTCATTGTGGCCCCATTTGGCTTGAACCACGTGAATTTTTTCCCCACTGAAGGTACTTCTTCCAATTCAACATCAGCTATCCACTAATTGAATTCATTGATGTTGGTAGCTTCCACTCCCCTGTAAGACACACCATCCCTTTCAGAATGATGCCTAATACTGTTGAAATCTCCCATGAAGCACCATAGACCTTCGGGATCTAGTTGTCTCAGTTGTTTAAGAGAATCCCACAGTATCCGCTTCTATTGGCTGTCACACGGAGAATATATATTGACTACACTTGTTTTCTGGTTTTCTTTTAGCCAGACTCCTTCCAATAGGATAAATCCACTGCCCACTTCCTTTCTTTCCAGTTTGAATGCCTGCTGACTCCAAACACAAAGTAAGCCACCAGCTGTATTTATTGCTGGTTGAAATTCCCAGCCAATATCCGAATCCCCCCATAATGCATGACATGTGGCCTTATCAATTGACTCCCTCTTAGTTTCTTGTATACAGATCATATCTACTTTTTGATTCCTGACTAGTCTCCTTATAGCCCCCCATTTGACCCCTCTCCCAAGCCCTCTGACATTATAAGATACTATATTCATAATGGCCTGTGATTTTTTCCCTTCTCTGCTGCCACCTTTTTATCTCTGCTCTCCCTTTCAGTTATCTTGTTAATTATTTCTGCATGATCTGATTCACTGTGTACCCCCAAAATTTTTGCTATCTCCCATTGGGATGCTGCCTCTTCCATGTCGTCTTCATTTATTTTTTCCAAGGGTGCAGTTGTATCAGCCATGTCAATAGAGCTTTGATGTTGTATCGGAACCTTATCTATGAAGCACTTTTGGATTGGATGTTCAGAATCTGCAAATGGTGGGTCTGTGCTCGATGCTGGAGACTTTTTCTTTGTCGTTAGTGTTCCACTATATTGGGCCTGCTTGTGGTGAGATATCTTCCTCATAACAAGCACCTTTATTTCTTTATATACCCCTTCTTTTTTACTAGCCGTATTATCCCTGGAGAGGCCCGTATCATTTAACGGCCCAATTGGTATGTCTAGTGAGTCACGTCCAGTACTTGGCAGCAAAGGGGGCCCAATAGCCTTCCACATTTGAATTGGTTTGACTGTGGGTTGTGATGGTTAACCCACCTCATGTGCTGGCTTTATCTTCTTTATTTGGATGTTGCGTGTCATCATGGAATCAGTTTTATTTCCATTCACAGCTTCAAGGACGTCGCTCTCGTATCCTCGGTTTGACCCAACGTCCATTTCCTCTTCAGCACTCTCTGTCCCTGACATCTTCCTTCTGCTCCCTTCTACTTCCTTCTTTTGTGTATCTTCTGTCATCTCTGCAGATGGTTGTTGGGGTTTTTTGGGTCGCGTGCATTGCTGTGGTCTCGGGATTATCTCCACTTTCTGCTGGACAATGCCCGTCGGGCTTTTGACCAAGAACGGACTCTCGGTTAAAGGCCCGTAAAGAGCGTTTTCTTCTCCGCCGTCCCCCCCTTCGCCGGCGGTACCTTTCGGCGAGTTGAAGAAGTCGAGATTTATTGACGGTGCCGCGCCGACGGAGTCAATGTCAATATCTTCCGATTGGACGTCCTCCGACATGATTGATTCACTATTGGCTCGACGATTCTGTGTGCCGCCGTTGACCGCCCCTTCTTCTACGATAGCTATATGGTGCTCTGCTCCGTCAATAGTCACGACAACTGTGTGCTGAAGTCGGGGTCTCCATGGAGTTCTTATGAGGACTCTCGCCCTGTCCAACTGTGTCAGCTCTTCAAAGTCGTCGTCGACATCGATTAGATCACCGACGGCAGTCACAATCTTTCGAATGTTGTCGGTGTCCCATACCTGTAGTGGAACCCCTTAGCATTGGGCCCATATCACCCTGTATCCTGGCTTCATGTTCGGGTTCCATTTCTCTAACGAGTGGAACAGATGTTGGAGCTTCCGTGCCTTGCTGTTCGAGAGCCCAAGTATTAGAACCATATCGTCGCCGATATATTTCGGCACTACGTTCAGTCCTAACTCCCACGTTATCTCGTCTTCAACTCTTTCAAAATCATTTGCCTTCTCAAGGCGTCCAACCCTGCTTCTTTAAGCCATTCCTTCTTCCCCCAGCCTACTTGCAATTGTATCGTCAACTGTGACTGTGTTTGTCCACTGTATGTTGGTCGGGGTTGCCTTCTCTGTCCAACAACCATTGGGTTGTTGTTAGCTGTGACCTCCGCATATGTCTTGTGCTCAGTTCTGAACATTGTTGGCTTGTGATGTTCATTCCTCCCCTCTGTGTTGTGTCCTTCTTGTTTGGTCTTCAATTTGTCAACATGCTGTTCAGACCCCATTTTTCGTCTCCCATACTTTGGGAGATTCACATACAACTTTAGGCCATCTATGATGAGATTATCCAGCTTCCTTGCAAGTTCGTGTTCGTCCAGTACATCCTTGAACCTAGCGAAACCATATCTTCTTCCCCCTTGGTTCCTGTGATTAGGGATGAAAATCTCCCTTACGTCACCCCATTTCTTGAAGTAGGTCCAGAGATCTTTCGCTGTTGTATGGTCAGGGAAACGTGTGAAGTAGTATGTAGTGATGTCTCGCTTCTCCCTCCAGCTTGAGGTGTGATACTTGTGTAGAAATCTTGTCCTTGCCGATGCGTAGTTTAGTCTAGGATCCTCTCCATCTCTTTGTCTCTCTCGCTGTCTCCCCTTCCCCCTCCTCACGGTGGTCCACTCACTCTCTCTCATTGGCACACTCTCTATCCTCTAACTCTCTCTCATCTCTCTCATGGATATTTTGTGGAGACTTTTAGCCGCCGGTATTTGATTATCGTCAATGGCGTTGTCATGAAATTTAAATAGTAGGTTCAAAACTTATTTCCGCACATACTCACCGTTGAGATTTTGAAGATAATGTCTGTGGTGGAAGAATTGCCCCTCGCACTGAGTTTTTTCTTTTCCTGCAGACACTCAAAACCTGTCCGATTAAAACTACGAGTCTTTTACCCTTTTGAAAGACTTTTATTTAAATGTGTTTTAATAACTTAATAAATTATGATTTCTTATTCCTTTTATTATCAGTACATATATGTGTGGGGTAGAGGGTGTCACAAAAGATGTGCTGCGCGAGGAGGTTACTTTGCCATTTTAAGTTGCTGTGATTCAAAGCTTGTGAGGATTCTAGACGAAAGTAAAAATTAAGCATTGTGAAATATTTTAGATTCCTCAATAATACCAATTTTCAAGATTTTTTAATATTAAAATATTAGGATAAATCCAAGTCCCGCATCAGCTAAAGATAAAACCAAGAGTATATCAATGGGTGCAACTCTCACCCTATGAGCTAATTTTTGGGGTTGGGTTACATCCGCATTCTAAGATGATATCAGAGTTTATGCTACATCCATCAAAAGGGTCACCCATCATATTATCCCCGTACTAGTCCCAAAAGTGTTGGGTGGGAGATGTATTGCGAAAAACCTAAGTCCCACAATAGTTAGAGATATAGGCAAGATAGAGTATATAAGTGGGAACAACCCTCACCTTGTGAGCTAACTTTTGAGGTTGAGTTAGGCCAAAATCCACATTCTAAGAGTTTCAAACACATGTTTATATTGTATTTTATTTTTATTGCCTGTAAAATAATCTACCAATTAAACCAATAGTTTCTTAAAGTACTTTTAGAATTTATATATTTTTACGTATATTCATAAATATCCATGCAATGTATGGACGCTTACTAATTATTTTTATTTAATAAATTGTTTGTTGAATTTTATTAACATAACTGACAAAAGTATCTGTTTTTGTAATTCTATAGGTTGGTTGTTGTCTTTCTGGCATTTGATGTCTTTTTTGCCATCTTCTGTGTTGTCTTGGCTTGCTTGATTGGCATTGCTCTCTGTTGTTGTTTGCCCTGCATCATTGCTATTCTCTATGCTGTTGCAGGACAGGTACGAGTGAAAAATATTTTAGACTGACTAAAATATTTCCAACTTGTGAACCTTCTAATGTTTCTCTATTGTTTCGGAATAACATAGGAAGGTGCATCAGAAGCAGATCTTAGCATGCTTCCAAAATACAGATTTAGAATATTAAGCGATGAGGATAAGCCTAGTGGTGGAGCTGGATCTATGGTTCCCATAGAAACCAGCAGCGCTTACTTGGCAAATGAACGAACACTTCTACCTGAGGATGCGGTATGCTTTTCTCAAAATTCAATTTATTTTTATTGAAGTTCATCACTTCTATGAAATAGAAATTGATGGTTCTCTGATTTTCTATTTCGGTCAATGCACAAAGATTTATACTATGGCTTGTGTTCATGAGTGTGATCTGGTTAACCTGGGGGAAAATAATAAATGCAACTGCTACAACTAGTACTGAAATTTGTGAAATAACTGATAGAGGTTCAAAGTTTGCGTTAAACAACATATGAACTTGTGGTATTATATTTTTTTTTTTCCAAATTTAATATATTACATTTAGAAGATCCAAAGAGGTTACTACCTTGTACCTGAGGTAAAAAATTGTATATATGAAAGAAAATAGTTTATTCATTATCACGCACTACTATGAACTAAGTCTGAGAAAATCGAAAACAACAATATTTGCATTCAACTGGATCTCATTTAAAGTAAATAAAAAAATGCATATCTTTAGCTGCTTTTATGGGTTACTTTTTTCGCCCTATTCTGAGTTCTTTCGGCAATATAGGAGGGGAGAAAAGAAGTGTAGACATTGACGCTTATTAAAGATGAAGTCACCAAGCAAATAATAAAATGAAAGATTTTGCTAAGGAGGCTCTTATTAGGTGCTGCGTATTTGCGTAGATGGTTTTGATGAAGATTTTGCTAAACTATTCTTGAAAGAGGAACCTAGTTGAAAATGTATGCAGGCCTGAGCTCTTCTAGGATGTTGCTTTGTGGTCTTAATTCAATTATTATGATTTTTCATTTAATGCAAGATTCGAGCTTGTATATGTTTCTCTATAATAAATTGTCTCAATTACCAAAAAACCACTTAGATTAGAACACTTCATTTGTGGACTATAAAAACAGGCTGCTACAATTCAGCTTTCGATTTTCAGGAGTCTATTTTATTATTATCCGCTGATGGTTGCATTTCAGGAATGTTGTATATGCCTTTGTTCATATGAGGATGGAGCAGAGCTGCATGCTCTTCCCTGCAATCATCATTTCCATTCTTCATGCATTGTGAAATGGCTGAAGATGAATGCAACTTGTCCTCTCTGCAAGTACAATATTCTAAAGGGAAACGAACAAGTGTGACAGAAAAGTGAAGAACATACCAAGTACCAACTGGGTGTTTCAACAACTGTTCTGTAATATGTATATATAATTTCAAGACAAGAAGGTAAAGTTTACCTCCGTACTCGTTGGGTTTTGATCGTTGTTTCGTTTAGCGGTTTCTGTAGAGAAAAGATATATAGAGCATTTATTGGTGAATAAGTTAGCAACTGTAGTATGCTTAAGCATTATTTCGTCCTTTTTAGATTCAGAGTTGTCCAATTTATGGATTGTTCATTACTTTTCTGACGGAAACTAGATTGTTTCATTTGCTGCTGTTGAGTAATCACAGGTTTAATTCATTTGATTGTGTTAAATTTATGGACTATGGTATGAACTTTCTTATTTTATGTAAAGATGTGAGTTTCTTGATTACGCTATGAAAACTACAGAGAATGCCACCCATCGAATTTACATTACATTCACAATGAAATGCTTGATGAAAGTAGATATATTTATTGGGTTATTTAACAACGCAAGTTATTTTCATTGATTGAAGAAAATATTTTTTGAACTACGAGTCATGTTATTAAATATAACCATTACTTAAATTATTTAATTTTATTGGTATATTTTGAATAGAATTTAAATTTATCACGTTATTAATTAAAATTAGTTAATTTAACTTAATGAAAGTAGATATATTTATTGGGTTATTAACAACGTAAGTTATTTTCATTGATCTGTTATTAAATATAATTATTACTTAAATCATTTAATTTTATGGGCGTATTTTGAATAGAATTTAAATTTATCACATTATTAATTTAAATTAATTAATTAAACTATTTTTATTGGTCTTAAAATTAGATATTCTTTATATATTTAAAATTAGAGGTAGTATTATGGTACATTTGATATGCATTAAGGTACAACAAAAAGAAAATAACTCATGGCAACCGCTTAAGTTACAAAATTACCGTCTTGTATTTTGTTTGGTGGAGAATGAATAGTACAAATCAAATAATATGAAATTTACTATAATACTCTTATATTAATTATTATATATATATATATATATATATATATGCTTTTCATATTAATTTAGAACAACAATGTGAATAAATGGGAAGCATGATAACAACTTGAATAAATAAGACACTTTTAATTGTTTTAATGAGTAACAACACATTACTAGAAAATAGGTTTTTAACATCGGTTATTAAAAATTTTAAACATCGATTATCGATTATTAACTGATGTTGAAAATATCAACATTAAAAGTCTCAATGTTAACATCGGTTTTAGAGTAAATTACACAACATCGATTTTATACAAAATTGATGTCGTATCAAAATATTTAAAAATCAACAACATCAGTATTTTTTTTTTATAAATAACCGATGTTGTGTATTTTTTTAATATCCTACCTATTTTTGTAATTATCCCAATTAACCTGTAAATTCAAAAGAAGTACTAGACCAGAGAGTTTTTATCAACCAGCTTAAATTTTGTCCACTATATATAATTGAATATTTACAATGAACTATAAGAAAAATGAAAGTCAACACATAAAATTATTTGTAACCAAATCTAAATTAACATAATAACTACTCTACAATTCTGAAATCACTTAAATTTCTAGTGTTTGATTTTTTACTTTCAAATAATATCTTGCCCACTTAATGCGAATTGCCTTCCCATGGAACACTGCATGATATAATAAAACACATAAATTAATAAATGAATCTAAATAATAACAATTATAAGAAATTTAATTAGTTTTGAAGTAAATAGTTACCATGTCTCAATTATCCTTAAAACCTCCTAGGACTATTGTTGACATCCAATGCATTACGTAGTACCTGGGTCCAGTGCTTCCTTTTTGCTTATTACACTAAATTGAATAGGATATTTAGATATTCAAAGTTAACTAAAGCGTAATAAAATTTAATTTTTAAGACATGAAACATTATTTAAATGACTTACTTTAATTACAATTCATCTAATAGAAGCCTTGGATTTACTTCCTTGACCATCATTGAATCCTTTCAAAGCACTAATTGAGAGAAACATGCATATTATACAATAAAAATATTGAAGTCAAATGATAATCATAAAGTAAATGTATTAAAAAATATAATTGACCCATTAATAATTTCTTTCAAGTAGTTGTCAGGCCTCTTGTGTAAGGAACAAAACCAGATGACAACATTGTCCTTAGGCAAAATGACGAATTTGCCAATGTGCACTACATTGGAGAACATTAAGTTATTATAAAGCATACATATTTAAATTTATTTGTTCAGTTTAACATACCCATTCAAGTAGGCTCCTAGGTAGACATCTCTTTGTGAATTCTACATCCATTTCTTAATATAATCTTTTGATTCAAATTGTGATTGCTTAGATCTTTGTATAGATTGTGGCTTGAGGAATCTGTACACATCAACATTCCCCACTCGCATAGTTGTCTCAATCATATGCCTATTGTTATTAAAATATAGTACATTATGCATGAATATAAAACAATTAGTTAGGTAATATACAATAATGTAAAGTGACTTACAGACCATGAGTTATTTCAAAAAGATATTCATGCTTTATGTACTATGTGAAGTTATCATTATACATCCCAAACACACTAGCATCCCATGACACCTGCAACAACTTCAGGAAAAGCTGCGGAATGGTCAATGTCATCAGGTACAACAGATCAACGTCAAGATTTGGCATATGTACAAGTTTCGCTGGTGCCTCAGCTACCTGCTTATCCTACACAGTTAATAAACATTAAGCGAATGATAGTCAAAACTTGATTGTTAACAAATCATTTATTAATAATTATTAAAAAAACAAAATGAAATACCTATTCTGATAAAGACTTTACAAGATGTGTCGACCAAGCAAGGAAGGTGTTAAGTGCCCGCCCCACTAAATGAACCTCTTGAATGGGTACAAGAATGTGAGCATTAGCATCTCGAACTTCCTGAACACCGACCTTCATCTGATCATTGCCCAAAAGAATGTTGTGGATGGTCGTTGACCCCTCATAAACTCTTCCAAGAGTAATGAGTCGGGAAGGATTGTCATCGACATACAACCCAAAGTTGTCTAAGTCACCTATTTCTGGGACCTTCCCCAAGGGATCGACACAACTTCCCTTTGTGCTGACATGAGTAGCAGAAGGACCAACCTCAGCTTCAGGAGATAGTGCGAGTCTCTATGATTGCATATGCGATTGCATTTGGTTGAAGGATATCATTAATTATTGAGTCACTTTTTGTGTGATCGGCTCCTCCAGTTGGTCTTTGATCTTTTGTGTCAGCTGCTCTAGGTCTTCAATAGCCATGGAGCAAGAGTTGTGGGAGCCCCTTGAAGCCAGTCCAAAGTAGTGTTTGATCATCACACTGGTTCCAGCAGCACGGACACGACCAAGGTGCTCTAGTCACTCAATGGTAGAAGTTAGTACATCCTAACGTCCATGGGCGACAAAGCTTTATGTGAGGCCTGCTTCTCCAAGGAATCCTGTAGTCAATAGAAAAAAACAATATTGGTTTACTCATCCAACAATTGTTATAAAAAATGATCATTGACAAATGAAATTGACTTACAATTCTATTTGCAATTTCCTTTGCAGCCTCAGATGTCATTTGACCAGTTTTCTTCGTGCCAGCCATCTTCCACTTCATGTGTTGTCTGATGGGAAATGAAGGATCAATGACTGTGTTAGTGCTCTTGAATTAGGCTACTTCCTCCAATCATTTCTTTCACTTCTCCATCAACTTTTTTTCTGGAAAATCATAACCCCCACGAGACAACACGTGAGGGGTAGTGTTTTATTTCTAAATGGTATGCGCCTTCTTTTGAACATCATGTGACAATAACACATAACGATAACTGGTCTAGTTGACAATAATACATAAATATGAAGATTTAAAAACATTGAAAATCAACTAATCTTCCATGAAGGATTTCTACGGCTCTGACAAAACTGGGTCCACTTCTCTTTGCTTATTTCACACTTCTCGTAGACTTTGTCATCCTCGCCCTCCTTGTCGTGTGCCAGGGCCCATTTGGAGATCAGATTTGACTTACACTGATTTCACTGCTCTCCTACAGTCTAAAATATTTTTTTTCTTTGTCCTCAAATCAGATGATTCTGGAATATCAAATTCAGCTTGCGATACAATAAATACATTTTGTAGTTAGTAAATTACAAATTAGGATTTTTAGTACAACATATTACAACAACATTCAACATTTAATTGAAATACCTAAATATCCTCCTAGATGAGATCCTTTTGAGAGACATGGACCTGTTTCCATTTATCATATGTATCATCCACCTTATCGTGAGCGACAATCCCTAAATATGTTCATAATTTCTTTCTATGGGGACCATCAATTTTCCCAGTGACAGAATCAACATGAACCACTGGTCTCTCCACCCCAGCTGGTCTAGTAGCCAAGGATCTGAGTCATGTTGTTTTCTAGTCTTCATCGACGAAGACAATGAAGAAGGTGTTGCTGACTCAGAAGGAAGAGAAAGTGAGCTGGGTGGTGTAGCCATGTGCCTATCAAAAAACAACAACATTAATTAAACAATGTATGAAAACTATATTAAGTTGTGTAACTAAAATTAACAAACCAAGTTAATATAAAATAAATTACATTATACGATGTTAATTAATTCTCCTTCATCATGCTCATTACAATTTGAAATGATGTCATTAACTTCTTCTCTGTTGATGTTACTCGACATTTGTGTGGAGAAAGGAGTGAGACATGTTTCAAGGGTTGAATCATCATCTTAAATATTAACACCAATTGTTTTTCCATGTAGAACCACTGACCATCTTTCATCACAAGGATCTTGAACATAAAATACCTTGTTAGCTTGTTCATCCATGATGAAAGGCTCATTCTAATAAGTGAGCTTCTTCAGATCTACCAAAGTAAATCAGAAATCATCAGTTCACACACCAATAATGCTATCTACCCACTTTCACTTGAAAACACATACATTGAATTTTACATAATTAACTCTCAGATTTCTTCAATGACTCCAAAGTAAGGCATGGAAGCTACATGAGGATTGTCATCATGTACAGTAGCAAAGTATTAAGATTCAACCCTTAAACTTACACCACTATTTTGCATTGTACTCTCATCGTCTTGTGATTTCGTGTAGAACGAATACTTGTTAATATTGTATCCTTGCCAAGTTATAACATCTCTTTTAGGCTCATTTGCTAACTTCCTTAATATTTTAGATGCATTATGGTCACCGAAGATTATATCTTTAAACCAATTTAGGAAAATCTTGTTATGCTCTTTCAATATCCTATTCTTGGTCATTTTTGGGGTACTTTCCTTGACTAAAGCTTCGTGACAAAGTGTGTATGGTAGAACTTCATTATTGTTATTCAGTATATGCAAATGAGCTTGTTGCAATTCTTTTAGACTAGGAGAGATAACATGCAATCTTCTTGAACGCTTACCTTCCGCTCTCTCGTCATTGCGAGACTCCAGAACCCCAAAAGGTTTTGCCTTTTCCATGTACTCGGAAAAAAACTCAATAACTTCTTCCACAATGTACCTTTCAACAATAGATACTTTGGGACAATGTAGATTATTTGTATAATGATGCAATCCTACCCTTCAAGGACATTGGATAGAAGACTCCAAAAGATTGGGCCAGAGATGCAAGTGAAGCCCTAGGGTTCTCATGAGCCTTATGATAGATTTTGGGCCCATGGGCCAAGTATGAGCCCACTTTTCTTTGTAAATATTACAATAGGTTTTCCTTTTTTTGGGCCTTGTATTTTGGCCATTCTAGTAATATAAGGTTTTAGCCTTGTATTTCAGGGAATTTTGAGTAGTCTTTGTAGTAGAGACTTTTTTCTATTTTCATGTATTTTGGCATGGGGGTGAGCTTAGCTATTAGAGGGGTATGTGTAGTTAAGCTCTAGCTTCTCATATCAAGGAGGTGAGCTTAGCTATTAGAGGGGTGTGAGTAGCTAAGCTCTAGCTTCTCATCTCAAGCAGGTGAACTTAGCTATTAGAGGGGTGTGTAGCTAAGCTCTAACTTCTCAAGGAAGCTTCTCAAGGAGGTGAACTTAGCTATTAGAGGGGTGTGTGTAGCTAAACTCTAGCTTCTCAAGGAAGCTTTCATTTAATTAGTAACACAAGCTATAAATAGAAGCATGTGTAACACTTGTCATTACTTTGATGAATGTGAAACTTGTAAGACACACTTCAAAGTTCAACTTCTCTCCCTCTTTTTCTCCTTCAATTTCGTGCTCCCCCCTCTCTCTCTCTCATTATTTTCCTCCATTGAAGCTTCATTTCTAAGCTTTTTATCCAAGGCATTCTCTTGGTGGTGAAGCTTATCCTTCCATGACTTATTTCCTAGTGGATGGCACCTCCTCTCCCCTCTTCTCCTTTATCTTTTGATGCGTCTCCATGGTTGAAAATCACCATTGAAGGACCTCATTGAAGCTCAAAGATCTTGCCTCCATAGAAGCTTCTCAAGCAAGCTTCCGTCAAGTGGTAATAAAAGCATAAGAGCTTCAAGTAGGTGCTCCTTAAACCTCCATTAATTTTCAAATTTACCTTCTCCTACAATGTTGTTTCTTCATTTTTGTACATGTATTTCCTTGCATGTCTTGTGCTAAATGTTGTTAACATGATTCTTTAGAATTTCCACCGATTAAAATTGCTATAGAAGCTAGATTTGATTTCCTATGGTTCAAATTTCTTGTTCTTGTTCTTGAACCATGAATTGTGTTGAGTTTAGGTTCCTTTGAGTTTTGTCTTGCTATTTTTTGTGGCTGAAACTTAAATCATAAAATTCTTACAAAAAAATTGAAGTAGAAGAAAACCTCAAAAGTCTAGAGTGACATGTTCACCTATTGTAGTTTTGTCATAGAAGTCATGTCTAGTCATGAAACTTGTCACATAAGGTTCCTTATGTTGTGCTGAATTTTATTTTTCTTGTTTCTTTGTCTAACTCATTTTTTCTTGAGTGTATGAAATTTTTTTAGCCTATTATTTGAGTTAAGTCAAATCTTGCATGTTAATTAGTCCTTAACATGTTCATGCAAAATTCTTAGAGGGTCTTTGATTGTGAACCTTTTCTTGAACTTTTAGGTTTGCTTATGATTGTGTCTATTGTGAAATTCAATTTTTGGTGATTGAATTGTTGGCTGAAATTTTGATCCTAAGTGAATATTGAAATCCTAAAACTGTGGTAAACAAGCCTAGTGAGTTCAACATACATAGGAAAGTTAAAAGTAAGCCTAAAGCAATCAATATACCATGCTTAAAAAATTCGAAGTCTGAAATCGCTAGTGCTATCAGCTTGAACATACAAACTTGTAAAAATGACTGGGAATTGGTCATTTCTAATTATGAGCTGAGATTTTTAATGAATTTTAAAGACATACGGAAAAAAATTATAAAAAAAGAACCAAGTGATTTGGATAAAAGGAAAAAAAAATCACACAAGTTATCAGGAAAATTAGTGTCCAGAAAAAAAAAGTGATAGGGAAGGGTGCTTGTTGTTTTAGCTCAAAATTTGTTCTATAATTGGTGCCTATTTTATACCAATCTTAGTTCTGAAATTGAAATTGCAAATTAGTGTGAAAAATTTCCAAAATTAGAGGTTTCTTGAGTCTTTTTTTTATTGTTTTTTTTACTCTACTTTAGAGCCATTCTAGGTTTTTCTGAGTCTTAGCTTGCTTTTATGTGCTTTTCATTGCTTTAATTGTTGAATGATCCTTGAAAATTTGTCTTTTTAAAACTCTATTGTTTTAGCTTTCATTTCATTTTTTCGTCTTTGGTTATTGCTTGTCTCTTTGTTTCCTTGTTTGTGAGTTGCCATATAGGGAATTGGAAAGGAGGATTGGTGCCATCAATTGTAGAATTTGAGTCAAGAAGCAAGGGGCCAACCACCTTAAGAGCTATTGGACTAAGACGCACTCCAAATTGAGTGAAACACCAAAGAGAGAACATCCACCAAAATTGAGGACTTTTTTGTAACATTGTAATTGGTAATTTACTTATCTTCATTGCTTTCAAATTTTGTAACAAAAAGGTCTTTCATTGGAAGTGTGTTGGGAGCCTCCAATAGGCTACCAAACTTCCATTTGTGTGTAATAATTTTAGTCAATTTTCCCTTAGGATAGTGAGTGTTTTGTTGGGAACCTTAGATGTGGTCATCCAAACACTCTTAGGATCTGCTTAGTTTACATTTTTTTGCACTTTAATTTCTTGCTTACTTTCATAGGTTATTTTCTTTACTAGTCACGCCTAGTTTATCTTGTTATTGCATAATACTTTCTAATACTTTCTTCTTGCTTATCACACTTATCTTGAGTTCTTTTGGAACCCTAGATTTTACCTTTTTGCAAACCCCTAACAAGAAAGAACCACAATTTAGGAACCAACATGAGTCATCATTCATCTAGTGGTAATGGTGAGGGTACTAGTCATAAGGACCCTCTATCTAGAATCTTTGATGAGTTGAGTTCCCTCAAGTCATGGAAAGAAAAACTAGAAAGAAAAGAAATAGGAAAACAAAGGGTAGATATAAATCAAGATGAAAGGGAACAAATTAGGGAAGAAGAAAGAAGGAAAATACTAAAAGAGTTAAGAAAAGAAAAACATGCCTCCTATATTAGTCATGACTCTTGCAAGAGCCTAAGTGAAGAACTTCGTGACTATTATGAAGGAAGGCATATGTCACATCTTAGACCTCACTCCCATAGGAGAGAAAGGAAATAACGCCTCAAGAGGTTAACATTAAACTCTCATACTTCCATGGGAAGGACAATGCAGAGGCTTAGATTGAAAAATAAGGGTAGAGCAACAACTTAAAAGGAAGTCTACATCGAAATCTTATGGCTCTCCCTCTTATCCAAAGAAAGACCAAGGTCAAGGCATCTTAGGGGCGACACTTTCTAAGCCCAAAAATGATAAGGGGAAGACAATAGAAAAGCAACCCTCAAGGCTAGTATGCAAGAGAAGACTAGCTCTATCAAGTACTTTAAATGTCTTGGAAGAGGACACATTACTTCTCAATGCCCCACCAAGAAAACCATGATTATGAAGGGCTAAGAAATTTATAGTAGCCATGATGAGGCTACTACTTCACCTTCCTCTTGTGAAAGTGAAGAAGAAAAAAGAGAAGAATTTAGTGAAGAAATCTACCCCCAAGAAGAAGGACAACCTTTAATGGTTAAGGATAAGTGTAAGGAGGTAAGTGTCTCCTCTAAGAGCTTAGCTAATAAGTGATGCAATGCTACCCCCCAAGGGTATTGGTCATTCTAGTAGTATCGGGTTTCAACCTTGTATTTTAGGGCATTTTGAGTAGTCTTTGTAGTAGGGACTTTTTTGTATTTTCATGTATTTTGGCATGGGGGTGAGCTTAGATATCAGAAGGGTGTGTGTATCTAAAAATTTTCATGTATGTTGGCATGTGGCTGAGCTTAGCTATTAGAGGGGTGTGTGTATCTAAGAATTTTCATGTATTTTGGCATGGGAGTGAGTTTAGCTATTAGAGGGGTGTGTGTAGCTAAGCTCTAGCTTCTCAAGGAATCTTTTTAAGGAAGCTTCTCAAGGAAGTTTCTCAAGGAAGCTTCTTAAGTAGTTGAGCTTAGCTATTAGAGGGGTGTGTTTAGTTAAGCTCTAACTTCTCAAGGAAGCTTCTCAAAGAAGTTTCTCAAGGAAGTTTCTCAAGGAAGCTTCTCAAGGAAGCTTCTTAAAGAAGTTTCTCAAGGAAGTTTCTCAAGGAAGCTACCAAGGCTATAAATAGAAGCATGTGTAACACTTGTGGTAACTTTGATGAAATGAGAGTCTTGTGAGACACACTTCAAAGTTCAACTTCTCTCTCTTTCTTACTTCAACTTTCCATGCAACTTTCTTTCTCTGTCTGTCTGTCTCTCTCTCCCTCTCTCCCTCATTCTCTTCCTCCATTGAAGTTTCCTCTCTAAACTTCTTATCCAAGACACTCTCTTGGTGGTTAAGCTTCTTCTTCCAAGGCTTATTCTCTAGTGGATGGTGCCTCCTCTCCCCTCTTCTCCTTTGTCTTCCGTTGTAACTCCATGGTTGAAAATCACCATTGAAGGACCTTAGTGAAGCTCAAAGATCCAGCCTCCATAGAAGCTTTTCAAGCAAGCTTCCATCAAGAAGGAAAATCATTTTGCAATAAAGACAAACATTAAAGAAACTTCCCCTCTTAGACAACCTCCACATCTTCTCCTTTTGTAAAAAAATACTTGTTAGCACTGTCACACCTCTTGGGCTTGAGGTTTTTCCTCAAGTAAAGGATTGTTGAATGAGGGTTTGATTCGTACGAGCTTAAATCCTTGTGCTTTGTTGTTGCCCAAAATAGGTATTATTAGGCACCAAATCCCTAAAATAGGTGATATGATGAATGTGTTGAGTGGTGTAATCCTCTTTTGTAAAATTACTCATGCACCCAACATCTTCATGATTCATGTACATAGGGACTTATTAGGTAGGTTTGTTCTTATTTTTGATTTCAATAAAAACCGAGGTGCTCGTATGGGACACCTTAGGTTTGTCTTACTTTTTTGTAGGAATAATCAACATGAAAATTCAAAAAAAGGTATGTTTTATTGCATTACTTTCCTTAGTTTTTTAAATAGTGATCAAGGGATTCCCACGGACCCTAAGAGAATAAATGACATTCTTGAGTGGCCCACTACACCAAGTATATGGGAAATTTGGGGCTTCCATGGCTTAACAAACTTTTACAAAAGATTTGTCTCATATTTTTCTATACTTGTAGCACCACACATTGAGTTGGTGAGGAACCATGTCCCCTCATGGAAAGATGTCCAAGAAAGGGGTTTTCATACCTTACCCTACTTTAACATACCCAACACCACTGATATATATGTTTTTATTCTTTTTACAGGTGTCAAGGGAAGAAGCCCAGAGTTTCAAGAACTTTTGGATTTGAGGTCAAATTCTTTTCATGGAGGAGGGGATGATGCAATCCTACCCCCCCTAGGACATTGGATAGAAGACTCCAAGAAGATTGAGCTAGAGATGCAGGAGAAGGCCCTAAGATTCTCATGAGCCTTAGGGTAGATTTTGGGCCCATGGGCTAAGTATGAGCCCACTTTTCTTTGTAAATATTAGAATATGTTTTCCTTTTTTTGGGCCTTGTATTTTGGCCATTCTAGTAGTATAGGGTTTTAGCCTTATATTTCAGGGCATTTTGAGTAGTCTTTGTAGTAGAGACTTTTTTATATTTTCATGTATTTTGGCATGGGGGTGAGCGTAGCTATTAGAGAGGTGTGCATAGCTAAGCTCTAGCTTCTCATCTCAAGGAGGCGAGCTTAGCTATTAGAGGGGTGTGTAGCTAAGCTTTAGCTTCTCAAGGAGGATTCTCAAGGAAGTTTCTCAAGGAAGCTTCTCCAGGAGGTAAGTTTAATTATTACAGGGGTGTGTGTAGCTAAGCTCTAGCTTCTCATGGAAGCTTCTCAAGGGTGCTTTCATTTAGTTAGTGACCTAGGCTATAAATAGAAGCATGTGTAAAACTTGTCATAACTTTGATGAATGTGAAACTTGTGAGACACACTTCAAAGGTCAACTTCTCTCCTCTTTTTCTCCTTCAATTTCATGCCCCCTCCTCTATCTCATTCTTTTCTTCGATTGAAGCTTCCTCTCTAAGCTTCTTATCCAAGGCACTCTCTTGGTGTTGAAGCTTCTCCTTCCATGGCTTATTCTCTAGTAGATGGTGCCTCCTCTCACGTCTTCTCCTTTATCTTCCGCAGCAACTCCATGGCAGAAAATCACCATTGAAGGATCTCATTGAAGTTCAAAGATCCAGCCTACGTAAAAGCTTCTCAAGAAAGCTTCCATCATATACCCTTTTAAGTTCTTCATGTATCGCTTAACCAGGTACATCCACCCCAAATAAACGGGACCGCAACATTTAATTTGCTTCACTAGATGAACAATTAAGTGAACCATGATATCAAAAAACAAAGGAGGAAAATACATCTCTAACTGACACAAGATAATAGCAACCTCAATTTCTAGCTCATCTAATTTGAGAGGATCAATGAATTCACTACATATGGCATTGAAGAAAAAACACAGGCGAGTTATGGCATGCTTGACTTTCTTAGGCAAAATGTCTCGTATCGGCACAACTAACAGTTGTTTCATCAAGACATGGCAATCATGAGACTTTAAGCCATACAACTTTAAATCCTTCAACTGCACAAGACTCTTACTATTTGAAGAGTATCCCAGTGGCATTTTGACACGATGCAGACACAGAGAAAAACTTATCTTTTGCTTTCAGGACAAAGTATGACAAGGTGGAGGCAAGTATATTTTCTTACCAGTAGACCTTGGATGTAACTAGTCTCATATACCCATCTCAACTAGATCTTGACGAGTATTCAAACCATCACTTTGTCTTGCATTGGATGCTAAGAAGTGTGAGGATGACACTATCACAAATATTTTTCTCGACATGCATAACATCAATATAGTGTATGACATTTAGATTGGACCAATATGGAAGATCAAACAATATCGACCTCTTCTTTGATATGGAAGTTTTACTTTTTTCCTTTTTTCCAATTATCTTTGTACATATTAGACTAGGATGTCATTATATTTGGTCCTTGTATTTAGGGCTCCATAATGTAGGTAGGGTACCCTAGAAATATAGGATTTTTCAACCCTTGTATTTTAGGGCACTTAGACTAGTTTTTGTATTAGGGGTAGTTTTGAAATTTCACATGCACTAAGTGAATATTTGATGTGTGTGTTGGGAAATAAATTTAATTGAATTGGTAGAAGCCCAATCCAATTAAATTTTAGAGGGGGAGGTGAGCATTTGCTTACTACACCCCATTGCCACATCATATAGTCACACTTTGTGCATGTCCTTCATGTTTTACATGCCTCATGACACCTAAGCACACTTAGTGGAGAATCTTGGAATTGATCTTTGTAGAAGCAAATGACTTTGATGTTTTGATGATGATCATGATGATTTGATGCAAATGATTCAAGAATACAAGCCACAACATCAAGATGATCACTAGTATTTTAGGAAGGGAATTCCTAATTGATTTAGCAAAAGGTTTGGCCAAGTAATTTGAGTTAAAAAGTGTTTTTCAAGAGATTTACTCTCTGGTAATCGATTACCAGAGGATGTAATCGATTACCAGTGGCCAAAAATGGTTTACAACAGCTACTAAATATTTTAATTCAAATTTTAGGCTGTGTAATCGATTACACAATATTGGTAATCGATTACCAGCAGTTAA
This sequence comes from Glycine soja, assembly GCF_004193775.1. Taxonomy (NCBI): domain Eukaryota; kingdom Viridiplantae; phylum Streptophyta; class Magnoliopsida; order Fabales; family Fabaceae; genus Glycine; species Glycine soja. The sequence continues at coordinate 31,281,287 of NC_041008.1, read as the reverse complement.
TAAACGTTTTAATTCAAATATTAAAACCTGTAATCGATTACACAAATTCTGTAATCGATTACCAGAGGAGATTTTCAGAAAATAACTTCCAAGAGTCACATCTAATCAAATGGTTTATGAATGGCCATCAAAGGTCTATTTATATGTGACTTGGAAACACGAATTACAAGAGAGAGTTTTTTGATTGCCCAAAAAGTTTTATCCTCTCAAAAGATTAAGAGAGTTTTTCTAAATTGAAATGTCTTATCCTCTCAAAGATTCCTTGGTCAAACACTTGCATATTCAAATAAGGAATTGTGATTGATCTTCATTGTACAATCTATCTCTTTCAAGAGAGATTTCTTCTTCTCTTCTTCTTACTTCTGAAAAGGGAATAAGAGACCGAGGGTCTCTTGTTGTAAAGGATTCCTGAACACAAGGGAAGGGATGTCCCTGTGTGGTTCAGACTTTGTAAAAGGAGTTTTACAAAGAGAGTGGAAAATCTCAAGTGGGTTGCTTGAGGACTGGACGTAGGCACGGGAAGTGGCCGAACCAGTATAAATCAAGTTTGCATTTCTCTCTTCCCCTAAACTTCTTTTATTTATGGCTATTTATCTTTGGCTTGAAAGAAGTTTATTTTGAATTGTCTTTTGAGTAATTCATGTTAAGGGTGCATTGTAAATCTAAAAAGAGAGAGTAAAATTTTAATTGGTGAATAGTTCTTGTTATCTTAATTCAACCCCCCCCTTCTTAAGATAACTAAGGTCATTTGTCTAACAGATCTTGGATTAGTGTGCTGAACCATCACTAAAGTTCACTAATCATAATTAGTGAAATTTTGGCTCCACATATTCAATTTCAAATTCAAGTGCAATTTGAATTGAAATTCAAATTTCCCTCCAATTTTGTGTGACACTTAGGCTATAAATAGAGGTCATGTATGTGCATTTTTTGGAACTTTAATCATTTGAAAATTAAAGTTTAGATTTCAGAGCTCTTTAGAGCACAAAATTTCGTGCTCTTCTCTTCCTCTCCCTTCATTCATCTCCTTCTTCCTCCAAGCTCTTATCCATGGCCTCCTATGGTGGTGAGCTTCTTTTAGACTCATCTTCTCCTTGAAGTGGCGTCTCCTCTCTCCCTTCCTTCTCCATTCCGCTGCCATTAATCTTCCAAGAAGCAAAGGAATCCATTGATGAAGAAGATCCTAGGCCTACAAGCTCCAATGGAGCTTACATCATGTGGTATCAGAGCATCTTCATCTAGGTGATGTTCTTTTGCTTCCTCTATCTTTTTGTTCGGTGAATTCTCTTTAATTCCTTGTTCTTCATCTTATTCTCCATGTGTATCCTCCATTGTCTTGTGGTTTGGTTCTGTTTAGAGTAGATTAAAAAAAAATAAACCGATTGAATCTTAGATCTCCACTTGTTCTTGCATTTCTATGGTTCAAATTTTGTTGATCTACTCTTGAATCATGTTTTGTGTCAATTTTAGGTTCTATAATTTTTATTCATAATATTATTGTGCTGAACCTTTAGATCTAAATTTTCTTCCAAAATATTGATTAGAAAAAAACACAAAAATCTAAGTGTAAATCACTTAATCCATGTTGTCTTAGAGTTATGTTTAGACATAGTAATTGTCACAGTATGTTCTAAGTTTGTGTTGAATTTTTATTTTGTTTATTGAATTCTAGATACATTTGTTCATGTATTCTTGTCATTCTTAGCCTATCTTTTGAATTTTGAGTCTAATTCATGCATGTTATTTAGTTCATAACATGTTCTAAATCAATTCCTAGAAGTAGTCATGTTGTTGAACTTTTTTTTTTGTTTTCTAAGTTTCCTACATGATGCCTATGATGAAGTTGAGTTGTGGTGCTGAGTTGTGGCTGGATTTGTGAATCAAAATAAGCCTTAAGCTCTCTTGAATTGTGTTATTCAAGATAATTGAGCATAAACAAACACAAATTGTAACTATCCAAGCCTTAAGCAACATAAACACTACTCTTGATTTCTAGGTTGAAATCGCTGGTGCTGGCAGCTTGAACATAAGAACTTGTATAAATTACTGGGATTTGGTAACTACGTGTTTTGAGCTGAAATGTTTACTGAATTTGCTAGACATCTGGACCAAAATTATGAAAAAAGAACCAGGCGATTTGGATTAAAGGAAAAAATAATAAAAATCACACAATTTGGCAGAAAAATCAGTGTCCAAGAAAAAAAAAAGTGAAAGGGAAATGTGCTTGTTGTTTTGGCTCAAAATTTTTTCTATAATTGGTGCCTATTTTATACCAATCCTAGTTCTTAAATTTCAATTGAAAATTATTGTGAAAACAAGTGCCAAAACTAGAGGTTTCTTGAGTTTTTTTTTTTTAGTTTTTCTACTCTACTCTAGAGCCATTCTAGGTTTCTCTTTGAGTCCAAGCTTGCTTTTGTGTGCTTTTCATTGCTTTAATTGTTGAATAATACATGAAAATTTGTCTTGTTAAAAATCTATTGGTTTAGCTTTCATTTCATTTTTTTTTGGTCTTTGATTATTGCTTGTCTCTTTGTTTCCTTGCTTGTGACTTGTCATATAGGGAATTGGAAAGAAGGATTGGTGTCATACCTTGAAGAATTTAAGTCAAGAAGCAAGGGGCCAATCACCTTTGATGGCCATTCATAAACCATTTGAATAGATGTGACTCTTGGAAATTATTTTCCGAAAATCCCCTCTGGTAATCGATTACAAGACTTGTGTAAACGATTACAGGTTTTAAAAATTTGAATTAAAACATTTTCAACTGCTGGTAATCGATTACCAGAGAGCAAATCTCAATTTGAAATGATAGAATTCTTCGGTCAAACCTTTTGTTTTGGAAACTTCTTCCTAAAGATTCTAAAGGTCAACTTGATCATATATCTTGATTTTCTTGGATTCTTGTCTTGAATAAAACTTAGAAGCACTTGATCCTTCGGCATAATCAAAACATCAAAACATCTTGCTTCTACATAGGAGTCATTTGACTTAATCCATCAATTGAAAAAAAACTTTTCAACTATTTCTCGTCCTTGGAAAATTCTTTTTGCAAAAATCAACTGCTTCTTTCATTCTCCCTTGCTATAAGGTTGTGAAAACAAAACAACGATGGATACCTTAGAGCCCTACACTGGGGCAATGAAAGGCACTATGCATAAACCTCAAACGAACCTAGGGGAAGATTAGAAGTTCTCACCCAATAGGTTCCTTGCTACAAGGTAATGACGAAAGATAACAATTGGTACCTCAAAGCCTTACACTGGGGCAATGAGGGGCATCGTGCATGAGCCTCAAGTGAACCTAGGGGCAGATTAGAAGTTCTCACCCATCGATGTTTTTTTTTTAAAAAAATAATAAAAAAGGGGAACAAACCCTGGAATTTCGATGGATTGGTTAAACATCAAATGGCTCCATTGCCGTCACTCCAAAATGGTCAAGTGACTAAATAAAAAAGAACATACACTCTGAGGGAGTTCCCAGAGAGATTTGCAAAAAGATAGGATGAGGTTGCATGAATTATCACCTCTTTCAAAAGGACAGTCAATCTGTGTTTTCCAAAAAATTAAATCAAAATCAAAATCACAAAATAGGGAAAGAATGCCATGAACGTTGAACAACTTTCCATTACATTGCGTTGTTTCATATGAAGTTTGCATTTACCGCATTTCAAGACAAAAGTTGCATGCATCTGCATCCCTAAGAAATCATGTTAACTGCATAGATTTCCTACATCTAATATCTAGTTGTGTGGATTTGGGATGACCGACCCTCTCGATGAGTCGATCTCTTGCTTTCTCATAAGGGTGAACCCTTGGGTACTAGTACCCTCACCTCGTAGGGCTACATGCCCTCGCCATCAGAGGACTGCATGTCCTCACCTTCAAAGGGCTACACGCCCTCGCCATCAGAGGACTGCATGTCCTCACCTTCGTAGGGCTACACGCCCTCACCTTTAGAGGACCACACGTCCTCACCTTCAGAGGACCACACGTCCTCACCTTTAGAGGGCTACACGCCCTCGCCATCAGAGGACTGCATGTCCTCACCTTCGTAGGGCTACACGCCCTCACCATCGGAGGACTGCATGTCCTCACCTTCAGAGGGCTACACGCCCTCGCCATCAGAGGACTGCATGTCCTCACCTTCATAGGGCTACATGCCCTCACCTTTAGAGGACCACACGTCCTCACCTTCAGAGGACCACACGTCCTCACCTTTAGAGGGCTACACGCCCTCGCCATCAGAGGACTGCATGTCCTCACCTTCGTAGGGCTACACGCCCTCACCATCAGAGGACTGCATGTCCTCACCTTCAGAGGGCTACACGCCCTCGCCATCAGAGGACTGCATGTCCTCACCTTCGTAGGGCTACACGCCCTCACCTTTAGAGGACCACACGTCCTCACCTTAAGAGGGCTACACGCCCTCGCCATCAGAGGACTGCATGTCCTCACCTTCAGAGGGCTACACGCCCTCACCATCAAAGGACTGCATGTCCTCACCTTCGTAGGGCTACACGCCCTCACCTTGAGAGGACTACACGTCCTCGCCAACAGAGGGCTGTACGCCCTCACCTTGAGAGGACTACACGTCCTCGCCATCAAAGGACTGCATGTCCTCACCTTCATAGGGCTACACGCCCTCACCTTTAGAGGACCACACGTCCTCACCTTCAGAGGGCTACACGCCCTCGCCATCAGAGGACTGCATGTCCTCACCTTCAGAGGGCTACAAGCCCTCGCCATCAGTGGACTGCATGTCCTCACCTTCATAGGGCTACACGCCCTCACCTTGAGAGGACTACACGTCCTCGCCAACAGAGGGCTGTACGCCCTCACCTTGAGAGGACTACACGTCCTCACCAACAGAGAGCTGCACGCCCTCACCTTGAAGAGGACTACACGTCCTCGCCAACAGAGGGCTGCACGCCCTCACCTCCAGAGGACTACACATCCTCGCCTTGAGAGGGCTGCACGCCCTCACCTTTAGAGGGCTACGTGTCCTCATTTTCAGTGTGCTCCACATCCACACCTTAAGAGAATTTAAGGTCCTCTGTCCTTAAATGCTTAACCGAGACTTGCACTCCCGGTTAAGGGACCAGTAGTTTCCTTTTAACGGTTCCTGGGCCACCCCCTGATATTGGAGGAGGGCCAACTGTGCGAGCACAACCAGAGAGGGAGGCTATCACACAACTACTATGCATACCGGGGCAAGATTTCACCCGTGCCGCTGCAAAGAGACGAGTGCGGGTCATGCGCACCAACATGACCACTCTTACACAGATATAGATGACATTGCTACTTAGCAACATTCTGCCCAGTGACCGTAATGCCAATCTCCCCCTGCAAAAGTATCAGTTGGTCTGTGTCGTCCCGACGTGGGTAAGTATGCATATGGTTCAACTGATTTCTGATACCATCTATTGTTTGCAGGGATCGCACCCACAAAGACACCCAGTGGACCTGAAGAAGTCCAACAGGGCCCTGGGGTTTCCAGCTCTGGTTACGGGCCTCTGTCGGCCCTACAGGGCGCTCGTTCCCCCCAGCAAGTTCATGTCGTCGTGGCATAGGTAAGTATGCACCTCCCCCCAACTAATTTCTGATGTCATCTATTGTTTGTAGGGATCATGCCCGCAAAACACTCTGTGGACCCGGAGAAGTCCAACAGGGTCTTGGGGTTGCCAGCTCTGATTATGGGCCTCTGTGGATTCTACGGGGTGTCTGTCGCCCCCAGCAAGGTCATCAGGCCCCCTATTAACCAGGCTTTCATCAAGAAGTACTGCGCCCCCAGGTAGGCGCAGTGCGAAACACCACAGCAGCATTGGGATGGCCGACAGTGGGCAACAGACGCACCGCCATCACCTCTAGAGTTCACCTTTGCTCATCCACAAAAAGGTTTGAGTATTGCCTACACCACATGGCCGACCAATAGGCGACCAAGTCAAAAGCCAAAGGTAAGCAAAGTACTAGGTCAGTGACCGACAAGTCATAAGGCGTCCAGCTCAAGACGTTAAAGAAGCGCTACTAGGAGGCAACCTAGTACCTTTTGAATCTATGCTTGTTATTTGATCACTTTTTATAGTAGGAGAAACCTAGTTGCTCATGATCATGGGAATTTAAATAAAACAAGCGCAAGCTCGGAAGGTAGTCATACCTCACAAAATATATATATGTATGTTTAGGTAGAAAGATACCTTAGATATGCATGTATGTAAACAAAAAATACTTCACAAAATATATATATGTATGTTTAGGTAGAAAGATACCTTGGATATGCATGTATATAGCAAAAATACCTTACAAAACATATATATGTATGTTTAGGTAGCAAGATACCTTGGATATGCATGTATATAGCAAAAATACCTCACAAAAATATACACATGTTTAGGTAGCAAAATACCTCATGAAAAAAAAGGAAAAAAAAAACAAACAAAAAAAAAAACAAACAAGAAAAAGAAATAAACAAATGATAATGATAAAAAAAAAGAAAAAAAAAGGTTGTCTAGCTGAAAAACCAACATGCTTTCGAAAAGAGATGACTTCCAACTCTTCTTCGAAAAAAAATTCGCTGATCATAGCTAGTTGTTGAAAAAAAAATGTGTGTACACCTGAAGGGTGAATGCTGTGAAATTTCCCCGGACGCCCAAAATGGACTCGAATGAATGCACAAATGGATATAAGAACATAGTTTGGAAACATTGGGTTGACTAAAATAGAGGAAATGAATCCTGAGCCCTAGCATCACATGACCATAAAAATTTGACATTTGAGTGTCCGCATAGGTGCATGCATGACCAGTTTTGCATAAAATTTCCAAATCATCATTTTTGCATTTGTGTCATGGAAATAATGTGGGGCATCCCTTTTATCCTTGAACCAAACCAAACCCTGACATGTATCATGTCTAGCCATTCTACAAGCCTTGAGCCAAGATCCTGACTCACCATAAACCTTGACCCAGGGTGAGAATGTCAATCCTTACCCTCGGAAGCAAAAAAAGAAAAGAAGGAAAATTTCCAATCAAAGAGAAAGCAAAAAGAAAAGAAAGGAAATTCCCAATCGAAGAGTGGGAGAAAGCAAAAAGAAAAGAAAGAAAATTCCCAATCAAAGAATGGGAGAAAGTAAAAAAGGAAGAAGAAGAAGGAAAGAAAGCTCCTGATCAAGGATCGAAAGAAAACAGAAGAAATGTGCAGAAAGGTCTTTGGACCGGACAATATCAGAACAATACAGAATTGTCACCAAATGAACGAAAAGAAGGAAAGGAAACCATGACCTAAAGTGGTCTTCTCCCTTTAATTGCCAACCAAAATCTTGTGTGCTAGCGACTTTTTCGCCCCGCACTAAACCAAAACAGAAAAGGAAAAAAGCCAAAAAAGGGCCAAAAAAAAAGAAGAGGTCAAAAGCCGAGAAACCCACCAAAAGAACCCGTTTCCAAGGGAAGTCCTATTGATCCATGATCACGCATGTAATCTTTGATTTGATAGGAAATGATTTGTAAAATCAAGTCATGACATATCTATGGTTCGGAATTAGGATAAAACACTTACCTGTGCGAGATTGATACACTTTGAGTGGATTTCTTCTATTTTTGTCAAACCCAGTGTTTCCTCTAAATGGTCATTTAGAAACGAAATGCTAAAAAATCTCATTTATGGTTATGAGAAAATTTCATCAGCATACTCTCCTTCCCCGGTAGACGCATTGTTTTTCACTCCAAAAGGCATATGCTGCTCTAATCAGTTGGAATATTTGTCTCTTTACTAAAGCATGTTTGCATTTTAGTGGAGAAAACACCGAGACTTTTTCAAGTCTCACAAGTTATCCAGAACTACGTAGGTCTGAGTTCCTCATTTGAGGATACGTAGGAGCAAAAGACTTGCTTTTGTCGACCACACCGCTTTTTGTTACCATGACCCAAGAGCTGGTAGCCCGCGGAGACACCTTACGGTTATCCACACCTCGTCATTCAGTGACCCCAAGTGTGATTGATGAGCAGAGGCCAATGTGGTCATCTGCGCCCTTTCCGGAGGTGTCAGCATCTTCCAGTGGAGACTTTTTCAAGTCTCACAAGTTATCAAGAACTACGTAGGTCTGAGTTCCTCATTGGAGGATACGTAGGAGCAAGAGCCTCGCTTTTGTCGGCCACTTTCACAAGTTCTGTCATGCTGACACAGGAGTCACATGACATGCGGAGATACCCAAGTGGTTGTCCGCACTTTCAAAACTTTATGTGCTATCTGTAAGACGAAAAGCCTGATAGCACGCAGAGACTAACGTCGTCTTCTGCACCCTTCGTCAATCGCGGCCGACAAGCCCGTTGACACGCGGAGATTTACGTCATCTTCCGCGCTCACAAGATCTGTCATACTGACATTTGAGTCACGCTGACGGGCGGAAATACCCGAGTGGTTATCCGTATAAACATTATTTTGCTGTCTGTAAGACGAAAAGCCTGATAGCACGCAGAGACTAACGTCGTCTTCTGCATCCTTCGTCAATCGCGGCCGACAAGCCCGTTGACACGCGGAGATTTATGTCATCTTCCGCGCTCACAAGATCTGTCATACTGACATTTGAGTCACACTGACGGGCGGAAATACCTGAGTGGTTATCCATATAAACATTCTTTTTTTGCTATCTGTAAGACGAAAAGCTTGATAGCACGCAGAGACTAACGTCGTCTTCTGCGCCCTCACAAGATCTGTCATACTGACTTTTGAGTCACGCTGACGGGCGGAAATACCCGAGTGGTTATCCATATAAACATTCTTTTTTTGCTATCTGTAAGACGAAAAGCCTGATAGCACGCAGAGACTAACGTCGTCTTCTGCGCCCTTCGTCAATCGCGGCCGACAAGCTTGTTGACACGCGGAGATTTACGTCATCTTCCGCGCTCACAAGATCTGTCATACTGACTTTTGAGTCACGCTGACGGGCGGAAATACCCGAGTGGTTATCCGTATAAACATTCTTTTTTGCTATCTGTAAGATGAAAAGCCTGATAGCATGCAGAGACTAACGTCGTCTTCTGCGCTCTTCGTCAATCGCGGCCGACAAGCCCGTTGACACGCGGAGATTTACGTCATCTTCCGCGCTCACAAGATCTGTCATACTGACTTTTGAGTCACGCTGACGGGCGGAAATACCTGAGTGGTTATCCGTATAAACGTTCCTTTTTGCTATCTGTAAGACGAAAAGCCTGATAGCATGCAGAGACTGACATCGTCTTCTGCACCCTTTGTTCCCCCGGGGACAACAAGTCATTTGCATGCGAAGATTTTATGGTCACCCGCGACTCTCATCAACCGAGAGGAACGAAATTAGTGTCTTATCTTTACTTCCCTTTTATCTCCAATAAAAGACAAGTAAAGAGGGGCAACTGTCATACCCTAATTTCGTCCGGGGACCTTTGCTTGGTGGCATGCAACTTGTGTTTGGTCATTTTGTGGTGCTTGGCACCCATCATTAGGCAGTTTGTGAAGTTCTGTGACGTGCCAGAAATCAAAAGAAAGTATTGATGCACAATCCGTAAGGTTCCGTGACACACTGGAAATCAAAAAGGAAGCATCGTTGCACAATTCGTGAGGTTCCGTAACATTCCGTAAGTCAAAAAAGGGGATGATTATGTAATCCGCAAGGTTCCGTAACATTACCGAAAGAAAACAAGTATCGTTACGAAATTCGTAAGTTTCCGTAACTTTACGAAAAAAGAATCACCAAAAAAAGGTAGGGGGGTGTACTTAGCAAAAATGGGGGTGCAAATAGCAACCAGGCCCACTTGGGCCCTCCAGAAGATTCCTCCAGAAGGCAAGCTTCTCCCCTAATTTTCTATAAATAGGGGGAGAAGTGAAGTGAAAAAGGGTTCAGCCCCTTAGGCACTTCTCTCTCTTTCAAATTTGTTTGGAAAAATTGTTTCCGTGAAGAAAATCCAAGCCGAGGCGCTTCTGAAACGTTTCCGTAACGTTTTCGTGAGGAATTTCGTGAAGGTTTCGACCGTTCTTCGACGTTCTTCATTCGTTCTTCATCGTTCTTCGATCTTGCATGGGTAAGTACCTCGAACCAAGCTTTTCGATTCATTCTATGTACCCGTGGTGGTCCACATTGTGTTTCGTGTATTTTTATTCTCGTTTCATTTACTTTTTATACCCCCCTTTGACGTGCTTAAGCCATTTTATTTAAGTCATTTCTCGCTTAACCTAAAAATAAAATAAATTTCCACCGATCGTTTGAATTGTATTATCCGTTAACTTCGGTTAAAATGAATTCCGACCATTCGGTCGTGCCGTAACCACGTTGGAAATCAAAAAAGAGGTAAAATAATATAATAATAATAAAAAAAACGTCTTTTAGTAAAACAAAGCGGAAAATCAATCGGACGTTTTCTCTTTGGGATTTCTCATTCTTAATTGAATTGACTAATAACTAAAGTGAAACTAAGGCTAAAATCAACTCGCCTAGTCAAGCTCGTCCATAAAAATAGGTTTTTGAAGTTTATCATTTCAATTTCTTACTAAGTAAAATGGATCATTTTCAAGGTCCAACGCCTTAAAATGATCACCTTTTAAGTAAAAAAGAATCACTTGATAAAAAAGAACTACGTAAGTCTGATTTCCTCATCGCAATTGAGGAATACGTAAGAGCAAAGGGAAACACCCTTGTCGACCACAAAAAGAGAAAAATATAAAAAGGGTATAAAAGATATAAGGACATAAAAAGGGAACATAAAAATCAAAGTCATGTTTGCACATTCGATTAAAGGCTGCCGTCCCTTGTGATGGACGTGTGGGGTGCTAATACCTTCCCCGTGCGTAAATACAACTCCCGAACCTTTCACTTAAAAGTTCGTAGATCGCGTCTTTTCCGGTTTTTCCGACGTTTTCCTCAAATAAACGTTGGTGGAGACTCCGCGCGTATTCCTTTCGTGGAATACGCATCCCGCGAGTCACGCGTCGCCCTCCCGCCGAAGGGTAGATTGCGACAACCATAACTAAAATTCACTAATCATAATTAGTGAAATTTTGGCTCCACAAATTCAAGTCAAATTTGAATTGAAATTCAAATTTCCCTCCAATTTTGTGTGACACTTAGGCTATAAATAGAGGTCATGTGTGTGCATTTTTTGGAACTTTGATCATTTGAATATTAACTTCAGATTTCAGAGCTCTTCTCTCCCTCTCCCTTCATTCATCTCCTTCTTCCTCCAAGTTCTTACGCATGGCCTCCTATGGTGGTGAGCTTCTTCTAGACTCATCTTCTCCTTGAAGTGGCGTCTCCTCTCTCTCTTCCTTCTCCATTCCGCTGCCATTTATCTTCCAAGAAGCAAAGGAATCAATTGATGAAGAAGATCCTAGGCCTACAAGCTCCAATGGAGCTTACATCACATCATGTGGTATCAAGAGCATCTTCATCTAGGTGATGTTCTTTTGCTTCCTCTATCTTTTTGTTTGGTGAATTCTCTTTAATTCCTTGTTTTTGATCTTATTCTCCATGTATATCCTCCATTGTCTTGTTGTTTGGTGCTATTTAGAGTAGATTAAAAAAAAACCGATTAAATCTTAGATCTACACTTGTTCTTGCTTTTCTATGGTTCAAATTTTGTAGATCTACTCTTGAATCATGTTTTTGAGTTGATTTTAGGTTCTATCATTTTTCATTCATAATATTCTTGTGCTGAACCTTTAGATCTAAATTTTCTTCCAAGATATTGATTAGAAAAAAAAAACACAAAAATCTAAGTGTAAATCGCTTAATCCATGTTGTCTTAGAGTCATGTTTAGTCATAGTAATTGTCACATTATCTTCTAAGTTTGTGTTGAATTTTTATTTTGTTTATTGAATTCTAGATACATTTGTTCTTGTATTTTTGTCATTCTTAGCCTATCTTTTGAATTTTGAGTATAATTCATGCATGTTATTTAGTTCATAACATGTCTTCTAAGTTTCCTACATGATGCCTATGATGAAGTTGAGTTGTGGTGCTGAGTTGTGGCTGGATTTGTGAATCAAAATAAGTCTTAAGATTTCTTGAATTGTGTTATTCAAGATAATTGAGCATAAGCAAACACAAATTGTAACTATCCAACCCTTAAGCAACATAAACACTACTCTTGATTTCTAGGTTGAAATTGCTGGTGCTGGCAGCTTGAACATATGAACTTGTACAATTTTCTGGGAATTGGTCACTACATGTTTTGAGCTGAAAGTTTTACTGAATTTTCTAGACATCTGGACCAAAATGATGAAAAAAGAACGAAGCAATTTGGAACAAAGGAAAAAACAAGAAAAATCACACAAGTTGGCTGAAAAAACAGTGTCCAGGAAAAAAAAAGTGAAAGGGAAGTGCGCTTGTTGTTTTGGCTCAAAATTTGTTCTATAATTGGTGCCTATTTTATACCAATCCTAGTTCTGAAATTTAAATTGAAAATTATTGTAAAAACAAGTGCCAAAACTAGAGGTTTCTTGAGTCTTTTTTTTTAGTTTTTCTACACTACTCTAGAGCCATTCTAGGTTTCTCTTTGAGTCCTAGCTTGCTTTTGTGTGCTTTTAATTGCTTTAATTGTTGAATAATCCTTGAAAATTTGTCTTGTTAAAACTCTATTGATTTAGCTTTCTTTTCATTTTTTTTTGTCTTTGGTTATTGCTTGTCTCTTTGTTTCCTTGCTTGTGAGTTGCCATATAGGGAATTGGAAAGGAGGATTGGTGCCATGCCTTGAAGAATTTGAGTCAAGAAGCAAGGGGCCAACCACCTTAAAAGCTATTAGACTAAGAAGCACTCCAAATTGAGTGAAACATCAAAGAGAGAATAGCCACCACAATTGAGGACTTTTTTTTTTCTAATTTTGTAATTGACAATTTGTTTTGCTTTCAAATTTTGTAACAAAATGGCCTTTCATTGGAAGTAAGTGGGAGCCTCCAATAGGTCACCCTACTTCCATTTGTGTGTAATAATTTTAGGCAATTTTCCCTTAGGATAGTGAGTGTTTTGTTGGGAACCTTAAATAGGTCATTCAGACACTCTTAGGATCCGCCTGGTTTGCATTTCTTGCACTTTAATTTATTACTTACTTTCATAGCTTATTTCCTTTACCCTCCATTGTCAAACGGCCTAGATCACTTGCCTTTTAACAATTAGTTTTTACCTTATCTTTCACACCTCTTTTAGTGTTTATTTTGGCTAGTTTCAACCATAGTTTCTTTTACCTTTTGTTTTCCAACCCCCAACAAGAAAGAACCATAACTTAGGAACCAACATGAGTCTTCATTCTTCATCTAGTGTTAATGGTGAGGGTTCTACTCCTAACGACCCCTTGTATAAGATATTAGATGAGTTGAGATCCCTTAAGTTGTGGAAAGAAAAACAAGAGAGAAAAGAAAAAGGTAAAAAAATAATGAAAGAAATAAGTCAAGATGAAAGAGAGAAAATAAGAGAGGAAGAAAGAAGAAAAATAATGAAAGAAATGAAAAGAGAAAAACATGCCTCCTATAGTAGTCATGACTCTTGCAAGAGTTTAAGTGAAGAACTCAGCGACTATTATAGAGGGTGCCATAGTTTACATACTAAACATCACTCCCAAAGAAGAGAAAAGGATAGAAGGCCTCAAGAGGTTAACATTAGCCTCCCATATTTACATGGAATAGATAATGTTGAGGCCTACTTAGACTGGGAAATGAAGGTAGAACAACTCTTTGCTTGCCATCATATTAGCGAAGAGAGAAAAGTTCCATTGGCTACCCTTAGCTTTCAAGGGTATGCCCTCTATTGGTGGACTTCCATTATTAAGGAACGAAGGATTAATGGGGATCCTCCAGTAGAGTATTGGAACAATCTTAAGAGTGCCCTTAGGAAGAGGCACATTCTCTCCTACTATGAAATGGAGCTTATGGACAAGCTCCAAAGGCTTAGACAACGGAGTATGGGTGTTGAAGAATATAGACAACAAATGGAACTACTCTTTTTAAGAGCTGGACTTAGGGAGGAGGAAAGAACAAGCATTGCTAGGTTCCTTAGTGGGCTTAATATGGAAGTGAGGGACAAGGTTGAACTCCTTCCATATAGGGACCTAGATGAGCTAGTCCAACTTTGTATAAGAGTAGAGCAACTACTTAAAAGAAAGCCTTCTTCAAAATCTTATGGCTCTCACTCTTATCCAAGGAAGGACCAAGCCTATGGAATTTTGGGGGATGCACTTTCAAAACCCAAGGAAGATAAGGGTAAGACCATAGAGAAATACACCCCTAAGACTAGTTCCCAAGAAAGGACAAGCATCATTAAATGCTTCGAATGTCTAGGGAGAGGTCACATTGCCTCTCAATGCCCCACAAAGAAAACCATGATCATGAGGGGTCAAGACATTTATAGTAGTCAAGAGGAGACTACTTCTTGCCCTTCCTCTAGTGGAAGTGAAGATGAAGTAAGTGGTGAAGAGTCTAGTGAGGAAGTCTACCCCCATGAAGAATGTGACCTCTTAATGGTTAGAAGGCTCCTTGGAGGTCAATCTTGTGATATATCTCAATCCCAAAGAGAGAACATCTTTCATACAAGATGCAAAATTTTAGATAAAACTTGTTCTCTCATTGTGGATAGTGGATCTTGTTGCAATTGTTGTAGCACAAGATTAGTTTCCAAGTTGAACCTCACTATCATTCCCCACCCAAAACCTTATAAACATCAATGGCTCAATGAGTAAGGGGAAATGATAGTTAACCTAAGTGTGAAGGTACCTTTCTCCATTGGGACATACAAGGATGAAGTTAATTGTGATATAGTTCCCATTGAGGCACGACATATTCTTTTAGGAAGGCCGTGGCAATTTGATAGGAAGATCATTTATAATGGCCTAGCTAATGAGATTACCCTCACCCATCTTGGCACCAAATTTGTGTTGCATCCTCAAATGCCTTCATAGGTGGCCAAAGATCAACTAACTATGAAAGATAAGAGAGATGAGGAAGAAAAACTAGAAAAACAAAAGAAAAAGAAGGATAGTAAGTCCTTGTCTTCAAAGGCCAAATGGAAGGAAATAGAGGAAAAGGATTCCTCCAAGAAGATTGTTAAGAAGGAAAATCATTTTGCAACAAAAGGTGATATTAAAAGAGCACTCCTTCTTAAACAATATTTCTACCTTCTCCTATCAAGGGAAATATCCCTTAGCACTGCCACAATTCCTACATTTGAGACCTTACCCCAAAAGGTCCAAGAACTCTTACATGAATTTGGTGATATATTTCCCAAAGAGATACCCCCTAGGCTACCTCCTTAAAGGGGAATAGAACACCAAATAGATTTAGTCCCAGGAGCAAGCCTTCCTAATAGGCCAGCCTATAGGACTAACCCTCAGGAGACTAAGGAGATAGAGTCTTAGGTTAAAGAATTGCTGGAGAAGGGCAGGGTCCAAGAGAGCCTAAGCCCATGTGTTGTGCCAGTGTTGTTGGTGCCCAAAAAGGATGGTACATGGAGAATGTGTACAGATTGTAGGGCAATCAACAACATAACTGTAAAGTAGAGGCACCCCATTCCTAGACTTGATGATTTGCTTGATGAGTTGCATGGTACCAATATCTTTTCAAAAATTGATCTTAAAAGTGGTTATCACCAAATCAAGATGAAAAAGGGTAATGAGTGGAAAACCACTTTCAAGACCAAGTTTGGTTTGTATGAATGGCTAGTGATGCCTTTTGGGCTTACTAATGCACCAAGCACCTTTATGAGGCTTATGCATCATGTCTTAAGGGATTTCATAGGTAGATTTGTAGTTGTTTATTTTGATGATATTTTAGTGTATAGTAGGAGCCTAGATGATCACTTAGGACATCTCAGGCAAGTTCTTTCAGTCCTTAGGAAAAACACACTCTATGCAAATATAGAGAAGTGTACTTTTTGTGTAGATAATATAGTTTTCTTAGGGTTTGTAGTTGGTAGAAATGGGGTCGTAGTGGACCCTAAGAAAATCAAGGCCATCCAACAATGGCCCACCCCAAAAAGTGTGGGAGATATTAGGAGCATCCATGGGTTAGCAAGCTTCTATAGAAGGTTCGTTCCTAATTTCTCTACAATTGCCTCACCTCTCAATGAGCTGGTGAAGAAGAATGTGGCATTTACCTGGGGTGAAAAACAAGAGCAAGCCTTTGCTTTACTCAAAGAAAACCTTACTATGACACCTGTTCTAGCTCTTCCTGACTCTTCTAAAACTTTTGAGCTAAAATGTGATGCCTCTGGAGTGCGAGTTGGAGCTGTATTGTTACAAGGTGGACACCCTATTGCTTATTTTAGTGAAAAACTTCATGGTGTCACCCTCAACTACCCCACCTATGATAAAGAGCTTTATGCCTTAATAAGAGCCCTCCAAACTTGAGAACATTACCTTGTTTCCATGTAATTTGTCATTCATAGTGATCATCAATCACTTATGTACATTAGAGGGCAAAGCAAGTTAAACAAAGGCGTGCAAAATGGGTAGAGTACCTACAGCAATTTCCATATGTTATCAAATACAAAAAGGGAAAACCAAATGTGGTAGCTGATGCCCTCTCTAGGAGACACACATTGTTTTGCTCCCTAGGAGCTCAAATTTTAGGATTTGATAATATTAAGGACTTGTATGCTTTAGATGAACATTTCTCTCCCATTTACGAGAGTTGTGGGAAAAAGGCCCAAGATGGATTCTATTTGGCTGAGGGATATTTGTTCAAAGAGGGAAGGCTTTGCATACCCCAAGGATCCATTAGGAAATTACTTGTGAAAGAGAGCCATAAGGGTGGGCTCATGGGCCACTTTGGGATAGACAAGACCCTTGTCTTACCTAAAGAAAAGTTTTATTGGCCCCACATGAAGAAAGATGTCCATAAGCATTGCACTAGGTGTGTGGCTTGCTTACAAGCCAAGTCTAGGGTGATGCCTCATGGGCTATACACACCCTTACCTATCCCCTCTGCACCTTGGGCAGACATTAGTATGGACTTTGTCCTTGGGCTTCCTAGAACCCAAAGAGGTGTAGACTCTATCTTTGTGGTGGTGGATAGGTTGAGCAAGATGGCACACTTTATACCATGCCACAAGGTGGACGATGCTTCCCACATCTCAAAACTTTTTTTAGGGAAGTTGTGAGACTCCATGGTTTGCCTTGGACCATTGTGTCAGATAGAGATGCCAAGTTCCTTAGCCACTTCTGGAAAACCTTATGGGCTAAGCTAGGAACTAAACTTCTTTTCACTACCACTTCTTAACCACAAATTGATGGGCAAATAAAGGTAGTGAATAGGTCTTTATCCACCCTTTTAAGGGCTCTTCTGAATGGCAACCATAAGTCTTGGGATGAGTATCTTCCTCATGTAGAATTTTTCTAAAACAGGGGGGTTCATAAAACCACCAAGCAGTCACCTTTTGAAGTTGTCTATGGGTTCAATCCGCTAAAACCGTTAGACCTCATTCCCCCTCCCACTAGACACTTCTTTTATACATAAAGAAGGGGGATCTAGGTCAATGTTTGTAAAGAAGTTGCATGAGTGGGTTAAGAACCAAATAGAGAACCCAACAAAGGTGTATTCAACTAAAGGCAATAAAGGAAGAAAAGAGCTAGTTCTTAATGAGGGTGACTGGGTTTGGCTCCATCTTAGGAAAGATAGATTCCCTACTAAAAGGAAATCCAAGCTTAGCCCTAGAGGGGATGGACCTTTTCAGGTTTTGGAGAGGATCAATAACAATTCCTATAGGTTGGAGCTCCGAGAAGAGTATGGAGTCAGCACCACTTTTAACATTTCTTATTTAATTCCTTTTGCAGGTGGAGCTGATATTGAGGAAGAGGAACAAACAAATTTGAGGTCAAATTGTCTTCAAGGGGAAGGGGATGATGCAATCCTCGCTAGGAAGGGACTAGTCACTAGAGCCATGAGCGAGAGGCTCAAAAAGGATTGGGCTTGAGCTGCTGAAAAAGGCCAAAGGGTTCTTATGAACCTCAGGGTAGATTTCTGAGCCCATGGGCCAAGGTTGGGTCCAATTATCTTTGTACATATTAGACTAGGATGTCATTATATTTGGTTCTTGTATTTAGGGCTCCATAATGTAGGTAGGTACCCTAGAAATATAGGATTTTTCAACCCTTGTATTTTAGGGCACGTAGACTAGTTTTTGTAACAGGGGTAGTTTTGTAATTTCACATGCACTGGGTGAATATTTGATGTGTGTGGTTGGAAATAAGTATAATTGAATTGGTAGGAGCCCAATCCAATTGAATTTTAGAGGGGAAGGTGAGCATTTGCTTGCTACACCCCATTGCCACATCATATAGTCACACTTTGTGCATGTTCTTCATGCTTTACATGCCTCATGACACCTAAGCACACGTAGTGGAAAATCTTGAAATTGATCTTGGATTAGTGGGCTGAACCATAACTAATATTCACTAATCATAATTAGTGAAATTTTGGCTCCAAAGTTTGGCTCCACAAAGTCAATTTCAAATTCAAGTGAAATTTGAATTGAAATTCAAATTTCCCTCCAATTTTGTGTGACACTTAGGCTATAAATAGAGGTCATGTGTGTGCATTTTTTCCAACTTTGATCATTTGAAAATTAAACTTCAGATTTCAAAGCTCTTTTAGAGCACAAAATTTCGTGCTCTTGTCTTCCTCTCCCTTCATTCATCTTCTTCTTCCACCAAGCTTTTATCCATGGCCTCCTATGGTGGTGAGCTTCTTCTAGACTCATCTTCTCCTTAAAGTGGCATCTCCTCTCTCTCTTCCTTCTCCATTCCGCTGCCATTCATCTTCCAAGAAGCAAAGGAATCCATTGATGAAGAAGATCCTAGGCCTAGAAGCTCCAATGGAGCTTACATCAATCTAAGCCTTTGAATCCTAGAAAAACCAATGATTTTTTTGTAGCCAAACCTCACTACAAGTCTATGGAAGTCATTTTGATTCTGTTTATGCATTTTTGACTTTATCGCTTGAGATGAAGTTCAAAGATTGGACTTCTTGCTAGTTGTTATGGACTTTGCCCTTGGGCTTCCTAGAACCCAAAGAGGTGTAGACTCTATCTTTGTGGTGGTGGATAGGTTGAGCAAGATGGCACACTTTATACCATGCCACAAGGTGGACGATGCTTCCCACATCTCAAAACTTTTTTTAGGGAAGTTGTGAGACTCCATGGTTTGCCTTGGACCATTGTGTCAGATAGAGATGCCAAGTTCCTTAGCCACTTCTGGAAAACCTTATGGGCTAAGCTAGGAACTAAACTTCTTTTCACTACCACTTCTTAACCACAAATTGATGGGCAAACAAAGGTAGTGAATAGGTCTTTATCCACCCTTTTAAGGGCTCTTCTGAATGGCAACCATAAGTCTTGGGATGAGTATCTTCCTCATGTAGAATTTTTCTAAAACAGGGGGGTTCATAAAACCACCAAGCAGTCACCTTTTGAGGTTGTCTATGGGTTCAATCCGCTAAAACCGTTAGACCTCATTCCCCCTCCCACTAGACACTTCTTTTATACATAAAGAAGGGGAATCTAGGTCAATGTTTGTAAAGAAGTTGCATGAGTGGGTTAAGAACCAAATAGAGAATCAAACAAAGGTGTATTCAACTAAAGGCAATAAAGGAAGAAAAGAGCTAGTTCTTAATGAGGGTGACTGGGTTTGGCTCCATCTTAGGAAAGATAGATTCCCTACTAAAAGGAAATCCAAGCTTAGCCCTAGAGGGGATGGACCTTTTCAGGTTTTGGAGAGGATCAATAACAATTCCTATAGGTTGGAGCTCCGAGAAGAGTATGGAGTCAGCACCACTTTTAACATTTCTTATTTAATTCCTTTTGCAGGTGGAGCTGATATTGAGGAAGAGGAACAAACAAATTTGAGGTCAAATTGTCTTCAAGGGGAAGGGGATGATGCAATCCTCCCTAGGAAGGGACTAGTCACTAGAGCCATGAGCGAGAGGCTCCAAAAGGATTGGGCTAGAGCTGCTGAAAAAGGCCAAAGGGTTCTTATGAACCTCAGGGTAGATTTCTAAGCCCATGGGCCAAGGTTGGGTCCAATTATCTTTGTACATATTAGACTAGGATGTCATTATATTTGGTTCTTGTATTTAGGGCTCCATAATGTAGGTAGGTACCCTAGAAATATAGGATTTTTCAGCCCTTGTATTTTAGGGCACCTAGACTAGTTTTTGTAACAGGGGTAGTTTTGTAATTTCACATGCACTGGGTGAATATTTGATGTGTGTGGTTGGAAATAAGTATAATTGAATTGGTAGGAGCCCAATCCAATTGAATTTTAGAGGGGAAGGTGAGCATTTGCTTGCTACACCCCATTGCCACATCATATAGTCACACTTTGTGCATGTTCTTCATGCTTTACATGCCTCATGACACCTAAGTACACGTAGTGGAAAATCTTGAAATTGATCTTGGATTAGTGGGCTGAACCATAACTAATATTCACTAATCATAATTAGTGAAATTTTGGCTCCAAAGTTTGGCTCCACAAAGTCAATTTCAAATTCAAGTGAAATTTGAATTGAAATTCAAATTTCCATCCAATTTTGTGTGACACTTAGGCTATAAATAGAGGTCATGTGTGTGCATTTTTTCCAACTTTGATCATTTGAAAATTAAACTTCAGATTTCAAAGCTCTTTCAGAGCACAAAATTTCGTGCTCTTGTCTTCCTCTCCCTTCATTCATCTTCTTCTTCCACCAAGCTTTTATCCATGGCCTCCTATGGTGGTGAGCTTCTTCTAGACTCATCTTCTCCTTGAAGTGGCATCTCCTCTCTCTCTTCCTTCTCCATTCCGCTGCCATTCATCTTCCAAGAAGCAAAGGAATCCATTGATGAAGAAGATCCTAGGCCTAGAAGCTCCAATGGAGCTTACATCAATCTAAGCCTTTGAATCCTAGAAAAACCAATGATTTTTTTGTAGCCAAACCTCACTACAAGTCTATGGAAGTCCTTTTGATTCTGTTTATGCATTTCTGACTTTATCGCTTGAGATGAAGTTCAAAGATTGGACTTCTTGCTAGTTGTTATGGATGAATAGCTTAAAAACTTGTGCGTGAGTGAAACAGTAGCCGTGAGACTATGGTTTAAGCTACTTTCCTTGATATTTGTCTTATGCCTAACTTCATCTAATTGTACATGTTACATTTTATTCTTCTCTTTGAATAACTGCATACTTTGTGAAAGACAAGTGATGAGGGCACTTTGCTTCATTCTCTTATCATGCAATCAATAACTTTTGTGCATACACCTTTTTACAGAGTCACTACATTTTATTGTCACTTGGGGACCAGTGATTTGTTCTTTATTTGCTTGAGGACAAGTGTTTGCTTCCGGCAAGTGCACCAGATTGCACAAGTAGTATAAAATGATAAGAACTGAATATCGAACTCTCGGGGAACTTGTGTTACTTGGTAAAGCTATTTCAGTAAATAGGTGTCTAGTTTGAAAAGACATGTGTTTACTATGAACAGGTGTGTGAACTAACTATTAAAAGTGAAAAATCACGTGAGAAATGATGCGTAAAAACAAGTAGATGACATGTTGGTCTTCCTTATAGGTGCCTGATGCTAAAAGGATATTCTCTACTTAACAATGCTCATGTGTTCCATGTGTCTCCTGAAATGCTAAACCCTGATTCCTCATGATAGTCTAGCCTAATCCTAATCAAGCATCGTCCGCAGATTCCTCTTGTTGGACTAAACTCGACCTGGACCGCATTAAGACAAACATACAACAACTATCGTACCTCGATTCCTCGTGAAAATATGACAAACTAGCCCTGTCCTATCAAGTTCTAAGAATCAGACCCCAGTTTCCACTGTTTAATGATCCTAAAACCACATGCATCTACGTGATCAAGGCAAAAGCATGGTAGAATGAAGTTCTGATAGCACAGTGAATGCACAAAACATCATTAAATAGATAAAAAGATATTTACATCATTAAAAAGATACTGTAAAGGAAGCTTCCCAGTTATGGAGAGCTAAATCCTCTCTTGGTTCTTCCTTGTAGGTACTTGATGTAAATACTTGTATATCTATTTAATGATGTTTTGTGTGTTTACTGTGCTATCAGAACTTCATTCTACCATGCTTTCCTTGATCATGTAGATGCATGTGTTGTTAGGATCATTCAACAGTGGAAACTGGTCTAATTCTTAGAACTTGATAGGACGGGGCTAGTTTATCGTATTATCACGAGGGATCGGGGTACGGTAACCTAGTTGTTTGTATGTTTGTCTTAATGTGGTTTTGGTCGAGTTTAGTCCAACAAGAGGAATCTGAGGATGATGCTTGATCAGGATTAGGCTAGACTATCGTGAGGAATGAAGGTTTAGCAGTTCAGGAGACACCATAGAACACATGAGCATTGTTAAGTAGAGAATATCCTTTTAACATCAGACACCTATTAGGAAGACCAACGTGTTGTCTACTTTTCTTTACGCATCATTACTCACATGATTTTCCTTTTAATAGTTAGTTTACATACCTATTCATAGTCAAGACATCTCGTTTCATACTAGACACCTATTCACTGAAGTAGCTTTACCGAGTAACACAAGTTCCCCGAGAGTTCGATACTTGGTTCTTACCGTTTTATACTACTTGCGCAATCCAGTGCACTTTCCGCGACCGAACAGTGGTCGTGGGTGGTGTAAAAGCAGGAACCTTGCCTTTGAACCTTTCCTCAACGTGAAAAAACATGATTTGCAGATTATAAATATGTTCCTTAGGGTTTGGGTGGCGTTTTGGAGAAGCGGAGAGTGAAAAATCGTGTTTTTCACGCGGAGGAACATATTTATAATCTGTAAATCTCTCTTAGTGAGCTCATCTCGCTAAGCGAGATTCCATTTTTCTTGCGCAGCATGCAAATTCTCGCTCAGCGCAACTTCCTCTACACTATTGCTAATTCAACGGGGCAATTCTCGCTCAATGTAATTCTCTCTTGGGTTGGAATTGCGCTTAGCGCGCCCTTGCTCGCTTAGTGCAATTCCCACTCGGGTTGGAATTGCGCTTAGCATGCCCTTCATGCTTAGAGAAACATCAAAGGTTGTTATTTTCAAACTTCGAACGGTCAGACTATGGAAAAATGTCTTAGGAAGCTCTAGACAAAATTTGAAGATGATCCAACGGTTAACGAATCCGGGATAGCAATTTTACTAAAATAGGTTTGGGGAAAACATAAAATCTCATAATTTCAACTTAGTTCAACAAAACTCCACATAACTCAGCATCCACATCAAGAAATTCACACATGACTAATACAAGCCATACCTCAACTCATTCAAGTCAACCATATAGTCAAATAACACGATAAATACAATTAATCATCAATTTATAACTAGTAATATTTTAGGGTGTTACACTTAGTCTTTCCTCTATATGATCCAATTTATCCCTTTCCACCATAGTAACAGGGACTCTTCCCACTGCAAAATGCAGGGGTTGTGGTTGTGGGTGAAATTGAGGGCCCTCCAAAGTGTTTGGCAGGGGTACGCCGCAAAATGCTTGTCCCTCAGTGGCACATCCGAAGTGAGGCTCCAAGTCGACTAGATTATGGCCTTGGGGTGCTTCATGTGTCTCCCCCATGGGTTGAGGTGATGCAATCCTACCCCGCAAGGGCATTGGATAGAAGACTCCAAGTAGATTGGGCCAGAGATGCAAGAGAAGGCCCTAGGGTTCTCATGAGCCTTGGGGTAGATTTTGGGTCCATGGGCTAAGTATGAGCCCACTTATCTTTGTACATCTTAGATTAGGATTTTATTATTTTTGGTCCGTATATTCAGGGCTCCATAATGTAGGTAGGGTACCCAAGAAATGTAGGATTTTTCAGCCCTTGTATTTTAGGGCACCTAGACTACTTTTTGTATTAGGGGTAGTTTTGTAATTTCATATGCATTACGTGAATATTTGATGCGTGTGTTGGGAAATAAATTTAATTGAATTGGGAGAAGCCCAATCCAATTAAATTTTAGAGGAGGAGCTGAGCATTTGCTTGCTACACCCCATTGCCACATCATATAGTCACACTTTGTGCATGTCCTTCATGCTTTACATGCCTCATGACACCTAAGCACACTTAGTGGAGAATCTTGGACTTGATCTTGGATTATGCTGGATCAAGTGGCCTTAAAATAATTAAGAAGGGGGGGTTGAATTAATTATTAATGTGTCTTGACTAATTAAAAACTTATCCTTCTTAAAGTTACTAGATTCAATTAGGCTTTACTACTAAGTTATTAGAAAGTAAAGAACAAAAGCAATAACTTAGACAAAAGTAAAGCAAAAATAAAAGTACACAGTGGAAATTAAAGAGTGTAGGGAAGAAGAAGACAAGCACAAGATTTATACTGGTTCGGCCACAATCCGTGCCTACATCCAGTCCCCAAGTAACCAACGGTTCTTGAGATTTCTTTCAACCTTGTAAAATCCTTTACAAGCCAAAGATCCACAAGGGATGTACCCTCCCTTGTTCTCTTTGAACAACCAAGTGGATGTACCCTCCACTTGAACTGATCCACAAGAGATGTACCCTCTCTTATTCTTAGTACAACAACCTAAGTAGATGTACCCTCTACTTGTACCATAAAGGATGTACCCTCCAATGTGTTAAGACAAAGAATTCTCAGGCGGTTAGTCCTTTGAATCTTTGTAAGGGGAAACAAAAGATATCTCAGGTGGTTAGTCCTTTGAAATCTTTTTTTAAGGGGAAGGGAGAATCAAAAGAATTCTCAGGTGATTAGTCTTTTGAATTCTCTTGGAAAGAGAGAAGAGAGACACAAAAGAATTCAGGCGGTTCATCCTTCTATTCTTTTGGCAAAGGGAGAAGTGAATGAAGAAGAAGAATAGCACAACTTTTTGAACAATGAACTTTTCTTGAAAGTGAAAGTATTAAACAGAAACTCTTAGAAAGAAGTTGAGAAATAAATCAGAAATTTTTGTAAAGAACTTGTTGAAAGATGAAGAGAAATGAGTTAGAAAGTTCTGTAACAACTTGTTATGAATGGTGTTGAAATTAATGCCATGGTCACATATTTATAATCATTTGATTACTCAAGTTAAAGTTTGTGACTCTTGGAAATTTCTTTAAAACTAGTCACCTTTTAAAAATTGTGACTCTTTAGAAAACTAGTCACTTAAAAAGTTGTGACTTTTGAAAAAATCTTCAGAAACAAGTCATTTTAATAATTGTGACTTTTGGAAATTTATTTTTCAAAATCAGTCACTGATAATCGATTACAAGTATTGTGTAATCGATTACACAAGTTTAAAATGATTTGAAAATGTTTTATCACTAGTTGTGACTCTTGAAATTTGAAATCTAACGTTTCAAAACATTGGTAATCGATTACATGATTATGGTAATCGATTACAGCTTTGTAAATCAATTTTGAAAACAATGTTGGCTACTGGTAATCGATTACTACCTTCTGGTAATCGATTAGCAGAGAGTAAAACTCTTAGGTAAAAGATTTTGTGAAAAATTCTTGTGCAACTCATTGTTTTGAAAAACCTTTTTGGTACTTATCTTGATTGAGTCTTCTCTTGATTCTTGAATCTTGATCTTGATTGTTCTAGAATCTTGATTCTTGAAACTTGATTCATGAATCTTGAATCTTGATTCATGAAACTTGATTCTTGAATCTTAGGAATTTGCTTAACTCTTGATTCTTTGGCATCAACAAAATAATCTTGGAAGATTTTGCTTCCACAAATTAGTGGGCTGAACCATAATTGAAATTTATTAATCATAATTAGTGAAATTTTAGCTTCCTCTCCCTTCATTCATCTTCTTCTACCTTCAAGCTCTTATCCATGGCTTCCTATGGTGGTGAGCTTCTTCTAGACTCATCTTCTACTTGAAGTGGCGTTTCCATTCATCTTTCTCCTTCTCCACTCCACTGCAATCAAACCTCAAGAAGCAAAGGAATCCGTTGATGAAGAAGATCCAAGGTCTACAAGCTCCAATGGAGCTCAATCATGTAGTATCAGAGCATCTTCATCTAGGTGATGTTCTTTTGCTTACTCTGTCTTTTTCTTCGGTCAATTCACTTTAATTCCTTGTTATTCATCTTATTATCCATGTATATCCTCCATTGTCTTGTGGTTTGGTGCTGTTTAGAGTAGATTCAAAAAAATAAACCGATTAAATATTAGATCTACACTTGTTTTTTCATTTCTATGGTTCAAATTTTATAGATCTACTCTTGAATCATGTTTTTGCGTTGATTTTAGGTTCTATCATTTTTCAGTCATAATCTTCTTGTGCTGAACCTTTAGATCTAAATTTTCTTCCAAAATATTGATTAGAAAAAAAACACAAAAATCTAAGTGTAAATCACTTAATCCATGTTGTCTTAGAGTCATGTTTAGTCATAATAATTGTCACATTATGTTCTAAGTTTGTGTTGAATTTTTATTTTGTTGATTGAATTCTAGATACATTTGTTCATGTATTCTTGTTCATTCTTATCCTATCTTTTGAATTTTGAGTCTAATTCATGCATGTTGTTTAGTTCATAACATGTTCTAAATCAATTCCTAGAAGTTGTCTTGTTGTTGAACTTTTTTTTTTGTTTTCTAAGTTTCCTACATGATGCCTATGATGAAGTTGAGTTGTGGTGCTGAGTTGTGGCTGGATTTTTGAATCAAAATAAGTCTTAAGGTCTCTGGAATTGCGTTATTCAAGATAATTAAGCATAAGCATACATGAATTGTAACTATCCAAGCCTTAAGCAACATAAACACTACTCTTGATTTCTAGGTTGAAATCGTTTGTGCTGGCAGCTTGAACATACAAACTTGTATAAATTACTGGGAATTGGTCACTACAAATTTTGACCTGAAATTTTTACTGAAGTTTCTACACATCTGGACCAAAATTAAAAACAAAAAAAAAGAACCAAGTGATTTGGATTAAAGGAAAAAATAAAAAAAATCACACAAGTTAGCAGAAAAATCAGTGTCCAGGAAAAAAAAGTGAAAGGGAAGTGTGCTTGTTGTTCTATAATTGATGCCTATTTTATAACAATCTTAGTTCTGAAATTTCAATTGAAAATTAGTGTGAAAACAAGTTCCAAAACTAGAGGTTTCTTGAGTCTTTTTTTTTTTATAGTTTTTTTACTCTACTCTAGAGCCATTCTAAGTTTCTCTTTGTGTCCTAGCTTGCTTCTATGTCCTTTTCATTGCTTTAATTGTTGAATAATCCTTGAAAATTTGTCTTGTTAAAACTCTATTGGTTTAGCTTTCATTTCATTTTTTTGGTCTTTGGTTATTGCTTGTCTCTTTGTTTCCTTGTTTGTGAGTTGCCATATAGGGAATTGGAAAGGAGGATTGGTGCCATCCCTTGAAGAATTTGAGTCAAGAAGCAAGGGGAAAACCACCTTAAGAGCTAATGGACTAAGAAGCACTCCAAATGGAGTGGATCACCAAAGAGAGAACAACCAGTAAAATTGAGGACCTTTTTGTAATTTTGTAATTGACAATTTACTTACTTTCATTGCTTTCAAATTTTGTAACAAAAAGGCCTTTCATTGGAAGTAAGTTGGGAGCCTCCAATAGGCCACCCTACTTCTATTTGTGTGTAATAATTTTAGGCAATTTTCCCTTAGAATAGTGACTGTTTTGTTGGGAACCTTAAATATGGTCATCCAAACACTTTTAGGATTTGCCTAGTTTACATTTCTTGCTTACTTTCATACTTATTTACTTTACCTTCCATTGTCAAACCACCTAGATGGCTTACCATTTATCAATTAGTTTTTACCTTATGTTTCACACCTCTTTTAGTGTTTATTTTGGATAGTTTTAACCATAGTTTCTTTGACCTTTTGTTTTCAAACCCCCAACAAGAAAGAATCACAACTTAGGAACCAACATGAGTTTCATTCTTCATCTAGTGTTAATGGTGAGGGTTCTACTCCTAAGGACCCCTTGTATAAGATATTAGATGAGTTGAGATCCCTTACGTTGTGGAAAGAAAAACAAGAGAGAAAAGAAAAAGGAAAAAAATTGGAAGAATTAAGTCAAGATGAAAGACAAAATAAGAGAGGAAGAAAGAAGGAAAATACTAAAAGAGTTAAGAAAAGAAGAACATGCCTCCTATAGTAGTCATAACTTTTGCAAGAGCCTAAGTGAAGAACTTCGTGACAATTATGAAGGAAGTCATAGGTCACATCTGAGACCTCACTCCCATAGGAGAGAAAAGGAAAGAAAGCCTCAAGAGGCTAACGTTAACCTCCCATACTTCCATGGGAAGGACAATGTAGAGGCTAACTTAGATTGGGAAATAAGG
This sequence comes from Glycine soja, assembly GCF_004193775.1. Taxonomy (NCBI): domain Eukaryota; kingdom Viridiplantae; phylum Streptophyta; class Magnoliopsida; order Fabales; family Fabaceae; genus Glycine; species Glycine soja. The sequence continues at coordinate 31,253,006 of NC_041008.1, read as the reverse complement.
GTAGAGCAACAACTTAAAAGGAAGTCTACTTCAAAATCTTATGGCTCTCACTCTTATCCAAAGAAAGACCAAGGTCAAGGCATCTTAAGGGTGACATCTTCTAAGCCCAAAGATGATAAGGGGAAGACAATAGAAAAGCAACCCCTTAAGGCTAGTATGCAAGAGAAGACTAGCTCCATGAAGTACTTTAAATGTCTTGGAAGAGGACACATTACTTCTCAATGCCCCACCAAGAAAACCATGATTATGAGGGGCCAAGGCATTTATAGTAGCCAAGATGAGGCTACTACTTCACCTTCCACTAGTGAAAGTGAAGAAGCAAAACAGGAAGAATCTAGTGAAGAAATCTACCCCCAAGATGGAGCTACATCATGTGCTATCAAGAGCATCTTCATCTAGGTGATGTTCGGTGAATTCTCTTTAATTCCTTGTTCTTCATCTTATTCTCCATGTATATCCTCCATTGTCTTGTGGTTTGGTGCTGTTTAGAGTATATTCAAAAAAAATAAACCGATTAAATCTTAGATCTACACTTGTTCTTGCATTTCTATGGTTCAAATTTTGTAGATCTACTCTTGAATCATGTTTTTGTGTTGATTTTAGGTTCTATCATTTTTCATTCATAATATTCTTGTGCTGAACCTTAGATCTAAATTTTCTTCCAAAATATTGATTAGAAAAAAAAACACAAAAATCTAAGTGTAAATCACTTAATCCATGTTGTCTTAGAGTCATGTTTAGTCATAGTTATTGTCACATTATGTTTTAAGTTTGTGTTGAATTTTTATTTTGTTGATTGAATTCTAGATACATTTGTTCATGTATGCCTGTCATTCTTAGCTTATCTTTTGAATTTTGAGTCTAATCCATGCATTTTATTTAGTTCATAACATGTTCTAAATCAATTCCTAGAAGTAGTCTTGTTGTTGAACTCTTTTTTTTTTTGTTTTCTAAGTTTCCTACATGATGCCTATGATGAAGTTGAGTTGTGGTACTGAGTTGTGGCTGGATTTGTAAATCAAAATAAGTCTTAAGCTCTCTTGAATTGTGTTATTCAAGATAATTGAGCATAAGCAAAAACAAATTGTAACTATCCAAGGCTTAAGCAACATAAACACTACTCTTGATTTCTAGGTTGAAATCGCTGGTGCTGGCAGCTTGAACATACAAACGTGTATAAATTACTGGGAATTGGTCACTACTAATTTTGAGCTAAATGTTTTACTGAATTTTCTAGACATCGGGACCAAAATTATGAAAAAAGAACCTAGTGATTCGGATAAAAGGAAAGTGTGCTTGTTGTTTTGGCTCGAAATTTGTTCTATAATTGGTGCCTATTTTATACCAATCTTAGTTCTGAAATTTCAATGGAAAATTAGTGTGAAAACAAGTGCCAAAACTATAGGTTTCTTAAGTCATTTTTTTTTGTTTTTTTTACTCTACTATAGAGCCATTCTAATTTTCTCTTTGAGTCCTAGCTTACTTTTATGTGCTTTTCATTGCTCTAATTGTTGAATCATACTTGAAAATTTGTCTTGTTAAAACTCTATTGGTTTAGCTTTCATCTCATTTTTTGGTCTTTGGTTATTGCTCGTCTCTTTGTTTCCTTGTTTGTGAGTTGCCATATAGGGAATTGGAAAGGAGGATTGGTGTCATCCCTTGAAGAATTTGAGTCAAGAAGCAAGGGGCCAACCACCTTAAGAGCTATTGGAATAAAAAGCACTCCAAATTGAGTGAAACACAAAAGAGAGAATAGCCACCAAAATTGAGGACTTTTTTTTTTGTAATTTTGTAATTGGCAATTTTCTATGCTTTCAAATTTTGTAACAAAGAGGCCTTTCATTGGAAGTAAGTTGGGAGCCTCCAATAGGTCACCCTACTTCCATTTGTGTGTAATAATTTTAGGAAATTTTCCCTTAGGATAGTGAGTGTTTTGTTGGGAACCTTAAATGAGGTCATCCAAACACTCTTAGGATACGCCTAGTTTGCATTTCTTGCTTACTTTCATAGCTTATTTACTTTACCTTCCATTGTCAAACCACCTAGATGGCTTGCCATTTACCAATTAGTTTTTACCTTATCTTTCACACCTCTTTTAGTGTTTATTTTGGCTAGTTTCAACCATAGTTTCTTTGACCTTTTGTTTTCAAACCCCCAACAAGAAGAACCACAACTTAGGAACCAACATGAGTCTTCATTCTTCATCTAGTTTTAATGGTGAGGGTTCTACTCCTAAGGACCCCTTGTATAAGATATTCGATGAGTTGACATCCCTTAAGTTATGGAAAGAAAAATAAGAGAGAAAAGAAAAATGAAAAGAAAAGAGTGGAAGAAATAAGTCAAGATAAAAGAGAGAAAATAAGAGAGGAAGAAAGAAGAAAAATAATGAAAGAAGTGAAAACAGAAAAACTTGTCTCCTATAGTAGTCATGACTCTTGCAAGAGTTTAAGTGAAGAACTTAGCGACTATTATAGAGGGCACCATAATTCACATACTTAACATCATTCCCAAAGAAGAGAAAAGGATAGAAGGCCTCAAGAGGTTAACATTAGCCTCCCATATTTCCATGGAAAAGATAATGTTGAGGCCTACTTAGATTGGGAAATGAATGTTGAACAACACTTTGCTTGCCATCAAATTAGCGAAGAGAGAAAAGTTCCATTGGCTACCCTTAGCTTTCAAGGGTATGCCCTCTATTGGTGGACTTCCCTTGTTGGGGAACAAAGGATTCATGGGGATCCTCCAGTAGAGTATTGGAATGATCTTAAGAGTGTCCTTAGGAAGAGGCACATTCCCTCCTACTATGAAAGGGAGCTTATGGACAAGCTCCAAAGGCTTAGACAAGGGAGTATGAGTGTTGAAGAATATAGACAACAAATGGAACTACTCCTTTAAAGAGCTGCACTTAGGGAGGAGGAAAGAACAAGCATAGCTAGGTTCCTTAGTGGGCTTAATATGCCAGTGAGGGATAAGGTTGAACTCCTTCCATATAGGGACCTAGATGAGCTAGTCCAACTTTGTATAAGAGTGGAGCAACAATTTAAAAGAAAGCCTTCTCCAAAATCTTATGGCTTTCACTCTTATCAAAGAAAGGACCAAGCCCAAGGAATTTTCGGGGCTGCACCTTCAAAACCCAAGGAAGATAAGGGTAAGACCATAGAGAAATCCACCCCTAAGACTAGTTCCCAAGAAAGGACTAGCAACATTAAATGCTCACAAAGAAAGTTTAAATGCTTCAAATGTCTTGGGAGAGGTCACATTGCCTTTCAATGCCCCACAAAGAAAACCATGATTTTGAGGGGTCAAGACATTTATAGTAGTTAAGAGGAGACTACTTTTTCCCTTTCCTCTAGTGGAAGTGAAGATGAAGTAAGGGGTGAAGAGTCTAGTGAGGAAGTCTACCCCCATGAAAAAGGTGACCTCCTAATGGGTAGAAGGCTCCTTGGAGATCAATCTTGTGATCTATCTCAATCCCAAAGAGAGAACCTCTTTCATACAAGATGCAAAATTTTAGATAAAACTTGTTCTCTCATTATGGATAGTGGATCTTGTTGCAATTGTTGTAGCAGAAGATTAGTTTCCAAGTTGAACCTCACAATCATTCCCCACCCAAAACCTTATAAACATCAATGGCTCAATGAGCAAGGGGAAATGATAGTTAACCTAAGTGTGAAGGTACCTTTCTACATTGGGACATATAAGGATGAAGTTAATTGTGATATAGTTCCCATGGATGAAGGACATATTCTTTTAGGAAGGCCATGGCAATTTGATAGGAAGATAATTTATAATGGCCTAACTAATGAGATTACCCTCACCCATCTTGGCATTAAATATGTATTGCATCCACAAACACCTTCGCTGGTGGCCAAAGATCAACTAACTATAAAAGATAAGAGAGATGAGGAAGAAAAACTAGAAAAACAAAAGAAAAAGAAGGATAGTAAGGCCAAGGGGATGTAAAAAGAGTAAAAAGATTCCTCCAAGAAGGTTGTTAAGAAGGAAAATCATTTTGCAATAAAGGGTGATATTAAAAGAGCACTCCTTCTTAAACAATCTTTCTACCTTCTCCTATCAAGGGAAATATCCCTTAGCACTGCCATAATTCCTACATTTGAGACCTTGCCCCCAAAGGTCCAAGAACTCTTACATGAATTTGGTGATATATTTCCCAAAGAGTTACCCCCCTGGGCTACCTCCTTTAAGGGGAATAGAACACCAAATAGATTTAGTCCCAGGAGCAAGCCTTCCTAATAGGCCAACCTATAGGACTAACCCTCAGGAGACTAAGGAGATAGAGTCTCAGGTTAAAGAATTGTTGGAGAAGGGGTGGGTCCAAGAGAGCCTAAGCCCTTGTGCTGTGCCACTGTTATTGGTGCTCAAAATGGATGGTACGTGGAGAATGTGTACAGATTACAAGGCCATCGACAACATTACTGTAAAGTATAGGCACCCTATTGCTAGACTTGATGATTTGCTTAATGAGTTCGACGGTGCCAATATTTTTTCAAAAATTGATCTTAAAAGTGGTTATCACCAAATCAGGATGAAAGAGGGTGATGAGTGGAAAACTGCTTTCAAGACCAAGTTTGGTTTGTATGAATGGCTAGTAATGCCTTTTGGGCTCACTAATGCACCAAGCACCTTTATGAGGCTTATGCATCATGTCTTAAGGGATTTCATAGGTAGATTTGTAGTTGTTTATTTTGATGATATTTTAGTGTACAATAAGAGCCTAGATGATCACTTAGGACATCTCAGGCAAGTTCTTTTATTCCTTAGGAAAAACACCCTCTATGCAAATATAGTGAAGTGTACCTTTTGTGTAGATAATATAGTTTTCTTAGGGTTTGTAGTTGGTAGAAATGGGGTCCAAGTGGACCCTGAGAAAATCAAGGCCATCCAAGAATGGCCCACCCCAAAAATTGTGGGAGATATTAGGAGCATCCATGGGTTAGCAAGCTTCTATAGAAGGTTCGTTCCTAATTTCTCTACAATTGCCTCACCTCTCAATGAGCGGGTGAAGAAGAATGTGGCATTTTCCTGGGTTGAAAAACTAGAGCAAGCCTTTGCTTTACTCAAAGAAAACCTTACTATGGCAACTGTTCTAGCTCTTCCTGACTTTTCTAAAACTTTTCAGCTAAAATGTGATGCCTCTGGAGTGCGAGTTGGAGCTGTATTGTTACAAGGTGGACACCCTATTGCTTATTTTAGTGAAAAACTTCATGGTGTCACCCTCAACTACCCCACCTATGATAAAGAGCTTTATGCCTTAATAAGAGCCCTCTAAACTTGGGAGCATTACCTTATTTCCAAGGAATTTGTCATTCATAGTGATCATCAATCACTTATGTACATTAGAGGGCAAAGCAAGTTTAACAAAAGGCATGCAAAATGGGTAGAGTACCTAGAGCAATTTCCATATGTTATCAAATACGAAAAGGGAAAGAAAAATGTGGTAGCTGATGCCCTCTCTAGGAGACACACATTGTTTTGCTCCTTAGGATCTCAAATTTTAGGATTTGATAACATTAGGGACTTGTATGCTTTAGATGAACATTTCTCTCCCATTTATGACAGTTATGGAAAAAAGGCCCAAGATGGATTCTATTTGGCTGAGGGGTATTTGTTCAAAGAGGGAAAGCTTTGCATACCCCAAGGATCCATCAGGAATTTATCTGTGAAAGAGAGCCGTGAAGGTGGGCTCATGGGCCACTTTATGATAGAAAAGACCCTTGTCGTACTCAAAGAAAAGTTTTATTGGCCCCATATGAAGAAAGATGTCCATAAGCATTGCACTAGGTGTATGGCTTGTTTACAAGCCAAGTCTAGGGTGATGCCTCATGGGCTATACACACCCTTACCTATCCCCACTGCACCTTGGGTAGACATTAGTATGGACTTTGTCCTTGGGCTTCCTAGAACCCAAAGAGGTGTAGACTCTATCTTTGTGGTGGTGGATAATGCTTCCCACATTTCAAAACTCTTTTTCAGGGAAGTTGTGAGACTCCATGGTTTTCCTAGGACCATTGTGTCAGATAGAGATGCTAAGTTCCTTAGCCACTTCTGGAAAACCTTATGGGCCAAGCTAGGAAATAAGCTTCTTTTCTCTACCACTTGTCATCCATAAACTGATGGGCAAACAGAGGTAATGAATAGGTCTTTATCCACCCTTTTAAGGGCTCTTCTAAAAGGCAACCATAAGTCTTGGCATGAGTATTTTCCTCATGTAGAATTTGCCTACAACAGGGGGGTTCATAGAACCACCAAGCAATCCCCTTTTGAGGTTGTCTATGGGTTCAATCCCCTAACACCCTTACACCTCATTCCTCTCCCACTTAACACTTTTTTTATACATAAAGAAGAGGAATCTAGGTCAAAGTTTGTAAAGAAGTTGCATGAGAGGGTTAAGAACCAAATAGAGAACCAAACAAAGGTGTATTCAACTAAAGGCAATAGAGGAAGAAAGGAGCTAGTTCTTAATGAGGGGGACTGGTTTTAGCTCCATCTTAGGAAGGATAGATTCCGTACTAAAAGGAAATCCAAGTTTAGCCCTAGAGGGGATGGACCTTTTCAGGTCTTGGAGAGGATCAATAACAATGCCTATAGGTTGGACCTCCCAGAAGAGTATGGAGTCAACACCACTTTTAATATTTCTGATTTAATTCCTTTTGCAGGTGGAGCTAATATTGAGGAGGAGGAACCAACAGATTTGAGGTCAAATCCTCTTCAAGGGTGAGGGGATGATGCAATCCTCCCTAGAAAGGGACCAATTACCAAAGCCATGAGCAAGAGGCTCCAAGAGGATTAGGCTAGAGCTGCTGAAGAAGGCCATAGGGTTCTCATGAACCTCAGGGAAGATTTTTGAGCCCATGTGCCAAGGTTGGGTCCACTTATCTTTGTACATATTAGATTAGGATTTCATTATTTTTGGTCCTTGTATTTAGAATTCCATAATGTAGGTAGGGTACCCTAGAAATATAGGATTTTTCAGTGCTTGTATTTTAGGGCTCCTAGACTAGTTTTTGTATTACGGGTAGTTTTGTAATTTCACATGCACTAAGTGAATATTTGATGTGGGTGTTGGGAAATAAATTTAATTGAATTGGTAAGAGCCCAATCCAATTAAATTTTAGAGAGGGAGGTGAGCATTTGCTTGCTACACCCCATTGCCACATCATATAGTCACACTTTGTGCATGTCGTTCATGCTTTACATGCCCCATGACACCTAAGCACACTTTGTGGAGAATCTTGGACTTGATCTTGGATTAGTGGGCTGAACCATAGCTAAAATTCACTAATCATAATTAGTGAAATTTTGGCTCCACAAATTCAATTTCAAATTCAAGTGAAATTTGAATAGAAATTCAAATTTCCTCCAATTTTGTGTGACACTTAGGCTATAAATAGAGGCCATATGTGTGCATTTTTTCAACTTTGATCATTTGAGAATTGTAATTCAAAGTTAAGACCTCATTTGAGGCATAAAATTTCGTGCTCCTTCTGTGCTTCTCCCTCCCTTCATCTTCTCCTCCTTCAAGCTCTTATCCATGGCTTCCTATGGTGGTGAGCTTCTTCTAGACTCATCTTCTACTTGAAGTGGCATCTCCATTCATCTTTCTCCTTCTCCATTCCGCTGCAATCAGACCTCAAGAAGCAAAGGAATCCATTGATGAAGAAGATCCAAGGCCTACAAGCCCCAATGGAGCTACATCAGAGGGAATGATGCAATCCTACCCCGTAAGGGCATTAGATAGAAAACTCTATGTAGATTGGGCTAGAGATGCAAGAGAAGGCCCTAGGATTTTCATGAGCCTGAGGGTAGATTTCGGGCCCATGGGATAAGTATGAGCCCACTTATCTTTGTACATATTAGATTAGGATTTCATTATTTTTGGTCTTGTATTTAGGGCTCCATAATGCAGATAGGGTACCCTAGAACTGTAGGATTTTTCAGCCCTTGTATTTTAGGGCACCTAGACTAGTTTTTGTATTAGGGGTAGTTTTGTAATTTCACATGCATCAAGTGAATATTGGATGTGTTGGACCTTTTGTCCTCAATAATCTTAAGAGGGATAGGCTTAGAATGCAGAAGAAGCAACAACAATCAATTTAACAATGTTCATTAAACATGCAAGACATAATTGATTGCAACAAAATAAATAAGATAAGGGAAGAGAGAATGCAAACACAATTTATACTGGTTCGGCCACTTCCCGTGCCTACGTCCAGTACTCAAGCAACCCACTTGAGATTTCCACTATCTTTGTAAAATCCTTTACAAAGTCTGAACCACACAGGGACAACCCATCCCTTGAGTTCAGATGCTTTACAACAAGAGACTCATAGTCTCTTAGCCAATCTTATTGAATAAGAAGAATGGAAGAAGAAATCTCTCTTCAAGAGAAGAATATTACAATGAAGATCATGTAAGAATCCATATAGATTTGGCAAGTGTTTGGCCAAGGATTTCTTTTGAGAGAGCATTTGACAATGAAGTTCTTTTGGAATCTCTCTCATTGCCTTTTGAGAGGATAAGACATTTTTGCCAAGCAAAACTCTCTCCAATTTCGTCCCAAGTCACAAATATATATAGGCCTTTGATGGCCATTCAAAATCCAAATGATAAGATGTGACTGTTGGCAATATTCCTTGAAAATCCTCTCTAGTAATTGATTACAGAATTAGTGTAATTGATTACACAATAATTTTTCTTGAACGGTTGTGACTCTTTATTTAAAATTTGAATTCCCAACGTTCAGAGTCTTTGGTAATCAATTACATATGATGTGTAATCGATTACACACTTTCATGTGCCTTGGTAATCGATTACATGTGCCTTGGATGACTTGAAATCTTTTCATTTTGAGGCAAGGCTTGATCTTGAAGAAATCTTGAATCAACGCTTTGTTTGTTGAAACAATCTTGTATTAATCTTGAAGTAAAATGAGCCTTGTTTGATTCTTCTTTTGACATCATCAAAATCATGTATACATACATTCACAGGATGTGTGTTTTAGGAAATAAGTTTGATTGAATTGGGAGAAGCCCAATCCAATTAAATTTTAGAGGCGGAGGTGAGCATTTGCTTACTACACCCCATTGCCACATCATATAGTCACACTTTGTTCATGTCCTTCATGCTTTACATGCCTCATGACACCTAAGCACACTTAGTGGAGAATCTTGACTTGATCTTGGATTAGTGGGCTGAACCATAACTGAAATTAACTAATCATAATTAGTGAAATTTTGGTGCCACAAATTCAATTTCAAATTCAGGTGAAATTTGAATAGAAATTCAAATTTCCCTCCAATTTTGTGTGACACTTAGGCTATAAATAGAGGCCAGGTGTGTGCATTTTTTCAACTTTGATCATTTGAGAATTACACTTCAAAGTTCAGACCTCTTTTGAGGCACAAAATTTCGTGCTCCTTCTCCCTCCATTCTTCTTCTCCTACCTTCAAGCTCTTATCCATGGCTTCCTATGATGGTGAGCTTCTTCTTGACTCATCTTCTCCTTGAAGTGGCATCTCCAATCATCTTTCTCCTTGTCCATTCTACTTCCATTAATCTTCAAGAAGCTAAGGACTGCATTGATGAAGAAGATCCAAGGTCTACAAGCTCACATGGGGCTACATCATGAGGGATATGTGCGTGATCAGATTGGGGTTGTTGGCCCTCAATAGGTACGGGTGCAGAGTTGTCGGCGTTCTCATTAGGAGTGTGTGCCACATTTGGTTGCATATAATCAGGAGGCAAGCCATATGGCGGGAAAGAATGCTTGTTTTGAACTTACATAAAATGGGGGCCGCCCGTACTTCCTAACGCTTCGCCTCCCTGGGCTACCTTATATGAGGCTGGATGATTTACTTGATTGAGGCCAAATAGGGGAGTTGGATCCACCCCAGCAACGGTGCTGGTAGTGGCAACTGTAGCCGCGTTGACCTCTATTATCTTCTTCATGCTCATCATGGCTTCCATCATTGTGGCCATTTTCTCTTTCATGGCCTCCATATCGGCCTTCATCCGCTCTTGCACCTCCTCTATTTCACTCATTACTCTTGCACATCCTTTTGATAATAATGATTATAGTTCTTATTTCAAGGAAAGAATGCAATGAGCAATGCAACCAATGCAAAGCATGGATGTATGCCAATGATGCATTGTTGAAGTATTGCAAATTTTGCACAGGACATAGGGTTGACTCAATTTAGATTTTCATCATAACAAACATGGTCCATCACATCTTGTCAAAGTGAAACTGGAAATAACACACGGACGTCAACAATCCTCAATTTTTTTTCATAAATTGGCACAATTATGTGTTGGTAGTAGACAAAGAAACAATGTAACTTGATCCATCTTCCGCCCCAACTTTTGCAAGCTGGTTACTTCCATACTTGACCTTGACTTGATGAACATGTGCTTGGTTCAACCCCATAATCCAAGGAATAGCAATTTTGATCGCTAATACTTTGACAACATCTCATAGAGATGAATGACTCGGGCATACTTATGCTATGCATGACAAACTCAATTATGAGATTGACATGAGATGCCTTAGGAACCATCATTTTCCTAGTTAACCATGCATTAGGAACCATGTTCACATCATTTTCAATTTTTTTTTTTGAAATGGGTGTATAATCCCAACATGGTTGGTTTATAGCCATTATCATGGTACCCAATGTTAAACAAGTGGCCTCAGTATCTTAAGAAGGGGGGTTGAATTAAGATACAAAACATTCCCCAATTAAAATTTTAACTCTCTTTTGGATTAATAATGCACCCTTAATATGAATTACTAAAAAAAAAACAATTCAAACTAAACTTATTTAAAGCAAAAGATAAACTGCAATAAATAAAAGAAGTTTAAGGGAAGAGAGAATGCAAACTCAGTTTTTATACTGGTTCGGCCACGCCCTGTGCCTACGTCCAGTCCCCAAGCAACCTGCTTGAGATTCGGTTTTGAAAGGATAAGACGATTTTGTTCAGAAAAACTCTAAGGAAATTTGAATCCCAAGTCACCTATTTATAGGCCTTTGATGGCCATTCAAAAACTTTTTGAATAGTTGTGACTTTTGGGAATTATTTTTAAAATTTCCTTACTGGTAATCGATTACATAAATGTGGTAATCGATTACACAGTTAGTTCTGAAGAGTTATGACTCTTCAGACTTGAAATTTGAAATTTTCGTGTCTGGTAATCGATTACACAACTGTTGTAATCGATTACATGCTTTTAAAATTTAAATTCAAATTTCTAAAAGTTATTACAAATAATTTTAACTTCTGGTAATCGATTACACAGTTTAAATTTCAAATTCAAAATTTGTAAATTTGTTTCAGAAAGCATTTAGCTACTGGTAATCAATTACCAGAGAGAAAAACATCTTATTTTGAAAACGTAGTTTTACTAAAATGATTTGTAAGATATTTTCCTCAGCCAAACCTGTGCAACATCATCTAAGAAATTCTTTTTACGATCCTATGGACTATTTTCATCATTCTTCTTGAATTTCTTGATTCTTGAATTGGATCAAACATGAAAAGCACTCATTTTTGGCATCATCAAAACTTCATATCACATATGCTTCTACACCCAATACATGTGACTAAGAATGTGGTGTGACTTTCTTTTTGTTCTTTCTTTGTTTTTTTAAATGAAAATGCAAGGATCATGCATGAGTGAACATGACATGCAAATGATGAAAATAGAATGTATGCTATTGGCAGAACAAAAGCATGCTAAATGAAGGCGTATGATAATGTAGTGATTTATGCAAATGCAATGCACGAATATGATGCAGGAATGATATGCCTATTGCGATGCCATGAAGGAATATGTTGGAGTTTTCTATGTGCCCCTAATTCAGGAATCTAATGAAAAAGATCCAAAAGTCCCCTTTCTAGTGATAATCCCCAAGGGTGGTTTCGTGTAACTTACTGGCCTCTAGAGATATCATCCTCTTAGGTAATACATTATGGAAATAGGGACTATCAACAACAATGCATCACTAAAAGAGGAAAACTCTAGATGAGGCTTCACTGTGATCAAGCTAGTCGAAGACCCAACATGACCACAGATCAACCTCCACTCCTTATGGCTCACATAGACCCAGGTATAGGGCCAAATATCTCAATGTGTGTGCAAGGTGTAGGTGCCATGTGTGTAGAAAAATATTTCTAACTATGAATGTAATCGATAGACAAACACACACCAAACATAACAACATAGCAAAGGTTATGTACAAATATGCACAAACAAAAGATAAAAGGAAAAGGGAACATGAATAAAGAAGAAGTCATGATAAAAATATTTCACACTGATTGAATGGCCTAACTCTCTAATAGTTCCCAGTGGGGTCGTCAACTATCGCAACCTACCCTTCGGTGAGGGCACGAAAAGGCCTCTCAGATGGGCCAAGGGTGCGTCTCCCATTGAAGGAAAACGCGTGGAGTTGCCACCAACGTTTATTCAAGGAAAACATCGAGAAAACCAAAATGGAAAGGTCGAAGGTCTGCGTATTTTGAAAATGAGGGTTCGGGAGTTGTTTACGCACGTGGAAGGTATTAGCACCCCACGCACTCATCCCAAGGGATGGCAACCTCTAATCAGTGTGCAAGACATGACTTCAAAATTATGTATCTTCCCTTTTTTATGTTTTTTTATACATTTTATGTTTTCTATGTTTTTGATATTATTGGGTTCGATGATCACTCCCCATTGCAGTTACTTTTTGTGCATTTATGTCTTAGGGAAATTTCAATGGGGGTTTACCAGAAAGCGCACCGGATCATCAAGTATTTAAAATTAAAATAGATGAATTCGAGTATCGAACACAGGAAACTAATGTTAGCCTAAATTAAGTTCAAAATTGAAGCATTGTTGAGAGAACATGTCTAAGTGATAATTTCAAGCAGAATTTAAACTAAACTTGTATGCTAAAAACTATAAAAATGCAAAGTAAAGAAAATGACAGCAGTAGGTTGATATGTTGGGTCTTTCTAACAAACAAGCGGATGCATAGAAATATATTTCTCTAATCAATCATGCTCTTGTGTTATATGTTGTAGCCTAAATTACTAAACCCTCGATCCCTCGTCAAGCTTAATATCCAAGCTTCGTCCACAGATCCCTCATTTAAGACTCCACCCGATTTAGACAACCCTCTTAGGTTTAGAATAACTTAAACTGAGTTTCGTCCGCAGATCCCTCATGTAAGACTAGACTTAGCTCAAGTAGCTTACGAAAGTTTAGCCTAATTTAGCCTAAGCTTCGTCCGCAGATCCCTCATGTAAGACTAGGCCTAAACTAAACATCATTATTGTAATAGCATAATTAAAACCAAAACTTAACCCGTAAATCCGTCATGTAAGATTAAGTTTCGATCCTGATTCAATCAAGTTCTAAGGTGATAGTACATTTCCCAATGCTAAAGTCACCTAACTGTGCACACAAGTGGGTGATCAGACCAAAAGCATACAAACATTAAGCATGGAATGAAGCATTGAACACAGAAAACATAATCGATTAGATATTAGGTATTTACATTGTGGAAGCAATGACTTCCAAGATTATTTTGATGATGCCAAAGAATCAAGAGTTAAGCAAGTTCAAAAGAATCAAGAGTCAAAAAGCTTCAAGAATCAAGATTCAAGAATAATCAAGTTTCAAGAGTCAAGATTCAAGAACAATCAAGATCAAGATACAAGAATCAAGAGAAGACTCAATCAAGATAAGTACTAAAAAAGTTTTTCAAAACATTTAGTAGCACAAGAATTTTTCACAAAATCTTTTACCAAAGATTTTTACTCTCTGGTAATCAATTACCAGAAGGTAGTAATCGATTACCAGTAGCCAGCATTGTTTTCAAAACTGATTTACAAAGCTGTAATCGATTACCATGAGCATGTAATCAATTACCAATGTTTTAAAATGTTAGATTTCAAATTTCAAGAGTCACAACTTGTGATAAAACTTTTTCAAATCATTTCAAACTTCTGTAATCGATTACCAGTGTTTTTAAATGTTTTGATTTTCAAATTTAAACATAAAGAGTCACATCTGTTGATGTGTAATCGATTAAACCTTGATGGTAATCGATTACCAGTGACTAATTTCGAAAAATAAATTACCAAAAGTCACAATTCTTAAAGAGACTAGTTTTCTGAAGATTTTTTCAAGAGTGACAACTTTTAAAAGTGACTAGTTTACAAAAGAGTCACAACCTTTTAAAGTGATTAGTTTTAAAGAAATTGCCAAGAGTTACAAACTTTAACTTGAGTCATCAAATGATTATAAATATGTGACCATGGAATGAATTTCAATAACTTGTTTTTTTACAGAAATTTTTGATTCATTTCTCAACTTCTTTCTAAGATTTTTTGTTCAATACTTTCTCATCCAAGAAAAGTTCATTGTTCAAAAACTTGTGCTACTCTTCCTCTTCATTCCTTCTTCTCTCTTGCCAAAAGATTCAAAGGACTAACCGCCTGGGAATTCTTTTGTTTCTTCCCTTCTCCCTCTTGAAAAAATATTTCAAAGGACTAACCGCATGAGATATCTTCTGTTTCTTACAAAAGATTTCAAAGGACTAACCTCCTGAGATATCTTTTTCCCTTTCCCTTTATACAAAAGATTTCAAAGCACTAACCGCCTGAGATATCTTTTGTATCCCTCTCACAGAGAATTCAAGGGACTAATCGCCTAAGAATTCTTTGTCTTAACACATTGGAGGGTACATCCTTTGTGGCACAAGTAGAGGGTACATCTACTTGGGTTGTTATACTGAGAACAAGAGAGGGTACATCTCTTGTGGATCAGTTCAAGAGGAGGGTACATCCACTTGGTTGTTCAAAGAGAACAAGAGAGGGTACATCCCTTGTGGATCTTTGGCTTGTAAAGGATTTTACAAGGTTGAAAGAAATCTCAAGAACCATTGGTTGTTTGGGGACTAGATGTAGGCACGAATTCCGGCCGAACCAGTATAAATCTTGTGTTTGTCTTCTTCCCTACACTCTTTAATTTCCGCTTTGTACTTTTAATTGCCGCTTTACTTTTGGTTAAGTTATTGTTTCTGTACTTTACTTTCTTGACCTAGTAGTAAAAGCCTAGTTGAATCTTGTAACATTACGAAGGATAAATTTTTAATTTGTCAAGACACATTAATAATTAATTCAACCCCCCCCCCCTTCTTAATTATTTCGAGGCCACTTGATCCAACAAGTTCTATTAGAGCAGGTTTATTGATAAAAGTTTCACAACTTCAAGATTCATGGCCTCCTCAAATTCTTTGTTTCCTGAAGGAAACTCCATCCATAGGCCACTTATCTTTAATGGTGAGGGTTACCACTATTGGAAAACCTGAATGCAAATCTTTATTGAAGCCATAGACTTAAACATTTGGGAAGCAATAGAAATAGGACCTTATGTACCCACCATAGTAGATGCAAGCACTAGCACAACAATAGAAAATCCTAGAGATAAATGGACTGAAGAAGATTGAAGAAGAATCCAATATAATCTTAAAGCCAAAAACATTATTACTTCTGCCCTAAGAATAGATGAATATTTTAGAGTGTCAAATTGTTCAAATGAAAGGAGATGTGGGATACTCTCCAACTTACACATGAAGGAACCACTGATGTGAAAAGATCTAGAGTCAACACTCTTACACATGAATATGAATTATTTAGGATGAACACTAATGAGAACATCCAAAGCATGCAGAAAAGATTCATACACATAGTCAACCACCTTGCCTCCTTAGGAAAAATCTTTCCAAATGAAGATTTAATCAATAAAGTTTTGTGATGTTTAAGTAGGGAATGAACGCTCAAGGTAACTGCCATTTCTGAAAGTAAAGATATTTCCTCTATTTCTCTTGCCACTCTTTTTGGCCAATTGCAGGAACATGAAATGGAACTTCAACGTCTCAACCAAAATGAAGAGACCGACAAAAGGAAAAGAAGCATAGCACTCAAAGCCTCCTCCTCAATGCAAGAAGAAGAAGAAGAATCTGATGATGAAGAGGACTTCTCACTCTTTGTGAAGAAGTTTCATAAATTCGTCAAAAATAGAAGAATGGAGAGAAGCCATAACTTCAACAATGGGAAGAGATCCCAAGAAGTTTCTCCTACACTTAAATGCTATAGGTGTAATTGATGTGTCATTATTTTCTCTTATTTCTTAACCCTTTTTGTCACCATTTTAATTACTGATTAGCCTTAATCGTCAAATTAATTATGCAGTCTTATCATTTGGGCCTACTTGACTAATTTTGTGTTTTTAATTTAATTTCAGGAGAATTATAAGCAATTGGGCTTGGATCTGGAATTGGGCTGAACCGGCTTGGACTTGAAGAGAGCAGATAATTTTATTTTATTTCGTCCAGTTTTATTTTATTTTGTTTTTGGACTTGGACTTAAAATAGATTTGTAAGCTTTGGGGCTGAGGACCTATATAACAAGACCAGGGTTTTAGTAGAAGGCAAACTGTTGACATAGGAGAAAAATTTTAGGGTTTTGCATTTTCGGTTTTGTGTTACTGTTCACACGCACTGCTCATGTAGCAATCAAATTTCGTTTTCTGCTTCAAATTGCAATTTCGTTTTCTGCCTCTGCCTTTGAATTCGTTTTCGTTTCTGCTGATTAATGGAAGGCTGAGTCTCCAGTGTTGTTTTCTCTTGAGGATCAAGCACAACTCTCTTTGATGTTTTGATATTATTATTGAATTCTGATCAGTTTTTCCCCTTCACCAATTGCTATGTATTTGTTGCTATTAATCCTGTAGAAGCAGGCTTCATGATGATGAATCAAGTATGATTCAAGTAGTCTTGATGATGACAAAAAGCCCAAAAGAATGATGTCAATATTGAGTCAACAAGTTCAAAATCAAGATTCAAGAGAAGATGATTTCAAGGTTCAAGAGAAGAAACCAAAAAGCAACAAGTCAAGACTTCACAAAGGAAGTATTGAAAAGGATTTTTCAAAAACCAAACATAGCACAATTTTGTTTTACAAGAAAATTTTTCTCAAATTTTTCTAAGTTACCAGAGTATTTACTCTCTGGTAATGGATTACCAGTTTTCTGTAATCGATTACCAGTGGTAAAGTTTGATTTCAAAAGCTTTTAACTGAATTTGCAACATTCCAAATGTTTTTTAAATGGTGTAATCGATTACCAGTGTATCTGAACGTTGAAATTCAAATTCAATTGTGAAGAGTCGCATCTTTTCATAAAATGCATTGTGTAATCGATTACATGGTTATGGTAATCGATTACCAGTGACAAGTTCTAAATAAAAAGTCAAGAGATGTAACTCTTCCAATGGTTTTCTCAAGATTTTCTCAAGGTTATAACTCTTCCAATGGTTTTCTTGACCTGACATGAAGAGTCTATAAAAGCAAGACCTTGAATTGCATTCAAATAACTTTTACAACTTTTTGAACTTCTTTGAACAACATTTGAGAAATCTTGAAACCTTTCCTACTCATCTTTCTTCTTCTTCTTCCTTTGCCAAAAAGCTTTCTAAGTTTTCTATTTTCCAAACCCAGAAAACAAAAGTGTGCTATATCTTTTCATTCTCTTCTCCTTTTGCCAAAAAGAATTCAACAATGACTAATCGCCTGAATTCTTTTTCTGTCTCTCTTCTCCCTTTTCCAAAAGAACAAAGGACTAACCGCCTAAATTCTTTTGTGTCTCCTTTCTCCCTTTTCAAAGAATTCAAAAGAACACAGTCAGAGAATTCTTTTGATTCTTCCCTTTCCCTTAAACAAAAGATTTCAAAGGAATAACCGCCCGAGATATCTTTTGTTTCCCCTTTACAAAGATTCAAAGGACTAACCGCCTGAGAACTTTGTGTTAACACATTGGAGGGTACATCCATTGTGGTACAAGTAAAGGGTACATCTACTTCGGTTGTTGTAACTGAGAACAAGAGAGGTTACATCTCTTGTGGATCAGTTCAAGTGGAGGGTACATCCACTTGGTTGTTCAAAGAGAATAAGGGAGGGTACATCCCTTGTGGATCTTTTCTTGTAAAGGATTTGACAAGGTTGAAAAGAAATCTCAAGAACAGGTGGTTGCTTAGGGACTGGATGTAGGCACGGGTTGTTGCCGAACCAGTATAAATTCTTGTGTTTGTCTTCTTCTTCCCTACACTCTTTAATTTCCGCTGTGCACTTTTAATTATCGCTTTTACTTTTGGTTAAGTTTCAATTATTGTTCCTTACTTTCTTAACTTTGTAGTAAAAGCCTAATTAAATCTAGTAACATTAAGAAGGATAAGTTTTAATTAGTCAAGGTACATTAATAATTAATTGAACCCCCCCCTTCTTAATTATTCTAAGGCCACTTGATCCAACAAATCCATGCATGCTTAGTGCTTGATTAATTGTCTCTGTGCTTAATTTACGTTCATGCTTAATGATCAGTTTCGTTCATGCTTAATGGACATGTGAGAGGGATTAATTGGTGTATGTGTTGCTTAATCACATAATGATAGCCTTATGTTAATTTTCGCTTAGTAAATTAATTTTGGGTTGGATTAAGTGGTTGAACTGATTAGGGATAAATTTTCGTAACCTAGGATAAGAGACTTGCTTTTGAATCAAGGGGAAACAACATGTTTTAGTTTTGTTATTTCTTAATTCAAGTTTGCTTGCTGTTGAAATTACAAAAACAAACAAACACGCATTTCGTTACTGTTTTATTATTATTGTTATGAACGTTTGTTTAATCATTGCTCATTGGGAGACGACCTATGATCACTTCCTAGATACTGCATTTTAATGTTTATTTGATTTGGGTATCGCCTTGATCAGTAATCAACCCGGTCACATAAAGGCAAACTGCCCTTCAAATGAGTCATGGCCCGGGAAGAATGAGAAAAAAAGCTAAAAGAAAGAAGATCCAAGAAGGTGTATATTGCTTGGGATGACAATGACTCATCTGATGGTTCGGAGAAGGAGATCAACCTTCTATCCAAGGACTATGAAAGTGATGAGAACATCTCTCAAGAAGTTTAAGTAAGAAAAACAAAAGTCTGACTTCCATCTTTAAAGATCTAAGCACTCGAATCATGAAAAAGGTAACATCAAAACCATTCTCTTTTAAATTAAGTTGATTGAAATTTTCCTTTCAATTAAACTTGTTTATACGATGACTAACAAAATTTTATTTGTTTGTCTTGATTGATTGTTATTATGAGTATGTGCTTATATGTTTGATTGAGTTATTTTCTTTCTCGAAGCACGAAGTTTATTATTAAAACAAATACTTGATAGTGCCTATGATTCTTACATGATTTTTAGTATGATATGTGAATTACTTGCTTAAAAGTCATTCATAAAGCTTTTTCAAAAATCTATTATGTTATATATATTTATTTTCATATAAGAGTTTTTAGATATAAAGTATTTTGACCCCTTTTCAAATCCTTTCACTCTAAGAATTCATTCAGCACTTAGTTCTCCTAAAATGCTCTCTGGTAATCGATTACCACAATATGTAATCGATTATAGCGAGTCAGGCTAAGTGTAATCGATTATCAAAAGATGTAATCGATTACAACGTGTCCCTGCTGCTTATAAATACAAATTTCAGAGAAAATAGGGATTAAATCAAGAACTCATATAATTAAATAACTTAATTTCAAGTGAAGCTTAAACTCAATAACAAAGGGGGAGAATATGGACAATTAAGTGAGTGATCGACTAGGAAAAAGAATGTGTATGTGTTTCTTGATTTTAGGGTTGTCATCATCAAAAAGGAGGAGATTGTAGAACCAAGCTTCATGATGATGAATCAAGTTTATTCAAGAAGTTTTGATGATGACAAAGATGATGACAAAAAGCCGAAGAGAATGATTTCAAGATTGAGTCAACAAGTTCAAGATCAAGTTTAATTTCAAGTTTCATGAGAAGAAATCAAGAAGATTCAAGAATCAAGAGAAGTTTGATTTCAAGATTCAAGAGAAGATGAATTCAAGATTCAAGAGAAGAAATCAAGAAGACTTCACAAGGGAAGTATTGAAAAGATTTTTCAAAAAACAAACATAGCATAGTTTTGTTTTTCAAAAGAGTTTTTCTCAAAATTTTCTAAGTTACCAGAGATTTTACTCTCTGGTAATCGATTACCAGTTTCCTATAATCGATTACCAGTGGCAAAGTTTGATCTCAAAATCTTTTAACTGAATTTGCAACGTTCCAATTGTTTTTTAAATGGTGTAATCGATTACAATATATTGGTAATTGATTGCCACTGTATCAGAACGTTGAAATTCTAATTCAATTGTGAAGAGTCACATCTTTTCATAAAATGCTTTGTGTAATCGATTACATGATTTTGGTAATCGATTACCAGTGACAAGTTTTGACCAGACCTTGACTTGCATTTCAATAACTTTTTCATATATTCTTTTACAACCTTTGAATCACTTTGAACATCTTCTTGAACTTCTTCTTCTTCTTCCTTTGCCAAAAGCTTTCTAAGTTTTCTAGTTTCCAAACGTTGCTCTTTCACAAAAAACAAAAGTGTGCTATATCTTTTTATTCTCTTCTCCCTTTGCCAAAAAGAATTTGCCAAGGACTAACCGCCTGAATTCTTTTTGTGTGTATCTTCTCCCTTTTCCAAAAGAACAAAAGACTAACCGCCTGAATTCTTTTGTGTCTCCCTTCTCCCTTTTCAAAGAATTCAAAATGACACAGTCTGAGAATTCTTTTGATTCTTCCCTTTCCCTTAAACAAAAGATATCAAAGGACTAACCGCCTGAGATATCTTTTGTTTCCCCTTGACAAAGTTTTAAAGGACTAACTGCCTGAAAACTTTGTCTTAACACATTGGAGGGTACATCCTTTGTGGTACAAGTAGAGGGTACATCTACTTGGGTTGTTGTGACTGAGAACAGGAGAGGGTACATCTCTTGTGGATCAATTCAAGTGGAGGGTACATCCACTTGGTTGTTCAAAGAGAGCAAGGGAGGGTACATCCCTTGTGGATCTTTGCTTGTAAAGGTTTTTACAAGGTTGAAAAGAAATCTCAAGGACTGCAGGTCGCTTGGGGACTGGATGTAGGCACGGGTTGTTGTCGAACCAGTATAAAACTCTTGTGTTTGTCTTCTTCTTCCCTACACTCTTTAATTTCCGTTGTGCACTTTAATTATCACTTTTACTTTTGGTTAAGTTTCTATTTTTGTTCTTTACTTTCTTAACTTAGTAGTAAAAGCCTAATTAAATCTAGTAACATTAAGAAGGATAAGTTTCTAATTAGTCAAGGTACATTAATAATTAATTCACCCCCCTTTTTAATTATTCTGAGGCCACTTGATCCAACATAATCTCTCTCAAATGACAAAACCTAGGCTTCAATGCACAAGTTGTTCCTCTTTTTCTGCTTCTAGGGCTCTTTTCCCCAAATAGGCACTAAGGCTGCTATGGAATTCTGTGCCCAAGCCTTCTGTACAAGTGTGTAGAAGCTGTCAAAAAAAGGTACACCCTAATTCTGCACAAGACAGGCTTTAAATAGGCTCTGAAATCGCGATGCTGCGCTTAGTGCCACCTTCACGCTTAGCCCAACTGCTACTTTTTGAAATTCAAAACTTAGCCTCTTTTTCACCTGAAAATGCACAGATTTCCTTATTAAATCCAATGGAAATGTTCTAGAGACAGCGTAAACCATAAAGTAAGATTTATTTACAAAATTTACTCCAAAATAACCATAAATTGGGGAACTATACAAGCTTTGGAAAATGATTTCTATACAAAAATTAGTTGTATAAAGCGACTAACAGTCGACAAGGGTGTTGCCCTCGCTCCTACGTATCCTCGGGTGCGATGAGGAAATCAGACCTACGTAGTTCTTTAAGTTTGAAATTTTGTTGGTTAAATTGTTTTTATCTTTTTTGAAAGATTGATTTTAACCGAGCAAAAGTCGTTTAAGGTGTTGGACCTCAAAATGATCTTTTGATTTTTGAAAAGAGGAGAGAGTCGTTAAGGCATTGGACCTTGAAATGACATCTTGGTTTTTGAAAGGAGAGAATTGTTAAGGCATTGGACCTTGAAACGACCTCTTGATTTTTCTTGATGAAATGAAGAAGTTTATGAGTTGGTTTTATTTGGTTTTTTTTTGCTTATTAACCTTCAATCCTTTTTTAAGATAACTTGCGGTGTTAATGACCGGTTAAAACTTATTTTACATTAATGAAAAGAGTTTACGACACAAACGATCGATTGAAACTTATTTAAACGATGATTAAGTGAGATTACAACACAAAAGATCAATTGAAATTCATTTAAACAGTGATTAAGTGAGATTACAACACAAATGATCGATTGAATCTTCTTTTAATGGTGAGTAAGCGAGATTACAGTATAAATGATCAGTCGAAACTCGCTTTAAACAAAGAAAAAGATAACCGATGATCGAAGAAGGAGATGAAGATGCACAAACAATAAAGGGGACCCCTAAGGGTCCATAAATCAAATTCAAATCCTTAAAGCAAGCACTAATCGGATGAAGAACGAAGAACGAACGATGAACGAATGAAGAACGACCAAAGAACAGTGTAGGAATTGATCACGTATGCGATTCAGAAGCGTTTCGACCTTGTTTTCTCTTCTTTCTTCTTCTTTTTGGACCTTTGGACTTCAGGGAACTCAGGGACCTTTTACTTCATCCTTCTCACACCTATTTATAGCAAAATAAGGCATTTAGGATAAAAGTAGCTCACCCAGGCGAGTTGTTACTTCATTCTGAAGCAACCTAGCTCGCCTAGGTGAGCTGGTTACTTCACCATGAAGTAATTTTGGTGACCTAGGCGAGCCAGAGGCTAGCCTAGGCGAGCCAGGGGTCTGAAAAAGTGTAAAAATGACCCTTTTGCCCTCCCCTTTGAGTATTTTTTGTATTTTTTTCCGAAACGTCGAAAAACCTTATGGATTGGGTGGAAACTCATGTCAAGTAGCTCAATTTGGCTAGCAAGAATCAAAATGTTAGCAAATGAAGGTCCCCAGACAAAATTAGGGTATGACACCAGGGTTCAACAAATGTTACAAAAACAAAGTCTATTTTATAAAAGCAACTTTTACAACGTCTTCTTTTCAAGGGTTTTTCAAAGGAATTGTAAAAACATCCAATAATGGTTCCCAAGGCAGAAGAGATGCAAAGATAGGCTTAAACTAACAAGGAGAAGGCTTAGAATCACGGTTACCTCAAAGAAACTGTGAAGGAAGGATTGGAGGCTTCGTTCTCTACCGAATCCGTGAGTTGAGTTTTCAATATTCTGCTCCGATTAAATTGTTATTTTCCTTGCGGTGGTTCGACGACAAGCAAAAGTGGCTCGTGGCGATCACTGGTGGTCAATGGTGGTGGAGGAGGAGCAGGTTGGGGGAGGGTTTAGGGGAAGAGAAGGAGAAAGAAAATGGCTCTTTTACGCCGTGGGACGTATTTGTAGCCTGCAACACTTGTCCAAGTGAAATTTGCCTAGCCTGGGCGAGCTGATCCAGCTCAAATTTTACCGCTTCGTTTAAAATCTCATATCTTATACTCAGAATGTTATGTTTCAAATCCCAACGGTCAGAGTGCTCCGAATTGGGTTGCAAGCCTGGAGTTCAAATTTGAAAACGAACCAACGGTTAACGAATCTAGGATTGTAGTTTTAGTTGAACAGTTTTAAGTAAAACTTGAAATCTCATAATTTCAACCTAAGTCAAAAAAAGTCCACATAACTCAACATCCACATTAAGCATATCGCACATGGCTAATTCACACAATACCTTAACTCATCCAAATTGATCAAGTAATCAAATAACACAAGAAAAACATCAAACATCTACTTTCAATCATCGAAATTTCAGGGCGTTACAACTCTCCCACCTTTTTAGAAATTTCGCCCCCGAAATTTACCTAACTGAAACAAGGTTGGATAGGCTTCTTGCATCTAACTCTCTAATTCCCACATTGCA
Source organism: Glycine soja (assembly GCF_004193775.1). NCBI lineage: Eukaryota > Viridiplantae > Streptophyta > Magnoliopsida > Fabales > Fabaceae > Glycine > Glycine soja. The sequence continues at coordinate 31,229,036 of NC_041008.1, read as the reverse complement.
TCTTCTCCTAATGCACCTCCCCATATTACCTTGACCAACAAAATCTCTTTCCCTCTTAAGTGCTTTGTTCACCTATCCTCGATCCTCAAAGGCAATGTTTCATATGTCAAATTATCCTTTACTTGAACAACATCTAAATCGACCACGTGGGAAGGATCATGAATATATTTATGGAGTTAAGAAACATGAAAGACATTGTGGAGGCTACAAAGAGATGGGGGTAATGCAATTTGATATGCCACAGGACCAACTCTTTTGAGAATTTGGAAAGGAACAATAGAACGAGGTGTGAGTTTTTAGGATTTCAAAGTTTGACCAGACTCTAAAGAATACACGATCACCAACCTCAAATTCAAGGTCTTTCCTCCTCTTGTCCTGATAACTCTTCTACCTACTCTAAGCAATCTTCATCCTCTCTTGGATCAACTTGACCTTCTCAGTGGTTTGTTGTACCACTTCGGGTCCTAAGGTGAGGTTCTCTCTAGGTTCTAGCCAACACAGGGGTGTCCTACACCTTCTACCATACAAATCTTCATAGGGAGCCATGCCAATGGTAGAATGAAAACTATTGTTATAGGTGAACTCTATCAACGGAAGAAAACACTCTCAACTCCTTTTTTGTTCTAATACACATGCTCTTAAAAGGTCCTCCAGCGACTGAATGGTCCATTCAATTTGGCCATCAGTCTGAGGGTGGTAGGCTGAACTTAGCCTAAGATTGGTTCCCAACGCTTTGTTCAAACTCTCCCAAAACCTAGAGGTGAATCTAGGATCTCTATTAGACACTATGCTAGATGGCACACCATGTAATTTGATATTCTCACTAATGTACAGGGAGGTCAACTTCTCTAAGGAAAACCTAATATTGATGGGGATAAAGTGTGCGGATTTGGTCAATCTGTCAACAACAACCCAAATAGAATCAAAACCATTGGGGGTCCTAGGTAGTCCTACAACGAAGTCCATGGAGATACTGTCCCACTTCCACTAGGGTATCTCTAAGGGTTGTAACTTACCTGAAGGTCTCTGATGTTCTATCTTAGCCTTCTGGCAGACTAAACACGCATACACAAACTCACCAACCTCTCTCTTTATGTTGGACCATCAAAACATTATCTTTAGATCCTGATACATCTTGGTAGCACCAGGGTGGATGCTCAGGTTGCTCCTATGGCCTTCCTCTAAGATCATCTTCCTAAGTTTGGGCACATTGGGAACACAAATTCTATCTTGAAGTCTCAAGACTCCATCCAATCCCACATTGAAACTACTATCTTTCCCTAACTCTATAGCTTCTATCTAAGTCCTTAGAAAAGGATTAGTCTTTTGGCCCTCTTTAATATCTCCAATCCAAGTAGTTCACTGGTGATCCTCAAAACTCCCAATCTCACGCTATTAGGGGTAACCTCACACGCAAGGCTAAGGTCCCTAAATTGTTCTAGGAGATCCAGCTCTCTAACCATCAAGGCAGATATATGTAGGGATTTCCTACTCAAGGCGTCAGCCATTACATTGGCTTTGCCAGGATGATAGCTAAGCTCAAAATCATAGTCCTTAAGTAACTCTAACCATCTCCTTTGACACATGTTGAGCTCTTTCTGACTACACAAATACTTAAGGCTTTTATGATCGCTAAACACTTCAAACTTGTATCCGAACAAGTAATGCCTCCACATCTTACATACAAAAACTACAGTAGCTAACTCCAGATCATGGGTAGGATAATTCATCTCATGAGTCTTGAGTTATATAGAACCATAAGCCACTACCTGACCATTCTGCATCAACACTCCTCCTAAACCCATTTTTGATGCATTACAATACACCTCAAAGGGTTCTCTTGGGTTAGGCAAAACTAATATAGGAGTGATCGTCAACTTTTCCTTAAGGGTTTGGAAACTATGCTTACATTGGGCATCCCACACAAAAGCTTGACCTTTATGAGTTAGTTTAGTCAAAGGCAAGGCTAACTTGGAGAAGACTCCTATGAATCTTCGGTAATATCTCGCCAAACCCAGAAAACTCCTAATCTCAAACATAGACTTAGCAATCTCCCACTTAAGTACAACTTTTATCTTAGAAGGATCTATAGCTATACCGCCTTGGTATATCACATGTCATAGGAAACTAAATTTATTTAACCAGAACTCACACTTGGACAACTTAGCATAAAGTTGTCGGTTCCTAAGGGTTTGCAACATAATCCTCAAGTGCTCTTCATGCTTCTCACAACCTACCCTTCGGCAGGAGGGCGACGCGAGGCTCATGGGTGCGTCTTCCATGGGAGGAAAATGCGCGGAGTCGGCACCAACGTTTATTTGAGGAAAACGTCGGAAAAACAAGAAAGGTGTGGTCTACGAACTCTAATCGTGAAAGGTTCGAGAGTTGTTTTTACGCACGGGGAAGGTATTAGCATACCACGCGTCCATCACAAGGGACAACAGCCTTCGATCAAGTGTACAAATATGACTTCAAAATTATGTATTTTTCCCTTTTTATGTTTTTATGTCTTTTTATGCCTTTTTGTATTTTTTTATCTTTTTTGTGGTCGACAAGGGTGTTTCCCTCGCTCCTACGTATTCCTCAATTGCGATGAGGAAATCGACCTACGTAGTTCTTTCAGAACTAAACGTTGGTTAAGTTGTTTTTATCTTTTTTCGCAAGATATATTTTAACCAAACAAAAGGTCATTTAAGGCGTTGGACCATTAAACGATCTTTTGATTTTGAAAGGAGAGAAACGTTAAGGCATTGGACCATTAACAATCTCTTGGTTTTTGAAAGTTGAGAAACGTTAAGGCGTTGGACCATTAACGATCTCTTGGGATGGTCGACAAAAGCGGGGCTTTTGCTCCTACGTATCCTCAATTGCGATGAGGAAATCAGACCTACATAGTTATTGCAAAAGCGGTAAAGTTATGTGTTGATTTTATGCTTTTGAACGGTCCATGTTAAGCGATAAAAACAAAGAGGACCGTTTAAGGCATTGGACCTTAAAACGGTTTTGAGTGACTTTTGCGGACGAAGCTTGATTTGTGAGTTGATTTTAGCCTTAGTTTCACTTTGGTTATTAGTCAATTCATTCAAGGAAACTTCCAAAGAAAATCGTCCGATTGATTTTTTTGATTATTTTATTCAAAGATATTTTGATTATTTTATTATTATTATTTTCAAGATATTTTTGATTATTTTATTATTATTTTTCTTTATTTGGTTTAACCGAGGTTACAACGTGAACGATCGGTTAGATTTTGCTTTAACAGTGATTAAACGAGATTACAACACAAATGATCAGTTGAAATTCATTTTATCATTTATTAGGCGAGATAACGACTTAAATAAATGGTTAAAAACTCGTTAAAGCGGAAGAGAAGAAAACTGAAAGTAAGCGAAATGGAAGTGAAAGTACACAAAACAAGTAGGGACCACTAAGGGTGCATAGAATGAATTGAAAGATTCGATTTCGGGAACTTACCGGTTGAAGACCGAAGAACGACGAAGAATGAACGAAGAACGGTGAAGAACGATGAAGAATTTCCACAGAATCACTTACGGAAACATCTCGGAAGCATTAGGGAAGCACTTCGACTTGATTTTTCTTCACGAAAACGTGTTTTTTTGCCCAAAATAGCCGAAATGCATAGCCAAGGGGTCCTGAATATTTTGAAACAGCCCCCTTCCCCTATTTATAGGGAAAAAGGGAGGTGCTTGCCGCCTAGAAGCTTCTTGAGGAAGATTTCTAAGCGCACCCCAATTACTAAGTTCTCTCCCCTTTTCGTACTTTACGGAAAAGTTACGGAAGCCTTATGGAAGTGTTTTGGATTTGAATTTCATCTTTTTTTCTCTTCCCTTTAACCAATGTTAAGTGAAATATGCTTACCCAAGGTTTTCGGAAATTTTACGAAAGCATTATGCAAGCCATGGAAGCCCCATAAACCATTTTTAAAAAACATGGAGGAGCTTGCCGCCCAGTTGCTTCCTCCTTAAGCAACCCAACTTCCAAAATGTTTTGGAAGGGCCTAGTTTCCAATTGCTATTTACACCCCTATCTTGATAAGTTCACCCCCCATTTTTGTGTTTTTGGTTGTTTTCTTTCCGAAATCTCATGAAACTTTACGGATTCTGTAACGACATCCATTTTCTTTCCAGAATGTTTGTGAAACTTTACGGATTACACAACGATGCTCTTTTTGACTCCTGGAATGTTGCGGAACTTCACGGATTGCGCAACAATGCTTGTTTTTTACTTCCGGAATGTTGCGAAACTTTACAAATTATATAAGGATGGGTGTTTAAACATTTTGAGGCGGTCAAGCGAAAGTCGCATGCCAACAAACAAAGGTCCCCGGACGAAATTAGGGTATGACAATGCTCCTCTTTAGTCTTGGAGTATACCAAAATATCATCTATGAACACTACCACAAAACTATCAAGATAAGGGTGAAAATCCTATTCATGTAATCCATAAACACATTAGGGGCATTAGTCACACCAAAAAGCATAAATAGATACTCATAGTGACTATAATGGGTCCTAAAAGCAGTCTTTGAAATATCATCAGACTTCACTTGGATCTAAGGTCTATCTTGCTAAACATACATGCCCCTACCAGCTGGTCCATAAGGTCATATTTTCTAGGCAAAGGGTACTTGTTCTTAATCGTTACCTTATTCAACTGGCGGTAGTCTACACATAACCTCATGGTCTCATCTTTCTTCTTCACTAACAACAGTGGTGCTCTCCACGGAGACACACTAGGTCTCACAAACTTCTTATCCCACAACTCCTCTAAGTGTTGCTTAAGCTCAGCTAACTTTATAGGAGACATCCTATAAGGGGCTACGGATATGGGTCTAGCACCGGTACTAGGTCAATGGAAAACTCTATCTCTCTCTCAGGTGGTAAACTGGATATATCCTCAGGAAACACTTCAGGAAACTCTCTAACAATAGGGAGGTCACACATGGAAAGCTTAGTCTCCACTTCCAGGTTAGACAAGATCATGTACACTTGAGAATCTTCTTTTAAAGATGTCAAAACTTGGTTGGCAGAGATAAACATTTCATCCTTACTCACTTCAGAATCATCAAACATCACCGTTTTATCAAAACAGTTTAACAAGACATGGTTGGAAGATAACTAGTCCATACCTAGAATAACATCAATTTGGCTCAAAGGCAAACAAATCAAATCAATAAAGAATGTTCTACCAGAAATTTCCATAGGACAATTCAAACACACATTAGAAGTTAACACAGAACCACTAGTTGGGGTCTCTACTACCAGATCTTTATTTAAAATAGACACATAAAGCTTAAGTTTCTCTACACACGAACAAGATATAAAGGAATGGGTTGCATCAGAATCAAATAGAACAAGTAAGGGAATCCCACTTATGAAACATTTACCTTGGATTAGATCTTTGGATTTTGAAGCTTCAATGCCATTAAGACTCTTCCTGTGGCTTTCAAACATCCAGTTTGGTCATTCAGACCTCAACCATTTTGTTCTTTCTTGAGATATGAGCAATCCCTCTGAATGTGGCCCTTCTGTCTATAGTTGAAACATGCCATATCTTTGTCCACACAATTTGAAGAAATATGGCCTAGCTTACCACACCTGTAACAAACTATCTGAGTTGATGAAGTAGTGGGTTTGCTACCACTACTACCAGAAAACACCATAGCAGCAGTCCTCTGATTGTTGGGGCGATTACCATAATGCTTAGGAGGAGTCAGGTATGGTTTTCCCCGATTTTGGGATTCATTCTTTTTTTTCTTCATTAGACCCATACTTTGATAATACGCTGCCCTGTCTCGGGAGTCTTCATCCCAGATTCTACACATGTTCACCAATAGTGGAAATTGACGAATACCTTGATAATTCACAGCTTGCTTCACCTTAGATCACAAGCCATTCAGAAACTTCACTGTTGGATCAAGTGGCCGCGAAATAATTAAGAAGGGGGGGTTGAAATAATTATTAATGTGTCTTGACTAATTAAAAAATTATCCTTCTTAATGTTACTAGATTCAACTAGGCTTTTACAACTAAGTTAAGAAAGTAAAGAACAGAAATAAAAACTTAACTAAAAGTAAAAGCGATAATTAAAGTGCACAGCGGAAATTAAAAGTGTAGGGAAGAAGAAAACAAACACAAGAGTTTTATACTGGTTCGGCAACAACCTGTGCCTACATCCAGTCCTCAAGCGACTTGCGGTCCTTGAGATTTCTTTAAAACCTTGTAAAATCCTTTACAAGCAAAGATCCACAAGGGATGTACCCTCCCTTGTTCTCTTTGAACAACCAAGTGGATGTACCCTCCACTTGAACTGATCCACAAGAGATGTACCCTCTCTTGTTCTCAGTATAACAACCCAAGTAGATGTACCCTCTACTTGTGCCACAAAGGATGTACCCTCTAATGTGTTAAGACAAATAATTCTTAGGCGGTTAGTCCCTTGAATTCTCTGTGAGGGGGATTCAAAAGATATCTCAGGCGGTTAGTCCTTTGAAATCTTTTGTATAAAGGGAAATGGAAAAAGATATCTCAAGCGGTTAGTCCTTTGAAATCTTTTGTAAGAAACAGGAGATATCTCAGGTGGTTAGTCCTTTGTAATCTTTTTTCAAGAGGGATAAGGGAAGAAACAAAAGAATTCTCAGGCGGTTAGTCCTTTGAATCTTTTGGCAAGAGAAAGAAGTGAATGAAGAAGAAGAGTAGCACAAGTTTTTGAACAATGAACTTTTCTTGGAAGAGAAAGTATTGAACAAAAAATCTATGAAAGAAATCTGTTAATCATGAAAGGAATTAGTCTTTTTAAATTTGTGCCATGGTCACATATTTATAATCATTTGATGACTCAAGTTAAAGTTTGTGACTCTTGGCAATTTCTTTAAAACTAGTCACTTTTAAAAAGTTGTGACTATTTTGAAAACTAGTCACTTTAAAAGTTGTGACTCTTTTGAAAAACTCTTCAGAAACAAGTCACTTTAAGAATTGTGACTTTTGGTAATTTATTTTTCGAAATCAGTCACTGGTAATCGATTACCATCACTGTGTAATTGATTACACATCAACAGATGTGACTCTTCATGTTTAAATTTGAAAATCAAAACATTTAGAAACACTGGTAATCGATTACAAGTATTGTGTAATCAATTACACAAGTTTGAAATGATTTGAAAAGGTTTTATCACATGTTGTGACTCTTGAAATTTGAAATCTAATGTTTTAGAACATTGGTAATCAATTACAGCTTTGTAAATCAGTTTGAAAATAATGCTGGCTACTGGTAATCGATTACCAGAGAGTAAAACTCACTAGCTTCTCAAACCTGGCTGCATATTCAGCTACAATCGTATTCCCCTTGCTTGAGCTCAAGTAATTCCATCTTCTTCTTGTTCCTAACATCTTAAGGGAAGTTGTTGTGACCTATCCTTCGGTTGGAGAGCGACACGAGGCTCACAGATGCGTCTTCCAAGGAAGGAAAACACGCGGAGTAACCACCAACGCTTATTTGAGGAAAATGTTAGAAAAACCAAAAACGGGTTTGAATTTTAAGAATAAAAGGTTCGGGAGTTGTTTTTATGCACGGGGAAGGTATTAGCACCCCACACGCCTGTCACAAGGGACGACAACCTTTAATCAAATATGAAAAATCATGACTTCAAAATTTATTTTATTTTCCCTCTTTTATGTTTTTTACCTTTTTGGGGTCAACAAAAGCAAGGTTTTTGCTCCTATGTATCCTCAATTACGATGAGAAACTCAGACCTACGTAGTTCTTTGAAAAGCAAGAAAGTTATGCGGAGTGTTGATTTTAGACTTTTAAACGATTCATTTTAACCGATAAAAGTAAAAAGGGACCGTTAAGGCGTTGGACATTTGAATGGTTTCAAATGATTTTTTGGTGAACAAAAGCTTGATTTGTGAGTTGATTTTAGCTTTGGTTTCACATGGTTATTTCTCAACTCATTAAAAGAGAACTTTCAAAGTAAATGACTAGCTGAAACTCACCTTTTTGATGATTAAGCGAGGTTACAACATAAATGATCGATTGAATTTTATTTTAAAGGTGATTAAATGAGATTACAACATAAACGGTTGGTTGAAATTCATGTTAACATTGATTAAGTGTTATTACAGCTTAAACAATCGGTCGAAACTCGCTCAAAACAAAGAAAAAGAATACCAATGGTAGAAGAATGAAGACGAAGACATACAAAGCAAGAATGGACCCCTAAGGGCGCATAGAATGAATTCAAGGCTTCAAAATCAAAAACTATCCGGTCAAAGAACGATGAACAACGAAGAATGGACGAAGACGGTGAAGAACGTTCACGAAATTGATCACGAAAATGTTACAGAAGCGCCTCAGCCTTGATTTTTCTTCTTTTTTCTCCTTTTTTTCACCAATTTCAATGGAATTTTCTCACCAAGGATGTTGAACCCCTTCCCTTCAGCCCCCCAATGCCTATTTATAGGGAAATGGGGGGAGGAGGTTGCAACACAGCTCGCCCAGGCGAGCTGGTTACTTCTCTTCTAAGTCTTCTAATGGGCCCAGGTGGGCCTAGGGGCTGAAGAATGCCCCTAAATTGACCATTTTGCCCCCATTTTGAGTATTTTTCTCATTTCCTTCCGAAACATCGCGAAACCCTATGGATTACACGGCAATTGGTGTTAAGCAGCTCAACTCGGCTCGCAAAAATCCGCATGCCAACGGACGTCTTTGGATAGCAAAAGGGACTGTAATAATCGCGGAAACAATTAAAAACAGATGAACATCATCGTCTCCCCATAATACAAAAACTAGTCTAGGTGCCCTAAAATACAAGGGCTGAAAAATCCTACATTTCTAGAGTACCTTACCTATATTATGGAGCCCTAAATACAAGGTTAAAAAAATAATGAAACCTTAATCTAATATGTACAAAGATAAGCAGGCTCATACTTAGCCCATGGGCCCGAAATCTACCCTAAGGCTCATGAGAACCCTAGGGCCTTCTCTTGCATCTCTGGCCCAATCTTCTTGGATTCTTCTATCCAATGCCCTTGCGGGGTAGGATTGCATCAATATTTTGTCTCTACGTGTTAATGGGCTCGCTTGTCTCTGGTTGACAGGGGTGGCGGATGACCATATTTTGTCTCCACGTGCTATAGGACTCACTTGTCTCTGGATAGTGAAGGGGAGACTTCAATAGTCTTGGTCGAAAGACATTGAGTCTTTGACGAAGGGAGAAGATGACCATATTTGTCTCTGCGTGCCATTGGACTCGATTATCTCTCAATAGCAAAGGGAGACTAACGGTCTCCGTCGAAAGACAATGAGTCTTTGACAGAGGGAGCAGATGACCATATTTGTCTCTGCGTGCCATCGGACTTGATTGTCTTTGGATGACGAAGGGGAGACTACAACAGTCTATGTCGAAAGACATTGAGACTTTGACAAAAGGGAGCAGATGACCATATTTGTCTCTGCATGCCATCAGACTTGCTTGTCTTTGGATAGAAAAGGGAGACTAAAATAGTCTTGGTGAATTTTTCACTGAAACGCGAACACGATTAGCAAAGAAATAAACCTCTAAATCGATCAGAGCAACACATAGTTTTTTTGAAGAAAAACAATGTGTCCATTGTGGAAAAAAAGAATGCTGATAGAATTTCTCCTAGCCACAAATGAGATTTGGGATATTAGCATTTCATTTATAAACGAGCATTTAGAAAAAACACTAGGTCCAATTGAAATAGAGGAAAACCGCTCAAAGTGTATTAATCTCACACAGGCAAGTGCTTTATCCTAATTCTGAACCACAAATATGTCATGACTTGACTTTGCAAATCATTTCCTATGAAATCAAAGATAACATGTGTAATCATGGATCAATAGGACTTTAGGAAGTTGGATTTGGTGGGGGAAATTGGCTTTTGGGTGTTCTGGCCTTTCCCTTGTCTGTTCTTTCTTTTCTTTTTGGTTTGACACGGAACGAGTGCGGACACAAAGATTTGGTTGGTAATTAGGGAGGTGACCGCTTCAGGCATCCCTCAGGTTTCAAACAAAAGTTTTGTTGCTTTTCTTCTTTTCTTTTTGACAATTCTGCATATTGTTCTGATGTTGTCTGGTTCAAAGAACCTTTCTGCATTTTCCTTTCTTTCTTTTTCTTTTTTTCTTTTGCTTTCCTCCAATCTTTGATTGGTTGATTTTCTTTTTCTCTTTTCTTTCCTTTTCTTTTGAAGCATATTCATAACCCGAGGGTATGAGAAGCTTTTTTTGGGGATATCCTTCTGTCTTTTCTTCCAAAGGTAAGGGTAGAAATTCTTATCCTGGGTCAAGGTTTACAGCCGAAGAGTCGGGGTTGGGCTCAAAAAGGCTTGCGGAAAGTAGGACATGATGTACGTCGAGATATTTGTTTAGAAAAGGGGTTCAGGAATAAGGGGGTGTCCCAAATTATATCCATGACACGCATATAATAATGATGATTAGAAATTCATGCAAAACTAAGCATGCACGCACCCATGTGGACACTCAAGCATGAAGTTTTGTGGTCATGTAAACACTAAGGCTTAGGGTTCGTTTTCCCCTATTCAAATCAACCCAATGTTTCCAAAAAATGTTCTTTTATCAAGTTACGTGCACATCTGAGTCCATTTAGGCATTCGGGAAAAACTTTCATTGCATTCACCCTTTAGGTGCACACACATTCTTTTCAAAAATCCTTTTATGTTTCAGCCTGTGAATTTCCAAAGAAAATTGGCAGGCATTTCCCTTTTAAAAGGCGTGTTGGCTTTTTAGTTAACATTTTTCTTTTAAACTTTTTCTTTCAATCAATTTCTTTTAGGCCAAAAAAAATTAGAAATGGTTTGCAACCCAGGCACAGTTGGTATCCGAGATTACACTTTATCGAAAGGAATAAAGGACGTGCTATAAAAATACACAAGACCTCTATTTTTGGTGTTTCAGACAAACTATCGCAAAATACATATGACAATATGCTAGAAGCGGTAAAATTACTCACAATGAGAAAACATATAACTGAAAACAAATACCAAGTTCAGTTCTATCACAATGGAAATAACAACGATAACTGAAAGCAATAATGTCAAGTTCAGTTTTATCACAATGGAAATAACAAGAATAACTAAAAGCAATAATGTCAAATAAAGACAAATCACAAGTTTGGCGACCCTGGCTGTACGACTCTGCCTTCTCTCAGGAAGAAGTCCATCACATCGGCCATGTCATCATCTTCCTGAGCCTTGTCTCCATCTCTGGAGGTCCCTGCGGGCCCTGCCCCTGTTTGAAAATCAGGCCAATCTCCAGGCCATGTCATTGTAGCTTCGAACTGCTTAGGAGTAGGCCACGCGTAAGGGTTGGGATCCTAGCTCTGCTGACGTAGGGTGTACTAATAGAAACTCTCATTCAGCCATACTTGACCCCTATGGTTGGCCGCCTGCTGGTCAGCCACATGTCGTATACAGCATTCCAACCTCCGCAGGTGAGTAGAGGTGGACTTTGGTGGTGACGGTGGTGTGTCTGTAGCTGCCTGCTGCTGGCCTTCCTCTGGCTGCTGCTCTGGCGCCTGCCCCTGCGCTTGCCTGGGCATGCAGTACTTCTCAATGAAAGTCCTGTTAATAGGAGGCCGAATAAGCTTGTTGGGGGCGACCGACACTCTATAGAACTAATAGAGGCCTATAATCAGAGCAAGAAATCCCAAGGCCCTGTTGGACTTCTCTGGGTCCACTAGGTGTCTTGTAGGCGCTATCCCTGCAATCTGGTAAATAGCGTTAGAAATCAGCTGAGCCATATGTACACTCACCTATGTCAGGATGGCGTAGACCAACTAACACTTCGGCAGGCTGAGGTCTGAGTTGTGGCCGCTGGGGAAAATGTTGCTAAGCAGCAATGTCATCCAGATCTAAGTAATAGTGGTCACATGATCCACACCCGTCTCCCCGCTACGGTCCGAGCAAAGTTCTGACCCAACACGCACAACAACTAGGCGATAGCCTCCTCATCGAAGCTTGAGGCCTGACTCCTCATCTGGTTGTACTCGCACTGCTGGCATTCATCCAAGATCAGTGGATGCCCAAAAAATTGGCTGATGGCATCTCTGTCAAAAGGAATCCACTGGCCTCGCACCCAAGAGCACATGTCTCGGACTCCCTCCTCCGTAGGCCAGGAATTAGCATAAAATTCCATGACTACTTCAGGATCGAACTTAGCCATGGGTGAAACGAGTGGAGCCCAATGCCTCCGGGCTATCTCCTCTTGGAACTCAACGAACTCTTCATCCCTTAGCTGAACTCGTCTCTCTCTGAGGAACGACTAGCCTTTGATGGTCTCAAACCGCTGCTAGTGTTCCACACTCCAGAATCGGTGTCTATCAAAGTCCATATCAGCCTGTGGGGCCGCACTGGAACCCTTTCCAATGGTGTCTTTCCGGGACCTCTTCGCGGGGAGCTTTCTCGGGGCCATCTCCTATATGGAGTGAGCAAGAGTGCCAAAATGGAAACAAAAGCGCAAAAAATGGTGACTTAGGACTGCAAAACCGTGAATCGCGTGAGCTCCTATGCCTCTTGAACGTTGGGGAAGATTTTGGGGTGAATAGAGCTTCACCCCTCACCCCCTTTTATGTTTCTCATGCAGAGGTGCTCTGTACTTGATTTTTTGGGAAATTTAAATATCCTCTTGCTATGCTTACATATTTTCTTAATTCCTAGGATTGCAAATAAACTAGGCATATTCATGTATCACTTAAGAAAATAGACGAATAAATAAAAAGTAGAAATTTTAAAGGTACTAGGCTGCCTCCTAGTAGCGCTTCTTTAATGCCTTGAGTCGGATGCGGTGTCGCAACCTATCCTTCAACGAGAGGGCAACGCGAGGCTCACAGGTGCGTCTTCCAAGGGAGGAAAATGCGCGGAGTCGCCACCAACGTTTATTTGAGGAAAACGTTAGAAAAACTGTCTTACCTTAATTTCTTCCGGGGACCATTGTTTGTCGGCATGCGACTTTTGTTTGACCACTTCAAAATGTTTAACACCCATCGCCGTGGAATCCTTAAAGTTCTGGGATGTTTCTGAGAGAAATCAGCCAAAAACACGAAAATGATAGTGTATTTAGCAAAGTGGGGGGTGTGTAAATAGACTATTACACCCTAATTTCATTCGGGGACTGTTGTTAATCACATTGGAAGGCTTAACACCCATCGCTGTGGAATCTGTAAAGTTCCGTGAGGTTTCGGAAGGAAAATAGCCAAAAAACACAAAAATGAGGGGTGAACTTATCAAGCTGCGGGTGTAAATAGAAATTTTTGAATCTGGGCCCATCTAGAGGTTTCTGGATTTTTTCTTGCTTCCTTGCTAAGCAACCAGCTCGCCTAGGCGAGCTGGGCGACAAACACCTCCCTCCTTTTTTTGAAAAAGGGCCTCCAGGGCTTCCGTAAAATTCTCGTAACCCTGGGTAAGCCTTTCCCACTTAAGATTGGTGAGAGGAAGGACAAAAAAGAATAAAATCAAGTCCGATAGGCTTCCATAACTTTTCCATAAATTACGCAAAAAGGGGGTTGAACTTAGTAAAAGGGGTGCCTCAGGAAGCTTCCTGAGGAAGCCACTTCCTCGCCTGGGTGAGATGGGCGGCAAGCACCACCCCCTTTTTTCTATAAATAGGCCGAGGGGGGCTGTTCCAAAGGGTCCCTGACCCCTATGCTATGCATTTCAACTGTTTTGGGAGAAAAAACATGTTTCCGTGAAGAAAATCCAAGCCGAGGTGCTTCCGTAACGCTTCTGAGACATTTTCGTGAGCAATTCCGTGAAGATTTTCCGCCATTTTTCGTTGTTCTTCGTCTGTTCTTTGGTCTTCAACTGATAAGTTTTTGAATCTGAGACTTTCAATTCATTTCTTGTTTTGTTGGCTTTCATCTTCATTTCATTCACTTTTGGTTTTCTTTTCTTCCATTTTTAATGAGCTTTAACCGATCGTTTAAGCCATTATCTCGCCTAATAAATGATAAAAATGAATTTCAACCGATCATTTGTGTTGTAATGTCGTTTAATCACTGTTAAAGCAAAATCTAACCGATTGTTCACACTGTAACCTCGGTTAAATCAAAAAAGGCAAAATAATAATAAAATAATCAAAATATCTTGAAAAAAATAATAATAAAATAATCAAAAAAATCAATCGGACATTTTTCCTTTGAAAGTTTCCTTGAATGAATTGAGTAATAACCAAACTGAAACTAAGGCTAAAATCAACTCACAAACCAAGCTTTGTCCGCAAAAAGTCACTTAAAACCGTTTTAAGGTCCAACATGTTAAACGGTCCTCTTTGCTTTTATCGGTTAACATGGACCATTCAAAAGCATAAAATCAACACATAACTTTACCGCTTTTGCAAGAACTACATAGGTCTGAGTTCCTCATCACAAATCGAGGATATGTAGGAGAAAAAGGCCCACTTTTGTCGACCACCCCTTTTGAAACAAACCAAGCGATCGTTAATGGTCCAATGCCTTAACGTTTCTCTTCTTTCACAACCAAGAGATCGTTAATTGTCCAATGCCTTAACGTTTCTCTCTTTTCAAAAAACTAAGAGATCGTTAATCGAGGATACGTAGGAGAAAAAGGCCCGCTTTTGTCGACCACCCCTTTTGAAACAAACCAAGCGATCGTTAATGGTCCAATGCCTTAACGTTTCTCTTCCTTCACAACCAAGCGATCGTTAATGGTCCAATGCCTTAACATTTCTCTCCTTTCAAAAACAATAAATCGTCAATGGTCCAATGCCTTAACGTTTCTCTATTTTCAAAATCAAAAGATCGTTTAATGGTCTAACGCCTTAAATGACCTTTGTTCAATTAAAATCTATCTTGCGAAAAAAGATAAAAATAACTTAACCAACGTTTAGTTCTGAAAGAACTACGTAGGTCTGATTTCCTCATCACAATTGAGGATACGTAGGAGCGAGGGAAACACGCTTGTCGACCACAAAAAGATAAAAATACAAAAGGCCCACAAAAAAGTTAAAGAAAACATAAAAAGGAAAGAAAAAACATAAACATAAAAGGGGAAAATACATAAACATTGAAGTCATGATTTGCACACTCGATTAGAGGTTGTCATCCCTTGTGACGGATGCGTGGGTGCTAATACCTTCCCCGTGCGTAAAAAAAACTCTCGAACCTTTCACGATTAAAGTTCGTGGACCACACATTCCAGTTTTTCCGACGTTTTCCTTGAATAAACGTTGGTGGCGACTTCGCGCGCCTTCCTCCCTTGGAAGACGCACCCGTGAGCCCCGCATCGCCCTCCCGATGAAGGGTAGGTTGAGACAATTGGCGACTCCACTGGGGACTGTTTTTAGAGAGTCAGGCCAATCAATCAGTGTGCAACATCTCATCATGACGTCTTCTTTATTTATGTTCTCCCTTCCCTTTTATCTTTGGTTTTTTGTCCATATTTGTACATAACATTTGCTATTTTTTTGTGCTTAGTGTGTTTGTCTATCAATTACATTCATAGTTAGAAATACCTTTTTTCTACACACACATGACACCTACACCTCACACACACATTGAGATACTAGGCCCTATGCCCGGGTCTATGTGATCCATAAGGAGTGGAGGTGAATCTGTGGTCATGCTAAGTCTCCGACTTGCTTGATGAGAGTGAAACCTCATCTAGAGTTTTTCTCTTTGATGATATATTGTCGCTGGTAGTCCCTACCGCCACAATGTTGATATCAAGGGAATAATATCTCTAGAAACCGTTTAGGGAGATATGATCACCTTGGGAATTATCACTAAAAGCCTTTTAGTTCCTCCCGTTTAGGTCCCTAAAATAGGGGTACGAAGCGAACATGCTGCGTGCCTTTTAAACACTGCCATGCATATAACCTAAATGTCATGTACGCTTTTGTTGTATGATTATTTGTGGATATTGCCATACTGTGTACATCCTCGTGTTGCGCTTTTGCGCGTTTGCATCATGTCGCCATGCACGCGTTGTATGTTGGTCTCATCTTTTGTCACGGGAATTCGAAAGGTCCATATCACCCTCTTAACTACACACATGGGGCATTGCACCCCCAAATGCGCAAGTAAGAAGTGATGATTTTTCAGGCTCTCATGTTCATAAATGCATTCATATCATGCATCACATAAGCATCTCTTCATGGCATCATAATGGACGTATCGTTCCTGCATTTGTCACTTATCATTTCATGCATTGCATTTTGCATAAGTCATTTCAACACCATTCATCTGCATCTAACATGCTTTTTGCATACCTTTTATTTTCATGTTTACTCATGCATGATCCTTGTGTTTTCCTCTGCAAAACAAAAACAAAAAAAGGAAGCATGAAAATTCACACTGCATTCTTAGTTGCATGTGTTAGGTACCATGAGCCAACCTTGTTGGGATCATAAACCCATTTCTAAAAAAAAAACAAAACAAAATGATTGAGCATGGTACCTAATGCGTGGTTAACTAGGAAATGATGTTTCTTCAGGCATCTCAATCTCATATTTACATTTTCCATGCATAGCATACGTATTCCTGAGTCATTCATCTCTATGAAATGTTGTCGAAGTATTGGCGATCAAAATTGCCATTCCTTGGGTTATGGGGTTGAACCAAGCTCATGCTTTTACGAAAAGGTTCATCAAGTCAAGTTGAAGTATGGAAGTAACCATCTTGCAAAAAATTGTGGCAAAAGATGGCTCGAGTTACATCGTTGTTTCGTCTACTGCCAAACACATTTAGGACTGTTGATGTCCTTGTTACTTCTAGTTTCACCTTAACAAAGATGTCATAGACCATGTTGAAAATCAAAATTGATTCAACCCCATGTCCTGCGTAAAAATTCACAATACTTCAACAATACACATACATCCATGCTTTTCGTTGGTTGCATTGCTCATTGCATTCTTTCCTTAAAACTGAATTGTAATCATTGTTATCAAAAGGAGAGAACACACTTTACGACACCCTTACCGAACACATGCTAGAGCTAGAGTAATGGGTGAAATAGAAGAGGTGCAAGAGCAAATGAAGGCCGACATGGAGGCCTTGAAAGAGCAAATGGTGACAATGATTGAGGGCATGATGAGCATGAAGAAGATAATGGAAGTCAATATGGCTGCAGTTGCCGCTACCAATGTTGTTGCTAAGGTGAACTCGACTCCCCCATCTGGCCTCAACCAAATGAATCATCCAACCTCAGATATGGTAGGCAAAGATTTGGGAAGTACGGGCAGCCCCCATTTATTTGCAAATTCAAAACAAGCATGCCTTCCCGCCATATGGCTTGCCTCCCAACTATACACCACCCAATGTGGCGTACACTCTCGATGAGGATGTCAATAACTCTGCTCCCATACTCATTGAGAGCCGACAACCTCATCCTGCACATGTCTCTCAACCCATGGGGGAGACATATGAAATACCCCACCACAATCTAGTTGACTTCAAGCCTTGCCTCGAATATGCCACTAAGGGCAAGCAGTTGGTGGTATACCCCTGCAAAACACTTTGGAGGGCCCTTAATTTCGCCCCCAACCACAACCCTTGCATTCCACAGCGGGTAAAATCCCTTCTGCTATGGCATAAATGGGAAAGTTGGATCATCTAGAGGAAAGACTCAGGGCCATTGAAGGAGGGAGAGATTTTGCCTTTAAGAGTTGTTCCTAGTACCCAATGTTGTCACCCCTCCCAAGTTCAAGGTGCCAAAATTTGAAAAGTACAAGGGGACTACTTTCCCCAAGAACCATCTAAAGATGTATTGTTGGAAGATGGGGGCATACGCAAAAGATGAGAAACTGGTGATACTTTTCTTCTAAGAAAGTCTTACTGGGGCAGCTGCCACTTGGTATACAAACTTGGAACCTTCCCGAGTCCATTCTTGGAAAGACCTAGTGGTTGCCTTCGTTAGGTAGTATCAATACAATTCTGATATGGCTCCGGATAGGATGCAACTACAGAACATGAGTAAAAAGGGGCATGAATCCTTCAAAGAATATGCCCAAAGGTGGAAGGATATGGCAGCCTAAGTGGCACCCCTAATGACGGAAAGGGAGATGATAACAGTGATAGTAGACACATTACCAATGTTTTACTATGAAAAAAATAGTGGGGTACGCACCTTCAAGCTTCACGGATTTGGTCTTCACCGGCGAAAGGATCAAAGTGGGTCTGAAAAGAGGCAAATTTGATCATCCTGCTCTGACGAATGAGAAAACTGGGGCAAATGAAGAGGGTGAGAATGAGAGAGAAACCCATGCTATGACTGCCATTCCTATATGGCCAAGTTTCCCACCAACCCAACAATGTCATTACTCAACCAATAACAACCCTTCTCCTTAACCACCACCCAATTATCTACATAGGCCATCCCTAAATCAACCACAAAGCCCACCTACCTCACAACCAATGTTAAACACCACCTTTAGCACAAACCAAAACACCAACCAATAAGTAAATTTTGCAGCAAAAAAGCCTGTAGGATTCACCCCAAATTTCGGTGTCATATGCTAACTTGCTCCCATATCTACTTGATAATGCAATTGTAGCCATAACCCCTGCCAAGGTTCCTCAACCTCCATTTTGCTGAGGATACGACTCGAATGCAACATGTGCATATCATGGAGGAGTTCCGGGACATTCCATTGAGCATTGTATGACTGATCAAACTTGGCAAGTGCACCGGATTGCACAAGTAGTATAAAATGGTAAGAAACGAGTATCGAACTCTCAGGGAACTTGTGTTACTTGGTAAAGATATATTCAGTGAATAGGTGTCTTGTATGAAAAGATATGTGTGGACTATGAACAGGCATGTAAACTAACTATTAAAAAGGAAAATCACGTGAGTGATGATGTGTAAAGACAAGTAGACGTGTTGGTCTTCCTATTAGGTGTCTGATGTTATAAGGATATTCTCTACTTAACAATGCTCATGTGTTATATGGTGTCTCCTGAAATGCTAAACCCCGATCCCTCGTGATAGTTTAGCCTAATCCTGATCAAGCATCATCCTCAGATCCCTCTTGTTGGACTAAACTTGACCAGAATCACATGAAGACAAACATACAAACAACTAGGTTACCGTACCCCAATCCCTCGTGATAATACGATAAACTAGCCCTGTCCTATCAAGTTCTAAGAATTAGACAAGTTCCCACTGTTGAATGATCCTAACAAAGCATGCATCTACGTGATCAAGGAAAAAGCATACTAAAATGACGTACTGATAGCACAGAGAACACATAAAACATCATTAAATAGATATAAAGGTATTTACATCAAGTACCTACAAGGAAGAACCAACAGAGGATTTAGCTCTCCATATCTGGGAAGCTTCCTTTACAACAAAGAGAAGAGAAAAATGAAGGATCAAATAAATACAAGTAGTGGGGATGTCTCCTCCACCTCTAGAACCTCACAATCACTCACAGACTCATCTCATGCTCTCAAGATGGCTTCCTCTTCAAGCTCGGTTCTCTGCCAGTCTTCACACAGCTTAGCTGATAGATGCAAGCGGTGCGCTTAGCGGGATGAGTTCTCACTTAGCGCGCATGTACAACTCATCCTTCTTCCATATTCTTCCTCGTGCTCAGCCGCAAGAGTGGTGCGCTCAACGGATGGCTCGCTAAGCCGACAGATTGGCTTAGCGAGCAGATCAAAATCAGCACTTCACAAACTTACCTAATTAACCTAAAATTGAAAGGTAATGATTATTAAATGCACAAAATGGGAGTACTAAGTACTTATTTCCTATATTTAACAAAAATTAATTACAACACTACAAAATGACCATAAATGAGAGGAGTTAGATACAATTTGCATAGATTTCATACACAAAAGTTAGTCGTATTCATCGACTAACAACTCCCCCAAATTTACAGTTTTGCTTGCCCTCAAACAAATAAAGAACAGATCACTGGTCCCCAAGTGATAAGAATATGCAGTGACTATTTACAAAGGTGTATGCTACAAATACTATTGATTGCATGATAACAGAATGAAGCAAAATGCCCTCATCACCTGTCTTTCACAAAGCATGCAGTCATTCAAAGAGAAGAACATAATGTATCTTGTACCATCAGAAGAAGTTAGGCACAAGACAGATATTAAAGAAAGTAGCTTAAACCACAGTCTCATGGCTAATGTTTTACTCAAGCACAAGTGTTTAAGCTATTCATCAATAACAACTAGCGAGAGGTCCAATCTTTGTACTTCATCTCATGCTTTAAAGTCAAAAATGCATAAATAGAATCAGAAGGACTTTCACAGGCTTGTAGTAAGGCTTGGATACAAAAATAATTGGTTTTTCTAGGATTCAAAGGCTTAGATTCTAAGAGAGCACAAATCCTAGACTTATCCAAGTAGTCTTTTCAATACAATTAGCTTACTCACTAGCCTTTCACTTTAACTTGCATTTGACCTTATTACAACAACACACACTTTCTTTGATTGCTTTTTTTTTTTAATACAACTTATTTGTTGTGTGTGTTGATGTGCTTTACCTTCCACTTTACATCCTAGTTAACTCCCCCAAATTTGGGGCTAATTGCCTTGAACCATCTGCTCTCCTAGAATCTAAGCAAGGTATCTGGAGATATTCATTCAAGTTCAGGGTTCAATTTTGAAAATGTAATTTGGCTCACAAAGGGTGCAACGGATACAATTATAATTCAATGTAAGCTTTTTAGTCAATTTTCTTGTATATACAATCATGGCCTTCATCATGTCCACATTCATACATTTCATTCTAAAATTCAGAGATTGATGCAAAGACTATTACTCAATGCTAGTCGTTCACTCACAGTTTAAGATCACACTCTTACCGATTATGGTTCAAGCTTTTCTTTTTCAACCAACCAATCTACTGACTAACAATTTTAATTGCAAACTCATATTCTTGTTCGTTCTTTGTCTAACATACACACTAGTTCAAACTTATGAAAAGGGACACAATCTTCATCAATATCATGCATTCAATCCAAAATCAGTTTATAACACCCATTTCACAAAAAGATAAAAGTGTTTCACTGCATATTCATCAAGATCAAGTCAAACTGTTCCATATGCTTCAAAACAAGCATACTAAATATCCACAAAAAACACAAGTATATATAAACATCAACCAAAATCACTAAAATAATGTACTAAAATATAATAGTTATAATAATTTCCAAAAAGCAAAATCATCAGGAATTTAAAATTCCTGAGACAAATCCTGGGTATCCTGAGTCTGAGCATCCTCCTCATTGGTCATGTGAAGTACTGGAGTAGCTAGAGGAGAGGTGTTCAGTGCCAGGACTAATGTGGTCGGGTCCTCTGGTATCTTAAGTCTGGGAGTGGAAGGGTCAACTACAGGCTGTGGTGAGGAGAGGTCTGCCACTGAGTAGTGAAATTCTGATACTGAGGACAGATGTCGTACAGGATGTCACGACATCACGCTTCAGAGCATGCAGATTATATATGACAGTATGAACAGATTAAACAAGTAAATAACACAAGAGAATTGTTAACCCAGTTCGGTGCAACGTCACCTACATCTGGGGGCTACCAAGCCAGGGAGGAAATCCACTAAAATAGTATTAGTTCGAAGATCTAACAGCCACTGTATACAACCTTCTCACCTAACCACTACCCATGCAACTTCTACCTAAGAGCCACTCTTAGATATGAGAACCCCTCTCACTCCCTCTCAATCACTCACCCGTGTTTACAAACAAATCAAAGACACACCAGAGATTGCTCTCTGAACAAAAGAGATCAACTCTACACACTCAGGTCCAACACTTGATGTTAGGGTAGCATCAAGGTGGCTCACAAAACACTCAAGTCACAAAACTCACAAAATAACTCTTCAATCTCTGACTTGATGTAAAACCCGTGCAACCTTCATGTTTATATAGCAGTGTGCGTATCTGGGCTGCAACACCTTGCGCTGGATAAGCTCTATCATTCTCCTGAAAAATCTGCACTTAAAGATCTAAAAGATAAATTTTTATCTTTTAGTTTTTATCTTCAATCTCTAATCCCTGAACGAAACTATTCAAGTTTGTAATTTGATCTTTAATTATCTTTTAATTCGTTCCTAAAGATAGAGCTCCTAATCTGTTGCTGACTGCACATTAATCTGTTAAAGATATAACAGATTTATGTGTCCAGTATTTTCGGGCAGGATGTCCTGGACATTGTATCCGACATCGTGGATCCTGCAGCTTCAATTCTTCATTTGACATTTTATCTTGCCTTGTGCATTGTGCAGCCCGATCTGATTCCATGACATAATGTTAGACATCATGTGCAGCAACTCCAGCTTTCCTTCATTGTCTAAGTGCTTATGTTTTAACAAAATTTTAGCCAATCTTTTAAAACTAAGTAAAGCTAAGCACTAACAATCTCCCCCTTTGGCAAATTTTGTCTAAAACATACTTAGACACTTCCTGAGCAGGTACGAGCAGTCATGCAAGTGGGATCAGCAACTTTCATTATCAGAGTAATCAAGCACAGCAGTATCTGTAGTGGTGACAGCAAAATTCTGCAAGTTACAAATCTACAAGTCTTTTCCAGGATGTCAAGACATCTCACGTGACATCAGCTTTCTGCTCCCCCTGTCTCCATGCTCTTACTGCTGTGAAGTGAATATTCTGCTAGGCAGCAGTTCACTGCAGCATCTTCTATCAGCTACTAGTTTTAGTAGCTTACATCAATCATCATCAGCAGCAGCAGTATAAATACTACTCCCCCTCAAAATCATATAAATACTACTCCCCCTCAAAATCATAAATCATGCATAATATAATATCCTACTACTCCCCCTTTTTAGACAGAATTTGGCAAAAGTAGAATACATGAACTTAATGTGCAAATATTACAGACCAATAACTAGTAAGAGTAAAAAGCAAAAATAAAGGTCTGATGGTCATGGGGTGGCATCAGAATCATCATCATCTGATTCTGTATCCTCTGCTGCATCTTCTTCTTCCTCAGCTGCTTCTCCATCATCAACGCCATTGTCTGAGAGTCTTTTGATCAGGCGTTCCAGCTCCATTTTCTTCTCTGTGGTGGCTTTGATGGTTGCCTCCAGCACCTTGCATGTGTCCTTGAGTTCAGCAATCAAAGCATCCTTGGACACAGCACCTGAAGCAGCAGCTTTCCCTGATGTCGAGACAATGTCTGGGACATGTGTCCCCTCAAACAGTTTGTAATGCAGGGATAGAGGAGATTCTCTCTTCTTCACAGAGTCAATGTTGTTTAAAATATTGGGATGTTGACTCAACATAATGCCACACAATACAGTTGGGAAGGCAATGGGTAATTTGACAGCAAAAGATTCTGAATGCTTAATAGTTTGATCAAAAATATAGTTTCCAAAATTAAATTTGGACTTGGTTCCAACAGCATACAGAAATTTACCCAAACCTGTGGCAACAATGGAAGTATGATTGGTGGGTACCCAGTTGGCAGTGCCAATCCTATGCAGGATTGCATACTTCACACTTAGCTTCCCTGCAGAAAGCTTCCCTTTCTTTGGCCAATGCTGGACTTGCTTGGCAGTGATTTCCTTGGCAATTTGATGCTCAGAAACAGCAATATCCACCACTCCTTCAGTTGGTCTGCCCAGGTATTTGTTGATTACAGCAGGGGAGAATCTAATACATTTTCCTCTGACAAACACTTTCTGATACTCATCACTCCTTCTGTTTGTTATGTCAGAGGGAATGTTGACAATGAATTCCCTGACTAGACTTTCATAACAATCTCCCAACTTGGTGACAGTTTTCAGCAGTCCAGCAGCCTTGATGAGGTCCATGATCTCCTTGCAATCCAAGGCATCTCTTCCCAGTTCTCTTTCTAAAGCAAGTCTGCGTTGATATACAAATTTCCACCTTTCAACATTGCCAATGGAGTGGAATGAAATGTTGTCCAATGGGGCATCAGGGACATTTCCAGGCACCTTTTTCCCTGATTTCTTGGCTCTCTTGATGTCGGGAACATCTGGTTCGACATCATCATCAGAATCAGATGAGGAAATTTCTTTCCTCTTCTTGGAAGGGATTGCAACTTTGCTCCATCTGGTAGGAGTGATTGGTGTGCTCTTCTTCTGTGCAGTAGTTTTGATTCGTCCAGACCTAGTAATGGGGGTTTTTCCCTTTCTGCTTTGTAATCTTTCTGCAATGCCAGGTGCCAACTTTTTGGCAATGGGTTCCTCATCAGATTCTACTTCTTCTAGGTCAATGAGGTCACCTGGAGCAGGTTCTGGTGCCCTTGGTGCAGGGGTCTCCTCTGTGGTTTGATCCTCTTCCTCTGTTGATTCCTCTTCACTGGATGAAGAGAGGACTTCAGCATTTGGGGTGGAAGATGTTGGGACATCTTTATCAGCATCAGGGACAGAAGCATTTTTCAAAATGCTATTCACAAGACTGCGGATCTTCTTATCCATCTCAGTGTCTTCTTCCCTAGGGCTTGTTGCAAAGCTAGGGTTTTCAGAAATCTTCACTCTCTGTTTTCTTTTAGGGACCAGTTTCTCAGGAACAGGGCCTGGACCAGGAATCATTTGTATGGGTTGGATATTGAATTCAGGTTGTTCCTGGTTTGATGGAGTTTTGGTGGATGATGGAGATGATGGTACAGAGGGTGAAACAGGGGATGAGGTTTCTTTTGGTGAGGTAGCCATGGAGAAGCAGAGCTTTTGGAGTGGTTTCGTGAATATCTGAGAAGTGTTGGGGAATGCTGATGAAAACGAGATTGCCACGAAAATGTAAGTTTGAATGAGGAATGTAGAGGGACGTGTGAAACAAAGGATGAATTTGTTTTGGCCCAGTAGTGAACGTGCTATTAACGTTTGAGCACGTTCAGATAGAAGTAATTGCTATAACTCCTCTAGCAGACAAATGCCCAGCTTGCCCCTCAGTTTTTCAAACTGATTTGCATCCAATGCCTTTGTGAAAATATCTGCTACTTGTTCCTCAGTGGCAACATGCTCCAGTGTGATAACTTTATCATCAACAAGATCTCTAATATAGTGATGTCTAATGTCAATGTGCTTGGTTCTGCTGTGTTGAACAGGATTTTTAGAAATATTAATAGCACTCATGTTGTCACAGTACAATGTCATGACATCTTGTTCGACATTGTACTCCTTCAGCATCTGCTTCATCCAAACTAGTTGTGAACAGCTGCTTCCTGCTGCAATATACTCTGCTTCTGCAGTAGATAGGGACACACAGTTCTGCTTCTTGCTGAACCATGAAATAAGATTGTTTCCCAAATAGAAACATCCACCATAAGTGCTTTTTCTGTCATCTGCACTTCCAGCCCAATCAGCATCACAATATCCAACCAGCATTGAATCTGAACAATGACAGTACATAATCCCATAGTCACTGGTGCCATTTACATATTTCAGAATTCTCTTTACTTGATTCAAGTGACTTATCTTGGGATTGGCTTGATATCTTGCACAAACACCTACTGCAAAGGTGATGTCAGGTCTGCTTGCTGTTAAATATAGTAAGCTTCCAATCATGCTTCTGTACAGACTTTGATCAACACTGGTGCCAGCTTCATCCTTTGACAGCTTCAAGTGAGTAGGTGCAGGTGTTCTTTTATGGCTGGCATTTTCCATCCCAAACTTCTTGACAATGTTCTTTGCATACTTGCTTTGTGAGAGGAACATGAAGTCTTCCATCTGCTTCACTTGGAGTCCCAGAAAATAAGTCAGCTCTCCAACAAGACTCATCTCAAATTCAGATTGCATCTGTTGGACAAAATGTCAAAGCATCTCATTCGACATCCCTCCAAACACAATGTCATCAACATATATCTGTGCTATCATCAAGTTTTCAGCATCTTGTTTGACAAAGAGAGTCTTGTCAATTCCTCCCTTCCTATACCCTTGCTGAGTAAGGAACTCTGTTAGCCTTTCATACCAAGCTCTTGGAGCTTGCTTCAATCCATAGAGAGCCTTCTTGAGCCTGTATACATGATCTGGATGAGTTGGATCTACAAATCCCTTTGGCTGCTCCACATAGACTTCTTCATTCAGGTATCCATTCAGAAACGCGCTCTTCACATCCATCTGGTACAGCTTGAATTTGAGGATGCAAGCTACACCATGTAACAATCTGATGGACTCAAGTCTAGCAACAGGGGCGAAAGTTTCATCAAAGTCTACACCTTCAATCTGAGTGTAGCCTTGAGCAATAAGTCTGGCCTTGTTTCTGGTTATAACACCTTCTTCATTGGTTTTGTTCTTGAAGATCCACTTGGTGCCAATTACATTAGTTCCCTCGGGTTTAGGAACTAGCTCCCAAACTTCATTCCTTTTGAATTGCTCCAATTCTTCTTGCATAGCATTGATCCAGAACTCATCAGTCAGTGCCTCTTTCACATTCTTTGGCTCAGTTTTGGAGACAAAGCATGAATTGGAGACAATCTCAATCTCCCTTGATCTTGTAGTGACTCCTCTGTTTGGATCTCCTATAATCAGCTCCTTGGGGTGCATCTTCTGGATTCTAATGGAGGGACTCTTGTCAGGTTGATTGATGTTTGGTTCATCTGTAGCAGAATCAGAGTTTTCTGCATTTTCTGCATTTTCTGCACTTTTAGCTGTATCTGCTACATTGTCTCCCGTGTTCTGACATCTTCTTCGACATCCTTCTTTCTTGCTGGAGTTAGATCATCAACAACCACATTGATGGATTCCATCACAGTTCTGGTTCTGGAATTGAATACTCTATATGCTCTGCTGTTTGTGGAGTATCCCAAGAATATTCCTGCATCACTCTTGGGATCCATCTTTCTCCTTTGCTCTCTATCTGCCAAAATGTAACATGGACTTCCAAAGATGTGGAAGTGCTTGACAGTTGGCTTCCTCCCTTTCCAGATTTCATACAGTGTGGTTGGAGTCCCTCTTCTAAGTGTGACTCTGTTGTGGATATAGCATGCTGTGTTCATGGCTTCAGCCCGGAGATTATAGGGAAGTTCTTTGGCATGAAGCATGACCCTAGCAGCTTCTTGCAAAGTCCTGTTTTTCCTTTCAACTATGCCATTTTGTTGTGGTGTGATGGCTGCAGAGAACTCATGAGTGATGCCTTCAGATGTGCAGAATTCAGTAAACTTGCTGTTTTCAAACTCTCTGCCATGGTCACTCCTAATTCTCTTGATGACACAGTCTTTTTCTCTTTGAAGTCTTAGACTCAACTCTTTGAATACTTCAAAGGTGTCTGATTTCTCTCTGATAAAGTTGACCCAGGTAAATCTGGAGAAATCATCCACAACAACATAGGCATACCTCTTTCCTCCAAGGCTTTCAACTTGCATAGGCCCCATCAAGTCCATGTGAAGTAGTTCCAGCACCCTGGAAGTGGTCTGATGTTGAACCTTCTGGTGGGACATCTTGACTTGCTTTCCAATCTGACATTCACCACAGATTCTGCCTTCTTCTATTTTCAGATTGGGAATGCCTCTAACAGCACCTTTGTCAATGATTTTCTTCATGCCTCTTAAGTGCAGATGTCCAAATCTTTGATGCCATATTTTGACTTCATCTTCTTTGGAGGATAGACATGTGGAGGAGTAACTGGTTTCTTGAGGTGTCCATAGGTAACAGTTGTCCTTTGATCTGCTGCCCTTCATTAGAACTTCACTCTTCTCATTTGTCACCAAGCATTCTGACTTTGTGA
This sequence comes from Glycine soja, assembly GCF_004193775.1. Taxonomy (NCBI): domain Eukaryota; kingdom Viridiplantae; phylum Streptophyta; class Magnoliopsida; order Fabales; family Fabaceae; genus Glycine; species Glycine soja. The sequence continues at coordinate 31,201,337 of NC_041008.1, read as the reverse complement.
AGTTTACATTGAATCCTTCATCACACAACTGACTGATGCTGATCAAGTTTGCAGTCAGTCCCTTCACCAGCAGTACTTTGTTCAGACTAGGAAGTCCATCATGGACTAGCTTTCCCATTCCAGTGATCTTTCCTTTAGAGCCATCTCCAAATGTCACATAGCTAGTGGAGCAGGGTTCAATGTTCACCAGGAATTCTTTAACTCCTGTCATGTGTCTGGAACAGCCGCTATCTAGGTACCAATCTTCCTTAGCTGATGCTCTAAGTGAAGTATGAACAACAAGACTAACAATCTTGTGTTTTGGAACCCACATCATCTTCCTTCCGCTGCTGCTACTTTGAGTTCCATGATGTGGATGGCCATGTAGATGATAGCAAAAGGGCTTTATGTGACCATACTTGCCACAGTAGTGACACCTCCACTTCTTTCTTTTGCTCTTTTTCTGCTGCGTTCCATGATGTCGAGACCGATGTTGTGACATCGTGGCTCCAGTGCTGTTTTTGGCTGGAACAAATTCTGTCATGGTTGTTCTGCCAGCAGATTTATGATTAAATCCAAGTCCTCTCTGGTTTCCAACATTCTTCCCAAGCTGTAGCACCTCATCAAGCATATCTGAGCCTTTATTCAGCATCTTTATTGATTTTGTCATGTTTTCCAGTTTAGAGTTCACAAAACCAATTTCTCCTTTAAGTTCAGAGATCTCCTCTTCATGTGCCTCCTTCTCAGCCTCCAGATTTGCAATGACCTTCTTCAGTTGTGCTTCTTGCTGAAGAATCTTCTCACTTTTGATGCATAGTTCTCTATAGGATATAGCAAGCTCATCAAAAGTGATTTCAATATCAATATCACTTGAATCTTCATCAGATTCAAATCTCCCAGTGAGTGCATTCACATCTCTGTCAGAATCATTTTCTTGTTCACTCTCTGTATCATCAGACCAACATACAGAAAGTCCTTTCCTCTACTTCTTGAGATGGGTGGGACATTCAGCTTTGATGTGTCCATAGCCTTCACACCCATGGCATTGAATTCCTTTGCTGTGACTGGACTTTTCATCTGACTTCTTCTGGTATTCACTACCTTTCCTGATGTCGAAAGGGATGTTCCGGACATGTGGTTTCTGCCTCCTGTCCATTCTGTTCAGTACTTTGTTGAACTGTTTTCCAAGGAGCACAACTGCGTTAGTCAGACCTTCATCAGTATCCAGGTCATACTCATCTTCTTCTCCTTCATCATTGGACACGAACGCCAGGTTCTTGCTCTTCTTTTCAGTCCTATCCGAGAGTCCTAGCTCAAAGGTTTGAAGGGAACCAATGAGTTCATCTACTCTCATGTTGCAAATGTCTTGGGCCTCCTCTATTGCAGTGACTTTCATGTCAAATCTCTTAGGCAACGATCTGAGGATCTTTCTCACCAGCTTTTCATCTGTCATCCTTTCTCCCAAGGCAGTGCAAGCATTGGCAATTTCAAGAATGTTCATGTGGAAGTCATGAATGCATTCTTCCTCCTTCATCTTCAGATTTTCGAATTTTGTAGCCAATAGTTGCAATCTGGACATCTTCACTTTGGAGGTTCCTTCATGAGTGGTTTTCAGAATCTCCCATGCATCCTTGGCAACTGTGCATGTGTTGATCAATCTGAAGATATTCTTGTCAACTCCATTGAATAGGGCATTCAAGGCTTTGGAGTTTCCAAGTGCCAATTCGTCTTCTTCTTTTGTCCAGTCTTCTTCTGGCTTCAATTCATCAGTGGGCTTTCCTTCTGTGTCCAGCATCTTGGGATGTTCCCAGCCTTTGATGACAGCTTTCCAGGTTCTGCTATCCAGTGATTTGAGGAAGGTCGCCATCCTTGCTTTCCAGTATTCATAGTTGGTTCCATCCAGAATTGGTGGTCTGTTCACTGGTCCTCCTTCTTTCTCCATGTTCATCAGAATTTATCTCCCTAGATCTCACTCAGTGATTTAGAGTGCCCGCTCTGATACCAATTGAAATTCTGATACTGAGGACAGATGTCGTACAGGATGTCATGACATCGCGCTTCAGAGCATGCAGATTATATATGACAGTATGAACAGATTAAACAAGTAAATAACACAAGAGAATTGTTAACCCAGTTCGGTGCAACGTCACCTACATCTGGGGGCTACCAAGCCAGGGAGGAAATCCACTAAAATAGTATTAGTTCGAAGATCTAATAGCCACTGTATACAACCTTCTCACCTAACCACTACCCATGCAACTTCTACCTAAGAGCCACTCTTAGATATGAGAACCCCTCTCACTCCCTCTCAATCACTCACCCGTGTTTACAAACAAATCAAAGACACACCAGAGATTGCTCTCTGAACAAAAGAGATCAACTCTACACACTCAGGTCCAACACTTGATGTTAGGGTAGCATCAAGGTGGCTCACAAAACACTCAAGTCACAAAACTCACAAAATAACTCTTCAATCTCTGACTTGATGTAAAACCCGTGCAACCTTCATGTTTATATAGCAGTGTGCGTATCTGGGCTGCAACACCTTGCGCTGGATAAGCTCTATCATTCTCCTGAAAAATCTGCACTTAAAGATCTAAAAGATAAATTTTTATCTTTTAGTTTTTATCTTCAATCTCTAATCCCTGAACGAAACTATTCAAGTTTGTAATTTGATCTTTAATTATCTTTTAATTCGTTCCTAAAGATAGAGCTCCTAATCTGTTGCTGACTGCACATTAATCTGTTAAAGATATAACAGATTTATGTGTCCAGTATTTTCGGGCAGGATGTCCTGGACATTGTATCCGACATCGTGGATCCTGCAGCTTCAATTCTTCATTTGACATTTTATCTTGCCTTGTGCATTGTGCAGCCCGATCTGATTCCATGACATAATGTTAGACATCATGTGCAGCAACTCCAGCTTTCCTTCATTGTCTAAGTGCTTATGTTTTAACAAAATTTTAGCCAATCTTTTAAAACTAAGTAAAGCTAAGCACTAACAAGTAGGAGGCTATGATGTGCCCTCAAGTGATCTCTCAGGAGTAGCAGCAGTCTCTGGTCTCACCTGTTCTTCACCTACCTCATGATGAAGAGTGAATGGCTCTGGAATGGTGGTCTCAGATGAAGCATCCTGTACCTGTTGGGGTACCTAGGCTGATGTAAGCTCCATTGGAGCTTGCAGCCCTAGGATCTTCTCCATCAATGGATTCCTTTGCTTCTTGGAAGAAGAATGGCAGTGGAATGGAGAAGGAAGAGAGAGAGGAGATGCCACTTCAAGGAGAAGATGAGTCTAGAAGAAGCTCACCACCATAGGAGGCCATGGATAAGAGCTTGGAGGAAGAAGGAGATGAATGAAGGGAGAGGAAGAGAAGAGCACAAAATTTTGTGATCCAAAAGAGCTCTGAAGTCTGAAGTTTAATTTTCAAATGATCAAAGTTCCAAAAAATGCACACACATGACCTCTATTTATAGCCTAAGTGTCACACAAAATTGGAGGGAAAATAGAATTTCTATTCAAATTTCACTTGAATTTGAAATTGAATTTGTGGAGCCAAAGTTTCACTAATTATGATTAGTGAATTTTAGCTATGGTTCAGCCCACTAATGCAAGATCAAGTCCAAGATTCTCCACTAAATGTGCTTAGGTGTCATGAGGCATGTAAAGCATGAAGGACATGCACAAAGTGTGACTATATGATGTGGCAATGGGGTGTAGCAAGAAAATGCTCACCTCCCCCTCTAAAATTTAATTGGATTCGGCTTCTCCCAATTCAATTAAATTTATTTCTCAACACACACATCAAATATTCACTTAATGCATGTGAAATTACAAAACTACCCCTAATACAAAAACTAGTCTAGGTGCCCTAAAATACAAGGGCTGAAAAATCCTACATTTCTAGGGTACCCTACCTACATTCTGAAGCCCTAAATACAAGGCCCAAAAATAATGAAACCTTAATCTAATATGTACAAAGATAAGCGGGCTCACACTTAGCCCATGGACCCGAAATCTACCCTAAGGCTCATGAGAACCCTAGGGCCTTCTCTTGCATCTCTAGCCCAATCTACTTGAAGTCTTCTATCCAATGCCCTTGCAAGGTAGGATTGCATCATTCCCTCCCCCTTGAAAAGGATTTGACCTCAAATCCTGAGGTTCTTGAAACTCTGGGCTCTTTTCCTCAACACCTATAAAAAGAACAAAAACATATATATTAGTGGTGTTTGGTATGTTGAAGTAAGGTAAGGTCTGAAAACCCATTTCCTGGGCATCTTTCCATGAAGGAACATGGTTCCTCACCAACTCAATGAGTGGTGCTACATGTATAGAAAAATATGGGACAAACCTTTTGTAAAAGTTTGTTAAGTCATGGAAGCCCCAAATTTTCTTTATACTTGGTGGAGTGGGCCACTCAGGAATAACCTTTATTCTCTTAGGGTTCATGGAAACCCCTTGATCACTATTTAAAAAATTAAGAAAAGTAATGCAATAAAACATACATTTTTCTGTATTTTCATGTTGATTATTCCTACCAAAAAGTATGACAAACCTAAGGTGTCCCATATGAGTACCTAAGTTTGTATTGAAACTAAAAATAAGAACAAACCTACCTAATGAGTCCCTATGTACACAAATCATGAAGATGTTGGGTGCACGAGTGATTTTACAAAAGAGGGTTGCACCACTCAAAACATTCATCATACCACGTATTTTAGGGATTTGGTGCCTAATAATACCTATTTTGGGCACCAACAAAGCACAAGGATTTAAGCTCTTGTGAACCAAACCCTCATCCAGCAACTCCTTTACTTGAGGAATAAACTCAAGCCTAAGAGGTGTGGCAATGCTAACAAGTGTCTTTTTACAAAGGAGAAAATGCGGAGGTTGTCTAAGAGGTGAAATTTCTTTAATATTTGTCTTTATTTCAAAATTTCTTTCCTTCTTAGCTAACCTCTTGGAGGAGACACTTACCTTCTTACACTCTTCCTTAACCATTAAAGGTTGTCATTCTTCTTAGGGGTAGATTTCATCACTAGATTCTTCCCCTTTTGCTTCCTCACCTTCATTAGAGGAACGTGTGTTAGACAAGTGGCCTCAGATATCTTAAGAAGGGGGGGTTGAATTAAGATATTACAAACTATTTCCCCAATTAAAATTCTATTTCACTTTCTATTCAAGTTATAAATTCCCCTAATAATGAACTTCTTAAATATTGATTCTAATAGAACAATCTGAATATAAATATAAAACAATAATAAATAAAAGAGTTTAAGGGAAGAGAAAGTGCAAACTCGGATTTATACTGGTTCGGCCACACCCTTGTGCCTACGTCCAGTCCCCAAGCAACCCGCTTGAGAGTTCCACTATCTTGTAAAATCCTTTTACAAGTTCTAAACACACAAGGACAATCCTTCCTTTGTGTTTAGAATTATTTTACAATAAGAGACCCTCGGTCTCTTAATCCCTTAGAGAATTAGAAAGAGAAGAAGAATGAATCTCTCTTGAAAGAGATAGATTTTACAATCTTAGCACTCAAATGATTCCTTAATGAATTGCAATTGAATTGGCCAAGGAATTCTAAAGAGGATAAAACGACTTTGCTCTTTGAGAGAATAAACACTTGCTGTTCTAAAAAACTCTCAACAAATTCACGTTCTAAGTCACATATATATAGACCATTGGTGGTCATGAAAAAACCTTTTGAGAAGTTGTGACTCTTAGAAACATTTTTCTGAAAATCTTGTCTGGTAATCGATTACATGATTTGTGTAATCGATTACAGCTTTTAAAATTTGAATTAAAACGTTTATTAACTGCTGGTAATCGATTATCAATATTGTGTAATCGATTACACAGTCTAAAATTTGAATTCAAATATTTTGTAGCTGTTGTAGAGCATTTTTGGCCACTGGTAATCGATTACATCCTCTGGTAATCGATTACCAGAGAGTAAATCTCTTGAAAAACACTGTTTAACTAAAATTACTTGGCCAAACCTTTTGCTATATCAAATAGGAATTCCCTTCCTAAAATACTAGTGATCATCTTGATGTTGTGGCTTGTATTCTTGAATCATTGTCTTGAATTTAAGCTTGAAAAGCCCATTTGCATCATCTGCATCAAATCATCATGATCATCATCAAAAACACCAAAGGCATTTGCTTCTACAATCTCCCCCTTTTTGATGATGACAATATAAGTCCTGAAATCAAGATTCAAGCAAGCAATGTATATATATAAAATTTGCGTTCACTCCCCCTATGTTTTGGAATTGATGATCACTTGATTTCTAAGCTTTTTCCAAACCTTTCTACACCCCATTTTTCTCCCCCTTTGGCAACATCAAAAAGCCAAAGAACTTGGGAATCAAACCAGATATATAATGAAGTGGAAACAGATCAATACCAAAGTATAAAGCATAACCAATCAAACACACAAATAAGACACAACCAAACCAGAATCCAAACAATTTAAAAAACCAACAACCACATAGTATCAAAGCACAAAAGTCTGAAATCCAAATACTACAAGATAAATAAAGTACTGAACATAATAATCTAAGTAGCATAGCCAAAATACACGACTTATAAGAAACATAGAATTAGAAACTAAATTCTAAGAAGGTGGAGGTGGTGGTGGAAGATCGAAACTCTGACGAATGTAACCCACATCCTCTTCAAGCTGTGTGAGGCGAATATCCATGCCGGCAAAACGTGTATCCAATGAGTCAAAACGTTCATCAAAATAAGAACGAAGACCCCGTAATTCGGAAAGGACTTCATTCATGAGTGCTGAGTCAGCTCGCTGGGGAGGAGGTGAAGGAGTACGCTCATCTTGAGGAGGGAGTGCGTCTTTCTTCAGCCATTGACTATTCTGATCCTTACGGTAACCAAAGGAAGTCACTGCACCAGCACCAATTGCAAAGGAATGCTTGACTTGAACAAATGGTTCATCATCAAGCGGAATTTGAAAATGACGCAGAAACAAGGTTATCAACTGAGGGTAAGGGAGAGGTGCATTGGCCCGTAATGCCTTAAGCATTCGGTATCAAACCAAGTGGGCCCAGTCGATCTGATGACCGGTAAGGAAAGCCCACATCAGAATCAAATACTCCTCAGAGGCTTGTGCTAAATTTGAAGACCGAGGAAGCAAAATTCTAACAATTATATAGTGCATGATGCGATTATCAAATGTTAATGACCCGACCAGCAATCTACCGGTCATTTCAGCCTGGTCATTGCAGACCATACGGCGAGCATCATGACTAGAATAATCAAATTTCCAGTCATCAACAATGGTGCCCTCAAAAGGTGCACCTTGACTGGGTATATGAGTTAAAGAAAAGAATAACGACTGATCAATGATCATAGGAATACCATGCACCTCAGAGGAAATAATGCCATCCTAAATTTTTAAATTGCAGTAGAAGACCTTTACAAGTTCAGGATAATGTGGCAATTTTAATGACATGAAATCAACAAGGCTAGAATTTTGAAACACATGATAGCAATCAAACATTTCATCATTAAAGAAATCTACGTTTAGGTACTTAGGGTCTAAGATGATCCTAGAAGAAAATTGTGAAAGGTACCGTAGACGCTGATCATTGGATGAAAACAATGTGGATGATCTTGGAGATGATAAAGAGGGATGAATAGGTGTTGTGGGTGCTTCGGATGGTCCGTGGCGGCGGTGGGCAGCAGCAGCGGCGGTGGAGGATGATCCCTTTCTCTTCTTCGATGGTTCTGCCATTTGATGAAGTTTAAGTGGATTTCAATTGGTGGAAGTGAAAGAGGAGTGAAAAAGAGGAAGATTGGGCTTCACGGGACGTGATTTGGTGAAGATTTGAGTAAGATATGAAGGTTGGAAGATTTAGGGATGGAGGAGGCGTGAGGGAGAACCTTGGCTGCGCAGCAACGCTGGTTTCGTGAGTATTTATAGACGAGGATGAGTTGTAATCGATTACAAGGCTTGGTAATCGATTACAGGAGTAATAAGCCTTCTAGTAATCGATTACAGGATGTTGTAATCGATTACAGGTTGCCTGTTCTTGTGTAATCGATTACCAGAGCATAAACTGGGCTAGTTTCTTAAAAAAAATACCTATGTATATGCTAAACACATCTAATATGATTAATCATCACTACTAATGCACTTAATTCAATCATTCAACTATAAAACATACAAGAATTCATAAATTCTATCATAATAACAAGAATTTAAACAAAATCAATCAAAGTAACATATAAACAATCAATCATAAGAGTAAATTAATCAATCAATCCTTATTTTTCTAAATCACTAACATCTAAGAGGCCTAATTCTCTTCTAATAGAGAAGAATGCTTCTTTGGGGAGAGGTTTTGTGAAAATATCAGCAAGTTGGTTCTTAGTATCAACAAACTCTAATACACAATCTCCCTTTAGGACATGATCTCTAAGAAAATGGTGCCTAATTTCTATATGTTTAGTTCTAGAGTGTTGAACTGGATTCTTGGAGAGATTAATTGCACTTGTATTATCACATCTAATAGGTATATGGTCAAGAAGAATTCCATAATCAGAAAGTTGTTGCTTCATCCATAAGATTTGAGCACAACAATTGCCGGCAGAAATATATTCCGCTTCTGCAGTGGATAAAGCAAGACTATTTTGTTTCTTACTGTGCCAAGAAACTAGAGCAGATCCAATGAATTGACAAGTTCCACTAGTGCTCTTTCTATCTGTTTTAGAACCGGCAAAGTCTGAATCAGAATATCCAATTAAGGTGCCTGTGGAATTTCTAGGATACCATAAACCTATGTTTGTAGTGCCTACCAAATATCTAATGATTCTTTTAACAGCACTAAGATGTGATTGTTTAGGATTTGATTGAAATCTAGCACACATACACACACTAAACATTATATCAGGCCTGCTAGCAGATAAATAAAGAAGTGATCCGATCATACCTTGATATTGCTTAACATCTATTGACTGACCGGTTTCATCTTTATCTAGATAGCAAGCAGTGCTCATTGGTGTAGCCATGTGCTTAGCATTTTCCATGTTGAATTTGTGGATTAACTCTTTGCAACACTTGGATTGATTGACAAAGATACCATCCTTAGTTTGTTTAATTTGTAATCCAAGAAAGAAGTTAAGTTCTCCCATCATTGACATTTCAAACTCACTTTTCATGTCATGGGAGAATTTCTTGCACAACAATTCGTTAGTGGATCCAAAAATAATGTCATCAACATAAATTTGAACTAATAAAATATCATGTGATTTTCTCTTTATAAAAAGAGTAGTATCCACTTTTCATCTAGAAAAGTCCTTTTCTAAAAGGAACTTACTTAGACGCTCGTACCAAGCCCTAGGGGCTTGTTTCAAGCCATATAAAGCCTTTTTCAATTTATAAACATGATTTGGCTTATCCAATATTTCAAAACCTGGTGGTTGTTCAACTTATACTTCTTCTTGAATTAAGCCATTTAGGAAAGCACTTTTAACATCCATTTGATAAAGCTAAAAGTTCATTATGGATTCATATGCTAAGAGCATTCTAATGGCTTCTAATCTAGCAACTGAAGCATATGTTTCCTCATAATCTATACCTTCTTCTTGATCATATCCTTTTGCAACTAATCTAGCCTTATTTCTAATGATTATTCCATTTTCATCTAACTTATTTCTAAATACCCACTTTGTTCATATGATGGGATAATTTTTAGGTTTCTCTACAAGTCCCCACACATTGTTTCTTTCAAATTGATTCAGTTCTTCTTGCATGGCAATAATCCAGTTATCATCTACTATGGCTTCTTTTATATTTTTTGGTTCAATCATAGATACAAAAGCCATATTATTGCATAAATCTTTAAGAGAATGTCTAGTTGTTACCTCTTTTGAGATATCACCAATAATGTTGTCAAGGGGATGATCTTTTGAAGCTTTCCATTCTTTTGGAAGTTCATCATTGGATTTGACTTCTTCTGGAGGATCTTCATTGCTTCCTTTACCATTTCCTTTAGAATCTTGTCCATGAATATGCATTTGTTCTAAAGATTCTGCAATATCATCTAGCATATTCTTTCTTGACAAGATAGCATTAGATTCATCAAAAGTAAAATGAATGGATTCCTCAATATTCATAGTTCTTTTATTATGTATCCTATATGCTTTGCTTTGTAATGAATATCCAAGAAAGATGCCTTCATCAGATTTTGCATCAAATTTTCCTAGATTATCTTTACCATTATTAAGCACAAAACATTTGCAACCAAAAAATGTAGATGTGAAATGTTGGGTTTTCTACCATTATATAACTCATATGGGGTTTTCTTTAAAATGGGTCTTATTAAGGCCCTATTCATGATATAACATGCAGTATTGACCGCTTCAGCCCAAAAATATTTTGGAAGAAAAGTATCATTTAATAAAGTTCTAGCAATTTCTTCCAATGACCTATTTTTCCTCTTAGCAACTCCATTTTGTTGAGGGGTTCTAGGTGCAGAAAAATTATGTCAATACCATGTTCTTCACAAAATGATTCAAAATCTTTGTTTTCAAACTCACCCCCATGATCACTTCTAATGGATGCAATCTTAAGATTTTTCTTGTTTTGTATAACTTTAGCAAGTTTTCTAAATGCTTGGAATGCATCACTTTTATGAGTAATAAATAATGTCCAAGTATATCTAGAGAAATCATCAACTATAACAAGGGCATAGTAATTTCCTCCAAAACTCATGGTTCTAGATAGCCTTTGTCACATAATTGACTAACTCTAAGCAGGTTGTGCTTAAGACCTTCAACAAGTAGAACATTTTCAATGGAGTTTGAAGAATTTGTACCTATTTTACCAACTCCAAGGATTCTACCTTTGTTGTTGTCACCATATGTTACATGCCCGCTTTTCTTTGGAGAGATATGTGTAAACTTTGATGCATCTCCAGTCATATGTTTTGAACATCCGCTATCTATGTACCACTCCTTTCTCAAAGACACCTACATAATCAAGTTTTTGACTTAGGTACCCAAATTTTATTGGGTCCTTGTGTGTTAGTGTAAACTGAGGATCCTTTTGGGACCCATATCATTTTAATGTTGCTGTAGTTTTTCCTAAAGTAGCAAGTAGATATGCCATGTCCTTTTCTTCCACAGTAAAAACAAGTAATAGAACTAGAATTATATTGTTGTGTGGAAGTGGAGAAATTTTTATGAAATTTTTGTTGTTTTTCAGATTTATATCCTAGTCCAGCCTTATTGGAGACATATCTTTGTTTTCCTAATATGACATCTAAATTATTTTTACTATATGAAAATTTTGCAAGTGAATTTTTCAACTCTTTAATTTATTTTTCATATTTTTCACAACAACTACAAGAATATGATATTTTCTTGTCAGAAATAGTAGAGATATGAACTTTTTCATTTGATTTAGAAATTGAGACTTCATTTCTAAGATGATCTAATTCTTTGTTTAATTTTGAAATTTCATTTTCTAAATTTGAAATTGTTTTCTTAGAAGATGAAACTAATTTTTCAAGTTTAATTGACTCTTTATGCAAATCAGCAAATGCATCTGTAATTCATCAAAAGAAATAGATAGGTTATTTGAAGATGTTACCTCTTCATCACTTTCATAACTTTTAGCCATAAGGCAGAGGTTTATCTCTTCATTTTCTGAATCTTCAGAAGATTCCATATCGTTTTCATCCCATGTGATGTATGCTTTCTTCAATTTCTTTTCACTAAGATTTTTCTTTTCAGACTTCTCCATCTTTTTCTTGAAGATGGGACAATCAACCCTCAGATGTCCAGGTTGATTGCACTCAAAGCACTTTGGAGTAGAGGATGAAGTTTCTGTCCTTCTTTTAGATTTAAAATTGGGTCGCCTTTGATTTCCTCTTACTTTAAGAAACTTGTTGAATCTTTTTACAAAAAGGCTTAGATCATCATCTTCATCTAGATCATTTTCCTTATCACTTTCTTCTTGGATGGAAGATGAGGCTTTAAGAGCAATTCCCTTCTTTTTCTTGTCATTTTCTTCATGTTGGCATAATCTCAATAATTCCATTTCGTGTTCCTGTAACTTTCCAAATAGAGTGGCAAGAGACATGTTAGATAAATCTCTTGATTCAGTAATGGCTGTTACTTTAGGTTGCCATTCTCTGCTTAAACATCTTAGCACTTTGTTTATGAGATCTTCATTTTGAAATTCTTTACCTAAGGCTGCAAGATGATTTACTATATGTGTAAATCTCTTTTGCATGTCTTGAATGCTTTCATTTGCATTCCTCCTAAATAGTTCATACTCATGGGTTAGTGTGTTTATCCTAGATCTTTTAACATCTGTAGTTCCTTCATGTGTTAATTGTAGAGTGTCCCACATTTCCTTAGCACTCTTACAATTTGAAACCCTGAAATATTCATCCATACCTAGGGCAGATGTTATTATGTTTTTGGCTTTTAAATTGTATTGTACTCGTCTTCTATCCTCTTCAGACCATCTATCTCTAGGTTTTTCTATTGTTATGCTTTCACTTGATGTGCTACCATCTATTGTAATTCTTTCTACTGTGGTGGGTATATAAGGCCCTATTTCTATGGCTTCCCAAATACTTATTGCCTCAATAAAAATTTGCATTCGGGTTTTCCAGTAGTGGTAACCCTCTCCATTAAAGATTGGAGGTCTATTGATAGAATTTCCTTCTGGAAATAAGGAGTTTGCTGAGGCCATTTTTCTTGAAGCTTCTAAACTTTATACAAGAATGAAGTTTTGATACCACTTGTTAGACAAGTGGCCTCAGATATCTTAAGAAGGGGGGGGGGTTGAATTAAGATATTACAAACTATTTCCCCAATTAAAATTCTATTTCACTTTCTATTCAAGTTACAAATTCCCTTAATAATGAACTTCTTAAATATTGATTCAAATAGAACAATCTGAATGTAAATATAAAACAAAAATAAATAAAAGAGTTTAAGGGAAGAGAAAGTGCAAACTCGGATTTATACTGGTTCGGCCACACCCTTGTGCCTACGTCCAGTCCCCAAGCAACCCGCTTGAGAGTTCCACTATCTTGTAAAATCCTTTTACAAGTTCAAAACACACAAGGACAATCCTTCCTCTGTGTTTAGAATTCTTTTAGAACAAGAGACCATCGGTCTCTTAATCCCTTAGAGAATTAGAAAGAGAAGAAGAATGAATCTCTCTTGAAAGAGATAGATTTTACAATCTTAGCACTCAAATGATTCCTTAATGAATTGCAATTGAATTGGCCAAGAATTCTTAAGAGGAAAAAATGACTTTGCTCTTTGAGAGAATAAACACTTGTTGTTCTGAAAAACTCTCAGCAAATTCGTGTTCTAAGTCACATATATATAGACCATTGGTGGTCATGAAAAAACCTTTTGAGAAGTTGTGACTCATAGAAACATTTTTCTGAAAATCTTGTCTGGTAATCAATTACATGATTTGTGTAATCGATTACAACTTTTAAAATTTGAATTAAAATGTTTATTAACTGCTGGTAATCGATTACCAATATTGTGTAATCGATTACACAGTCTAAAATTTGAATTCAAATATTTTGTAGCTGTTGTAAAGCATTTTTGGCCACTGGTAATCGATTACATCCTCTAGTAATCGATTACCAGAGAGTAAATCTCTTGAAAAACACTGTTTAACTAAAATTACTTGGCCAAACCTTTTGCTATATCAAATAGGAATTCCCTTCCTAAAATACTAGTGATCATCTTGATGTTGTGGCTTGTATTCTTGAATCATTGTCTTGAATTTAAACTTGAAAAGCCCATTTGCATCATTTTCTTCAAATCATCATGATCATCATCAAAACACCAAAGGCATTTGCTTCTACAAGGTGAAATAATAGCCTCATCTTGGCTACTATAAATGCCGTCGCTCCTCATAATCATGGTTTTCTTGGTGGGGCATTGAGAAGTAATGTGTCCTCTTCCAAGACAATTAAAGAACTTTATAGAGCTAGTCTTTTCTTGCATACTAGCCTTAGGGGGTTGCTTTTCTATTGTATTCCCCTTATCATCTTTGGGCTTAGAAGGTGCTCTTGCTCTAAGATACCGAGACCTTGGTCTTTCTTTGGATGAGAATGAGAGCTATAATATTTTAATGTAGACTTTCTTTTAAGTTTTTGCTCTACCCTTATTTCCCAATCTAAGTAAGCCTCTACATTGTCCTTCCCATGGGAGTATGGGATGTTAATGTTAGCCTCTTGGGGCTTTCTTTCATTTTCTCTCCTATGGGAGTGAGGTCTAAGATGTGACCTATGCCTTCCTTCATAATAGTCACGAAGTTCTTCACTTAGGCTCTTGCAAGAGTTATGACTACTATAGGAGGCATGTTTTTCTCTTTTCATTATTTTTCTTCTTTCTTTCTCTCGTATTTTCTCCCTTTCATCTTGACCACATTTAAGGTTCCCAACAAAACACTCACAATCCTAAGGGAAAATTGCCTAAAATTATTACACACAAATGGAAGTAGGGTGACCTATTGGAGGCTCCCAACTTACTTCCAATAAAAGGACTTTTTGTTACAAAATTTGAAAGCAATGAAAGTAAGTAAATTGTCAATTACAAAATTACAAAAAGGTCCTCAATTTTGGTGGTTGTTCTCTCTTTAGTGTTTCACTCAATTTGGAGTGCTTCTTAGTCAAATAGCTCTTAAGGTGATTGGCCCCTTGCTTCTTGACTCATTCTTCAAGGTATGACACCAATCCTCCTTTCCAATTTCCTATATGGCAACTCACAAACAAGGAAACAAAGAGACAAGCAATAACCAAAGACCAAAAAACAATGAAATGAAAGCTAAACCAATAGAGTTTTAACAAGACAAATTTTCAAGGATTATTCAACAATTAAAGCAATGAAAAGCACACAAAAGTAAGCTAGGACTCAAAGAGAAACCTAGAATGGCTCTAGAGTATAGTAGAAAAACTAAAAAAAAAAGACTCAAGAAACCTCAAGTTTTGGCACTTGTTTTCACAATAATTTTCAATTTAAATTTCAGAACTAGGATTGGTATAAAATAGGCACCAATTATAGAACAAATTTTGAGCCAAAATAACAAGCACACTTCCCTTTCACCTTTTTTTCCTGGAAACTGATTTTTCAGCCAACTTGTGTGATTTTTCTTATTTTTTCCTTTAATCCAAATCACTTGTTTCTTTTTTCATAATTTTTTTCCAGATGTCTAGAAAATTAAGTAAAACTTTCAGCTCAAAACACGTAGTGACCAATTCCCAGTAATTTATACAAGTTCATATGTTCAAGCTGCCAGCACCAACGATTTCAACCTAGAAATCAAGAGTAGTGTTTATGTTGCTTAAGGCTTGGATAGTTACAATTTGTGTTTGATTATGCTCAATTATCTTGAATAACACAATTCAAGAGAGCTTAAGACTTATTTAGATTCACAAATCCAGCCACAACTCACCACCACAACACAACTTCATCATAGGCATCATGTAGGAAACTTAGAAAAAAAAAGTTCATGCAACAATGATGATTTGAACTCACTAGGCTTGTTTATCACAGTTTTAGGAGTTCAATACTCACTTAGGATCAAAATTTCAGCAAGAAATTCAATCACCAAAACTCAAATTCACAATAGACACAATCATAAGGAAACCTAAAAGTTCAAGAAAAAGTTCACAATCAAAGACTCTCTAAGAATTTTGCATGAACATGTTAAGGACTAATTAACATGCAAGATTTGTCTCAAATCAACTAATAGGCTAAAAGAATTTCATACAATCATGAACAAATAAGTTAGACAAAGAAACAAGAAAAATAAAATTTAGCACAACATAAGAAATGTTATGTGACAAGTTTCATGTCTATACATGACTTTTATGACAAAACTACAATAGGTGAACAAATCACTCTAGATTTTTTTGAGGTTTTCTTATACTTTAATATTTTTGTAAGAATTTTATAGTTTAGGATTCATCCACAAAAAAATAACAAGACAAAACTCAAAGGAACCTAAACTCAACACAATTCATGGTTCAAGAACAAGATCAAGAAATTTGAACCATAGAAAATCAAATCTAGCTTCTATACCAAGTTTAATCGGTGGAAACTCTAAAGAATCATGTTAAAAACACTTAGCACAAGAAATTTGAGGAGATACATGTAGAAAAATGAAGAAAAAACAATGGAAGAGAAGGTAAAACAAAAAATTAATGGAGGTTTAAGGAGCACCTACTTGCAGCTCTTGTTTATGATTACCACTTGATGGAAGCTTGCTTGTGGAACTTCTACGGAGGCTGGATCTTTGAGCTTTACTGAGGTCCTTCAATGGTGATTTTTCAACCTGGAGATGCAGCGGAAGGCAAAGGAGAAGAGGAGAGGGGAGGCACCATCTACAAGGGAATAAGCCATGGAAGAAGGAGCTTCACCACTAAGAATGTGCCTTGGATAAGAAGCTTGAAGAGGATGCTTTAATGGAGGAAAAGAAAGAGAGAAGAGGGGAGCACTAAATTGAAGGAAGAAAAGAGGGAGAGAAGTTGAACATTTAAGTTTGTCTGACAAGACTTTCATTCATCAAAGTTACAACAAGTGTTACAGATGCTTCTATTTATAGACTAGGTAGCTTCCTTGAGAAGCCTTCTTGAGAAAACTTCCTTGTTTGAGAAAAATTCCTTGAGAAGCTAGAGCTTAGCTGCACACACCCCTCTAATAACTAAGATCACCTCCTTGAGAAGCTTTCTTGAGAAGATTCCTAAATAAGCTAGAGCTTAGCTACACACCCCTCAAATAACTAAGCTCACCTCCTTGAGAAGCTTCCTTGAGAAGATTCCTAAAGAAGCTAGAGCTTAGCTACACACACCTCTCTAATAACTAAGCTCAGCTCTTTAAGATGGGAAGCTAGAGCTTAGCTACACATGCCCTATAATAGCTAAGCTCACCCTCATGCCAAAATACATGAAAATACAAAAAAGTCCCTACTACAAAGACTACTCAGCATGCCCTGAAATACAAGGCTAAAACCCTATACTACTAGAATGGCCAAAATACAAAGCCCAAAAGAAGAAAAAAAACCTATTCTAATATTTACAAAGAAGATTGCACCCAACCTTGGCCCATGGGCTCAGAAATCTACCCTGGGGTTCATGAGAACCCCAAGGCCTTCTTTAGCAGCTCTAGCCCAATCCTCTTGGAGTCTTCTATCCAATACCGTTGGGGGGTAGGATTGCATCACCTTCAGCCTTCCACGCCCTTTTATAGCCAAAATAGGGGAGGAGCTTGCCACCCAACTCGCCCAGGCGAGCTGGTGGCTTAGTTCAGAAGCAACATGTTAGCCCAGGCGATAAGCAAAAATTTTACGGATGGGGTATGACATTTGTCCCTGGACGAAATTCGGGTATGACAGTTGCCCCTCTTTACTTATCTTTTATTGGAGATACAAGGAAAGTAAAGATAAGACACTAATTTCGTTTGAGCCGAATTTCCACCCGACCGACCATTAGCTCAATCAACAAAAGCCTTGATGCCTTGAAATCGATAAAAATGGATAACCATGATGGTCTCCGCATGCTATTGGACTTGCTTGTCTCGGGATAGTAGGGGAGAGTTCGGTAGCCTTGGTCAATAGACATTGAGTCTCTCGACAAGGGAAGAATACAACTATTTTTGTCTTTGCATGCCATCGGACTTGGTTGTCTTCGGATAGCAAAGGGAACTGCAACAATCTCAAAAATAATTTGAAATAGATTGTTGGACAAGTGGCCTCAGAAATTTTAAGAGGGGGGGTTGAATTAAGATTTCATTGACTATTCCCAATTGAAAATTTCCCTTTCTTAGATATACCCTAGATTCAATTGTTTCTTTAATAGTAAGTTACTCGAATAAAAAATAAAGAGAAGTAAACTTAAAGAAATATAAACACAACAGAAAGTAAAAGAGATTAAGGAAGGAGAGAATGCAAAACTGGATTTATACTAGTTCGGCCACAACCTGTGCCTACGTACAGTCCCCAAGAAACCCGCTTGACATTTTCACTATCCTTGTAAAATCCTTTACAAGCAATGAACCACAAAGGACTTCCCTCCTTTGTGTTCAGTGATTACAACCAAGAAGTTATTCTCACTTCTTGCAATGAACCCTAAGGAACGTTGGTCCCTTGTGTCCAGTGATAACAACTAAGAAGTTATACCCACTTCTTGCAATCAACCCAAAAGACGTTGGTCTTTTGTGTCCAGTGATCAACCAAGAAGCAAATATTGCTTCTTGCAATGAACTCAAGAAATGTTGGTCCCTTGTGTTCAGTGTTTGCAACCAAGAAGACCTTCTCTTGAAAACAATCACCAAGAGTAGGTCTCTTGAATTTTTTTTTTTTTTTGTAAGAATGGAGGAGAGGAAGAAAATAGAATAGCACAAGTTTTTGCCCAATGAACTTTTCTTGACAAAGCAAGTGTTGAACAAAATCTCTTAGAAAGATGTTGAGAATAAGCATTACTCAGTATTTGAAATTTGTGTCATGGCCACATATTTATAGTCATTTGATGGCTCTTGAAGAACGATGTTAAAAGTTGTGACTTTTGGCAATTTTCTTCAAAACCAATCACTTTAAAAAGTTGTGACTTTTGGCAATTTTCTTCAAAACCAGTCACTTTAAAAAGTTATGACTCTTGGCAATTTCTTCAAAAACCAATTACTTTAAAAGTTGTGACTTTTGGCAATTTCTTCAAAACCAGTCACTGGTAATCGATTACCATAATGGTGTAATTGATTGCACAGTTTATTTTATCAAATGTTGTGACTCTTCATGTTGAGGTTTGAAATCCAACATTCAAAAACCATTGGTAATCCATTACAAATATTGTGTAATCGATTACACTATTTTGAAAATATTTTGTCACAAGTTGTGACTCTTGAGATTTGAAGTTCAACATTCAAAAACATGGGTAATCGATTACATGCCCATGGTAATCGATTACTACTTTGTAAAACAGTTATAAAACTGTTTTTGGCTTCTGGTAATCAATTACTGCCTTATGGTAATTGATTACCAAAGAGTAAAAACTCTGGTAAAAGATTTTTCTTTGAAAAATTCTTTTGGACAAATTGTGCTATTCAATCTTTTCTTTGAAAAATTCTTTTTATACTTATCTTGATGCTTTTCTTGAGGTTCTTGCATATCTTGAGTCTTCTCTTGAATCTTCTTGATTCTTTAATCTTGTTTGAATGGATCTTTAATAATCTTTGGCATCATCAAAATAATCTTGGAAGCTTTGCTTCTACACGGGTGACCATCCTCGTCCCCGCATACCATTGGACTTGCTTGTCTTTGGATGATAAAGGGGACTTTGATAGTCTCGGAACAACGAAAGCGAGTGACCATTACGGTCTCTGCATGCCATCGGACTCGACCGTCTTTGGATAGCAAAGGGTAGACTGTAATAGTCTCAGTCGAAAGACATTGAGTCTTCGACCAAAGGGGGCAGATGACCATATTCGTCTTTCCGTGATATCGTGTGGAAGGAAAGCTACCATCATGATTCGCCAAGATGTTTTGATGATGCCAAAGCTCAAAGAGTTGTTTCAAGATTAAATAATCAAGCATTCAATATTCCACTCAAAGATTCAAGAATCAAATGAAGAAATCAAGAAGCATCAAGCCAAGTCAAAGTAGGTAGTAAAAAGTATTTTTTTTCAAAAAACATCAAATAACACACTTTTGTTTTAAAAAGGATTTTCTGAAATCTTCTAAGTTACCAAAGTTTTTACTCTCTGGTAATCGATTACCATTTGGTAGTAATCGATTACCAGTCACCGAGATGGTTTTCAAACTGGTTTCAATGCTTTGCAACATTCCAAAATGATTTTCAAATAGTGCAATCGATTACACTATATTAGTAATCGATTACAAGTGAATCTGAACGTTGGAATTCAAATCCAATTGTGAAGAGTCACAACTTTTCATAAAATACATTGTGGTTGGCATCAAGTAGAGGGTGCATCTACTTGGTTGTTCAAAGAGAACAAGGGAGGATACATCCTTTGTGGCTCTTTGCCTGTAAAGGTTTTTTACAAGGAAAGGAAATCTCAAGAGGTTGCTTGAGGTCTGAATGTAGGCATGGGTCGTTGTCGAACCAGTATAAAACTTGTGTTTGCTTTCTTCTTCCCTACGCTTTTTACTTTCCTGCTATGCACTTTTTATTTCCGCTTTACTTTTGTCTAAGTTGTTGTTTCTGTTTTTTACTTTCTCATAACTTAGTAGTAAAGCCTAATTGAATCTAGTAACATTAAGAAGGATAAATTTTTAATTAGTCAAGACATGTTCATAATTAATTAAACCCCCCCCCTTCTTAATTATTTCGAGGCCACTTGTTCCAACAAGCAGGTTTCTTGTAGAAAGTTTAACAACTTCAAGATAAATGGTCTCTTTAAATTCTCTGTTTTCCAAAAGTAATTTTAGGTATAGATCAAATCTGAAATCATTTCAAGATCATGATGAAGACCAAGCCAACTTATGTCTCATGACAAAATCTCATGAGAACAACGAGGAAGAATCTAAAAGGAAGAACTCGTAAATCGGCAGTGGATGTTCCAAGCATATGACGAGAGACGTATCCAAATTTACAACCATTTCTCCCAAGAAAAGTGGACATGTTACATATGGCGACAACACCATAGGCAAAATCATTGGAGTCGGCAAAATAGGTACAAGTTCCTTTACTTCCATTGAAAATGTGTTACTTGTAGAAGGTTTAAGGCATAGCCGATTAAGTGTTAGTCAATTATGTGATAGAGGATATAAAGTATCTTTTGATTCTCAAAATTGTATGTCATACCCTAATTTCGTCCGGGGACCATTGTTTGATAGCATGCGACCCTCGCTTGACCGCTTCGAGGTACTTAACACCCATCGTTAGGCAATCTGTGGAGTTCCGCAACGTGCCGGGAGTTGAAAGGAAGCATTGTTGTGCAATCCTTAAGGTTTCGCAACATTCCAGAAGTCAAAGAAGGGATTGTTGCGTAGTCCGTAAAGTTTCGTGACATTACGGAAATAAAACAAGTATCATTACGTAATTCGCAAAGTTCCGTAACGCTACGAAAAAAGATTCAGCAAAAAATGCAAAGGGGGTGTATTTAGTAAACAAGGGTGTGCAAATAGTAATCAGGCCCACTTGGGCCTTCCAGGATGTTCCAACAGAAGGCGGTGCCTTCTGGTGGAAGCAACCCAGCTTGCCTGGGCGAGCTTGGCGGAATCCACCTCCCTCTTTTCCCCTATAAATACGGGAAGGAGGGCAGAACAAATTCGTTCAACCCTCCTGATATCTAAGATTCACTTTAAATTAGTGAGAAAAATTGTTTCCGTGAAGAAAATCCAAGCCGAGGTGCTTTCGTAACGCTTCCGAGACGTTTCTGTGGGCGATTTTGTGAAGATTTTCCACTGTTCTTCATCGTTCTTCTTTTGTTCTTCGTCGTTCTTTGGTCTTCAACCGGTAAGTTCCCGAAATCGAACCTTTCAATTTATTATATGTGCCCTTAGTGGTCTCCACTTGTTTCGCGTACTTTTTTTTTTATTTCATTTGCTTTCCGTACCCCTTTTTGACGTGCTTTAATAATTTATTTATGTCATTTTCTAACCTAATCAGAAATAAAATAAATTTCCACCGATCATTTGAGTTGTAATATCTTTTAATCTCAGTTAGAATAGAATCTAACCGATCGTTCACGCCGTAACCACGTTTAAAACTAAAAAGAGGCAAAAAATAATATAATAATCAAAAAAATATCTTTAAATAAAATAATAAAAAAAAGGTTAATCGGACATTTTCCTTTGGGATTTTCTTTCTTAATCGAATTGACTAATAACCAAAGTGAAACTATGGCTAAAATCAACTCACAAATCAAGCTTTTTGTCATCACCAAAAAAACCATTTTGAGGTCCAACGCCTTGAAATGGTCTTCTTTGCTTTTATCAAACGTAGATATAACTTTGTCACCTTTTCCAAAAAATCAAGAGATCATTAAGGGTCCAATGCCCTAATGTTTTCTCTCCTTTCAAAAAGTCAAAAGATCGTTTAATGGTCCAATGCCTTAAATGGCCTTTTGTTCAAATAAAAAATATATCTTGCAAAAAAGATAAAGCAACTTAACCAACGTTTAGTTCTCGAAGAACTACGTAGGTATGATTTCCTTATCACAATTGAGGAATACGTAGGAGCAAGGGAAACACCCTTTTCGACCACAAAAAGATGAAAAATACAAAAAGCATAAAAAGACATAAAAAACGTAAAAGGGAAAATAAAACAATTTGAAGTCATATTTGCACACTCGATTAAAGGTTGTCGTCCCCTGTGATGGACGTGTGGAGTGCCAATACCTTCCCCGTGCGTAAATACAACTCCCGAACCTTTCACACTTAAAGTTCGTAGACCACGTCTTTTCCGGTTTTTCTGACGTTTTCCACAAATAAACGTTGGTGGCGACTCCACGCATTTTCCTTTCTTGGAAGACGCACCCGTGAGTCTCGCGTCGCTCTCCCGCCGAAGGGTAGGTTGCGACAGTTGGCGACTCCACTGGGGATTTTTTTTAGAGAGTTAGGCCAATCAATCAGTGTGCTTTCCTTTCCATGACTTCCCTTTAGTTCTTTTTCTTTGTCTTTTTCCTTGTGTTCTTCTATATATAAACTTTTTTTATGCTTTTAGTGTGTTTTTTAAAATGTGTGCATGAGGTAGATATTTATTCATTTGATGTACACAAACACCAACACTATTTGCAAACACGGTGAGTTGAAAAGGGGCCCTGTACCTGGGTCAGTGGGAACATAAGGAGTGGAGGTGAATCTGTGGTCATGCTAGGTCTCCGACTTGCTTGATAACAATGAACCCTCATCTAGAGTTTTTCTCTTTGATAACATATTGTTGCTAGTAGTCCCTACTGCCGCAATATGTTCTTTGAGGGGATGATACCTCTAGAGACCATCAAGAGAGATATGACCACCTTGGGAATTATCACTAAAAGCCCTTTTAGTTTCCTTCCATGTAGGTCCCTAAAATAGGGGCACGGAGCAAACACGATGCGTGCCATTTTTAACACTGCCATGCATGTAGTCCTAAATGTCATGTACGCTGTCATATCCTAATTTCGTCCGGGGACCATCTGTTTGGTGGGATGCGACCTTTGCTTGACCACTTCGAGGTACTTGGCACCCATCGTTAGGCAATCCGTGAAGTTCCGCAACATGTCGGGAGTTGAAAGGAAGTGTTAATGCGTAATCCGTAAAGTTTCGTAACATTTCGGAAGCCAAAGAGGGGACGATTGCGTAATCCGTAAGGTTTCATGACATTACGGAAAGAAAACAAGTATCGTTACGTAATTCGTAAATTTCCGTAACGTTACGGAAAAAGAATCAGCAACAAAAGGCAGAGGCGGTGTATTTAGTAAACAGGGGTGTACAAATAGCAATCAGGCCCACTTGGGCCTTCTAGGATGTTCCAACAGAAGGCGGTGCCTTCTGGTGGAAGCAACCCAGCTCGCCAGGGTGAGCTGGGCAGCAACCACCTCCCTCTTTTCCCCTATAAATACGGGAAGGAGGGCAGAACAAATTCGTTCAACCCTCCTGGTATCTGAGAATCACTTAAAATTAGTGAGAAAAATTGTTTCCGTGAAGAAAATCCAAGCCGAGGCGCTTCCGTAACGCTTCCGAGACGTTTCCGTGGGTGATTTCGCGCAGGTTTTCCACCGTTCTTCATCGTTCTTCATTCGTTCTTCATTGTTCTTCGGTCTTCAACCGGTAAGTTCCCAAAATCGAACCTTTCAATTCATTCTATGTGCCCTTAGTGGTCCCCACTTGTTTCGCATGCTTTTATTTTTATTTCATTTACTTTCCGTACCCTCTTTTGACGTGCTTTAGTCATTTATTTAAGTCATTTTCTCGCCTAATCAAAAATAAAATAAATTTCCACCGATCATTTGAGTTGTAACATCTTTTAATTTCTGTTAGAATAAAATCCGACCGATCTGTCATGCCGTAACCACGGTTAAAACCAAAAAGAGGAAAAATAATGAAATAATAATAATAAAAATATCTTTAAATAAAATAATAAAAACAATCAAGCGAACGCTTTTTCTTTGGGATTTTCTTTCTTAATCGAATTGACTAATAACCAAAGTGAAACTAAGGCTAAAATCAATTCATAAATCAAGCTTTTGTCATCACCTAAAAACCATTTTTTTAAAGTCCAACGCCTTGAAATGGTCTTTTCCGCTTTTATTGATTAAACGTGGATTTTTTTAAAAGTGTAAAATCAACACATAGCTTTGTCACCTCTTTCAAAAAAAACAAGAGATCATTAATGGTCCAATGCCTTAATGTTTTCTCTCCTTTAAAAAAAAATCGAAAGATCGTTTAATGGTCCAATGCCTTAAATGACCTTTTATTAAATTAAAATATATCTTGCAAAAAGATAAAAACAATTTAACCAACGTTTAGTTCTCAAAGAACTACGTAGGTCTGATTTCCTTATCACAATTGAGGAATACGTAGGAGCAAGGGAAACACCCTTGTCGACCACAAAAAGATATAAAATACAAAAAAGGCATAAAAAGACATAAAAACGTAAAAAAGGGAAAATAAAACAAATTGAAGTCATGTTTGCACACTTGATTAAAGGTTGCCGTCCCTTGTGACGGACGCGTGGGGTGCTAATACCTTCCCTGTGCGTAAATACAATTCCCTAACCTTTCACTTAAAATTCGTAGACCACGTCTTTCCGGTTTTTCCGACGTTTTCCTCGAATAAACGTTGGTGGCGACTCCGCGGATTTTCCTCCCTTGGATGACGCACCCGTGAGCCCCTCGTCGCCCTCCCGCCGAAGGGTAGGTTGCGACAGTTGGCGACTCCACTGGGGACTATTGTTAGAGAGTTAGGCCAATCAATCAGTGTGCTTTCCTTACTATGACTTCCCTTTTGTTCTTTTTCTTTGTCTTTTTTTCTTCTCTTCTTATGTTCTTGTGTATATAAACTCTTTTGATGCTTTTAGTGTGTTTTAAAAGGTATGCATGAGGTAAATATTTATTCATTTGATGCACACAAACACCAACACTATTTGCACACACGGTGAGTTGAAAAAGGGCCTTATACCCAGGTTTGTGGGAACATAAGGAGTGGAGGTGAATTTGTGGTCATGCTAGGTCTCCGACTTGGGGGAAGGAAACTGTATCTTTTCTCCGGGTTTCTTCCCTCCTTGAGCAAGATTGCAGTTGTGGTCAGGGATTCGACAAGAGAGTTGGATCGTGTAAAGCAAACTCGAAACGGCGTAGTGGGCCTACCACAGAAGTACTTGGAAGGAAAGGCAAGGGATATGGCGAATCAAGAGGAGTGGGTCCCGTTTGTGGACATATTAGCGTTGCTAATTTTTGGGGTTGTCCTCTTTCCAAACGTGGACGGTTTGGTGGACCAAGCCGCGATTGATGCTTTCCTTGCATATCACTATAGCAAAGAGAGCCCGGTGGTAGCTATCTTGGCGGACTTATTTGATACATTTGACCGAAGGTGCGAGAAGAGTAGCGCACAGATCATCTGCTACTTACCTGCTCTTTGTGTATGGTTGGTTTCACACCTAT
This sequence comes from Glycine soja, assembly GCF_004193775.1. Taxonomy (NCBI): domain Eukaryota; kingdom Viridiplantae; phylum Streptophyta; class Magnoliopsida; order Fabales; family Fabaceae; genus Glycine; species Glycine soja. The sequence continues at coordinate 31,175,744 of NC_041008.1, read as the reverse complement.
TCCAACAAGACATAAGACACCCATGTCCGCTCCGAAGCCATCGCTCGTGTGTCGAAAAGAGAAGAGTAGATAGGGACCAACACTTGGCTGGCATAGGAGGCAGAATAATCAACTGGTTTCCTCGATGGAAGGAAGGAAATGAGGGAGTTCTCTTCTCATGTGGGGACTACCCAAACATCCCGTTGATAGGGATGAGGGGTTGTATTAACTACAATCCCGCACTTGCTATAAGACAGTTAGGGTACACCATGAAGGGAGCACCGGCGGAAGAAAGCCTCTCTCCTTTCCTTGTGAGAGATTTCGGAACGCAAAGTTTCAAGCTTATACAAAGAGTCCACAAGGCGTGGGAAAGCCCGTTAAGGAAAGATAAAGAACTTAGGGGCATCCGTAATGGCATCATCGGTGGTTATCATGAATGGCTGAAAGTTCGTACACGAGGGTTAGATTGGCTCTCCAAATTGAATGTTATCAACGAGGAGAACTTCGAAGCTCCGGAAGAGGATGAAGAAGTATGAGCTCTAAAAATAGAACTAGGAAAAACAAGACTTGCCAAAGAAAAATTCAAGTTAGTCGCTATGGACGTCCGGAAAGAGTGTGTCGGGTTACGAGAAGAAAATGCAGCTATCGCAAGAGCCCTTGAACAAGAAACCAAGAAGGCTCGCAAGGAAGAGCATGGCCGAGACAAATTCCGTGGAGCTTTGTGGGGCAGCAACAATGAGCTCAAGTTTCAAAGGGAAGAGAGAGACCAATCACGAGCACATAGCATGTTCTTAAAAGAGGAGTTAGCTGCTTATTCAAGGTCCAAGAGAAGTTTGTCTCAACATTTATGCGAGACAGAGACCAACATGTTAGCCATCGTCAGCAAGTACCAAGAAGAATTAAATCTAGCCACGGCCCATGAGCACAAAGTGGCGGACGAGTATGCCCTAGTGTATGCGGAAAATGAGGCTAGAGGAAGGGTGATCGACTCATTACATCAAGAGGCAACAATGTGGATGGACTGATGGGTGACCAAGAGGAGATACAGGAACAGATGAAAGCCGACATGTCGGCTTTGAAAGAGAAAATGGCTTCCATGATGGATGCCATGTTAGGAATGAGACAACTCATGGAGAATAACATGGCCACTGCTGCCGCTGTTAGTTCGGTTGCCGAAGCAGACCCAACTCTCCCAGCTACCGCGCACCATCCTCTCCCAAATGTGGTACGACGAGAAAAAACCACACTGGGGCACATCAGCAAACCCATTTGGGATACAACTGGATGGCTTACCCTTATGGATTACCACCTAATTACATGCCACCAGTCATGCGTGATGACGCGGGTCATGTTCCTTCCCTCATCCTTGAAGGGGAGCCTCCTCGACAGTCGGACGAGGTTCACGAGGATCATAGAGAGTATGCCTAAGGAGACATCGATTTCTACCCCCCGGTCCCCGTCGAGGGGCCGGCACCCAACATACTGCCTCAGCCCAACCTCCCAGTACAACCAATATTCTTGTCCACAGAAGGATCACCCCCAGCAGTGGAAGAAAGAATGAAACTTGATCTCATCGAAGAGAGATTGAGAGCTGCTGAAGGCTTTGGTGACTATCCGTTCGCGAACATGGCAGATCTTTGCTTGGTACCGGACGTCATCATCCCCCCAAAATTCAAGGTACCTGATTTCGACAAGTACAAAGGGACGACTTGTCCTAAGAACCATCTCAAGATGTATTGTCGCAAGATGGGGGCGCATTCTAGGGATGAAAAGTTGTTAATGCACTTTTTCCAAGATAGCTTGGCTGGAGCCGTGGTCATTTGGTACACTAATCTGGAAGCTTCCCGCTTCCGCACTTGGAAGGATCTGATTACTGCCTTCCTTAGGCAATATCAGTACAATTATGATATGGCTCCCGATCGCACTCAGCTACAGAACATGGTTAAAAAGGAAAGTGAGACCTTTAAAGAGTATGCTCAGCGGTGGAGGGACCTGGCAGAACAAGTGGCCCCTCCCATGGTCGAAAGGGAAATGATTACCATGATGGTAGACACCTTGCCGGTGTTTTACTATGAGAAGTTAGTGGGCTACATGCCCTCCAACTTTGCGGACTTGGTATTCGCCGGGGAAAGAATTGAAGTAGGTTTGAAGAGAGGGAAGTTCGATTACGTCTCCTCCACAAGTACCAACGCTAGGAGGATCGGAGCAACTGGGGCAAAAAGGAAGGAAGGAGATACCCATGCTGTCACTTCAGCGCCCGCATGGATCAAGCCACCGCAGACCTCTCATGGTACCCATCTGTACGTGCAATATCACCCGAGCTTCTCAGATCGCGTCGGGGACTCTTCCAATTCAGCACCTATACAACCTAGAGCGCCCGCACCCATCCAGAGGGAGGCCTCCCAAGCTCCAGCTCCAACCCCGACTTACCTGGCCGGCAACGCCCACTTTGGCGCCGGTTCTAATGCAATAAGGAACTTTCCCCCGAGGCCAACTCCAGAATTCACCCCGATACCAATGACATACAAAGACCTCTTGCCGTCCCTCATCGCCAACCAGATGGCTATGATATCTCCCGGGAAGATCTACCAGCCTCCTTTCCCAAAGTGGTATAACCCTGACGCAACCTGCGCATACCACGGGAAAACCCCGGGCCACTCCACCAAAAAATGCTTGGCCCTTAAATACAAGGTCCAACATTTGATAGACGCCGGATGGATGGAGTTTCAAGAGAACCGGCCCAACGTGAAAACGAACCCGCTCGCCAATCATGGAGGGGGAGCAGTTAATGTCGTCGAGTCGGGTAGGCCGCGCAGGTCCAAGCCTTTGAAGGACGTGACGACCCCCAGGAGGTTTATCTACGAGGCCCTTCAAAAGGGGGGCGTAATTCCCCGCTGTGGGCACGGGGAAGATTCATATTGATGCATCCCGGCGAGCTACATAACATGGAAACATGTTTAGCAGTGGAGGACCTGTTGCAACAGACGATAGATCGAGGCCGGCTTGAAGTCGGCGATGAGGGGAGTGAAGAGCAGCATATATGTATGTAGTCCGCATATGAGAGAAGTTTTGGAAGGCCTAAGCCTTTGGTGGTATATTTCACCAGAGACGCAGCTCCCCAAATGCCCCGATACCCATCGGTAGTTAAACCTGTTCCATTTCCATACCAAAACAGCCACGCAGTTCTGTAGAGGTATACACCTCCAAGCGAAAGGAAGGAAGAAGCCACCGACATCAGCTCGTTGTCGGCCAAGGTAAGCAATATCACGGGGCTGAGTGGCGTGACCCGCAGCGGTCGCGTGTTTGCACCCCCTAGCTTGCCGACACAACCCACAAACGTTAAAGGGAAGGCAAAGATAATGTAAGGACAAGATGACAAAATAATCCCAGTGAAAGGTCTTTCGGAGAAAAAGGATGGCTGTGGCAAGAAAGAAGTATCGCTAGAGGAGGCAGGCGAGTACCTCCACATTATTCAGCAAAGCGAGTTCAAGGTCATTGAGCAGCTCAACAAAACCCCGCCCAGAGTCTCTCTTTTGGAACTCCTCATGAGCTCTGAGCCTCATCGGGCTTTGTTATTGAAGGTCTTGAACGAAGCTCAGGTAGCCCAAGACATCTCCGTAGAAGGCTTTGGAGGACTCGTCAATAACATCACTGCCAACAACTATCTCGCCTTCGCTGAAGAAGAAATCCTTGTCAAGGGGAGAGGGCATAATAGGGCTTTGCATGTGTCAGTCAAATGCATGGACCACGTCATGGCCAAGGTCCTCATCGATAACGGTTCCAGTTTAAACGTAATGCCCAAAAGTACGTTGGAGAAATTGTCGTTTAACGCTTCTTATCTAAGGCCAAGTTCCATGGTGGTTCGTGCCTTCGACGGCAGCCGCTGAGAGGTGAGGGGAGAGATCAACCTCCCTGTACAGATAGGGCCCCATACTTGTCAGGTTACGTGCCAAGTGATGGATATTAACCCGGCTTACAACTATCTTTTGGGACGCCCGTGGATCCACTCGGTGGGAGTCGTTCCCTCTACACTCCACCAAAAACTGAAGTTCGTAATAGAGGGGCATTTGGTCATTGTGTCGGGGGAGGAAGACATCTTGGTAAGTTGCCCGTCCTCTATGCCATATGTGGAAGCCGTGGAGGAGTCATTGGAAACAACCTTCCAATCTTTTGAGGTAGTAAGCATTGCCTCTATGGATTCCCTCTCTGGGCAGCCTTGCCTGTCCGATACAGCAATGATGGTGGCCTAGGTAATGTTAGGGTATGGCTATGAGCCCAGAATGGGTTTAGGCAAGAACAATGGCGGCAGAACCAGCCTGCTAAGCACCAGAGCAAACCGCGGGAAGTTTGGATTAGGCTATAAACCCACGCAAGCGGACATAAGGAAAAGTATCGCGAAAAGGAAGAGCAGAGGCCAAAGTTCGCAATTGGGTCGACAAGTCGAAGGGGTCCCGCCCTGCCACATCAGTAGGAGCTTTATAGGTGTGGGTCTAGGAAACGAAGGCCAAGTCAACACGATATGCGAGGATGACTCTCCGAGTAGGTCGGATTTGGTACGACTATGCCCTCCAGGTTTCCGACTAGGAAATTGGCGAGTGGAGGAGCGCCCGGACATTTACGTGACAAGCATAATGTAACCCTTTGAGGCTTTTAAACTCTACGGTTGGGCCTAGGCTTTAGAGTTTCCTTTTGTTAAGGCATTATGTCTTTTGTTCTTGAATTTATAAATATAAAAATCTTTCTTCATCTGTTCTTGCGCCTCTACCCATTCTCATTCATTTGCATGTTTATTTCTTTACGCTTAAAACACCAGATCCGATGATGAGTCCCTCGAAGGTACTAATACCTGGGACCCGACCATCGATTTCAAGCAAGAAGCGGGTCAGATGGAGAGTGAAGAGGACGAGGATGTGGGACTTCCCCCGGAGTTGGAGAAGATAGTCACTCAGAAGGACTGAGAGATGGGGCCTCATCAAGAAGAGACAGAACTAGTAGACTTAGGGATCGGTAGTGGGAAAAAGTAAGTAAAGATAGGCACGGGTATGACTGCACCCATCCGCGAAGAATTGATGGCCCTACTCAAGAACTACCAAGACATCATTGCCTGGTCATACCAAGATATACCCGGTTTGAGTTTTGACATCGTACAACACAGATTACCTCTAAATCCTGAGTGTTCCCCGATAGAACAAAAGCTGAGGAGGATGAAGCCCGAGACATCTTTGAAAATAAAAGAAGAGGTAAAGAAACAATTTGACGTTGGTTTTTTGGTTGTCACTCGGTCCCCAAAATGGGTTGCCAACATTGTACCAGTCCCTAAGAAGGATGGGAAGGTGCAAATGTGCGTAGATTATCGGGACCTGAATCGAGCCAGTCCCAAGGACAATTTTCCTCTGCCGCATATCGATATCCTCGTGGATAATACGGCCAATTTCGCTTTGTTTTCCTTCATGGATGGGTTCTCCGGTTACAATCAGATAAAAATGGCGCCAGAGGATATGGAAAAGACTACCTTCGTCACCCTGTGGGGGACATTCTGTTATAAGGTGATGTTCTTTGGACTCAAGAATGTCGGGGCAACTTATCAACGGGCTATGGTGGCTTTGTTCCACGATATGATGCACCGAAAAATCGAGGTCTATGTGGACGACATGATTGCCAAGTCTAAGACTGAGGAGGAACACCTTGTCAACTTGCGGAAGTTGTTCAAAAGGCTTAGGAACTTTTGATTGAAGTTAAACCCCGCTAAGTGCACCTTCGGGGTCAAGTCAGGGAAATTACTGGGTTTCATCGTAAGCCAGAAAGGGATAGAGGTGGACCCCGAAAAGGTGAAAGTCATCCTTGAGATGCCAGAACCGCGTACCGAGAGGCAGGTCCGAGGCTTCCTAGGGTGTTTGAACTACATTGCCAGATTCATATCACATCTCATTGCTATCTGTGAACCATTGTTCAAACTCTTACGTAAAAACCAATCTGTCCGCTGGAACGAGGACTATCAAGAGGCGTTTGGAAGGATCAAACAGTGCCTCATGAACCCTCCTGTGCTTATGCGCTGGTGCCTGGAAGACCTCTCATCTTGTATATGACGATTATGGATGAGTCAATGGGGTGTATGCTGGGGTAACATGACGAGTCCGGGAAAAGAGAACGCGTTGTCTACTACTTGAGTAAGAAGTTCACGGCCTGTGAAATGAACTACTCCCTGTTGGAAAGAACGTGTTGTGCTTTAGTCTGGGCTTCCCACCGTTTAAGAGAATACATGTTGAGCCATACCACCTGGCTGATATCGGAAATGGACCCGGTTAAGTACATCTTTGAGAAACCTGCTCTCACAGGGCGGATCACTCGGTGGCAAGTGTTGCTATCCGACTTCGATATAGTCTATGTCACCCAAAAGGCGATAAAGGGAAGCACCTTGGAGGATTATTTGGCTCAATAGCCTCTCAACGACTATCAACCCATGCATCCCAAGTTCCCAAATGAGGACATCATGGCCTTGTTTGAGGAAAAGCTAGACAAGGACCGGGACAAGTGGATCGTGTGGTTTGATGGAGCGTCAAATGGCAGATGCGCTTGACACTTTAGCGTCCATGTTCCAGCTAACACTGCACGGGGACCTACCATACATTGAGTTCAGGTGTCGTGGTAGATCCAAACATTGCTGTCTGGTGGAAGAGGAACGGGACAGTAAGCCTTGGTATTTCGATATCAAGCGGTACGTTGAAAGCAAAGAGTACCCACTGGAGGCTTCCGACAACGACAAAAGGACATTGAGGAGATTGGCGGCCAGCTTCTTCATGAGCGAAAGCATACTATACAAGAGAAACCATGACATGGTTCTGCTACGCTGCGTGAACGCTAAGGAAGCTAAAAACATGCTGGGGGAGGTCCATAAGGGCTCTTTTGGTATGCACGCCATGGATAGAAAGATCTTAAGGGCGGGTTACTATTGGCTCACCATGGAGAGCGATTGCTGTCTCCATGTGAGGAAATGTCACAAATGCCAGACATTCACAGACAATGTCAATGCTCTGCCCTTTCCACTGAATGTCTTGGCCACACCGTGGCCGTTTTCCATATGGGGAATAGATGTGATAGGGGCCATAGAGCCCAAAGCAGCAAATGGACATTGTTTCATCTTAGTGGCGATCGATTACTTCACTAAGTGGGTCGAAGCCGCGCATACGCTAGCGTCACCAAGAGTGTGGTGGTCAGGTTCATTAAGAGGGAAATCATCTGCCGATATGGTTTGCCGAGGAAGATTATCACGGACAATGGCACCAACTTGAATAACAAGATGATGGGGGAAATGTGCGAGGAGTTTAAGATCCAACATCACAATTCCACGCCCTACCGACTGAAGATGAACAGAGCCGTGGAGGTAGCCAATAAGAATATCAAGAAGATTATCCAGAAGATGACCATGTCATACAAAGATTGGCACGAAATGCTCCCATTCACGTTACACGGTTACCGAACCTCAGTGCGCACGTCAACCGGGGCAACACCGTTCTCATTGGTATATGGAATGGAGGTTGTGCTACCATTTGAGGTGGAAGTCCTGTCATTAAGAATCTTGGCGGAATCCTGATTAAAGGAATCGGAATGGGCCCAAGCACGTTTCGATCAGCTTAATCTCATAGAAGGCAAGCGTTTGGCCCCCATGAGTCATGGGCGTTTATATCAGAAACGAGTGAAGAACGCTTTTGACAAGAAGGTACGCACGCACCGGTTCAGCGAAGGGGACTTGGTGCTAAAGAAAGTCTCCCAAGCTCTGAAAGACAACAGAGGAAAGTGGGCCTTGAACTATGAAGGGCCTTTCATTGTAAAAAAGGCTTTCTTCGGAAGGGCCTTGGTTCTCTCCAACATGGATGGCGAGGAGCTACCTTCACCCATGAACTCCGATGTTGTCAAGCGATACTACGCTTAAGGATCTGGGGCATTTGAGGAAGTCGTTGCATGTTCTTTTAATTTTGTGTGTTCTTCTTGGTTTCCCCAGGGATTCTTGTCATCTGTAAATTTTCTCATCATAGTCTTTTAAAAGAAAAGAACGTGGGATTGAGGTTTCAGTCCTTACTTTGTGCTTTAAAATATGTACCGTATTTGATAACCTGAGCCTTTTTGCTCAGTCCGTGGGATGCCCCAAGCGCTTAATTGAAACTGAACCCGACCAGCTTTCACTAAAAGATTATTGTATTTGAAAACGCTCATGCATCCACATACACATGCATATTTGTTATCTTATGACAGGAGCATAATCGTCTTAGGCGATGGTCAAATACTGAGCCAAATTCAAAGACAGAGACAGATCGAGGTAAACAGTAATGTGGCCACAGTTTGCTGCACAATCTCATTTCCTGCTTTCAGGTACTTAGGGACGGACACGAGTAGAGGCTAGTCCCATGATCGATGGATCGTCGTCCCATGCCCAGCTCCAGACAAGCGGGAGGCACAGCTGGGAAGCAGCCTAGTATCCTTTAAATTCAAGTTATTATTACTGTTGTGTCTTTAAGGTAATGGTCGGATGCCTAATCTACCCTAAGGGGGTTCAAGTAAGCGAACGCTGACCCATAGAGAGCGCATACCTGTGTCTTCAAAAAAATATACAGGGTTAGCTCGCCTGGGCGAGCTGAGTTTGCCTGGGCGAGCACCCCTGCACCTGGAAACATAAAAACGAGGGGAAGGGGAGTTTCTCTCCACCCAAAACTCCCCTCCCTCATTCAAAAAACGCAGCACCCACGGGTTTTTGCAAATTTTCGCCCCTAGGCCACCATTCTTGCGCTTTTGCTTCCATTTTTAGTGTCTTTGGTCACTCCATACAAGTAAGTGCACTACCCTTTGCTTTCTAGCTTTCCATTTATGCCTTTTATGCTTTGAATGGTACATAATTTGACCAATTCCGTGAGACAATTTGGGGCAAGTTTATGCTTTGTTTTTTTTTTTACTTGAGGGGTTTTAGGGGATGGCCTTAGGCCTAGGTTGTGTTCTGAAATGATGGGGCAAGCCACATCGCCCCCATTTCCTTGTTGTTGGTACCCAAAAGTGCGCCCACCAAGTGCTCGGTGAAATGCCTCAATGGTGTTTGCACATAAGTTTGTAAATGTTGCTTATAGATTGGGTTTGTGCATGTATGATTGCCATTTTTTAGATGTGGGGACAGCTTGCGGAAGTTAAGATAAATGCCAAAATATGATTTAGGCCTTGGGACCCAAGCCTTTGATTTTTGAAATGCAAGAAGGTATGAAAGTGAGAGCATGTTGGTGAGGTCTCCCCTTAAGGCCAACACTTGGTTTGGGTTGCACCATGATTTCTTTGTATCTAGATGGTGTGAAAATGTTGTTCACCATGTACATGTGTATGTTGAATAGGTAGCTAAATGCTTTGCAAATGTGCATATATGTTGAAAATGGAACGAAAATGCTTCTCAAAATGGGAACATATGACATGAAATTGCCTTTCAAGAATGTGAACGAGTAGTACAAAAATTGCTTTTCCAATGAAGGTGCAACATGAAATTGTTTTCAAATGAATGTAAATATGTGCGAATATATATGTAGCATGAAGTTGCCTCTCAAATGTATGAACATGTATGTAAATGAAATGTGAACATATAACAAAAAAAATGGAGTAGGTAGGTAGCAAAATGCCTTGGAAAATATGTATGGATAGTTTGACACATGGCGTAAGGAATTTATTTGCCAAAAAAAGTAGGTGCATCTTGTAGTGTGCCGTTCATCGAGAGAAAGATAGGTATAAATGTATGAATATCCTAGGAGAACCCGCACATTAACATGTAAGCATTCCTTTCGAAATTCATATGGATGTTCATGCTTCGTTGGAAAAAGGGTACGTTGTTTGGCTTGATCTGGCTTTCGTTTTGATTAAGTTTTTCTTGAACTAACTTTCTAAACATTTTTGTAGGAAATGGCTCCGAAGAAGCTCTCTACGAAGAGGTCTAGAAGAGATGCCGCAGCAGAAGGGCCCAGTGCCACCCCCGAGTTTGATAGTCATCATTTTCGGAGCGCTGAGCACCAACAGCGCTTCGAGGCCATCAAAGGATGGTCGTTCCACAGAGAGAGGCGTGTCCAGCTCAGGGAGGATGAGTATATGGACTTTCAGGAGGAGATAGCTCACAGACGTTGGACGTCGCTGGTGACTCCCATGGCTAAGTTTGACCCTGAGATAGTCCTAGAGTTCTATGTTAATGCTTGGCCCATAGAGGAGGGAGTGCGAGACATGCGTTCGTGGGTGAGGGGTCAGTGGATTCCCTTTGACGTAGATGCCCTCAGCCAGTTCCTGGGTGACCCGCTAGTTTTGGAGGAAGGTCAACAGTGTGAGTTCAGCCAAAGGAGGAACAAAGCCGATGGGTTCGATGAGGAAGCCATTACCCAGCTATTGAGCACACTAGGGCAGGATTTCGCCCGGACCGCCATAGGGAGGCGTGTGCGGATCATGCGCACCAGCATGACCACTTTGACCCAGACATGGATGGCCCTGCTGCTCAGCAATGTCTTACCTAGCGATCACAACTCTGATCTCCCTCTGCCTAAGTGCTAGTTGGTGTATGCCATCCTAACACGGATGAGCGTCCACGTGGCCCAGGTGATTGCTGACCATTTATTTGTTTGCAGGTATGGCGCCTACCAGACACCCTCTGGACCCAGATAAGTCCAATAGGGCCCTGGGGTTTCCTGCGCTGATCACGGGCCTCTGCCAGTCCTTCGGAGTTCCCGTCACCCTTAGTAAAGTAATCCAACCGCCGATCACTCGGGCCTTCATCGAGAAGTACTGCACGCCTAGGCAGGCGCAGGGTGATGCACATTAGGCCGCAGACGCACCGCCACCACCTCGGCAGGCCGATCCCGCTGGGTCACTAGGCATGGAGCTTTATCTACAGCATTTGGTTCGCCAGCAGGTGGCCAACCACCGTGGGCAGGTGCAGATACATGAGTGTCTCTACTGGTTCGGCCTCAGTCAGCAGGGGCAGGGTTCCACCCCTTTTGCATTCCCTACTCCAGAGCAGTTTGGGGCTGAGGTCGCATGGCCCGGAGACTGGCCCGAGGCCCAGGCAGGGGAGGAGCCTGCAGGATTCCCTGGTGAGGCAGATGAATCCCATATGGATGAAGATATGACTGACCTACTCGGTTTCTTGGGAGGGAGTGGAGCCGCGTGACCAAGGTCACCGTACTTTTGTTACTAACATTACTATTTTCTGTTATTGTCTATGTTGTTACTAACATTGCTGTTTTCAGTTACTGTTTTTGTTTCTGCTAAAATTTTGTGTTATGGCTCTCGGTTATTTCGTCGCCATTTTTTTTGTGACTTACCATTTCGTGCGTTTTTCGTTTACCTTGTGGTTAGACGTAAGTGGGTAGTGTGCGCCCTCGTCCGCACGACCTTTTCAGAAGAAGAAAAAGGAGAGAGAGAGAAAAAAGAAAAAAAAATAATAAGTTGTCTAGCTAAAAAAAAAACCAACATGCTTTTGAAAAGAGATAACTTCCAACTTTTCTTTGAAAAGTTCAATGATCATAACCAGTTTTTGGAAAAAATATGTATACGCCTGAAGGGTAAATGCTGTGAAAATTTTCCGACGCCCAAAATAGACTCGAATGAATGCATGAATTGATAGCGAAACATATTTTGGAAAACAGTGGGTTGACTTAAATAGAGAAAATGAATCCTGAGCCTTAACATCACGTGACCGTAAAAACTTGATGCTTGAGTGTCCACATAGGTGCATGCATGACCAGTTTTGCATAAAATCTCCTAATCATCATTGTTGCATGTGTACCATGGAAATAATGTGGGGCATCCCCTTTACCCCAAACTGCTGGCCAAAACCTGACATATATCATGTCCAGCCTTTCCACAAGCCTTGAACCAAAATCCGAACTTGTCATAAATCTTGACCCAGGTTGAGAATGTCAATCCTTGCCCTCGGAAGAAAATTTCCAATCAAAGAGTGGGAGAAAGCGAAAAAGAAAGAAAATTCCCGATCAAACATCGAAAGAAAACAAAAGAAATACACAGAAAGGTCTTTGGGCCAGACAATATCTGAACAATATTGAATTGTCACCTAGTAAACAAGAAAATAAAGGAAACCACGACCTAAAGTGGTCCTTTCCCTTTGATTGCCAACCAAAATCCCGTGCGTCGGTGACTTGTTTGCCTCACACTAAACAAAAACAGAAAAGGAAAAGGCCAAGAACACTCAAAGCCAAAATTCCTACAAAGAAAAAAATCCCAAGAAAAAGTCCTATTGATCCATGATCACGCATGTAATCTTTGATTTGATAGGAAATGATTTGCAAAATCAAGTCATGACATATCCATGGTTCGGAATTAGGATAAAACACTTACCTGTGTGAGGTTGATACACTTTGAGTGATTTTCTTCTATTTTTGTTGAACCCTGTGTTTCCTCTAAATGGTCATTTAGAAACGAAATGCTAACATCCAAAATCTCATTTATGGTTATGAGAAAATTTCATCAGCATACTCTCCTTCCCCGATAGACACATCGTTTTTCATCCAAAAAAGCATATGTTGCTCTGATCAGTTGGAAGCTTTGTTTCTTTACTATAGCATGTTCGCATTTTAGTGAAAAACACCGAGACTTTTAGTTTCGCAGTTATCAAGAACTACGTAGGTCTGAGTTCCTCATCACAAATTGAGGATACGTAGGAGCAAAAACCCTGCTTTTGTTGACCACCCCACCTTTTGTTACCGTGACCCAAGAGTCCGGTGATGTGCGAAGACACCCGATGGTGACCCGCAAACATTCTTTTGCTATCTGTAAGACTCAACGCATGATAGCACGCAGAGACTAACATCGTCTTCTGCACACTATGTCAATCGCGGTATGTGCCCGTTGACACGTGGAGACTAACGTCGTCTTCTACACCTTTTGTCAGTTGCGGTATGTGCCCGTTGACACGTCGAGACTAACGTCGTCTTCTACACCCTTTGTCAATCGCGGTATGTGCCCGTTGACACGTGGAGACTAATGTCGTCTTCTGCACCCTTTGTCAATCGCGGTATGTGCCCGTTGACACGCGGAGACTAGCATTGTCTTCTGCACCCTTTATCTGCACCCTTTGTCAATCGCGGTATGTGCCTGTTGACACGCGGAGACTAACATCGTCTTCTACACCCTTTGTCTGCACCTTTTGTCAATCGCGGTATGTGCCCGTTGACACGCGGAGACTAACATCGTCTTCTGCACCATCAATCTCTGTCAATACTAACCCATGAAGTTAGGAGGCAGGCGGAAATACCCAAGTGGTTATCCGTATAAACATTCTTTTGCCATCCATCAGACCCAGAGCACGAAAGCATGCAGAGACTAGCATCATCTTCTGCACCTTTTGTCGCCCTGGCCCGTGAAGTCAGGTGACATGCGGGGTTGCCTTATGGTTACCTGCACCTTTCGTCGACCAAGGGCAAATGAGCCCGTTGACGCGCAGAGACTAACATCGTCTCCTGCACCTTTTGTCATCTAGGGACGATCGAGTGCAATAGCGGAGGTTCCGCTGGTAAGGATATTGACTGGCCGAATGATGTTCCGTTCGAACGAAATTAGTGTCTTATCTTTACTTCACTTTTATCTCCAATAAAAGATAATAAAAGAGTGGCAACTCTCATACCCTAATTTCGTCTGGGGACCATTGTTTGATAGCATACGACCCTCGCTTGACCGCTTCGAGGTACTTAACACCCATCGTTAGGCAATCCGTGGAGTTTCGCGATGTGCCGGGAGTCGAAAGGAAGCATTGTTGCGCAATTCGTAAAGTTTTGCAACATTCCAGAAGTCAAAGAAGTGATTGTTGCGTAGTCCGTAAAGTTTCGTGACATTACAGAAAGAAAACAAGTATCGTTACGTAATTCGCAAAGTTCCGTAACGTTACGGAAAAAGATTCAGCAAAAAAAAGCAAAAGGGGTGTATTTAGTAAACAGGGGTGTGCAAATCGCAATTAGGCCCACTTGGGCCTTCCAGGATGTTCCAACAGAAGGCGGTGCCTTCTGGTGGAAGCAACCCAGCTCGCCTGGGCGAGCTGGGCGGCAATCACCTCCCTCTTTTCCCCTATAAATAGGGGAAGGAGGGCAGAACAAATTCGTTCAACCCTCCTGGTATATGAGATTCACTTAAAATTAGTGAGAAAAATTGTTTTCGTGAAGAAAATCCAAGCCGAGGCGCTTCCGTAACTCTTCCGAGACGTTTCCGTAGGCGATTTCGTGAAGATTTTTCACCGTTCTTCATCGTTCTTCGTCGTTCTTCGGTCTTCAACCGGTAAGTTCCCGAAATCGAACCTTTCAATTCATTCTATGTGCCCTTAGTGGTCCCCACTTGTTTCGCGTACTTTTGTTTTTATTTCATTTGCTTTTCGTACCCTCTTTTGACGTGCTTTAATCATTTATTTAAGTCATTTTCTCACGTAATCAAAAATAAAATAAATTTCCACCGATCATTTGAGTTGTAATATCTTTTAATCTCGGTTAGAATAAAATCTAACCGATCGTTCACGCCGTAACCACGTTTAAAACCAAAAAGAGGCAAAAAATAATATAATAATAAAAAAAATATCTTTAAATAAAATAATCAAAAAAAGGTTAATCGGACATTTTCCTTTGGGATTTTCTTTCTTAATCGAATTTACTAATAACCAAAGTGAAACTAAGGCTAAAATCAACTCACAAATCAAGCTTTTTGTCATCACCAAAAAAACCATTTTGAGGTCCAATGCCTTGAAATGGTCTTCTTTGCTTTTATCAAACGTAGATATAACTTTGTCACCTTTTCCAAAAAAATCAAGCGATCATTAAGGGTCCAATGCCCTAATGTTTTCTCTCCTTTCAAAAAGTCAAAAGATCGTTTAATGGTCCAACTCCTTAAATGACCTTTTGTTCAAATCAAAAATATATCTTGCATAAAAGATAAAAACAACTTAACCAACGTTTAGTTCTCGAAGAACTACGTAGGTCTGATTTCCTTACCACAATTGAGGAATACGTAGGAGCAAGGGAAACACCCTTGTCGACCACAAAAAGATGAAAAATACAAAAAGCATAAAAAGACATAAAAAACGTAAAAGGGAAAATAAAACAATTTAAAGTCATATTTGCACACTCGATTAAAGGCTGTCGTCCCTTGTGACGGACGCGTGGGGTGCTAATTCCTTTCCTATGCGTAAATACAACTCCCAAACCTTTCACACTTAAAGTTTGTAGACCACGTCTTTTCCGGTTTTTCCGACGTTTTCCTCGAATAAACGTTGGTGGCGACTCCATGCATTTTCCTTTCTTGGAAGATGCACCCGTGAGTCTCGCGTCGCTCTCCCGCCGAAGGGTAGGTTGCGACAATGTGTTATCAAGCATGAGCATGACAAAGATATTAAGCATATAGGTTTCAGAGAAAATAATGTTTACATGATTGATTTGAAACAAAAATCTGAAAATGATAAATGCTTTCTAAGTAAAGATAGTGATCCTTGGTTATGGCATAAGAGAATTGCTCACATTAACATGGATCATCTAAATAGATTAATCTCAAAAGACCTAGTTGTTGGTTTACCAAAATTAAAGTTTGAAAAAGATAAATTATGTGATGCATGCCAAAAAGGTAAACAAATAAGAGCATCTTTTAAATCTAAAAATATTGTCTCTACCACTAAACCATTACAATTACTGCACATGGATTTGTTTGGACCCTCTAGGGTCATGAGTTTTGGTGGTAGTTACTATGCATTAGTAATTGTTGATGACTATTCTAGGTATACTTGGAATTTATTTCTTACTCACAAAAATGATGCATTTCATGCATTTAGGAGACTTGCCAAAGTCATCCAAAACAAGAAAAGTCTCAAAATCATGTCCATTAGAAGTGATCATGAAGGTGAATTTGAAAACAAGGATTTTGAAATGTTTTGCGATGAACATGGCATAGAACACAACTTTTCTGCACCTAGGACACCCCAACAAAACGGTGTAGTAGAAAGGAAAAATAGATCTTTAGAAGAAATAGCTAGAACTCTCTTAAATGACACTCCACTCCCAAAATATTTTTGGGCTGAAGCTGTCAACACCGCATGTTATTTATGAATAGAGCCTTAATAAGACCCATTCTTAAGAAAACCCCATATGAACTGTTTAACAATAGAAAACCAAACATTGCTCATTTACATGTTTTTGGATGTAAATGTTTTGTCCTAAACAATGGTAAAGAAAGCCTAGGTGAATTTGATGCTAAGGCGGATGAGGGCATCTTCCTTGGTTATTCCCTACATAGCAAAGATTTTAGGATATACAACAAAAGAACCATGACAATTGAGGAATCAATACATGTTTCTTTTGATGAAACTAATATTACCTCTCCGAGAAAGGAGTTTCTTGATGATATTGTAGATTCTTTGGAAGATATGCACAATCAAGAAAGGAAGAGAAATGAAGAAAACAAGGATGTTCAGGATGACATAGCCCAAGAAAATGATGATCTTCCCAAAGAATGGAAAACCTCAAGAAATCATCATCTTGACAATATCATCGGAGATATTTCAAAAGGGGTAACCACTTGACTTTCTCTTAAAGACTTATGCAATAATATGGCTTTTGTTTCTATAATAGAACCCAAAAACCTTAAGGAAGCCATTATAGACGATCATTGGATAGTAGCCATGGAAGAGGAACTAAACCAATTCGAAAGAAATGATGTATGGGAATTAGTAGAGAAACCTTCAAACTATCCAATCATAAGAACTAAGTGGGTATTTAGAAATAAACTAGATGAAAATGGTATAGTAATTAGAAATAAAGCTAGACTAGTTGCAAAAGGGTACAATCAAGAAAATGGTATAGATAATGAAGAAACCTTTGCACCCGTAGCTAGATTAGAATCCATTAGGATGCTTTTAGCTTATGCATCTATTATGAACTTCAGGCTATATCAAATGGATGTCAAGAATGCCTTCTTAAATGGTCTAATCCAAGAGGAGGTATATGTAGAACAACCTCCCGGGTTTGAAGACTCACAAAAATTAGACCATGTCTATAGATTAAAGAAAGAACTTTATGGGTTAAAAAAGGCACCTAGGGCTTCGTATGAAAGATTAAGTAAATTCCTATTACTAAAAAATTTCACTCGAGGGAAGGTAGATACCACCTTATTCATAAATAAGAAGGATAATGATATCTTATTGGTACAAATTTATGTTGATGATATAATCTTTGGATCTACTAATGAATCTATGTGTAAGGAGTTTTCTATTGACATGCAAAGTGAGTTTGAGATGTCCATGATGGGTTAGTTAAATTACTTTCTTGGACTACAAATCAAACAAACACATGATGGGATCTTTGTCAACCAAGCCCTTTAGCGAGCGTGCGAGGCAAGGTTGACGGGTGCGCTTTCCAAAGGAGGAAAGATGCGCGGAGTCGCCACCAACGTTTATTTGTGGAAAACGTTGGAAAAACCAAAGGAAACCGGTCAAAATGAAAATTCTAAGTTCGGGAGTTGTATTTACGTTTGAGGAAGGTATTAGCACCTCTCACGTTTGTCTCAAAGGACAACAGCCTATTTTTTAGGATTGTGAAATTGAGTTATCTTACCTTTTATTTCCTTTTTTATTTTTGAGGTCGACAAAAGCGGGGCTTTTGCTCCTACGTACCCTCTATCGAAGAGGAAATCAGACCTACGTAGTTCTTTCTTAAGAGTGAATCAAGCGATTCTTTTTACTTGAAAGGTGATCATTTTAAAGCGTTTGACCTTAAAAATGATCCATTTACTTGATAAGGAAAACTGAAATGATAAACTTTCAAACCCTTTTTAGTGACTTTTTTGTGGACGAGCTTGACTAGGCGAGTTGATTTTAGCCTTAGTTTCACTTTAGTTATTAGTCAATTCGATTAAGAATGAAAAATCCCAAAGAGAAAACGTCCGATTGATTTTTTTTTCGCTTCATTTTACTAAAAGGTACTTTTGATTATTATATTATTATTTTACCTCCTTTTTTTATTTCCAACGTGGTTACGGCACGACCGAACGGTCAGAATTCATTTTAACAGAAATTAACGGATATTACAAATCAAATGATCGGTGGAAATTTATTTTATTTTTGATTAGGCGAGAAATGACTTAAATAAATGACTGAAGCACGTCAAAAGGGGGTACGGAAAGTAAATGAAAATGAGAATAAAAATACATGAAACAAAATGGGGACCACCACGGGTACATAGAATGAATTGAAAAGCTCGGTTTGGGGTACTTACCAGTTGAAGACCGAAGAAAACGAAGAACGAATGATGGATGTTGAAGAACGGTTGAAAGTCATCACGTAATTACCCACGGAAACATTACGGAAACGTTACGGAAGTGCCTCGGCTTGGTGATCGAGGCCGTACCCGAATCAAATAAACATGAAAATGCAGTAACTTGGAAGTGATCCTAGGTCGTTTCCCAACGAGC
Source organism: Glycine soja (assembly GCF_004193775.1). Classification (NCBI taxonomy): domain Eukaryota; kingdom Viridiplantae; phylum Streptophyta; class Magnoliopsida; order Fabales; family Fabaceae; genus Glycine; species Glycine soja. Next base: position 31,157,309 of record NC_041008.1, on the reverse strand, counting down.
AGTGACAAGCCAAATGTTCATAATATACTTGCAGTAACAGTAACAGTAACGATGGGGGGGGGTTGTTTGCTTTTGTAAATTAAACAGCGAATATATGTGAATTAGAAAATATCAGAATTAAAACACGTTGCTTCCCCTTGATTCACAAGCAAGTCTCTTATCCTAGGTTACGAGAGTTTATCCTTTATCAGTTTAACCACTTAATCCAACCCTAAATTAAATTACTAAGCGAAATTCAACATAAGGCATCCATTATGTGATTAAGCATCACATACACCAATTACTCATAAACGATCATTAAGCATGAACGTAAATTAAGCGCAGAGACAATTAATCAAGCACTAAGCATGCATGAATTAAAAGCAACAAATTCAAAGTAATTAGTGAAGAGGAAAAACTAAACAGAATTTAACAGTAATAATAGAACCTCAAAGAGAACTGTGCTTGATCCTCAAGGGAAAACAACGCTGAGGACTTAGCCTTCCATTAATCAAATAGAGAATGAAATTTTATTGATAAAACTAAAAGTCTGAACTGGAATTGAAAAAAAACGAAAATAAAAGAGAAAGAGAAGAGAGACTAAAACTAAAAACGAAAAATAGAAGAGAGAGAGGAGAGAGAGAGAGAGTCTCCCGCGAGGGAGAGAGGGGGGGGGCCTAAACTAGAACCTTGGTGCTGTTATATAGTTTTTTTCAGCCCCAAAGCTTACAAATATGTTTTAAATCCAAGCCCATAAGTAAAATCAAATCAAATCTAGATAAGATAAGATAAGACAAGATCTAGATGAGATCAAATCTAAATAATATCTAGATAAGATAAGATCTAATTTTATAGAATAAATTAGTCTGCCCTCTTCAAGTCCAAGCCCAATTCTAGATTCAAGCCCAATGCTAGATTCAAGCCCAATGCTTCATTAATTCCTGAAATTAGATTAAAAACATCAAATTAGCTGAATGGGCCCAAATAATAAAACTGCCTAATTAATTGACAATTAAGACCAATCAATAATTAAAATGGTGCAAAAAGGGTTTAGAAAATAGAAGAAAATGATGGCACATCAAAACCCCCCATACTTAGCCTTTTGCACTCCTGGGCAAAATGAAACAAAGAACAAAATCCAAGGATATCAGAGGGAGACAAACAAAAACATTCACATATTTCTCAATGAACATCAAGGAATAAAAGGAATGGGTAACATCTAACATAAGGAGATCCAAAAAGTCAAGACATTCATGAAAATCATCCAAGCAACCCAATCATGGCAAAATAGTTAATCAGCTCAAGATTGAAAAGTGATAAAGCCTCACAAGATATACACTCTATCTCTCAAGTGTCTAGGCTACTATTTACCCTCAAAGCACCCATGAAAGCAAACACCACATAAACTTGGCAAGATTCTAAAATTGACAATCAACCATAAACACAAGCACATGAGGATCAAAAGGTCTTTTAAGGTTGTAATGGGGCCAAGGACAAGGTATGGAGAAATATGGAATAAGTGGCTAAATCCCAAAGGAATAGAGGAGCAAAGGGGAATAAGTGCATATTAAGAAAAAATAAGAAAATAAAAAGAAGTAAAGATAAAAATTAAACATGAAGAGTAGAACCAAGAGTTTCATCATTCTTGTGCCATTAAAGATCTTATTCACTCAACTTTATTGCTTTTTTTTTTTGTTTTTTCTTCTTTTTTTTTTTTTTGCCTTTGAGAAACAACATTTCATTCAGCATGTCCAACATTTAACCAATATACAATGTACATCAAGTATGGCCCAAAATACATCATGAAGCATAGTCAACAAAACAAGTTGTCCAATGAAACAAAAACCCCCCACACTTATTCCCAAAACAATTCCAAAGCTCCAAAATTCCTTAAGGATATGGTAATATCATGGTTTTTCACTTAAGGCTTGTAGTGAGCTTCAAAACAAGGAAAGGGAAACAAGGCTCAAAAGGGCTATCAAAGGAATTAATTCAAGGTAAGTCCATTTGGCTAGAAGCTTATAAGAACAAAATTGCCTTAATCATTTCCAAATATGCATGTGAATTAGGACGCATCAACAAGAATCAAGCCAAGGCTATTGTGCAAGCAATCAATGGGGCAAAACACACCAAATGATTATAATGATGGATGGCTCAAATTCTCACAAAGGTAAAATCATCACTTTCAAATTGAGCTTTCAAAACTATCATGACATGTAGAGAAGAATCAAGGATTTCAAGTCACAAAATGTCAAGAACTTTTATTTTCAAAGCAATTACCCATTTCTTGAACATATCCTATAATTCAAAGAAAACATGCAAAGTCGTACGTGCACACAAAATTGACCCAAAATATTAAACTGAAAATCCGACGAAACTAACAACATTAACAAATTAACACAACTAACAAATTAACAAAACCAACAAAACTAGCAAAACCAAAGAACACTCCCCCCCCCATACTTAAACAACACATTGTCCTCAATGTAGCACAATTAAAAGATTAAAAAACAATTAAATCATCAAAGAGAATCGGACAAGTGTAATAAAAGCAAAGAAGGAGATAGGAAAAGAAAAAACTCCCTAAGTCATGGTGGAGGAAGAGTAGGGTGGAGTAAGGAAGTCTCTTCCACCACTACGTCCACTAAAGAAGGGTTCGTGAGGAATGGCTTAAGTCGATGTCCGTTGACCTTGAAGCTCTTGTTTGTGGAGTCGCTTTTGATCTCAACTGTACCATAAGGAAAACATTAGTAACAACAAAAGGACCAATCCACTTAGACCTAAACTTACCACTCATGAGTCCAAGCTAGAATTATACAATAACACTTTTTGCCCAACCACAAAGTCTTTTTTAACTATCATGCTATCATGGAACTTCTTGGTCTTTTCTTTGTAGAACTTGGCATTCTCGTAGGCGTCTAGGCGGATTTCATCTAACTCACTCAGTTGCAACTTCCTTTCCTCGCCAGCTTGATCCATAGAGAAGTTGCAAGTCTTCACTGCCCAGTATGCTTTGTGCTCAATTTCCATTGGAAGATGACATGCCTTTCCAAAGACAACCCGATAAGGAGACATTCCTATGGGTGCTTTGTAGGCAGTCCGATGTGCCCAGAGAGCATCATCAAGCCTGGTACTCCAATCTTTCCTGCTTGGCTGCACAATCTTCTCTAGAATTCTCTGATTCCCTGTTAGAAATTTTCTGCAAGCTGATTTCTACTACTACTCTGTTTTCAAGCACAATCTCACAGCAAAACACCCAAGACTGAAACAGGGACTTTGTTTGTATTTAGATTAATGCAAACCCAATTTAAAAGCAAGAGATAAGAATTTAAAATAGAAGATAGAAGATAAGGTAAAGAAAAGATAAGATATTTAAAGATAAAATTCGAAGATAAAAGATTGAAAGATCAAAATAGAAAAGATAATAGATAAGATAAGATAAAAAAATTTAAAGATAAGATATGATAAAATATTTAAATTGCGTAAAGATAACTACTTCAAGAAATTCAAATAAATAAGATCTAATCTACTAAATCTAAATACTTACTCCTAAAACCTAACAGTAAAAATAAGGAATAACTACTTCTAAGGAAGACGACAATGAAAATAAGGACTAAAATCTATATATTAAAATCGCTAAAACCTGACAAGTCTAATTAGCCTAGATATATGGATTCTGGATTTGTCTGTTATCAATACCAGTGAACTAATCAACACTAACACACATACTAACACAATACTAACAATTAAACATAAAAACACGAAAGGATTAAACACACAACAATAGCTAGCTATTATGAACCTTTGGACACTGCTCCCCCGGCAACGGCGCCAAATTTGATCGAGGCCGTACCCGAATCAAATAAACATGAAAATGCAGTAACTAGGAAGTGATCCTAGGTCGTTCCCAACGAGCAGTGACAAGCCAAATGTTCATAATATACTTGCAGTAACAGTAACAGTGACGATGGGGGGGGTTGTTTGCTTTTGTAAATTAAACAGCGAATATATGTGAATTAGAAAAATATCAGAATTAAAACACGTTGCCTTCCCTTGATTCACAAGCAAGTCTCTTATCCTAGGTTACGAGAGTTTATCCTTTATCAGTTTAACCACTTAATCCAACCCTAAATTAAATTACTAAGCGAAATTCAACAAAGGCATTCATTATGTGATTAAGCATCACATACACCAATTACTCATAAACGATCATTAAGCATGAACGTAAATTAAGCGTAGAGACAATTAATCAAGCACTTAAGCATGCATGAATTAAAAGCAACAAATTCAAAATAATTAGTGAAGAGGAAAAACTAAACAGAATTTAACAGAATAATAGAACCTCAAAGAGAACTGTGCTTGATCCTCAAGGGAAAACAACGCTGCGGACTTAGCCTTCCATTAATCAAATAGAGAATGAAATTTTATTGATAAAACTAAAAGTCTGAACTGGAATGAAAAAAAACGAAAATAAAAGAGAAAGAGAAGAAGACTAAAACTAAAAACGAAAAATAGAAGAGAGAGAGAGAGAGAGAGAGAGTCTCCCCGAGGGAGAGAGGGGGGGGCCCTAAACTAGAACCTTGGTGCTGTTATATAGTTTTTTTCAGCCCCAAAGCTTACAAATATGTTTTAAATCCAAGCCCATAA